>NC_133331.1:183406854-184006854 GCF_042186555.1 Aquarana catesbeiana | reverse complement strand
AGGGAGTGAGAGAGAGAGGTTGCTGTGAGCATACTTTACCTTGCATAAATAAAGAAGTGGACCCTATGACTGAAGGCTTTATCCCACCCAAAAGTTCTCACACCTAAAGGTTTCTCCACATCATTCATAAACCACGCAGTCCCTCGTCATATGTATGTGAGAAACTTAGATGGCACATATAGTATAAACCATCCATAAGCTGCCAGCCAGCGTCTCACAACAAAAATATACAGTATACCCAAAATGAATGCAAAAAGATTACATAGTGGTGGATCATTGGTAGGTTAGAAAATGTCTGAAAATATTTGCCATTTTCAAAACAGTCTGATCCAGGTGGAATCTCAAATTTTCTGGGCTGATTCAATCATCCTCCTGTAATCAATAGCCATACTGTACACTTTACAACTAGCATAAATAAAAATAAGCTGTAGCAATAAGTGTTCTTTTTTATGTCCACCCCCTCCCCCACTCCATGCTAGATTTGCCATGATGCTACAATCAAGATCTTGACCACTGAAGAAAACTGAATTCAAACCCTTTTCCTGAATCTCTTTTGCTCCCTTATTTAAGTTGAATGCCTCATTACATTCAGAATTTTCATACAGGTCTTTCTCTTCAACTTTTACTCACTCAAATGCAACCTACACAGGGACTGAAAGAGAAGACACTAAAAAGAAGAGAAGATATTATATTTGTGAAATAACCAGTGCTGTTTAGGGAGAAGGAGGAAGTGTACTGGGTGTAACCATCTGATTCATCATCATTTAGCAATTCCAAAGACAAACATGTTGTTCAATTGACAATTCCAGGTGCTTGGGTAAGATGAATGAGTTGGTATTTTACAAAAGGACAGCACTTTCTTTTAGTTTTGGCTGAGGGTGAAAAATGCCTGGGCATTGTATGCAGGACAAGGTTAGTCCATTTGTCCAAACATCAAACTATTAAAAAAAAAAACTGTGTTTTGTGGCCATGGTGCTCTAGCAGATAGGCTATATTCATCCTGAAGAAGTATCATGGAATTTTTTTTGCACTTATACATTTTGAATCTGCTTGTACTTATGGACCCATAAGCACTTTATAAGCACCTACACGTAATTTAAAAAGGTGATCTGCCATAACAAGATGAGTTCATATATTTTGTGGGTAGCACTGAATGATGTTGTTTCAGTGCCACTTTTAGATTTTATTTAGATAATGATAACTATTTTTTTAACCACTTCAATACCAGGCACTTAGACACCTTCCCGCCCAGGCCAATTTTCAGCTTTCAGCGCTGTTGCAATTTTAATGACAATTGCGCGGTCATGCTACACTGTACCCAAACACATTTTTTATCATTTTGTTCCCACAAATAGAGCTTTCTTTTGGTGGTATTTGATCACCTCTGCGGTTTTTATTTTTTGCGCAACAAATAAAAAAAGACCAAAAATTTAAAAAAAAAAAAAGTTTTTCTTTGTTTCTGTTAAAATTTTTTGTAAATAAGTACGTTTTCTTCTTCAATGATGGGCACTGATATGGCTGCACTGATGGGCACTGATACAGCAGCACTGATGGGCACCGATGAGGTGGCACCAATGAGGTGGCACTGATGAGGTGGCACTGACAGGCACTGATGATGGGCACTGATAGGCGGCACTGATGGGCACTGATAGGTGGCAGTGATGGGCACTGATAGGTGGCACTGGTATGCGGCACTGATGGGCACTCATAGGTGGCACCAATGGGCACTCATAGGTGGCACTGATGGGCACTCGTAGGTGGCATTGATTGGTACATATAGGTGGCACTGATGGGTACTTATGGGTGGCACTGATGGGCACTGATAGGTGGGCACTGATGGGCACTGATGGGCACAGATGGGCATTGACTGGTGGCACCGATGGGCAATGACAGGTGGCACTGAACACACTGATTGGTGGCACTGATTAAACTTATTGGTGGCATTGCTGGGCAGATCTGAAACATAATGGTGTCAATCAGTGCCCATTTGTGGGTGCTGATTGGCACAGATTGGGCACATTGGGCACATGTGGATGGCCATGGGGTACATACCTGGCCATCCACATGTTGCCCCTTCCCTGGTGGTTCTAGTGGCGATCCCTGGTGGTCCAGTGTGGTGATCTGAGGGGGGCTGCACTGATAAACAATCAGCGCAGACCCCCCATCAGGAGAGCCGCAGATCGGCTCTCCTCTACTCGCGTCTGTCAGATGTGAGTGAGGAAAAGCCGATCAACGGCTCTTCCTATTGACAGCGTGATCAGCCGTGATTGGACACGGCTGATCATGTGGTAAAGAGCATCCGCCGGAGGCTCTTTACCAAGATCGGTGTAGCAGTGTGTCAGGCTGACACACCGCTCCACCGATCGCCACGATGCGCGCCCCCGCGGGTGGGCGGCGGCATGTTATCCTGCTGGACGTCATATGATGCCCAGTCAGGATAACTGAACCACCGCCCGGCCGTCATCTGCTATGGGCCGGGCAGGAAGTGGTTAATATCTGGATGAATATTCCAAATAATCAATGTCTCATATACATATTTTATGGGTGGAACTGCATATAGATGTGCGTAGTTCAAAGTTAATCATAGGTAAAAAATGAGCATCAATGTACAATATTTAACAGGTGCTGCAGCTCATAGCGTGCTTTTGTCTCCAGGGAACTGTCTAATACATTTCGACCAGTAGGACATCTTCAGAGGCATCAGAGGATACATTTTGTAAGTACAGTCTTAATAAACTTTTTAACCTATTTAAACATTCTTCACTATGAGTTTCTTTATCTTTGTCACATGGGTTCATTCCTTTTGACTAGTGATTCGAGTAGAGTGGAATGTGATATTTGGATGTACTTTGCTGGATTTTTTTCACTTGATCTCTGATTTGATGTGAGCCATTCCATTGGTTGATCATGCTGTGGAGCCATCTATTCATTGCTGGATGTGGGAGATTTTTCTTTGATCCTTGTAAGGCTCGATTCACACCTATGCATGTTGCTTTTGAGCGTTTTTGGAGGTTTTTTTTTCATGCTTGCCGCGTTTTTGAGCCGCGTTTTTGCTGCGTTTTAGCGGCGTTTTTGCCGCGTTTTTGCCGCGATTTGCGTTTTGCGTTTTTTTTTTTTTTTTTTTTTTTTTCATTTTTTTTACAGTCTTACAAAAAAATTACAAAAAAAAAAAAAAAAAAACGGCAAAAACGCACCAAAAACGCACCAAAAACGCATCAAAAACGCTGCAAAAAAGGTGCACTTGCGTTTTTGATGCTTGTCCATTGAAAACCATTACATGCAAAACGCTGCATTTTGCATGAGAAAAAGTCCCCGACCCTTTCCAAAAACGCGGAGATACAAAAAAGCATTGATGTGAACATGTTCCATAGGAACCCATGTTAAAAAATTCCCGTGCATTTCTGCAAAATGCAAAATGCATCAAAAAACGCGCTAGTGTGAATGGGGCCTTACAATGCCTGTTTTGATCTGCCTTCTGGTAAGGAGACTAGATGTAAACACTGTGGTGTGGTGTGCTGTAATCTCACACTGAAGCTGGTGCGGGGATTTCATCTCTTCCTTTCAACATACATTTTTGGACTGTATATATTTATGATTTTTAGCACTGCATATGGACCTTTTATTCTATTTTAATTTTGTAATCAACACAAATTATGCTGGCTGCTAATTTGTTTGTACTTAGGATCTTTTTTTTTGAGTGCGGATATTCCCATACATTTTTTTATAATAATAATAAGAGACCTTTTAAAAAATATAAAAATGAAGGAACCCATCATCATTTAAATGTTACAAGGAATACAACAGAATATGTAAAAGGAAATCAAGGCTGCAAAAATTCAAAAGGAACAACAAATCCAAAGAAATTCTTTAAATATATTAATTTTAAAAAGTTCAGGTCTGAGCAGGTTGGCCCTTAACAAAATAACCTAGAGTAGGTGACTGGGGACAAAGAGAAGTTGAATTAATTTAATACCGTCTTCAGCTCTGTGTATACATGGGGGAGCTCATGTCCATAATGAGGATGGTATTGACATAGCCCCAAATGAATCATCATGGCTCGAAATTGATATGGTCCAGAAATATTTAGACAGCATAAAGGTGAGTGTCATTTCAAAGCCATTATTTCTAATTTTCAGGGACTCTTTAACCACTTCAGCTCTGGAAGATTTAGGCCCCCTTCATGACCAGGCCATGTTTCGCGATACGGCGCTGCGTTACTTTAACTGTCAATTGCGTAGACATGCGACACTGTACCCAAATAAAATGTATGTCTTTTTTTTCGTACAAATAGAGCTTTCTTTTGGTGGTATTTGATCACCTCTGCGTTTATTATTTTTTTGCACTATAAACAAAAAACGACTGACAATTTTGAAAAAAAAAGCAATAAAAAAAATCCAATAAAAGCACGTAAAAAAAAAATCTAAATTCTTCATCAGTTTAGGCCAATATGTATTCTGCTATATTTTTGGTAAAAAAAATTCCCAATAAGCGTATATTAATTGCTTTGTGCAATAGTTATAGCATCTACAAACTATGGGATATATTTATGGAATTTGTATGTATTTTTTTTATTTTACTATTAATGGCGGTGATGAGCGACTTATAGCAGGACTGTGATATTGCAGAGGACAAATCGGGCACCTAACTGACACTTTTGACATTTTTTTGGGAACAAGTGACACTAATACAGTTCTAAAAATATGCGCTGTCACTGTACTAATGACACTGGCTGAGAAAGGGTTAACATCAGAGGGCAATCAAAGGGTTAACTGTGTGCCTAGCTGGTGTTTCATTGTAGTGGGGCAGGTGCTTTTACTAGTGGAAAGCATGGATTGGTGTTCCTGTTTACAGAAACACAGGATCCATGCCTTCTATATTGAAAAAAAATGGAAATCTGCCTTGTTTCCATAGGCAGATAGCCATTCTGCCTGTGTACAGAATGATCAGCAGGTGCCAGTGGACATCGGGTCCGCGGGAGCTGCTGCTGGGGCATACAAGTGCCTGATACCTGGAAGTGCAGGATCATATATATATATATATATATATATATATATATATATATGTGATCCTGTGCAGCAGGGGTGCCCTGTAGCAGTAGGGCTGCATTCACACCTGAGTGTTTTTAGCTTGTAAAACGCTCTTAAAACTCCCGAAAAACACCCAACAAGCAAAATCCCATTCATTTAAATGGCCCCTGTTCACATTTGAGCGTTTTTTAGCCTGAAGCAAAACACCTGAAGCTCAAAAAAATACATAAGCTTCTTTTTTGAGCAGATTACAGGTGTTTTTCTGCTTTTTACATTGGTGACTTTTTTGACCTGTGCAAAATCGCAGCAAAAAAAACGCAAGACTTCTGCCTGAAAATGAAACGCTCAGGTGTGAATGCAGCCTCAGCCTAGGTTCACACTGATGCGATGCGGGAACCAGCGCGATTACAGCGCTGGTTCCCGAATCACTCCTCTCCCGCTGGCTGTTCACACTGCAAACCACTGCGGGGGTCATTACATTGTTAATGACACCCCCAGATTGGTTCATAGATCCCAGTGCAAACTGTGAATTCGCAGAGAAATTGGATAGCATAGGTGAGAACACCCATAAAATCCGATTTTAGTGCGGGGGAAAATGCACTTTTTTTCCTGCAAACTTAATGCGAGTTCAGCCATACAACTGTATGGCTGAACTCACATCTCAAAGACATCGCATGTGATCGACACCTGCAGTGCGGGTGTGAATCATATGCGATGTCTAAGATTGCGCTAGTGTGAACCTGGGCTAAATGTGCTAAAGGGCAGTCGGCAAGTTGTTAATAACTGGAATAGTACCACTGGACTGGCGTAAGGCTAATGTGGTGCCTATATTTAAAAAGGGATCTTTTCTAATTACCTACAGACCTGTTAGTTTAACTTCTATAGTTGGGAAGATGCTGGAGAGTTTAACCACTTCACTGACATCCTTTTTTTCCCACAAATAGAGCTTTCTTTTGGTGGCATTTGATCACCTCTGTATTTTTTTTTTGCACTATAAACAAAAAAAAACTATATTTTTTACTTTTTGCTATAATAAATATCACAAATTAAAAAAAAATGTGTTCATCAGTTTAGGCCAATATGTATTCTTCTATATATTTTTGGTAAAAAAAAAATCACAATAAGCGTATATTAATTGGTTTGTATAGCGTCTACAAAATAGTGGATAGATTTATAGCATTTTTATTCTTCTTATTTTTTTTACTAGTAATGGCAGCGATCTGCGATTTTTAGCGGTACTACGACATTGCGGTGGACAGATTGGACACTTTTGACACTTTATGGGACCAGTGACATTTTTACAGCGATCAGAGTTAAAAAAAAAGACACTGATTACTGTATACATGTCACTGGGAGGGATAGGGTTAACACTAGGGGGCGATCAAGGGGTTAAGTGTGTCCTAGGAAGGTGTTTCTAACTGTGGGGGCAGTGTAGGTACTGGTAGTACAGAAACATCACTGTTTCTAATCACTAGAAACAGCAGATCTCTCTCCCCTCCCTGACAGAATGGGAGATCTGTCTGTTTACATTGACAGATTCACTCATTCACTCTCTCTTTCATGAGCGATCGCGGATGCCGGGCACATGCATCAGCATCTACATCAAAAAATCTATTTTTCAGCTTTTTGGATAACATAGGGAAGGGTTATCACCCCTGTAACATTTGTTTTGCTGTCTGTGCCCCTGTTCAGAAGATTTCACCTCACTTTCTGTCCCGATGACAATTGGATTTTGAAAATTTGGGGTTATTAGGGAAACAAGCATTGGTAATAAATCATCAGCGGAGACACCTTTTTCCCATATTAACTCTTACAGGAGAGAATTTCCCTTCCTAGATTTCCTCTCACTTCCTGTTGTCTCCCTCTGTTTGTAAGTAGGAGTCGTTTGTAAGTCGGATGTTTAAAAGTAGGGGATCGCCTGTATATACTATATGGCCTGCCCTATATACTCTACAGAAAACTGGGCCTTAGGTGTTTGTGGTACCAAAACACTGTAACCCCTCACAGATTCTGTTGTTGAGCGCAGGAACAAGCCCTGCTGTGAAATATTAGAGCAAATATTGTAATTACATGCCCCTGTTAAACAGGGGCAGAAAAATTGGGCCTTAGGCGGCAGTGGTGGTGGTGGTGGTGGCACAACACTGTAAAGCCTCACAGATACTCTTGTTGTGCACAGAAACGGCCCTGCTGTGAAATATTAGAGCAAATATTGTAATTACATGCCCCTCTTAAACAGGGGCAGACAAATTGGGCCTTAGGCACTGGTGGTGGTGCCACAACACTGCAACCCCTCACAGATACTCTAGTTGAGCACAAAAACAAGTCCTGCTTTGTGTCAGGGCTGGCTCAGCCCTTCCTTCTCTGAGCTGGCCGCTCAGCTGTCAGCTAATTGCCAGCTCTCATCTCTCTCTCCACAGTTAACCAGCTGTTGTGGATCTGCTCGTCAGTCCTGCCTACTTAAAGATCTCCAGCTCACTTAATTTCTGCCTTCGCCTTGGTAACATCACAAGAAACCATCCCCCGATTCCTGTTTAAAGGCTGGCTTCGCTGACATCCCTTCTGGCTCCTTATCCTGCTTGCTGTTCCTCTACTTGGATCCATGACTTCTGGCCTGGCTGATTACCCGATCTGTTTACTGAACCCTGGCTTGGCTGATTACCCGATCTGGTTACTGAACTCTGGCTTGGCTGACTACCTGATCTGGTTACTGGACTCTAGCTATGCTTTGACTACGCTTACTCTATTTACCTTTTTATTTTTATTAATAAACAAGTGTGATTTTACTGTACTTCTGTCTTGGTCTGATTCATGGTTTCTGACAGTAGGCCATGAATTCAGAAGGTGCACTCAATTCACTTGTTGATAATATTTTTTCCAGATTGGATGAGCAGGATCACTGCATGGATCAGTTTTCCATGGCGTTACAAAAGCTCCTGAGTTGCATGGCTCACCTGGAAACTCCCACTGTGGCTGCTCTGGTACAGCCTATGTTTCAGGCCGTCCCTGCTGCTGCTCCCATCTCTGTGCAGGCAACCGCCTCAAGTATTACCTCTATAAGGTATGTCTGGTTCTGTTTTACTTCCCCAGCAATTTGGGGGCGATCCAGTCCAATACAGAGGGTTTCTCAACCAGGTTGAGATATACTTTGAGATGCTGCCCCAGGCATTTCCCATGGACAGAAGCAAAGTAGGTTTTGTGATATCTTTGCTTTCTGAGAGAACCTTGGCCTGGGCTAACCCTCTATGGGAGACGCAAAAACCTGTTGTCTTGAGTTACCCTAAGTTTGTGACCTCCTTTAAAAGGGTATTTGATGTTCCCGCATGCTCCGCTTCTGCTGCCAAGAGCCTCATGTCCATCAAACAGAGTACGAGAACTGTTGCCGTCTACGCCATTGAGTTCCGTACTCTGGCAGCAGAGGTTACTTGGAACAATGAGGCCCTCGTGGCTGCTTTTTCTCATGGTCTCTCAGATTCCATCAAGGATGAGATAGCAGCCCGGGATATACCCACTGAGCTGGAGAGCTTGATCTCGTTTGCCGTCCTCATTGACTCCAGGCTCAGAGAAAGACTTTCTTTTAAGCCTCCTGTACATTTGCCTCTGAGCTTTGCAGTCCCACCCGTGCCTCCCTCACCTCCCATGCCTCCTGGTACCGAGTCGGTCAGTAAAGATGAACCCATGCACTTGGGCTTCAGGCGTATCTCTGCGGATGAGAGAGCCTTTAGGAGGAGGGAGAGACTGTGCCTTTATTATGGCCAGGCAGGTCACTTTTTGAAGTCTTGTCCTACCCATCCTGGGAACACCTGAACCTTGAGGTCTCGTCGTGGACAGACCTTAGGTGATGTTGTGTCATCCCCAGTTATCCAGAAGGATAAGCCTCTGGTTTCGGTCACCCTTTCTTGGGCTAAGTTGTCTATCGAGATACAGGCTCTAATTGACTCTGGGGCTGCAGGCCTGTTCATTGATGTTGGCTTTGTATCAAAGCACTCAATTCCACTGCAGCTGTGTGATGCTCCACTTGCCATTGAGGCTCTTGACGGGAGACTTCTACAGCCTGCCCATGTGACTCATGAGACGGTTCCATTGTCCATGGCCGTAGGGGCTCTTCACCATGAGATAATCCAATTCCAAGTGATTTCCTCTCCTAAGTTTCCACTGGTTATTGGTTATCCTTGGTTACAGATGCACATCCCCTCTTTTGATTGGCTCCATGCTGAGGTTCTCTCCTGGTCACCACAATGCAGTGAAACATGCTTCTGGAAGGTAGCCAAGGTCCCGTGTACCTCTTCACTCTCCTCCCTGCCAGAGGAGTACAATGATTTTAGTGATGTCGTTGACAAAGGTCAAGCTGGTAGTTTGCCTCCACACTGGCCGTATGATTGCGCAATCGACCTTCAACCTGGTGCCACTCCCCCTCGTGGCCGGTTTACCCTTTGTCGGTCTTGGAGGATAAAGCCATGGAGGAGTATGTTGCAGATGCACTTTCTCTGGGTTTCATCCGCAAATCCTTGTCTCCTGCTGGTGCTGGTTTCTTTATTGTGAAGAAGAGGACCGGTGAACTGAGACCTTGTATTAATTATAGGGGTCTCAATCATTTCACGATTAAGAATGCCTATCCAATTCTATTGACTACGGAGTTATTTGACCACCTCAAGGGAACAATGGTTTTTATGAAGCTTGATTTGAGAGGGGCATACAATCTTGTGAGGACTAAGGAGGGCGATGAGTGGAAAACTGCATTTAATACCAAAAAAGGTCATTATGAGTATCTCGTAATGCCTTTTGGCCTTTGTAACGCCCCAGCAGTTTTCCAGGAATTTATTAATGATGTTCTCTGAGATTTGTTGCAGTTATGTGTGGTGGTTTATCTCAAAGATATCCTCATATTTTCTAAGCCCCTGGAGAGCCACCAAACAGATGTCTGTCGTGTGCTTCTGAAACTAAGAGAGAACAATCTCTATTGTAAATTGGAGAAGTGCGAATTCCATTGTGAACAGGTTAAATGCCAGGGTTATATAATTTCCACTGCTGTTTTTTTGATGGATGGACCCAGAGAAACTTTCAGCAGTCCTACAGTGGCCCCGACCCGTGGGTTTACGTCCTCTGCAGTGTTTTTTTGGCTTTGCCAACTATTATCGGAAGTTTATTCATAACTCATCTCTGGTCAAGCCCCTGACTGATATGACCAGAAAGGATTATAACCCACAGAGTTGAACTTCAGAGTCCATTAATGTCTTTGTTTCTGCTCCTGTGTTGGCACATCCTGATCCTATGTTACCTTTTATCCTTGAGGTTGGTGCTTCTGGGACTGGAGTTGGTGCCCTTCTGTCTCAGTGTCCTACCTCTGAAAGCGCTATGCATCCTTGTGGCTACTTTTCCAAGAAATTTTCAGCAATTACGAGATTGCTGACAGAGAGCTGTGGGCAATCATTTTAGCCCTAAAAGAATGG
Organism: Aquarana catesbeiana; assembly: GCF_042186555.1. Taxonomy (NCBI): domain Eukaryota; kingdom Metazoa; phylum Chordata; class Amphibia; order Anura; family Ranidae; genus Aquarana; species Aquarana catesbeiana. The sequence goes on along the minus strand of NC_133331.1, from coordinate 183,996,380 downwards.
AGACATCTCCTCGAAGGTACCACTGTGCCGATTCTCATTCTTACTGACCATAAGAATCTCACATTCTTGTCTGAGGTTAAACCCCCTCTCTCCCAGAAGGGCACAATGTGCTCTTTTCTTGTCAAGTTTCAAGTACATTGCCTCATTCTTACCCAGTACTAAGAATGTAAGGGTTGACGCTTTCTCACGACAATTTTCCTCCACTTTCAAGATGGAGTCAGTTCCAGTTCCTGTGATTCCTCCTGATCGTATTCTGACTACGGTTCACACCAGTCTCACTTTTCCTTTGGGTGACAAAATTCTTGCTGCTCAGGTCCACGCGCCTCCTGAGAAACCTTATGACTGCTACTTTGTCCCAGAGAGTCTCCGCACTGCTGTGCTCCAGACTTACCATTTTACCCAGGCTGATGGCCACCCTGCTAAACATCAACTCTTTTGGGCCATTTTCCAACAATTCTGGTGGCCTAGTCTACGTGCTGATGTAACCGCATTTGTAGCTGCCTGTTCTGTGTGTGCTCAGAGTAAGAATCCATGACACCTTCCAGTGGGCCTCCTACAACCCATACCCAATGGAGAGAGGCCCTGGAGCCACCTGTCTATGGATTTCATTGTGGAGTTACCCAATTACCAGGGCAACACAGTTATCCTTATGGTGGTTGACTGGTTCTCAAAAATGTCTCATTGTATTCCACCTGTTGTCCCGGTTCTGGCGAGCCTTTTGTGCACAGTTGGGAATTCAGCTTGCTTTCTCCTCTATCACCCGCAGTCTAATGGGGCCACAGAACGAGACAATCAGTCCTTGGAGCAATTCCTAAGTTGCTATATTCCTGACCATCATAACAACTGGTCAGACCTCTTACTGTGGGCAAAGTTTGCTCACAATAGTACCTTGAATTCTGCTTCCAGATTGTCCCCGTTTATGGAGAACTATAGTTTCCAATCTTCCAGGTTGCCTGACTCATTTGTTCTACAGAGTATTCCTGCAATATAGGAGCATCTCTGTGGCCTTCGTTCCACTTGGGCACAAGTCCAGGAGACTTTGCGACCTGCTAATGATAGGTACAGACTCCATGCCTGCGCCTTCCTACCAGGTTGGGGACAGGATCTGGCTGTCATCTCACAACCTCTGACTTCGTGTTCCCTCTCTGAAGTTTGCACATCGGTTTATTGGGCTTCTCCGTATTCTTCACAGGATTAACCCAGTGGCTTACACATTAGACCAGGGGTAGGCAACCCCAGACACTGGTGCCACAAGCGGCACGCGAAGCCTCTTTTGCCGGAACTCAACTCCCTCCCCATCAGCAGAGCAGTGCAGGGAAGTGAGACACTAATGAATTCCAATTTCAGAATTCCCCACATCACACCTGCACTGAGGGGGAGGCACTGCACCGCCACACATTGTAAAAGATGGGAAACATTGTTTGATTGTCTAACTTTGCTATAGCTGCAATCGTCAGCTTTTGTGATGGGGAAGAGATTGGGTACAGTTATGCTGGGGGGGCGGTCCCTATTTCCAGGAGGAGGAGGACTGTCTTGGCTACTGCTAAAGCCAATCATAGTCCTGCTAGCCCCGTCCACCATTTGGAGGAAGTTGACTTGTTTGGTTGTCACTACCAATCTCAGAAAGAAGGGATCTCACTGTGAATGAGAAAACCACAATCAGGTGACAGTTTGTGGAATTACTGTTGAGCTTCTGCGAACTTTGTTGAAATTATTCCTGAACCTTTGCATCACTTACTACTGAACCCCTTCACTCTGTGTCCCTTTTAGCCACAGCCAGTCTTCAGGGCAATGAAAATCACACCCAACGACTTTTTCTCAGCTGTGGGGGCCCAACTTATAATCCTGCACACAGGCCTACTGCTTTCAGAAAATGCCCCTGACCTGATCATTGTTGCTCCATTCCAGATGCTTGTATGTGACATCATATACATCCCATACATCCCATACATCACATACAAGCATGTGGGCTGGATGTGAGAGGTGGATCAGCAGGGTGAGTGTGTCAGGATATGTAGAGGTGTCTCATCTCTGCTTCCTTTCACCACTCTGCATATCACGCATATCATAGATGAGAAGGGGGTACAGCAGTGTAGTAGATGAACAGGAGGGTACAGTGGTGTGGAAAATGAGCAGGAGGAGTTCAGAGGTGGAAGAGAAGGAGGGTACAGTGGTGGGGCAGATGTGCAGGGAGGTACAGAGGTGGAAGAGATGAGAAGGGGGTTCAGCAGTGGGACAGAAGAGCAGAGGGGTACAGTGATGGGCCAGATAAGCAGGGGGGATCGTGTTGGGCCAGATGAGCAGGGGGGTTCAGTGTTGGGGCAGAAAAGCAGGGGGTAGAGCAGTGGGGCAGATGTGAAAGTAGGTGTATTGGTAGGGAAGATGAGCAGGTGGTTACAGTGGTTACGTAACAGGTGACCCGCCCCCCTCTGACATCATGGGGAAAGCCATAGGGAAGTCCCCGTCAAGTCCCTGTGTGTCAGAGGGGGGCGGGGTCACCGGGTGGCCCCGCCCTTCGTTATATAAGAAGTGTCAGAAGAAGAGAAGCATCACACAGCGGGAGCCTCCCATGGATGCAGAGCGGCCCAAGAATGAAGCAGGGAAGAAGACGCCGCAGAGGAAGATGCCAGACGAGAACACCGGAGCAAGAAGCAGAGGATTGGAGGAAGAACCAGAGGAAGAAGAAGATGGAGGAAGAAACTGAAGGAAGAAAGAAGGAAGAAGGAAGAAGACCCGAAGAATATGGAAAGAAGAAGTCTTTAAATAAAGGAATTGTCAAAAACTGTCTCTTGTCAATTTTTTTTTTATTTTCAATCGATTTTTATAAAATTTTCCAGAAAGTATAGAAAGACAGTGAAGCATCACACAGCGGGAGCCTCCTATGGATGCAGAGCGGCCCAAGAATGAAGCGGGGAAGAAGACGCCGTGGAGGAAGATGGCGGACGAGAACACCGGAGCAAGAAGCAGAGGATCGGAAGAAGAACCAGAGGAAGAAGAAGATGGAGGAAGAAACCGAAGGAAGAAAGAAGGAAGAAGACCCGAAGAAGATGGAAAGAAGAAGACTTTAAATAAAGGAATTGTCAAAAACTGTCTCTTGTCAATTTTTTTAAATTTTATTTTCAATCGATTTTTATTACATTTTCCAGAAAGTATAGAAAGACAGTGGTACAGTCAATTGTACATTCAAAGAATAAAAAAGTAAATCCATAGTGCAACAAGAACAAGAATAACAGTTATCAAGATATTAGTCATGAATGGCATAGGGAGTGTATCCTATTCCCCAATAAATATATGGATGCGGGTTAGATCCCCCCAACTCTAGACACCCCAAATGGGTACTAACTGTGTCCCGGAGAGAGGGGTAAACCACGCAACCCACAAACTACGCTGAGCAACAGGACAAGTGTGTAAAAAAATAACAGTTAAGCCAAACACGACCTAGGTATATCTTTTGAAAAATAAAACAAAGAAAAAACTAACATGTATTGACTCAAGGAAAAATTTCACCAGTAGTATGGGAAAAACATTCCATGAGCTGTGAAAGTGTGGTAAATGTATGAGCAGGTATGTATTTTCCCATATCTACCAGGGGAGGGACAGTAAATTAGCGAAAATCCCAGGAGTCATCCGTATGCAAGTATCCTGATCGATGGAGTGTGTTGCAGAACATTCGACATACACAAGTTTGTGAGTCCTCCTTCCATGGATCTGAACCCAGTAGTTCGCATATATAACCATAGAAGGGAGACACGTCAAGAATAGCTGTTACGTCGAGATGTGCAAGACCCAAAGAGGGTAGGACTCTGGATCTCAGTAGTAGAGAAGAGAAGTAAGAAGAGAAAGAAAAGTGAAAGGGGAGGGGTCAGAGAAGAAGGGGAAGTCTAGTGACCAGATGAGTACTAAGTATAAAATTGATGCGCTTTAAATAAATAGTGCACAATATGCTGCTGCGACTAAGCTTAAATCCAGGAATAAAAAATGCATACATGTGAATAAAATAGATAATTATGGTGCTAATACATGTGTTAAAATTGTCAGAATAAATCTTTAAATTGGTGATGTGACGGTGAATATAAATAAAATAATAATGACACTCTGAGTACAATGTCCAGATAGAGATAAATAGTGGGGGAAAGTAAAAATAATTAAACAGTTCCCACCATCCCACCATATGTGTAGCACTGAGCCAGCATGCCCGCAATTTCTGAAGCACAGGGGTGAAGATGATGGGAACATTTTAGCCAATCTCAATGGAACGAGATACCATCTCATCATGACTTTCAGGTTCGCTTCAGTTAGCGCTATATTCAATAACCCTTGGGATGCTGAGAAAGAAGCCTTGTGCCAGTCAACTAAGCTCCAGTATTGTCCCAGATTTTTCTCCCATTCCAGCATGAAGGGGGTCTTTGAGTCTGCCATGGCCAGTGCCCAGTAAATCACCAATATTCCCCTCTCTGCTCCATGGCTTGTCCACACCAACGCTCATAGTCAGTGATGGTGAGTGGGTCAGGTTTAGTGGTCCATAATTTATGGATAAAGTGGGAGATTTGGTGGAGGTGGAATCGTTCAGTGGTTGGCATTTCCAGTTTGCTTACACAGTAAGCAAATGTCAGGGGACCTGCAAGGTTAACAACGTGTCCAATCCTATAGAGCTCCTTATCGAGCCACCATGTAAATGCTCTTTTATTCATGCCTGGGGGGAAGAGAGGGTTGCGGAAGAGGTGAGAGAGAGGTCTCCAAGTTGAGATTAAGTGAGGGTTATTTTTGAGAGAGTCCCATGTGACTAGAGAATGGGATAATGTAGGTACCATAATTGCGGGCCTTGTTTTAGGAGAGCACCAAAGGAGGTAGTCCATTATGTAGTTAGGTACTGCTTGCCTCTCCATGTGGATCCAATCCGGGTGTGCCGACTTGGAGTAAATAGTCGAGAGTTGGGACAGTTGAGCAGCTTGGTGGTACCAGATAAGATTCGGAAGACCTAACCCGCCCCTCTGTCTTGTGCGATAGAGGGTCCCCTTGGAAAATCTATATTCTTTAGCACCCCATATGAAACAGAGGATTTTGGATTGGAATCTCTGAAGTTGGTCTTTACGAATTGGGATCGGGAGTGACCTGAAGAGATAAAGGATGCGTGGCAAAAGGGTCATTTTTACTGAATTTACTCTACCTAGATCTAATTTATCCCAATGTGAGAGGTCAGCTTCCAGTTTACAAAACATAGGAGGGAAGTTAACTACATATAGGCAATCTACCGAGGCTGCCAGATTGATCCCCAAATAGGGAATAAACAAATCGTTCCATACAAATTGGAACTTCTCTTTTAGACGTGCGACAAGGTTGTCCGGTAAGTTAATATTCGACGCCACAGATTTTGAATAATTTACATTGAGTCCCGCAACTGCACTAAAGTTATCTAATAGCTTGCAAATGTTAGGTAATGAGATTAAGGGGTTAGTAATGTAGTGTAACGGTCACAGCCAAATAATCAGACCAGTGGTGATGTGCAATCTCTATTTTACTTAACAATGAAGTTCAACATAAATTGTACCGGAAATCGTGTGAAACTGGGTATACAGTACAGAACATTAACATGAACCATAAAGGAAGAGGATATAACAATTTCACTGCCTTTCAACTAATGTCCACAAGGTGGCAGCAGCGTGTTCTGAGTCCAATCTACAGATAGAAATGTAAACTTAAGAATCTCACATGTTCCAACATAGTAATCGTTCATTCCACAGTCTGTGAGCTGAGTGGACCTCCTGCTGACACAAACTTCACGCTGGCACTGCTTTCTACTTGCTTTGGTCAGGGGGTTCTGGTGGCTGGAGATAGGGCCAACTCACTTCATGGACAGCTTCCATCAATGGACTGTAACAGAGTCCTCTCCAGTGACTGGGGCTTGGAAAGATACTGCGTGCTCTTGTGCTCACTGCTGGTGGCCCGCACACCAGACTTAACAGGGGAGGACCCAGCACCTGGGAACAGCTCACTTGCCCAGTCACTGCTGTCCCATCAGGCAGGATCTCTCTGAGCATAGCACCTGGGTGGAGCTGACTTTTATATCCCCCGGGCTCAGAGGATTGTGGGGAGTTGAGTTAAAGGGACCTGCACCAGAATCTGGACAAAAGGGCATCCCACTACAGTAACAAATAGTAGGATGTCGTCCGCAAAGAGGGCACACTTGTGAGTTTGCTGACCACACTGCACCCCATGAATGTCAGGGTGATAGCCAGCGTTTCAATGATAATAGTGAAGATCAAAGGAGACAGGAGACATCCCTGCCGTGTTCTTGTACTGATCGGGAAGGGGTCAGAATAGTGTCCTTGTAGTCGAACCCGAGCCTCAGGGTTCGAGTAGAGGGACCCAATCAGGTTCATAAAGGATTGACCAAATCCCCAGCGGTGCAAAATAGTGAAAAGGAATGACCAAGAGACTGAATCGAAAGCCTTCTGAAGGTCTAGAGAGAGCAGAAAACCTGTTTAGGGAGGGTTACCATCCCAACCAGACCTTAGAAGGGAGATGACATCAATTGCTCTTCGGGTTTGGTCAGGGCCCTGGTGTCCTGGTATAAAGCCTACTTGATCCTTGTGAACATAGAGGCTAATGAAGAAGGAAATGCGGTTTGCCATGATTTTGGTCAATATTTTGTGGTCATTGTTTATTAAAGAAATGGGGCGGTAGTTGGAGAGTAAGCTGGCATCTTTGCCCGGTTTGGGGATCCCAGTTATAAAGGCAGAATTTAGGGACGTATCAAGCTGTGTTCCTGCACGTGTGTGATTAAAAAAATGTGCTAAGTATGGGGCTAATGTAGAGGTAAAATGTTTATAATATGGTACAGAGAAGCCATCCGGACCGGGTGTAGAGTGGGTTTTTAGAGTTTTGATGACCTGTGGAATTTCTTCTGCCGATATCGGGTCCTCTAATCTATTTTTGTGGTGGTCCTGTAGTTTAGGAATGTTAACGGAGTCAAGAAAGAAACTGAGGGATGTGTCTTGGGTTGCTTTTCCTGTACTGTACAGTTTCCTGTAGTAGTCCTGGAAAGCTTCCATAATTTTTTGAGGGTTTTGGGAAAGAATGTTACTCCTAATCTTGATTTTAGGTAAGGTGTATGTTTTTAATTTAGGGTTCCATCTGGCAGTCAACATAGATCCTACCCTATCCTTCGGCTGATAAAAGCGGGCTCCACTCCAACGTAAGCTTTTTTCAGCTATTGCTGTTAGAGCTAAGTTCAGAGCCATGCGAGCAGCGTCCAATTTTCCAATTGATACCGAAGCAGGGTTTTGTTTACTTTGGTTGGAAAGATGTAAGAATTCTGTCTCTAGCTTCTCTATGTCAGCCCTCCTCGCTTTATGTAAGCGCAATGCCATTTGAATGAGTTTACCCCTAATGGTAGCTTTATGGGCCGCCCATAGTGATATAGGGGATATATCTCCCACATCATTCAAAAGGAAGAATTCCTGAATATGTCTTTCTAATTCAATGACATGAGTTGGATTACTAAGTATGGAGGTGTTTAGTCTCCAGATAAAGTGTTTGTGTGGACCTGAGGTTCAACCTATGATTAGAAAGAGGAGTGAATGGTCCGAGAAGGCAGAGTCTTTTATGTAGGATTTAGTTACTGCTGGGATATTAGCTGTGTTGATGAAGAAATGATCAATTCTGGCAATAGAATTGTGAGGACTAGAGTAATGGGTGTAATCCCGTACATTCGGGTTAACTTCCCTCCAAACATCCACCAGACCTTGTTGATAAATTTGTCTAGCTACTTTAAGGTCTGGTAGGGCGCAAATCTCTCCTGCCTATAGGGCGAGTTTTATCCACCTCCATGTCGAAGGCTATATTAGAGTCCCCCCCTGTATATGACAGTGCCCTCAGTTAGAGGATTCAAAGATCTAAATAACGATGCAAGGAATTGGGACTGGCCTCTATTCGGCGCATAGTAAGATATTAGAGAGTATAGTTGGTTATCAATGAGGTCCTTCATGAGGATAAATCTGCCCTCGGGATCTTTAAATTCTGAAATGAATGAGAACTGGCAAGAACGGGAAAAAAATATTGCCACCCCTTTTGTCTTAGTATCTGCATTAGCAAGATACAATTTAGGGAATTTGGGATGAATATAAGATGGGTTATAGGTGCTTGGAAAATGTGTTTCCTGTAGAAATAAGATATCTATTTTTTGGGAGTGATAATACTGAAAGATCTTCCGGCGTTTAACTGGTGAGTTTAAGCCCTGGGTATTGTGTGATACAATGCGTAAGGGAGGGTTCGGTGTGAGAGAGTCAGCCATGGAGCAGTGTAGGGGAAAAGGCCAATGAAAACCTGTCATTTACCCTGAAACCAGTGGGAGAAAGCTGAAGCGGTGTGTTGAGGCAGATCGATTTGTGGTACATAGGAAGCCAGGATAGGTGCAAACTCATCTGGATCACTAGGTAAAAAGAAGAAATAGTGCAAGAAAAAAGAAGAAATCGGGAAAAAGAAGAGAATATAAGCATGGCGTAAACATGGACAGATAAGTGGGGAATAGCCATTCCAATCTTAATAACAATAAGAAAAGTAAATAAAAACAAGAACAAAGTGTGCCTCCCTAAAAAGAGGGGTAGTCCTGGGCAGGAGAGAGGAAACCTCCGTATCTCCAGGGTCAGGAGGCCGTGCATGCAAAACGCTCCGGTCATCGCACTCCCATGAGGAAAACTAGGAAAAGATGCAACAGTGAGGGCATCAACATAAATTCCTGAAAATTTACAGCCAACTTCGGGTGATACAGTGGAAGCATGAGCTTGGAGGAGGAGACTGTGGTTTCGTCTTAGATAAGGCGGGGGGATACGGGGAAAAAGGGAACGGGGTTCAGGCCTATTAAAGGGAATTTGGAACCAGAACTTGTTAGTGATTCTGAAGGCTAGGCAACAACAGAATGATGACCATGGGATATATTAGTCGAGGCCCTGAGATGTTAGAAGAGTACCGTCTAGGCGAATCTTGAGGGAACCTTGAGGAAGTTTGTGGGCCTGTAGAGAGGAATAAAGACATGTAGAAGCAAGGCCTGCAGGAGTGCATAGTCTAAGATAGGCAAATGTTATCCAGGAGTGATCCCTTGGGATACGGAGATCATGTAGGAAAGACCATTATGGAAACTGCCTTCTTGGGGGGGGAGGGGGAGAAGGCCTTTAGTAGGGGTTTGAGCCCCCACCTGCATTGGATCGTGGAGGGAGAGATGTCAGTGAAGATTTGGATAGGGTGCCCCAAGATCTGTAGTTGTGAGGAGGTTCTTGCCCTTTCCATGATGTCTTCCTTCACTGTAAAAAAGTGGGGCTTGACAAGGATATCACGAGGGAGACTATAAGCCCGGGGAGGCCCCAGGGCCCTATGTGCTCGATCAAGCTCCAGCCTGTGTGATTGGATATCTGGGATAAGATCTTTGATGAGGAAATGAACCGCTGCAGGTATATCCTTAACAGATTCGGGCAGGCCTCTGATTCGAAAGTTATACCTTCTCGACCTATTTTCAAGGTCATCAATTTTAAGCATGGCAGCATCCAGTTGTTCATAAAGGTCTTGTATACGGTCTGTATTCAGGTTTGTGCGTGCTATTGTGGCATCCATTTTGTTTTCCATAGTGTCAATGCGGGTGCCTAGGGACTGCAGGTCCATTTTAATATCTGCTGTAATTTTTGCCACTGTCTGGGCCACACCCCTGTCTAGCATCTCAGCAAATTTAGCAAAAACAAAGGCTAAGTCCTGTGGTTGTGTGGGAAGTCGCCCTGCGCCTGGCACTGTGACATTGGGCCCTTGTGAGGTGGCTGTCATGGGTGACATGAGGAGTTCAGCCAGGGTATGGTGAAGGAGGGACTCCGTGGAAGCCGGTGAGGCCGGGCATCTGGATGGTGGGGTGTCGGGAGGTGCATCACATACCTCTCTCCCATGTGTGATCCGCCATTCTGCGAGAGCAGAGAGCCCTGTCAGCGCCGCCTCGGGAAGCTGACATTTCGCCACCATCTTGGGAATCTCAGCAGCCTCCGGGATCGCGGCAAATAGTACCCGTAATCCGTGCCCGGGTGACCCCTTGGTCAGGTAAGCAGCTCCTAGAGTTTTACCCTCGATAATGCTGCCGGGCTGTGACAAATCACGTTGTGCCGCTCGCTAACGGGAGCGCTGAAGGACCGGAGCGGGACGGAGTTCTGACACTACACATCCATCTTCCAGAGCCCCGCGCATGCACCCATCTCTCTTGTCCTTTTTAACACTTTTGACCCTTTTTTTGTGAAATGGTAGGGGTACTTTTCATTACCATTTCACTTGGGGGGGCCGGGATCTGGGGGTCCCCTTGTTAAAGGGGGCTTCCAGATTCCGATAAGCAGACCCCACAACCACCGGGCAAGGGTTGTGGGGATAAGGCCCTTGTCTCCCTCAACATGGGGACAAGATGCTTTGGGGGCTACCCCAAAGCACCCTCCCCTTGTTGAGGGCATGTGGCCTGGTATGGTTCAGGAGGGGGGGCGCTCTCTCATCCCCCCTCTTTTCCTGTGGCCTGCCAGGTTGTGTGCTCAGATAAGGGTCTGGTATGGATTTTTAGGGGGACCCCCACACCATTTTTTTTTAATTTTGGCACGGGTTTCCCTTTAAAATCCATACCAGACCTTAAGGGTCTGGTATGGATTTTGAGGGGGACCCCCACGCCATTTTTTTAAACAATTTTGGCACAGGGATCCCCTTAATAGACCTGAAGGGCCTGGTATGGAATTTCAGGGGACCCCCACGCATTTTTTTTCTTAATTTTGGTTCGGGGTTCCCCTGTGGGGGAATCCCATGCTATTTTTTATCAATGAACTTTATGTGTATTGCCGGACCGACAAATCATTATAGACCCGAGTAGTTTTAAATAACTTTTATTCCTTTAGAAATGTCAATTTGCTGTCAGACTGTTCTAAACACGGGAAACATGTGCCACTTTACAGGCATACTATAGACACCCCCCCAGGTAAGAAATTTAAAGGAATATTATACTTTTATTGTTTCACTTTAAGCATTATTAAAATCACTGCGCCCGAAAAAATGGCCGTTTTTTTTGCATTGATACATGTCCCCTGGGGCAGGACCCAGGTCCCCAAACACTTTTTATGACAATAACTTGCATATAAGCCTTTAAAATTAGCACTTTTGATTATTCATGTTCAAGTCCCATAGACTTTAACGGTGTTCGTGTGTTCGAACAAATTTTTTGCCTGTTCGCATGTTCTGGTGCGAACTGAATCCCTACACACTACAATATACTGCAGTAAAACTGCCCTGACGCATTACAATATACTGCAATAAAACTGCCCTGGCACTCTACACTGACACACCTCAATATACTGTAGTAAACATGCCCTTAGAAACTAAACTGACACTACAGTAAAAATGAATGGTCGCACTACACTCACGCTGCACTATTACTATAGTCACACTACGCTGATACCTTACACTCATGATAGAATCACAGTAGCTCACTATAGCACACTACCTTGCTAGTAGCAATGAACAGAGCCCTGTTCTATCTATCTCCACTCCAATATCACACTGCAAATGGCTGCTCTGGGAAGGAACCTTTTATAGTGTAGGGTGGGACTATGAGCAATAAGCTATGATTAGAGAGAGTCATAGTAAGGGATGGTCCGAACACTCCCCTGTTCGTTTTGCAGCAGAACATGCGAACAGGCAAAAAATTTGTTCAAACACGCAAACACCATTAAAGTCTATAGGACACAAGCGTGAAAAATCAAAAGTACTAATTTTAAGGGTTAATATCAAGTTATTGTCATAAAAAGTGTTTGGGGACCTGGGTCCTGCCCCAGGGGGGGCATGTATCAATGCAAAAAAAGTTTTAAAAAAAGCCCGTTTTTTTAGGGAGCAGTGATTTTAATAATGCTTAAAGTGAAACAATAAAAGTGAATTATTCCTTTAAATTTCGTACCTGGGGGGGTGTCTATAGTATGCCTGTAAAGTGGTGCATGTCTCCCATGTTTACAACAGTCCAAGAGCAAAATGACATTTCTAGAGGAAAAAAAAGTAATTTAAAAGTACTAGCGGTAGCTGCTATAATGAATTGTCGGGTCTCTACAATACACATAAAAGTCATTGAAAAAAATGGCCTGGGATTCTCCCACAGTGCATTACCAGGCCATCCGGGTCTGGTATGAATATTAAAGGGAACCCTGAACTAAAATTTAAAAAAAAATGTGTGGGGGTCCCCCCAAATTCCATAACAGGCCCTTCAGGTCTGGTATGGATATTAAGGGGAACCCAGCGCCAAAATTTTTTAAAAAATGGTGTGGGGGTCCCCCTCAAAATCCATACCAGACCCTTATCCGAGCACGCAACCTGGCAGGCCGCATGAAAAGAGGGGGGATGAGAGAGCGCCCCCCCTCATGAACTGTACCAGGCCACATGCCCTCAACATGGGGTTGATGGGGACAAGGGCCTCATCCCCACAACCCTTGCCCGGTGGTTGTGGGGGTATGCGGGCGGAGGGCTTATCGGAATCTGGAAGCTCCCTTTATCAAGGGAACCCCCAGATCCCGCCCCCCCCCGCGTGAAATGGTAATGGGGTACAAGTGTACCCCTACCATTTCACAAAAAAAGTGTCAGAAATGTTAAAAAAGACAAGAGACAGTTTTTGACAATTCCTTTATAAATGTCTTCTTTCCCCGCTTCTTCTTCCATCTTCTTCTGGTCTTCATTCAGTTTTCTTCCTCCATCTTGTTCTTCCCCCCGCTTCTTCCTCTGCTTCTTCCTCCGATCCTCTGCTTCTTCCTTTGCTCTTCTCATCCGCATCTTCCTATGGCTTCTTCTTTCCTGCTTCGTTCTCTGGACGATCCGCATCCGCATGGGAGGTTGCCGCTGTGTGATGCTTCTGTTCTTCTGACAGTTCTTATATAACTGAGGGCAGGGCCACCCAGTGACCCCGCCCCCTCTGACGCACGGGGACTTCACGGGGACTTCCCTATGGTTTTCCCCGTGGTGTCAGAGGGGGGCAGGGTCACCCATTAAATAACCAGGTGACCCCGCCCTCTCTGACCTGGAGTGGAGGGAGATGGGTGGAGGAGGGGGATGAGGAGAAGGAGGAGATAGAGGCAGTGCTATATTCCCTTATTTGCAACCCCCCAATACTATTCACAGCTCTCACCTCATCACAACCCTCCACTCTTCAGAATTTCCCCCCACTCTTCATAGCTCTCACCTATTTACAACCCCTCACTCTTCACATATCCCCCCACTCTTTATAGCTCTCATCTCTTCACCACCCCCCCACTCTTTCTATTAGTTTCCCCCTTTTGCCATTTATTCTTTTCTTTTTCTTTCTTTGTTTGTCATCTCCTGATTATTGTTAGTAGCTTTAGCCGTTCCAACATTACTACTTTGTGTTTTGTACATTCAACTTTAATTGGTTCGTATACAGTAGTATTGGTATTTATCCCTGCTGTCTATGCCCACGGCAGGTGCAGATGCATTGTCGGGGTTTATCTTCAGTATCATGCGGCCGCCCAGCGCCACGCCCCCTCCTGAGGGTGATTGGCATGTTGGGTAACATTGGTATCCAGGTTACCCATCTATGCGACCGCCCCTTCCCTCTCCTGTGCGTCGGCAGTATCCATGCTGACGCGTCGGACTGGGACATGCGCAGTACGCATTTGACAGCCGGCTTGGATGACGTCACATCGGTTCATTCCAATTGCTGACTACTTGCGGGGCATGCGTACAAGTAGTCAGCATGCACGGTACGCATTTGACGGCCAGGACATGCGTGGGACGCATTTGCCGGCCGGCTTGGATGACGTCACATCGGTTCATTCCAATGGGTGACTTCCCCTTTTTGGCAGTCACAGACCCTGTGATTTGAATAGACTAATTTAGTTACACATGCTATGTACCAATATCACTATCATGTTACACACGTCCCCATGATACATGAATGTTACTCTGACTTTGTTTTAGTATTACCGTTTGGGCTATGGCGGCGTTAATACCAAACTCTTATATCTTGATTATTTAGTCTCTTTTATTATTACAATTTATTTTTTATTTTTTTCTATTTTCACTGTATTTATTGGATGTTTTGTATATTCCAGTAATGTGTTCTGTGCTCCTGAAGAAGCGCTTCGGCGTGCAACATGTTGAGCGTTTTCTTACCATCGATTATCATCTCTGCATAGCTCTTCTTTAATTTCTATATAACTGTATGTATACTGGCAACCCCATTTACTGCATGATTGATTTGTATACTACAGAGCTGTGTATGGAGTGTATAAATTGTAAATGTATGGTTATGAACCTATTTCTGTTTCTGTCCTTTTATAATTTTAAATAATCTTTAAATAAATTGGATTTTTTAACCATATCTACTACAGTGTTTATTGTGCCAAGAAAGTCCAAAGCCCAATTTTTCTTCCTATTTATAGACCAAGGCCTAAGGTGTAAGGCCTGAGCAGGAGTGCTGTGTTTTTAGCCAGGAAGCCTGAATGCTAGTTGTTCTGAAGCAGGACTGTAATGCTGAATACCCCTGCGAGGGAATCTGATGTTTATTTTTGAAATTAGTTTCTTTTGAATAAAAATTGGCTGCCATGCCCTTAAAAATGCAGTAGTGGCCCCCAAAGCACCTTGCCCCCATGTTGATGAGAACAAGGGCCTCAGCCCCACAACCCTTGGCCGGTGGTTGTGGGGGTCTGCGGGTGGGGGCTTATCGGAATCTGGAAACCCCCTTTAACAAAGGGGACCCCCAGATCCCGGCCCCCCCTGTGTGAAATGGTAATGGAGTACAAAAGTACCCCTACCATTTTACAAAAAAAGTGTCAAAAATGTTAAAAATGACAAGAGACTTTTTTTTTACAATTCCTTTATTTAAAATCTTCTTCTTTCCATCTTCTTCGGGTCTTCTTCCTTGGGTTTCTTCCTCCATCTTCTTCTTCCTCTGGTTCTTCCTCCGATCCTCTGCTTCATGCTCCCGTGTTCTCGTCTGGCATCTTCCTCTGCGGCGTCTTCTTCTGCGCTTCATTCTTGGTCCGCTCCGCATCCATGGGAGGCTTCCGCTGTGTGATGCTTCTCTTCTTCTGACACTTCTTAAATAACGGAGGGCGGGGCCACCCGGTAATCCTGCCCCCCTCTGATGCACGGGGACTTCCCTATGGGTTTCCCCGTGACGTCAGAGGGGGCAGGGTCACCCAGTTACGTAACGGGTGACCCCGCTCCCTCTGACATCATGGGGAAACCCATAGGGAAGTCCCCATCAAGTCCCCGTGCGTCAGAGGGGGGCAGGGTCACCGGGTGGCCCCACCCTCCGATATTTAAGAAGTGTCAGAAGAAGAGAAGCTTCACACAGCAGGAGCCTCCCATGGATGCCGAGCGGTCCAAGAACGAAGAGGAGAAGAAGATGCCACGGAGGAAGATGCCGGACGAGAACACCGGAGCATGAAGCAGAGGATCGGAGGAAGAACCAGAGGAAAAGAAGATGGATGGAGGAAGAAACCGAAGGAAGAAGGATGGAAGGAAGGAAGAAGACCCGAAGAAGATGGAAAGAAGAAGACTTTAAATAAAGGAATTGTCAAAAACTGTCTCTTGTCATTTTTAACATTTTTGATACTTTTTTTGTCAAATGGTTCACACGGCAGGGTGGGATCTGTAGGTCCCCTTGTTAAAGGGGGCTTCCAGATTCAAATAAGTCCCCCACCCGCAGACCCCCACAACCACCGGCCAAGGGTTGTGGGGATGAGGCCCTTGTCCTCATCAACATGGGGAAAAGGTGCTTTGGGGGGCCGCTACCCCAAAGCACCCTCCCAATGTTGAGGGCATGTGGCCTGGTACGGTTCAGGAGGGGGGCGCTTTCTCATCCCCCCTCTTTTCCTGCGGCCTGCCAGGTTGCCTGCTCAGATAAGAGTCTGGTATGGATTTTTGGGGGGGCCCCACGCCATTTTTTTTATTTTGGTGCGGGGTTTCCCTGTGGGGAAATCCCATGCCATTTTTATCAATGAACTTTTATGTGTATTGTCGGACCGACAATTCATTAATAGCCGCAAGTAGTTTTAAATGACTTTTTTTCCTTTGCAATGTCATTTTGCTGTCAGACTGTTCTAAACACGGGAAACATGCACCCCTTTACAGGCATACTATAGACACCCCCAGGTATGAAATGTAAAGGAATATTACACTTTTATTGGTTTACTTTAAGCATTATTGAAATCACTGCTCCTGAAAAAACGTCCGTTTTTAAAACTTTTTTTGCATTAATACATGTCCCCTGGGGCAGGACCCAGGTCCCCAAACACTTTTTATGACAATAACTTGCATATAAGCCTTTAAAATTAGCACTTTTGATTATTCATGTTCGAGTCCCATAGACTTTAACAGTGTTAGCGTGTTCAAACAAATGTTTTGCCTGTTCGCATGTTCTGGTGCGAACTGAACAGGGGGGTGTTCGGCTCATCCCTACTCTAGAGAATTAAGAAATTTGACGAGGTCGTGTGTCATAAAAAACTCAGCTTCTTCAGGAGCTTATGGCAAATTCTATGAACAAGAAAAGTTTTTGCAATTAGATTCACCACATTTTTTGTATGTTTATTAAACATATAGTAATATTGTTGCCCCAGTGAGTTCAGCATGGCCGCACAATATCCCCAAACAATCCAGAGTTTATTAAAGAACTTGCCCTTGACAAGCCCAAATGGGCTGACTCTCCAGACTGGGAAAGGTGACTGTGGGAAGGGGCCGATGATAAAACCTTTATCCAGTTCTGTCTGTAGTAAAGAGTCAATTGCTTGTACATCAGTAGCCGCTGACTTAAGGAACCTGCACTCGTGGATAGTGAGGGGTAAGGTGATGAGGCTGGTGTGGAACACTGCTGTGAAGCCGTGCACCAGGAATATGGCTAGTGAGAGTGAGGGGGCGGTGTGTGTAGAGAGGTAGAACCCCAACCAACTGACATCTATCTGGCCTAGTCAGGATTTTCCCTCCTGTTTGAGTTGACAGGTAGTTCTGGGGTGAGTTTTATGGCATGCTGTGCAAATATGGAGTAGCCTGCACAAGCCATGACATTGGATAGAGAGCAAAGTGGTGCACAGAAACTCGGTTTTTAAGAGAAAGATCCATGAACTACACACCTGATTGGCACCCTAGTAGCGAGGTCATGGCACAGATCGAGACTGAGTCGACCGGAAACCTGTGGTGAGGGTGACATAAGTGTAACATGTATATTCCTTTACCTGAAATGAAGTAACCCACCACTGCCATGCGACTCAGATGCAAACTGTATGTCCCCCCCCTGTTTTTATCTATTTATTTATTTATTTTTTATTATTTTATAATATTTATTTATTTTTTTTTTTAATGAAAATTATTATTATTTTTTTTTTATTAATTTAGTTTTTTTTTAACCTGGGGTGAAAAAGACCAGCCTGGTGTAGGATGGAAACCTGAACTCGGCTGACCCGAGGGAAAGACAGAACATGATGAGTAGGGATGATCCAAACACCCCCCAGTTTGGTTTGCAACAGAACATGCGAACAGGCAAAAAATTAGTTTGAACACCATTAAAGTCTATGGGACACGAAAGTGAAAAATCAAAAGTGCTCATTTAAAGGTTTATATGCAAGTTATTGCCTTAAAAACTGTTTGGGGAACTGGGCTCTGCCCCAGGGGACATGTATCAATGCAAACAAAAAGTTTTAAAAACAGCTGTTTTTTTCGGGAGCAGTGATTTTAATAATGCTTAAAGTGAAACAATAAAAATGAAATGTTCCTTTAAATATCATGCCTGGGGGGATGTCCTTATGCATGTAAAGTAGTGCATGTTTCTCATGTTTATAACAGTGCCACAGCAAAATGACATTTCTAAAGGAAAAAATGTAATTTAAAACTGCTCGCGGCTGTAATGTATTGTCGGATCCTGGCAATATAGATGTGGTGTAGATGTCACCCCCAAAATCTATACTAGGCCCTTCAGGTCTGGTATGGATATTAAGGGGAACCCCGCACACAATTTTTTTTAAAAATAGCGTGGGGGTCCCCCAGGCTCCCAGGCACTATATACTCTGAACAGCAGTATACATACTATACGGCCTGCCCTATATAATCTGCAGAAAATTATTAAACAGGGGCAGAAAAATTGGGCCTTGGGCGGTGGTGGTGGTGCCACAACACTATAACCCCTTACAGATACTCTTGTTGGGTACATATACTAGACTGATTGTATATGTGTGTGTATATATATATATATATATATATATCAAATACACTACCACTAACTGAATAACCTGCCTGCTTAATTTAAATTAATTTATCTCTCTGTCCACGCCAGCAACACTACACACGGCCACCGTGTAAGCAGCCTTATATAGTGTGGGGCGTGGACTTAGTCCCCCCTGAGCCATGATTGGCCAAAGGCACCCTGAAAAAGGAAATCTAATGCACCCACCACATCTAGAGACTATAAACTGCAATCTATTCATTTTTTTCTGTTGAGTTTAGATATGCTTTACAGCTCAAAGACTTTCAAACTGATCTACATTAGTATAAACTGAATAAATAAGCACATGAATAATATCAATAAACACAGTAGCTAAAAGCCCTGTCACCAACTGTTTTGTCATACTGACTTTAATACACCTCATGTTTACAGGTGTGGATTAAAGTAATGTCCTTTAATTCTCCCCAGCAATCATTGCTGATAACTTAGTTAAGATTAATGAACGTGAAAGAAAATATCACCACAACACAGCAAAAGTCTCGAGGTAATTGCTCAAGCATTTTCTTCTTCCACTATTTGATGGATACCTGGGTTTATCAACAATAAAATCAATACAGTTAAAGCAAATCAAGCTAATTTATTATTTCACAACTAGCAAGATAGTGTGTGAAATAAAAAGTTTTTATTTCATGCAATCAATGCTATCATACTGTGGCAGTACCTTGGGGTATTTAATGGAAAAAATGGAGTAAACTTTAGGAGTAGGACTATATTCTTTAAATTGTTCTACACAGAATATTCTGCTATAACAAGTTACGTTTTTCCCACTTAATGAGCCCCCTGTTTCTTATTTAAAATTGCTTTTAAACATTAATGAGTCAATTTGTAAAAGTAAAAAAAATACAGCCTGCACAAAAGAGTCATGTCTGATTTAAAAACTACAACAGGCATTTAATACTTTTCAGTGGAAGATGATTTCAAATTTTGCTATCCTAAAGACTTTTTTTCACATGGTATTCAGAAGTTTCAGGTGTGTTGGAATCTGGTCCCCAACTGTGATTCCTCTTTCCTGGCATTAGTCTGATTCAGTACACATTGGGGTTGATTTACTAAAACTGGAGAGTGAAAAATCTGGTACAGCTGTGCATAATAGCCAATCAGCTTCTAACTTTAGCTTGTTCAATTAAGCTTCGACTAAAAAAAAGAAAGCTGATTAGTTTCTATGCATAGCTGCACCAGATTTTGCACACTCCAGTTTTAGTAAATCAACCCTAATTAGTGCTAAAACAGTATTCACTATAGCGCTGGTCAAAAAAAAAAAAACTCCCAAAATCAAATTTACTATAGCTCCCTGAAAATAAATGGCACCCAAACCCTTATCTTGCATACACACGGTCACACAAAGTTGTCGGAAAATCCGATCGTTCTAAACGCGGTGACGTAAAACACGTACCTCGGGACTATAAACGGGGTAGTGGCCAATAGCTTTCATCTCTTTATTTATTCTGAGCATGCGTGGCACTTTGTCCGTCGGATTTGTGTACACACGATTGGAATTTCCGACAATGGATTTTGTTGTCGGAAAATTTTATATCCTGCTCTCAAACTTTGTGTGTCAGAAAATCCGATGGAAAATGTGTGATGGAGCCTACACACTGTCGGAATTTCCGACAACAAGGTCCTATCACACATTTTCCGTCAGAAAATCCGACCGTGTATACGGGGCATTACTCTGCTAAAACCTAGAGTAGTGCACATGGAAATAATATTTAGAGCATGATATAATTGCCTAAATGGTTATGAAATATGCAGTATATTGTTTCAAGATAATATGCTTTTAAACTGTATAAAAATATTTTTACACTGAAATATCTTTAAAATTCTGAGAAGAGATACAGTAAATTCCCCGTTTTTGTACAACTAGGTGCCAGCACAACTGAGCATTCTCAGACATGCAAACTACTCTCATTTTAACTCTCATGGCTTTTTCACAGGGTGCTATAGTAAATACCAAAATTAGCGCTGGGCTAAAATGCGTTTTTGAGAGTGAAAATCGGCTCTATGTAGTCCAATGCAAGTTTCAGCTATTGATTCTAATGGTACAACTGTAACTTCTCCAAATAAATACTTTTAATGTTGATATGAAATGTATCTTTCTCTGAAATAAATTTTCCCTTGCAACAATGTTGCTTCTACTTCAACTATTTTGTTTTTAAGAATGCCAGAACAGGGGTAGGCAACCTTTTGAGCACAGTGTGTTGAAAAATGTTTTCAAAGAAATTTAGCATGCCGATTTTATAACCAAAAAATGTCAACTTCACACTCTCAATCACGAAAAGAATTTTTTTTATAAAGTTAATGCTGTAAACGACTTTAGTAGTGAGAAATTAACATCCTGCACTCTCACGCCTCAGATCAGCCCCAACTCATGCACCTTCCCACCTTAGATCACTGTCCCCCCCTGCTCATCTGCCCCACCACTGTAACCCCCTGCACATTTCCTCCACCACTGTAACCCCCTGCACATCTGCCCCACCACTGTAACCCCCTACACATCTACCCCACCACTGTACTACCCTGCACATCTGCCCCACCACTGTACCCCCCTGCTCATCTGCTCTACCACTGTAACCCCTGCTCATCTGCCCCATCACTGTAAGCTACTGTACATCTGCCCCACCACTGTAAGCTATTGTACATCTGCCCCACCACTGTACCACACTGCTCATCTGCCACACCAATGTACCCCCTTTCTCATCTGCCCCTTCTTATCTGCCTCACCACTGTACCACCCTGCTCTTCTGTCCCACCACTGTAACCCCCTGCTCATCTGCCCCACCAATGTTCCCCCTTTCTCATCCGCCCCACCACTGTACCTCCATGCACATCTGCTCCAGCACTGAACCACTTTCTCATCTGTCCTAACACTGAACATATCTGCTCATCTGCCCCCCCCTACTGTGACCCCCTTTCTCTGCTGCTCCACGACTGTACCT
Organism: Aquarana catesbeiana; assembly: GCF_042186555.1. NCBI lineage: Eukaryota > Metazoa > Chordata > Amphibia > Anura > Ranidae > Aquarana > Aquarana catesbeiana. The sequence continues at coordinate 183,975,170 of NC_133331.1, read as the reverse complement.
CCTGCACATCTATCCCACCTCTGTTCCCCCTACTCTTTTGTCCCACCACTGTAACCCCGTGCTCATGTGTTCCACTGATGTATCTCCTTTCTCCTCTGCCCCAACACTGAACCCCCCTGCTCATCTGTCCCACCACTATAACCCCCTGCTCATCTGTCCCATCACTGTACTCCCCTGCCTTTCTGTCCCACCACTGTAACCCCCCTGCTCATCTGCCCCATCAATGTACCCCTTTTCTCATCTTCCCCAAAACTGTACCTCCCTGCTCATCTGCTCCACCGCCGTATCCCCATGCTCTTCTGTCTCATTACTGAATCACCTTCTCATCTGTCCTAAAATTGAACCCATCTGCTCATCTGCCCCCCCACTGTAACCGCTTTCTTATCTGCCCCACCAATGTACCTCCTGCACATCTGTCTCACCTCTGTACCCCCCTGCTATTCTGCCCCATCTCTGTTCCCCCTGCTCACCTGCCTCACCACTGTTCCCCCTGCTCTCTGCCCCACCAATACACCTCCTTTCACATGTGCCCCACTGCTCTACCCCCCAGATTTTTTGTGGCCCAATGCTGAACCCCCTGCTCAACTGGCCCAACACTGAACCCCCTGCTCATCTGGCCCATCACTGCACCCCCCTGCTCATCAGGCCCACTGCTGAACCCCCTTCTCATCTCTTCCACCACTGTACCTCTCTGCACATCTGCCCCACCACTGTACCCTCCTGCTCTTCTGTTCCACCTCTGAACCTTTCCTGCTCATTTTTTCCAACACTGTACCCTCCTGCTCATCTGCCCCACTGCTGTACCATCCTCTCATCTATGATATGCAGAGTGGTGAAAGGAAGCAGAGATGAGATACATCTACCTGTCCTGGCACACTCATCCTGCTGATCCACCGCTTGCATCCAGCCCACGTGCTTGTATGTGATGTATGTGATGTCACATACAAGCATCTGGAATGGATGCGCAATGATGAGCTCAGGTCCGGGGAATTTTCTGAAAGCAGAGGGCCTGTGTGCAGGATCATAAGTTGGGCCCCTGCAGCTGAGAAAAAGTGGTTGAGTGTGATTTTCATTGCACTGAATACTGTCTGTGGCTTAAAGGGACACAGAGTCCAGGGGTTCAGTAGTAAGTGATGCAAAGGTTCAGGAATAATTTTAACAAAGTCCCCAGAAGCTCAACAGTAATTCCACAAACTGTCACCTGATTTTTGTTTTCTCAATCACAGTGAAATCCCTTCTTTCTGAGATTGGTAGAGGCAACCAAGCAAGTCATCTTCCTCCAGATGGTGGACGGGACTAGCAGGACTGTGATTGGCTTTAGCAGTGGCCAAGACAGTCCTCCCCCTGGAAACAGGGAAAGCACCCCCCAGCAGAACTGCACCAAATCTCTTCCCCATCACAAAAGCTGATGATCGCAGCTACATGGGGAGGGAGTCGAGTGTCGGCAAAAGAGGCTTTGCGTGCCGCGGGTTGCCTACCCCTGTGCTAGAATGTGGGATGTTTTGATAAAATATATTTTTCTCTGTCACTTTCACATGTTACTCTCCATCTCACAAAAATCTTTACCCAAACTCACACAGGTGTCTTTACAAACCACAAACAATACCATTGCTGATGCAAATTTAAAGTGAGTCACAATTTTGTGTGATTTTTATTATTTCCAAATAATCATTATTTGAGCCCACAAAATGTGATATGTGTACCATGAGAAATCAAAATGTAATTCCCAAGAATTAGAGGGTAACATCACTATTCTACACTCACCCACCAAGAACCACCAAACATCACAGAACAAATCAAGAAGAATAACTCTTGAGTAATATAATTCCACTGCCTAAAGATATACATTCAGCTGTATGTAGTAAAGAGGTATTCTCAAAAGGCACAGATAGTTGAACATTCAACAGTCAGTGGGTTACACATATTGGAACCAAATAGCTACCAAAAATACAACAACCTGAGAGCGGAAGATTATTGGTCTAAAGAGGGTTTGCACTGAAGAGTGATATTCTCAGAGTATCAATAGCTGAGTATATTTTAAAAATAAAGTACATAGAGAAAAGTAAGTATATGTAAAATAAAACATAGGGTGGGATATAAGCAAGGTTAAAAGGAGTAATTGACTTTGGTCTGATCTTTACATGAGCAGAAGGAGGTGGATGGGGATGAGAAATATAATCATCAAAGAATAAGTCATCAATTTATTTTAAACCAGTTTTTCCATATTTTCCATTGTATAGCAAACTGTTTCCTAGTACCACATCTATTAGCCAGTAGATATTCATAAACATAGTGGGATTGAGTAGTCTTGAATACTTCAGATGCATTTGGTGTCTTATCAGCTTTCCAGTGTTTCGCTATCTATGTTCTAGCGACCAAAAGAATGTGTGTAATCACAACGTGAAAGTCAGGGGGGAAGTTTTCAATGCCTATGTTCAGTATTGCTAAGCTTGGATTGGGAGGTGTTAGGATCCCTGTAATGCTTGAGATTCCGCAAAATATGTTATACCAAAATGTTAAATGTTTGCAGGTCCAGAACGTATGGAGAAGGTTACCTACTGTGTCACAGTTTCTCCAGCATAAATGGGAGTTGGTTTACCAGAGTTTGGATATTCTGTAGGGCGTAAGATGCCACCTGAGGGCTATTTTTTGTGAGAGTTCCCAGTGATTAACACATTTGGAGGCTCTGTAGATAGGGATGAGCCGAACACCCCCCTGTTCGGTTCGCACCAGAACATGCGAACAGGAAAAAAGTTCGTTCGAACATGCGAACACCGTTAAAGTCTATGGGACACGAACATGAATAATCAAAAGTGCTAATTTTAAAGGCTTATATGCAAGTTATTGTCATAAAAAGTGTTTGGGGACCTGGGTCCTGCCCCAGGGGACATGGATCAATGCAAAAAAAAGTTTTAAAAATGGCCGTTTTTTCAGGAGCAGTGATTTTAATAATGCTTAAAGTCAAACAATAAAAGTGTAATATCCCTTTAAATTTCGTACCTGGGGGGTGTCTATAGTGTGCCTGTAAAGGGGCGCATGTTTCCTGTGTTTAGAACAGTCTGACAGCAAAATGACATTTTGAAGGAAAAAACTCATTTAAAACTACCCGCGGCTATTGCATTGCCGACAATACACATAGAAGTTCATTGATAAAAACGGCATGGGAATTCCCCAAAGGGGAACCCCGAACCAAAATTAAAAAAAAAAAATGACGTGGGGGTCCCCCTAAATTCCATACCAGGCCCTTCAGGTCTGGTATGGATATTAAGGGGAACCCCGGCCAAAATTTAAAAAAAAAAATGACGTGGGGTTCCCCCTAAATTCCATACCAGACCCTTCAGGTCTGGTATGGATTTTAAGGGGAACCCCGCGCCAAAAAAAAAAAAAAAAACGGCGTGGGGTCCCCCCAAAAATCCATACCAGACCCTTATCCGAGCACGCAACCTGGCAGGCCGCAGGAAAAGAGGGGGGGACGAGAGTGCGGCCCCCCCTCCCTCCTGAACCGTACCAGGCCACATGCCCTCAACATTGGGAGGGTGCTTTGGGGTAGCCCCCCAAAACACCTTGTCCCCATGTTGATGAGGACAAGGGCCTCATCCCCACAACCCTGGCCGGTGGTTGTGGGGGTCTGCGGGAGGGGGCTTATCGGAATCTGGAAGCCCCCTTTAACAAGGTGACCCCCAGATCCCGCCCCCCCCCTGTGTGAAATGGTAAGGGGGTACATAAGTACCCCTACCATTTCACGAAAAAAGTGTCAAAAATGTTAAAAATGACAAGAGACAGTTTTTGACAATTCCTTTATTTAAATGCTTCTTCTTTCTTCTATCTTGCTTCATCTTCTGGTTCTTCTGGATCTTCTGGTTCTTCTGGTTCTTCCTCCGGCGTTCTCGTCCAGCATCTCCTCCGCGGCGTCTTCTGTCTTCTTCTCCTCGGGCCGCTCCGCACCCATGGCATGGGGGGGAGGCTCCCGCTCTTCTCTTCTTCTCTTCTTCTTTTCTTCTTTTCTTCTTTTCTTCTCTTCTTCTCTTCTTCTTCATTTTCTTCTCCGGGCCGCTCCGCAATCCATGCTGGCATGGAGGGAGGCTCCCGCTGTGTGACGGCGCTCCTCGTCTGACAGTTCTTAAATAACGGGGGGGCGGGGCCACCCGGTGACCCCGCCCCCCTCTGACGCACGGTGACTTGACGGGACTTCCCTGTGACGTCACGGGGAATGCCACAGGGAAGTCCCGTCAAGTCACCGTGCGTCAGAGGGGGGCGGGGTCACCGGGTGGCCCCGCCCCCCCCCACGTTATTTAAGAACTGTCAGACGAGGAGCGCCGTCACACAGCGGGAGCCTCCCTCCATGCCAGCATGGATTGCGGAGCGGCCCGGAGAAGAAAATGAAGAAGAAGAGAAGAAGAGAAGAAAAGAAGAAAAGAAGAAAAGAAGAAGAGAAGAAGAGAAGAGCGGGAGCCTCCCCCCCATGCCATGGGTGCGGAGCGGCCCGAGGAGAAGAAGACAGAAGACGCCGCGGAGGAGATGCTGGACGAGAACGCCGGAGGAAGAACCAGAAGAACCAGAAGAGCCAGAAGAACCAGAAGATGAAGCAAGATAGAAGAAAGAAGAAGCATTTAAATAAAGGAATTGTCAAAAACTGTCTCTTGTCATTTTTAACATTTTTGACACTTTTTTCGTGAAATGGTAGGGGTACTTATGTACCCCCTTACCATTTCACACAGGGGGGGGGCCGGGATCTGGGGGTCACCTTGTTAAAGGGGGCTTCCAGATTCCGATAAGCCCCCCGCCCGCAGACCCCCACAACCACCGGCCAGGGTTGTGGGGATGAGGCCCTTGTCCTCATCAACATGGGGACAAGGTGTTTTGGGGGGCTACCCCAAAGCACCCTCCCAATGTTGAGGGCATGTAGCCTGGTACGGTTCAGGAGGGAGGGGGGGCCGCACTCTTGTCCCCCCCTCTTTTCCTGCGGCCTGCCAGGTTGCGTGCTCGGATAAGGGTCTGGTATGGATTTTTGGGGGGACCCCACGTCATTTTTTTTTTTTAATTTTGGCCGAGGTTCCCCTTAATATCCATACCAGACCTGAAGGGCCTGGTTTGGAATTTAGGGGGACCCCCACGTCATTTGTTTTTTTTAATTTTGGTTCGGGGTTCCCCTTTGGGGAATTCCCATGCCGTTTTTATCAATGAACTTCTATGTGTATTGTCGGCAATGCATTAGCCGCGGGTAGTTTTAAATGAGTTTTTTCCTTCAAAATGTCATTTTGCTGTCAGACTGTTCTAAACACAGGAAACATGCGCCCCTTTACAGGCACACTATAGACACCCCCCAGGTACGAAATTTAAAGGGATATTACACTTTTATTGATTGACTTTAAGTATTATTAAAATCACTGCTCCTGAAAAAACGGCCGTTTTTAAAACTTTTTTTTGCATTGATCCATGTCCCCTGGGGCAGGACCCAGGTCCCCAAACACTTTTTATGACAATAACTTGCATATTAGCCTTTAAAATTAGCACTTTTGATTTCTCCCATAGACTTTTAAAGGGTGTTCCACGGCATTCGAATTTGCCGCGAACACCCCAAATTGTTCGCTGTTCGGTGAACTTGCGAACAGCCAATGTTCGAGTCGAACATGAGTTCGACTCGAACGCGAAGCTCATCCCTATCTGTAGATTGATAGAAATGCATATTGCCACGTGAGTCTGTGATTGGTATGCCTAAATCAGATTCCCATTTTCGGTAAGAGTGGGATTTGGTGAAGCTGAGTTTTTTTTGTGGAAGAGATTATAGAAGAGGGGTATGCCCTTGAGTGGTGTAGGTGTAGTAGTGTAAAATCGCCATATCTCTTCTGTGAGATATATATGGTGTGTTTTGATGGATCTGAGAAGATGGGGGATTTACTTGTATTTATAACAATCAGTGGGTGATAAATTGAATTGTTTTTGGAGTGTGATGAATGGTTTAAGGGTGTCATTTTGGTAGAGATCTCCAATCCACTTTTTGCCTTTATTGTGCCAATCAGTGCTTGAGAGGTTTGGAATTACATGTTTGAGAATATTTAGGGGTATGGAGATATCTACCTTGTTAGAGGTTAAGGGTGGTAGTTTGCAAAGGTCCCTCCAAGCCAACAGGGAGGCTTGTATAGTGAGTGGGAGGTGTTGTATGGGGAATGGTTGCCATACATCCAGAGTAAGAGGGAGTGTAGGTGTTTGGTTGGGCTTAAAGCTTGTTCAGTGCTGCTCCAGAGAATATAAGGGAAGGGGTTAAACCAACTTTTAAGTTGGGTAAGGATGGATGCTCGGAAGTAGTCTTGAATATCTATCCATCCCATACCTCCTGTAAATCTGTGTTTGACCAGGAGAGCTTTAGAGCATTGTGGTCGTTTTAAACACCATATGAATTGCGTAAGCAGGGAGTTTAGAGATTTAAGATGGTTACTGTGCAGTGGAATGGGAAGTGTTCGGAAAACATATAATATTTGAGGCAGTAGGAGCATTTTGAATGAGGCAAGACTAAGACATTCTAGTCTAGCTAACCTTTTTGTTTCTTTAGTAATTCTATCTATCAATAGTTGGCATCTGCTCATTTCTGTAAGTCTGTCATTAGTTGTAGTCCATATACGATATGCTCGACTTACTCCATGCGTAGGGAAATTCAGATTGTAGTTGAGACTGAAGAGGGGGTGGAACTCCAAATTCCAGGATAAGTGATTTTGTAAAGTTTACTTTATAGAAAGAGAGTCGACTAAACTCATTGAGGATAGTATGGGCATGACGTAGTGATGTAACTGGGGAAGTTAGGAACAAGATGATGTCATCTGCAAATAGATTTATCTTGTGGGTTCTGTCTTGAAGGGGGAAACCAGTTATGTTAGGATGGGTTCTAATCCTCTCAGCCAGTGGTTCTATAAGGATATTGAAGATCGAGGGGGGTTGGGGACATCCCTGTCTCGTACCATTGGATATGGTAAAGGGAGTTGAGAGCATATTTGATGTGTAGACCTGTGCACAGGGGGATGAGTAAAGGGCCAAGATGGCAGAGAGGATGGGTCCTGTGAAGCCAAACTTTTGTAATGTGTGCCTCATATAGCCCCAATGTATCCTGTCAAATGCCTTCTCCGCATCCAAAGAGAGGAGCAGAGAGGGCACTGGCCAGGTCTTAGCATATTGCATAATGTTGATGACTCTCCTTGTGGCATTGGATGCTTGTCTACCAGGGGTGAAACCTGTTTGGTCAGGTTTGATGAGAGAGGGCAGAATAGGAAGAATGAACACAAGTATAGGCGCATCAACACAGAGATCATAAAAGTCCCAATACAAATCTGCTAGTATCTGACAATATAGTCCATCTGGCATACACAGGCAAATCAGCTATGTAGTGGTATTGGGAGAGGGAAATTAACATCCACAGGAAGCACACAAGGCTGCTATCAATTAAGGGAAGAAACTATATTCCAAGTAGCTGAAAAAAAGCACAAGTGGAGAGGCGCCTCTGGGTGCAGTAGTTTTTTAAAAAACAATTTAATAGACAACGTAAGATCAACTCACATGTAGTATAAAAATGAAAAGCATGGTATCAGATAGTCAAGATGACGTTCCCACATCCTGTGACAAGATCCGTGCTGTGTATGATGACCGGGGATCTTCCGAATGATGTAAACGCCGGCTCCGGAAGAGCAGCCTCAGAACGAGGCTTGGAACACAGTGGATGGCTGGCAGCAGGGGGACGACGTCATCAAAAATGGATGCGTTTCATGAGCATGCGCACTTGGATGCTGGGAACGTCATCTCGACTATCTGATACCATGCTTTTCATTTTTATACTACATGTGAGTTGATCTTACGTTGTCTATTAAATTGATTTTTAAAAAACGACTGCACCCAGAGGCGCCTCTCCACTTGTGCTTTAGAATAGGAAGAAGTCTGTGGGCCAAGTTATTGGCGTATAACTTGACGTTCGTATTAAGTAATGAGATGGGTCTGAAATTGGAAGGGGTAGTGGGGTCTTTGCCAAGTTTAGGAATGGTAACAACATAGGATTTAAGCATCTCAGAGGGAAATGAGGCATAGGACATTGCATCAGCATAGACCGACTGAAGTGTTGGGGATAAGTTGTTTTGGAAGATTTTATAATAGTCATTTGTCAATCCATCAGGACCTGGTGATTTGCCAGATGTTAGGGTTTTTATCGCTTTTATGATATCAGGTTCTGTAATAGGGGTATTGAGAGAGATTAGTTGTGCCTGTGAGAGGGAGACGAGGTTGATACTTGTGAAGAAACTTGTATATTTTCATTCTATGTTCATTTCATGCTAGGTTCTGGGCTGGGTGTTTCTGGCCGGATTCTGCTCAGTTCTGGGAGCTGTGATGCGCTCCTGGGGCCCTCCCCTTCTCCTCTCTCCCCTACCGGGATGTTCAAGGACTGGGTGGATGCCCAATTGCACATCGATGTCATGCCTCCAACGCTGCTCACGCAACGTCGCATACTAGTGACGTTGACGCGTCGACAATGTGTGATTCCATCTTATGTCCTCCACGAGGTAGCCAGCGCCAGACGGGGGTGGCGTATGCCGCTCGCCATTCTGGCGCCCTCCCCTCCCATTGGCCATCAACGTGACGTTGGTGGACACCCCCCCACCCTATTGGAGTATATTTATACTCCTCTCAGTTGATTCATGTTCCCTTCAGGGCTGCTACCTCCATGGATATGGCGCACTTTGGATTCCATTAGCTTCACTGTATTCCAGGTATCTTTTTGGCTACCCTTTCTTTTTCACCTATCACCACTTTTGCTCCAATCCCTCCCTATCTTCGATATCAATACCCCATTTTCGGGGTTATTTAGCTAATTTCACTTTCTCAATATACTTTTGCTAATACAACGGGGGTTTTTATGTTATCCCTATTACCCTGCACCATAGGTACTCCCCATGACATTTCCTATCACTTGATGGTTCCTGCATCACTATTTTAATTTTAGTTTTCCCATTAACATTTTTGATACTACCAGTCACCTTTTGTAATACACCTACTGCCTTATCCCATGCATCTTACTATATACCGCCTTGATCATAGATGGTTACATTTCCGTGGATCACATCTTCTCCCTTTTTCATCCATGGGGGCCCTTCCCTGGGGAAAATTGTCTTCCTTTGGCGATCCATCTATGCCCCGGTTTGTCCAACTCAGCTCCTGGGACTGACGTTGTGTCTGGTCAGCCCGCCGGCCCTCCATACCTGCACCCAGCCTCATTGGCATTTCTGTAAGTAGTCTTGGTAAATTGGGGATATCTCCCTTCTCCTCTTCCTATTTACAATAATTATAATTTTTATAAATTATTATGTGTTTGAATACTTATAGACATCTACCCCATACTTTCTCCTGAAGAGTGGCAGTCGCCACGAAATGCGTAGAGCCACTAGATGCCTTTTCGCTCATATTCTGCTATACCAGTTATCACCACACTTAGCAATTGGATTGTACCAATGAACTAGAGATACAGTTCTTTACCAGGGAGACACGCTTTTATGAAATTGGCTCTATTTTATGTGTACAATATGAACTCATTATACTAGTATACATTGTTATTACCATTGTTATATTTTATATATCCCAATGTATTCTGTTCTATCTAATTATAATGTTTTACATCATGAACTTATTATGTCAATATTACATCATGGTATTACTATTATTGTTATATTTTTTATCAATAAACCTATGACTGCCATTTGTTGTTTTGCAATGCTGTCATGGAAGTCCACAGTTCTAATATACTCAGTACCGCCCATTTCATTTATATCGTGTTATTTCCAGGGTTGCATTCTTCATATAAAGTCCCACCTTCCTTCCTTTTTATCAAAATATGGGATTTTTGTTTTAGTTCTACATACTTAGAGACTTTGGGCAAGAAATTTACCTGCCCGATTGCCAGATGAGTAATTGGATAATTTGAGTGAGTTGATGTGCTTGTCATACTGCTCAACATGCAGCAGACTGCGATCAGAGCAATGTTTGGAAGGTTTATTTGATAGATGTGAATTAGCGTTGTTTTTGTTCAGGGACTCTAGAGTCTTAATTTCACTAAGGAGTTGGTCTAATTTCCGTGTCCTCAGCCTCTTCTCCCATGAACAAATTTGTAATATAATCCCTCTAATAAAGGCCTTATGCGCACACCACAACATGGCAGGGTCAGTAACCGAGTGGGTGTTCAGTGAAAAAAATGTAATTAGGTTTTTGGCAATGGTGGCAGCATGCGAAGACATTTGAAATATACAGGAGTTAGCACGCCATACATAGACAGGACTTGGAGTGTGCCCCTCCACCACAGTTATACAGACAGGTGCTTGGGTCAGACCACGTAATGTAGTGTATGGTGGAGGAAGACACTGTCTGTAACAACATCTTATCGACTAAAATTAAATCAATTCTTGAGTATAAATTGTGTCTGCAAGAGTGGAAGGTGTAGTCTCGTTCGTTTGAATGTTGGCATCTCCAGGCATCATAGACATCCTAGTAGAGGTTGTAGCATGGGTAGTGGCCGCTTGGATCTAGAGGCAGTGCCTATCGTGTAATCTGCCGTTAGATTGTAGTCCCCACACATTATCAGGGAGCCTTTTTGGATTGTAGCGATTCTGCAGAACATTTTCTTCAGAAAGCGGATTTGATGGGAATTAAGCACATAAAGGTTCACAATAGTGTAGGGTTTGTTGTTAAGTTCTCCTACCAGGATTAGATACCGTCATTCTGGATCAACCTGGGTTTCTTGTAGGGTAAAGACCACAGAGTCCTTGATAGCAATGAGAACAGCTTTTTGTTTCGTAGGTGCTGAAGCCAAAAAGGTCTAAAATGCTCAGTTTTATCACACAGCACAATGCCACAGATGTCGCAAGTTTTGAGGGATCGTGCAATTGGCATGCTGACTGCAGGAATGTCCACCAGAGCTGTTGCCCTTAAATTGAATGTTCACTTGTCTACCATAAGCCGTCTCCAAAGGTGTTTCAAAGAATTTGGCACATTCAACTGGCCTCACAACCACAGACCACATGTAACCACACCAGTCCAGGACCTCCACATCCAGCAACTTCGCCTCCAAGAACATCTGAGACCAGCCAGCCGGACAGCTACTGCAACAATCGGTTTGCATAAGCAAAGAATTTCTGCACAAACTGTCAGAAACCGTCTCAGGGAAGCTCACCTGCATGCTCGTTGTCCTCATCGGGGTCTCGACCTGACTACAGTTCGTCGTCGTAACTGACTTGAGTGGGAAAATGCTCAAATTCGATGGTGTCTTTGCACTCTTTACAGATGAATCCCGGTTTTCACTGTACAGGGAAAATGGCCGACAGCTTGTATGGCGTTGTGTGGGTGAGCGGTTTGAGTGGATTGAGTGGCCCATGGTGGCGGTGGGGTTATAGTATGGGCAGGCTTATGCTATGGACAACAAACCCAAGGGTATTTTATTGATGGCATTTTGAATGCACATAGATACCTTGATGAGATACTGAGGCCCATTGTTGTGCCATTCATCCGTGACCATAACCTCATGTTGCAGCATGTTAATGCATGGACCCATGTTGCAAGAATCTGTACACAATTCCTGTAAGCTGAAAACATCCCAGTTCTTGCATGGCCAGCATACTCACCGGACATGCCACCCATTGAGCTTGTTTGGGGTGCTCTGGATTGGCATATACGACAGCGTGTTCCAGTTCCTGCCAATGTCCAGCAACTTTGCACAGCCATTGAAGAACATTCCACAGGCCACAATCAACAATCTGATAAACTCTACACGAAGGGGTGCTGCATTGCATGGGGGAAATGGTGGTCACACAAGATACTGACTGTTTTTTGGACCCCCCCGACCCCCCCAATACAGTAAAACTGCACATTTTAGAGTGGCCTTTTATTGTGGCCAGACTAAGGCACACCTGTGCAATAATCACGCTGTCTAATCAGAATCTTGATATACCACACCTGTGAGGTGGATGGATTATCTCGGCAAAGGAGACGTACTCACTAACACAGATTTAGACAGATTTGAGAGAAATAGGCCTTTTGTGTACAAAGTCATAGATCTTTGAGTTCAGCCCATGATAAATAGGGGCAAATACAAAAGTGTTGCATTTATAATTTTGCTCAGTGTATATGTAGATGCTTTTCATGGCAAGAGCATCTTTCTTTAGGACAAGATAGTATGGTATAGGTTCACTAGATACAAATGAAAAATAGAAGACAAATTAGATGCATACATTTCATCAATTATATACTGTATGTATAGAAACATATCATTAAAAATAACTTTTTCTCTAATATTGCATTTTACCTACACCTAGATAAATCTCCTTACACCCCAGAGTCGCATTCACCCTCTCTACTTTTACGTAAACAGCTCCAGCAGGCATCCCTTCTAGATACTTGGAGAGAATGTAAAAACTATACTTTTTATTACTACCCACATAAATCTTTTTCCTGAATAGATCACATATTTATCCCGGTGGCACCCTCACCAATCCTTTTAGATTCAAGAATACAACCTATCCTGTGGTCTGACCACTGCGCTGTAATCACCACTATCTCCTCCTTGATTCCAGAGATTGGACCTGGTGTATGAATGATATGCACCTAGTCAACAAATCCTATTGCTTTGATATACAACAAGCCCTCAAAGAAAACCTTCTACACAATGCTTCTCCAGATATCTCCCCAGTTCTCCTGTGGGAAGCCCATAATCCAGTAATATGAGGCACCTGCATCTCTGTCTCTTCCCATCCTAACCGGGACAAAAAACTCAAATTACAACATTTAGAAGCAGAATATCACCACCTATTTCATCAATTCCAATCTTCCCCCACCAAATTGAATAGGACCCGCCTAGAGAAAACCAAAATGACGAGGTCTTGATGAGGTCTTGCTGGCGATCAAGGCCCTTAAACCAAATAAGCACCCCAGCCCTAACGCCTTCTCGGCTGCATGTTTAAAAATTTCTGGGTCTCAAGCAACCCTACAATGCACGCTGAAGCAACCCTGACAGGCAATACCAAGGAACACACAGTTACCATACCATCCGGCCGGATGCCTTGCTCGTGCAGCTCAAACCACAAACTCTACCCCACTCAGTTAACACAGCCTAGTGTTGTCAGGCTGTTTGCAGCAGTTGTTCAGTTATAACTTCACTTGGTATTGCTTATATTGAAAAGCACTGTTTAACCTACCTTCTTCTTCTCCTACCTACCTCATTCTCAACTTGTTCCCCCGGAGAGATACTACTGAAGAAATACCAAAACTCGCTCCATGTAACCTTCCAGGACCACACAGCCACCTCTTCCAGCCGTGAGTACCACTTATTTTGCTTGACACCACCACAAACCACACAAGATGCCAAAATTCCTTTCGATTAACATCAAAGGACTCAATCACCCAGCCAAGAGAACCTCCATGTGGAAAACAGCTATAGATTCTAAATGTGACATCCTTTGTCTCCAAGAGACTCACTTCAAAATTTCCGATGTACACACCATCAATTTACCAACATTTTCAAAGCCTCAGGCCCAAATAAGAAAGATGGGGTCATGATAGCAGTAAAAAATTCCCTCACTTTCACGCTTCACAATAGCTTGACCGATGAGGAGGGGAGATATTTGGTGCTGGACTGTACCTTAGATAACACCAGATATACCATTGTCAATGTCTATACGCCCAACACTGGCCAAATTAGATTTCTATCCAAACCTCTGAAAAAACTCGATAAGTTTCGCCAAGGAAATTTTATTGTATGCGGTGACTTCAACATAGCACCTGACACAGAATTAGACACCTCAACCCGTACCTCCAGACCCTCATCCCCTATGAACACCTTCATAAGAAACAACAACCTATACAATGTTTGGAGATGTCATCACACCTCAGAACGAGGTTACTCCTTCTTTTCCAGTAGACACAATTCACCCGGATTGACTATTTTCTTGTTGACAAATGGACCCTTACCAAAACCACACATTCCTCTATTGGAACAATCACATGGTCGGACCATGCCCCAGTGTCGATCGAAATAGCTGACCATCCTTCACATCCTCGCCACATGATGTGGAGAGCTAATGCGTCAATCATCCAATCCCCAGAACACTCTCTATACATAGGAAACCACCTGGAATAATTTTTTGAACTAAATAAAGGATCGACTTCAAACAACACAATCCTCTGGAATGCCCATGAGGCGTTTGTTAGAGGAATTATTATACAGCTTAGTGCAAGAGAAAAGAGGAAGAGATCACAGCGTCTAGATACTATCATATCGAATATTAATTTATTGGATAAACAGAACCAATCCACTCCAGACCCTTCAATAAAAGAAAAATTAGTTCTCCTTAGACAAGAACTTAGGAACATTCTTTTAGAATCCCACACAATAAAGCAGGAAAAGCACTCGCACTTAGAATTAAAGGACGCCACATCAAATCAAAGATCCCACACCTCTTTCATCCAGCCACAAAACAAAAACTCATTGACCCGCAAGCTATTGTAGACGCATTCAGCAACTACTACCAATCACTGTACAACCTAAAAGAAGACACTATCACCAACCAACCATCTATAGTAGATATCAACACATTCTTGCAGGATATTAAACTTCCGAAACTTTCACAACATCAACTTCATGAGCTAAACAAACCATTCACCCACCTAGAGATCCTAAATATCATATCTGCATTACCATCCAACAAATCACACGGACCGGACGGTCTAACTAGCGAATATTACAAACAATTTAGCACCACCTTGGCACCCCACTTCTCTCAAGTATGCAATGACGCTGCCTCCTCCTCTTCTCTCCCCAGTGAAATGCTTAACGCTTTAATAATCACTTTACCGAAGCCAGGGAAAGAACCTACCTCACCCCAAAATTTCCACCCAATCTCGCTTCTTAATATAGATACAAAGATTTATGCCAAAAGCATAGCCGCTAGACTAGTACAAATCATGCCCACATTAATACACCCAGACCAATCTGACTTCACAAAAGGTAGACAATCACACGACGCGACCAGAAGACTTATTAACATAATTCACCATGCTGAGACCAACAGAACGCCTTCTCTGCTCCTATCTCTGGATGCAGAGAAGGCGTTCGACAGGGTCAACTGGGACTACCTACAAGCGACGCTCCATAAATTTGGCTTCCAGGGACCTATCCTGTCAGCAATACTAGCTTTATACTAATCCCCTTCGGCCCAAGTATACACAGAAGGCATGATCTCAAAACCATTCCAGATTACTAATGGTACCCGCCAGGGATGCCCCCTCTAGCCACTTATTTTCAACCTAATTATGGAACCCCTGGCGGAGCACATTAGACTTAATAGAAATATCACTGGTTTCAAAATTGGACACATAGAACATAAAATTAACCTGTTTGCGGATGACGTTATAATGATGTTCACCAACCCAATCTCTTCCCTGGCTTCGGTCCAAGATGTACTAATGAAATTCAGCTGTATTTCGTATTATAAGGTTAATGCTACCAAATCCTATATATTAGACTTAGGCCTAGATGCAGTAACCAGCAATATCCTACGTAATTGATATATATATATACCCGTGGGCAGAAACAGGTATCGCTTATTTAGGCATCACACTCACTAAATCAACGAAAGGACTATTCAACAACAACTACTTAGATACTAAACAAGCAACTACTTAGATACTAAACAAATTTTACTACAGGAAACCACTAAATTACCAAATTTGAAATCACATGCTCAGGTAGGCTAGCAGCCTTCAAAATGCTCATACTGCCTAAAATACTTTACACATTTTGCACATTTCCTATTCCACTATCCAATTCCTACCTAAACTCTCTGCAAACTATAATTAGTCGCTATATTTGGCAAAATAAAAAAACAAGATCCAGCCACTGTAAAATCATCAAACACAGACTAGTAGGGGGAATGGGCTACCCAGAAATAAAAGACTACTACCTAGCCACTATCCTGTCACAACTCCAGGAATGGACTCAAACTCACCAAAATACACTATGGGGCAATATTGAAAACAATGCCACACCGGGCCAAACCTCGCATGCTGGCTATATAGTACATCTGCTCTGATCACGAATACTCATCTATATTCTCCAACCATTCAGGCGTCAGTCAAAGCCTGGAAAATCCTCCACAACACTAAATGGTCATCACTAACCACTAAACCTATATATGTTCCACTACAAACCCTATGCCAACTATCCCCTGACCTAAACATCCCCAACTGGCTACTCTCACAGACGTCATCCACTGAAGAACTTAGAAACACAATTCAGCATAAACCATTTACAGTAATCCAATCTACCCACAAAGCACCCACATCAGACTTTCTCACCTACCTGCGTATTCAATCATGCTTATCTAGAAACCTAAATATAGAAGGATCCCTACCAAACAAACTCTAGAGCTTCTATTTCACACAAGAATACAGATCTAAGGGCATCTCTCTTATCTACTCCACACTGCAAGAAAAAAATACCTTTAACAAATCCAAACCATTTACTGACTGGGAAACAGACACCCAAGAAGAATACTCAGACCAACAATGGATACAGGCACTAAAAATGATTTACAAAGCCACAAGCTGCACTTCTCTATGGGAACTAACAAACAGAATCACACTCAGATGGTACTTGACACCACTCAAACTAGCTAAATTCCAAACCAACACCTCAGCCCTATGTTGGAGGCAACGTAACCACACAGGAACTCTATTCCACATTCTATGGCACTGCCCAATAATAACAAACCTATGGAAAGAAGTAACACACTGAATACAAGAAATAGGACACTTCAATATCACCCTAACACCACAACTGGCCATTAGGGATGAGCCGAACACCCCCCTGTTCGGTTCGCACCAGAACATGCGAACAGGAAAAAAGTTCGTTCGAACACGCGAACACCGTTAAAGTCTATGGGACACGAACATGAATAATCAAAAGTGCTAATTTTAAAGGCTAATATGCAAGTTATTGTCATAAAAAGTGTTTGGGGACCTGGGTCCTGCCCCAGGGGACATGGATCAATGCAAAAAAAAGTTTTATAAACGGCCGTTTTTTCAGGAGCAGTGATTTTAATAATGCTTAAAGTCAAACAATAAAAGTGTAATATCCCTTTAAATTTCGTACCTGGGGGGTGTCTATAGTATGCCTGTAAAGGGGCGCATGTTTCCTGTGTTTAGAACAGTCTGACAGCAAAATGACATTTTGAAGGAAAAAACTCATTTAAAACTACCCGCGGCTATTGCATTGCCGACAATACACATAGAAGTTCATTGATAAAAACGGCATGGGAATTCCCCAAAGGGGAACCCCGAACCAAAATTTAAAAAAAAAATGACGTGGGGGTCACCCTAAATTCCATATCAGGCCCTTCAGGTCTGGTATGGATATTAAGGGGAACCCCGGCCAAAATAAAAAAAAAAAATGACGTGGGGTTCCCCCTAAATTCCATACCAGACCCTTCAGGTCTGATATGGATATTAAGGGGAACCCCGGCCAAAATTAAAAAAAAAAAAGACGTGGGGTTCCCCCTAAATTCCATACCAGACCCTTCAGGTCTGGTATGGATTTTAAGGGGAACCCCGCGCCAAAAAAAAAAAAAAAAACGGCGTGGGGTCCCCCCAAAAATCCATACCAGACCCTTATTCGAGCACGCAACCTGGCAGGCCGCAGGAAAAGAGGGGGGGACGAGAGTGCGGCCCCCCCCCTGAACCGTACCAGGCCACATGCCCTCAACATTGGGAGGGTGCTTTGAGGTAGCCCCCAAAACACCTTGTCCCCATGTTGATGAGGACAAGGGCCTCATCCCCACAACCCTGGCCGGTGGTTGTGGGGGTCTGCGGGCGGGGGGCTTATCGGAATCTGGAAGCCCCCTTTAACAAGGTGACCCCCAGATCCCGGCCCCCCCCTGTGTGAAATGGTAAGGGGGTACATAAGTACCCCTACCATTTCATGAAAAAAGTGTCAAAAATGTTAAAAATGACAAGAGACAGTTTTTGACAATTCCTTTATTTAAATGCTTCTTCTTTCTTCTATCTTCCTTCATCTTCTGGTTCTTCTGGTTCTTCTGGCTCTTCTGGTTCTTCCTCTGGCGTTCTCGTCCAGCATCTCCTCCATGGCGTCTTCTATCTTCTTCTCCTCGGGCCGCTCCGCACCCATGGCATGGGGGGGAGGCTCCCGCTCTTCTCTTCTTCTTTTCTTCTCCTCTTCTCTTCTTCATTTTCTTCTCTGGGCCGCTCCGCAATCCATGCTGGCATGGAGGGAGGCTCCCGCTGTGTGACGGCGCTCCTCGTCTGACAGTTCTTAAATAACGGGGGGGGCGGGGCCTCCCGGTGACCCCGCCCCCCTCTGACGCACGGTGACTTGACGGGACTTCCCTGTGACGTCACGGGGAATGCCACAGGGAAGTCCCGTCATGTCCCGTGCGTCAGAGGGGGGCGGGGTCACCGGGTGGCCCCGCCCCCCGTTATTTAAGAACTGTCAGACGAGGAGCACCGTCACACAGCGGGAGCCTCCCTCCATGCCAGCATGGGTTGCGGAGCGGCCCGGAGAAGAAAATGAAGACGAGAAGAAGATGAAGAAGATGAAGAGAAGAGCGGGAGCCTCCCCCCATGCCATGGGTGCGGAGCGGCCCGAGGAGAAGAAGATAGAAGACGCCGCGGAGGAGATGCTGGACGAGAATGCCGGAGGAAGAACCAGAAGAGCCAGAAGAACCAGAAGAACCAGAAGATGAAGGAAGATAGAAGAAAAAAGAAGCATTTAAATAAAGGAATTGTCAAAAACTGTCTCTTGTCATTTTTAACATTTTTGACAGTTTTTTAGTGAAATGGTAGGGGTAAGAACCCCCTTACCATTTCACACAGGGGGGGGCCAGGATCTGGGGGTCCCCTTGTTAAAGGGGGCTTCCAGATTCCGATAAGCCCCCCGCCCGCAGACCCCCACAACCACCGGCCAGGGTTGTGGGGATGAGGCCCTTGTCCTCATCAACATGGGGACAAGGTGTTTTGGGGGGCTACCCCAAAGCACCCTCCCAATGTTGAGGTCATGTGGCCTGGTACGGTTCAGGAGGGGGGGGGCCGCACTCTCGTCCCCCCCTCTTTTCCTGCGGCCTGCCAGGTTGCGTGCTTGGATAAGGGTCTGGTATGGATTTTTGGGGGGACCCCACGCCGTTTTTTTTTTTGGTGCGGGGTTCCCCTTAAAATCCATACCAGACCTGAAGGGTCTGGTATGGAATTTAGGGGGAACCCCACGTCATTTTTTTTTTTTTTATTTTGGCCGGGGTTCCCCTTAATATCCATATCAGACCTGAAGGGCCTGGTATGGAATTTAGGGGGACTCCCACGTCATTTTTTTTTTTAATTTTGGTTCGGGGTTCCTCTTTGGGGAATTCCCATGCCGTTTTTATCAATGAACTTCTATGTGTATTGTCGGCAATGCAATAGCCGCGGTTAGTTTTAAATGAGTTTTTTCCTTCAAAATGTCATTTTGCTGTCAGACTGTTCTAAACACAGGAAACATGCGCCCCTTTACAGGCATACTATAGACACCCCCCAGGTACGAAATTTAAAGGGATATTACACTTTTATTGATTGACTTTAAGCATTATTAAAATCACTGCTCCTGAAAAAACGGCCGTTTTTAAAACTTTTTTTTGCATTGATCCATGTCCCCTGGGGCAGGACCCAGGTCCCCAAACACTTTTTATGACAATAACTTGCATATTAGCCTTTAAAATTAGCACTTTTGATTTCTCCCATAGACTTTTAAAGGGTGTTCCGCGGCATTCGAATTTGCCGCGAACACCCCAAATTGTTCGCTGTTCGGCGAACTTGCGAACAGCCAATGTTCGAGTCGAACATGAGTTCGACTCGAACTCGAAGCTCATCCCTACTGGCCATACTAAACATGATACCATATACGATTTCCCACACATTCAAAACAATCCTCACGCACATTCTCCTAGCAACCAGACTACTTCTAACCAGAAACTGGAAAACACATAATGTCCCCATTATACAAGAAGTGATTACTCTAGTTCACTCACACTATACCTATGAACTCATAGGAACAAGAGTAGGGATGAGCTTCGAGTTCGAGTCGAACTCATGTTCGACTCGAACATTGGCTGTTCGCAAGTTCGCCGAACAGCGAACAATTTGGGGTATTCGCGGCAAATTCGAATGCCGCGGAACACCCTTTAAAAGTCTATGGGAGAAATCAAAAGTGCTCATTTTAAAGGCTAATATGCAAGTTATTGTCATAAAAAGTGTCTGGGGACCCAGGTCCTGCCCCAGGGGACATGGATCAATGCAAAAAAAAGTTTTAAAAACGGCCGTTTTTTCAGGAGCAGTGATTTTAATAATGCTTAAAGTCAAACAATAAAAGTGTAATATCCCTTTAAATTTCATACCTGGGGGGTGTCTATAGTATGCCTGTAAAGGGGCGCATGTTTCCTGTGTTTAGAACAGTCTGACAGCAAAATGACATTTTGAAGGAAAAAACTCATTTAAAACTACCCGCGGCTATTGCATTGCCGACAATACACATAGAAGTTCATTGATAAAAACGGCATGGGAATTCCACAAAGGGGAACCCCGAACCAAAATTAAAAAAAAAAAATGACGTGGGAGTCCCCCTAAATTCCATACCAGGCCCTTCAGGTCTGATATGGATATTAAGGGGAACCCCGGCCAAAATTAAAAAAAAAAATGACGTGGGGTTCCCCCTAAATTCCATACCAGACCCTTCAGGTCTGGTATGAATTTTAAGGGGAACCCCGCGCCAAAAAAAAAAAAAAAAATGGCGTGGGGTCCCCCCAAAAATCCATACCAGACCCTTATCCGAGCACGCAACCTGGCAGGCCGCAGGAAAAGAGGGGGGGACGAGAGTGCGGCCCCCCCCTCCTGAACCGTACCAAGCCACATGCCCTCAACATTGGGAGGGTGCTTTGGGGTAGCCCCCCAAAACACCTTGTCCCCATGTTGATGAGGACAAGGGCCTCATCCCCACAACCCTGGCCGGTGGTTGTGGGGGTCTGCGGGCGGGGGGCTTATCGGAATCTGGAAGCCCCCTTTAACAAGGGGACCCCCAGATCCCGGCCCCCCCCTGTGTGAAATGGTAAGGGGGTACAAAAGTACCCCTACCATTTAACTAAAAAACTGTCAAAAATGTTAAAAATGACAAGAGACAGTTTTTGACAATTCCTTTATTTAAATACTTCTTCTATCTTCCTTCATCTTCTGGTTCTTCTGGTTCTTCTGGCTCTTCTGGTTCTTCCTCCGGCGTTCTCGTCCAGAATCTCCTCCGCGGCGTCTTCTATCTTCTTCTCCTCGGGCCGCTCCGCACCCATGGCATGGGGGGGAGGCTCCCGCTCTTCTTCTCTTCTTCTTTTCTTCTCTTCTTCATTTTCTTCTCCGGGCCGCTCCTCACACATGCTAGCATGGAGGGAGGCTCCCGCTGTGTGACGGCGCTCCTCGTCTGACAGTTCTTAAATAACGGGGGGCGGGGCCACCCGGTGACCCCGCCCCCCTCTGACGCACGGTGACTTGACGGGACTTCCCTGTGACGTCACGGGGAATGCCACAGGGAAGTCCCATCATGTCCCGTGCATCAGAGGGGGGCGGGGTCACCGGGTGGCCCCGCCCCCCGTTATTTAAGAACTGTCAGACGAGGAGCGCCGTCACACAGCGGGAGCCTCCTTCCATGCCAGCATGGATGCGGAGCGGCCCGGAGAAGAAAATGAAGAAGAGAAGAAGAGAAGAAGAGAAGAAGATGAAGAAGAAGAGAAGAGCGGGAGCCTCCCCCCATGCCATGGGTGCGGAGCGGCCCGAGGAGAAGAAGATAGAAGACGCCGCGCAGGAGATGCTGGACGAGAACGCCGGAGGAAGAACCAGAAGAGCCAGAAGAACCAGAAGAACCAGAAGATGAAGGAAAATAGAAGAAAGAAGAAGTATTTAAATAAAGGAATTGTCAAAAACTGTCTCTTGTCATTTTTAACATTTTTGACAGTTTTTTAGTGAAATGGTAGGTTTCACACAGGGGGGGGCCGGGATCTGGGGGTCCCCTTGTTAAAGGGGGCTTCCAGATTCCGATAAGCCCCCCGCCCGCAGACCCCCACAACCACCGGCCAGGGTTGTGGGGATGAGGCCCTTGTCCTCATCAACATGGGGACAAGGTGTTTTGGGGGGCTACCCCAAAGCACCCTCCCAATGTTGAGGGCATGTGGCCTGGTACGGTTCAGGAGGGGGGGGGCCGCACTCTCGTCCCCCCCTCTTTTTTTGGCGCGGGGTTCCCCTTAAAATCCATACCAGACCTGAAGGGTCTGGTATGGAATTTAGGGGGAACCCCACGTCATTTTTTTTTTTTTAATTTTGGCCGGGGTTCCCCTTAATATCCATTTTAGACCTGAAGGGCCTGGTATGGAATTTAGGGGGACTCCCACGTCATTTTTTTTTTTTTTTAATTTTGGTTCGGGGTTCCCCTTTGGGGAATTCCCATGCCGTTTTTATCAATGAACTTCTATGTGTATTGTCGGCAATGCAATAGCCGCGGGTAGTTTTAAATGAGTTTTTTCCTTCAAAATGTCATTTTGCTGTCAGACTGTTCTAAACACAGGAAACATGCGCCCCTTTACAGGCATACTATAGACACCCCCCAGGTACGAAATTTAAAGGGATATTACACTTTTATTGTTTGACTTTAAGCATTATTAAAATCACTGCTCCTGAAAAAACGGCCATTTTTAAAACTTTTTTTTGCATTGATCCATGTCCCCTGGGGCAGGACCTGGGTCCCCAAACACTTTTTATGACAATAACTTGCATATTAGCCTTTAAAATTAGCACTTTTGATTATTCATGTTCGTGTCCCATAGACTTTAACGGTGTTCGCGTGTTCGAACAAACTTTTTTCCTGTTCGCATGTTCTGGTGCGAACCAAACAGGGGGGTGTTCGGCTCATCCCTAAACAAGAGGTTCTGCATCGCATCACAACATCCAAACAAAATGGTCTCAATGGAAAAACTGGTATAATAGCAGAATAGCATAAATTTCTTTTCACAAAATTATTCTTCTGAAATGATGTACACATGAATGGAGGACCTAATATATGCATATTCCAAATAATGCTCTCATGAACCTTTCTTCTTCCTTCCCCTCCCCCTCACCATACCCCTACTATTCTATTCATTCGACTTCCTAAATATGACCCTATATTACACTACTGTTATGGTACCACTATTTCTGTTTTATACATTGTAACATGTGTAACACTGTTCTTTAATGCTTTTAAATAACTAATGCAAGATATACTGTAAATCTGTATTACATTATTGTCAACTGGCAAAAAAGTAATAAAAATAAAATTTTGAAAAAAAATTAAAAAAAAATTTCTGAACATATTAGCCCCCCTGTTTTTAGAACTTAGACTTAATCCAATTATAGGAGGTATAGTTCACAGGGACCAAGTGAGTTTTATCCCAAGATGCCAAGCCAGTGATAACATTAGCCGAGTGATTTTGCTTCAGCATTTGGCCAGAACCCACAAAATACCACTGCATCTTCTCTCGCTTGACATCAGAAAAGCATTTGATACAGTCTCACGGTAATACCTGCGTTTCGTCCTCCAGAGATGGGGTTTTGGCCACAACTTTCTGGGATGGATTGCTTCTTTATATGACCACCCACAGGCATACAGAAAGTACTCAGGATTTAACTCAGAACGGTTTCCTATTACGCATGGTACTAGACAGGGCTGCCCATTATCCCCCTTACTCTTTGCCCTTGCAATTGAACCCCTTGCTCTCTTGGTTCGAACTAACCCAGACATTAAGGGTCTAGATATTGCCTCGACTCACCATAAGCTGTGTTTATTTGCTGATGACACATTACTGTTTATCACTTCTCCACGTACAACTCTCCCAAATTTATTTAAATGACTGAATTATTTTGCTTTGATTTCTGGATTAGAGGTCAACCCATCTAAATCCAAGGCCCTCAATGTGTCCCTGCTCCCAGAGGAGCTCTCTTTTCTTCAAGAAACATTCCAGTTTCAGTGGTTGACATCCTCAATACTGTATCAAAATGAGCTGTCCCTCTCTCCTATGTCAAGCAAATTATGTTCCGATGCTGTCGCATCTATCCTCTCTACTAGCCTCTTGGCAACCACACTGCATCTCCTGGTTAGGCCGTATCAAGGCAGGTAAAATTACCTTACTTCCTAAAATATTATACCTCTTTAGGGTCCTCCCGGTCACAATTCCCTCTTATTTCTTTCGGGCTCTACAGGGTTGATGTCAGGGCTGGGCTCAGCCCTTCCTTCTCTGAGCTGGCCACTCAGCTGTCCGCTAATTGCTAGCTCCTATCACACCACAGTTACTCAGCTGTTGATAATATCCTGTTCATCAGTCCTGTCTACTTAAGCTGTCCAGCCCAGAGGATCTCTGCCTTTGCCTTAGTCACCATCACAGAGATGCTCTCCTGCATTCCTGTTAAAAGACTTGCTTGGCTGACATCCCTTCTGGCTCCAGATCCTGCTTGCTGTTTTAATACGCTCACCTCCAGCTCCCTGACATTTGGCTCATCTGACTATCCGTTCCGGTTCCTGATCTCTGGCTATGTTTTGACTACGTTTGTTCTATTTACTTTTATTATTAAACAAATGTGATTTAATGGCTTCAGCCCCGGAAGATTTTACCCCCTTCCTGACCAGAGCATTTTTTGTGATTCGACACTGCATAGCTTTAACTGTCAATTGCACGGTCGTGCGACGTGGCTCCCAAACAAAATTGACGTCCTTTTTTTCCCACAAATAGAGCTTTCTTTTGGTGGTATTTGATCACCTCTGCGATTTTCATTTTTTGCACTATAAACAAAATAAGAGAGACAATTTTTTGCTATAATAAATATCCCCCAAAAATATATAAAAAAACATTTTTTTCCTCAGTTTAGGCCGATCGTATTCTTCTACATATTTTTGGAAAAAAAAATTGCAATAAGCGTTTATTGATTGGTTTGCGCAAAAGTTATATCGTTTACTAAATAGGGGATAGTTCTATGGCATTTTTAGTAATAATTTGTTATTTTATGTTGGCTCACACTTGTTTTGCTTACACACAGTCGCACAAAGTTGTCGGAATTTCCGATCGCCAAGAACGCGGTGACGTACACCATGTATGACGAGACTAGAAAAGGCCAGTTCAGAACCAAGCACGGCACCCTTTGGGCTGCTTTTGCTAATCTCGTGTTAGTAAAAGTTTGGTGAGAGACGATTTGCGCTTTTTTAGACTCGTGGTTTTCAGATCATTTTCTGCTGTTCAGTTTGTGCTTGTGGGTTTGTATCTGCTCTTCAGTGCGTGCAGCAAGTGACGCGTGAGTTTTGTCATTCTGTTCTTGTTCGTTCATTACTGTTTTTCAGGTCGCTCTTCACAGGCCTTGCTGTTCTTCAGTGCATTCTGTTACTTCATTCTGAGCAGCCGACCGTTTTCTAGCCATGTTGCGTATACGTACTTCTCGTAGAGTTCGTGCTGTGCGGGGGCTTGGTGTTGGGGTCCTGACCTTGACACAAGTCCAGTCCATGAACAGGGTGGCGAGGAGTTCATGGACCAAGAATTGGTTGCTTCAGCGTGACCAGTTCTGTCATATGCCTTTGCTCCGTGAGATCCGTGAGAATAATCCTGATGATTTCAGGAACTTTCTCCGGATGACGGACCCCGTACTTCACCATTTGTTGGCTTTGCTGACCTCCTATATCAGCAGGCAGGATACCTGCATGAGGCAAGCCATCACTCCGGAGCAGAGGCTGGTCGCCACCCTGCGGTACTTGGACCATGGTGAGAAGCCTGCAGGACTTGAAGTTCTTGACAGGCATCTCCCCCCAGGCTCTGGGGATCATTATCCCAGAGACCTGTTCTGCCATCATCCAGGTCCTGCAGAAGGAGTATATTAAGGTAAGATTTTTATCCTTTAATATCACATTTTATTGTATTTAATGTTTGATAATATATTGTATTTCTTTCCTCATTCCCTAATTACCATGATTGTTATATGCTGTGAATGTCCCCTTTGTCCTCATGCATGCTTAATATTTTTGTAATTATTTTTGTTGTCCTTCATACATATTTGCCTTCACTTACCTCCCCAGCATGGTCTCCTGGCCCTATACTCACCTCATGTAGTCACTTAACAATGTATTTTATCAGCTCCATAGTAGTGCTTTACCCCAAACACCCCTAAAATGTTTTGAAATGTGATTTGTGCTTTAAATTCAGGCAGAGTGCCAGAGGCTTTTTTTTGGGGGGTCCCCAAATCATTTGGAACTCTCCCTTCCCCAACTGCTAAGTCAGCTGATACCAATTCTCTATCTATCCACAATCATCTATCTGCTGACTTTGCCAAACCCATACACATTATACCCATCTCTTTTGTGGTCAGATGTATGGATGAATTCCCCAAAGCATGTAGTGCAAGGGCCTGCCTGTATACTTTCAAATGGTACTGTTTAAAGTTTTTGTATCCTATTATTATCTTGATAGGTAATAGCAGAATGTCCAAATGCCATGATCTTGACCTTTCTGACATTGGGGATGAAAAATA
The DNA here is from genome assembly GCF_042186555.1 of Aquarana catesbeiana. NCBI lineage: Eukaryota > Metazoa > Chordata > Amphibia > Anura > Ranidae > Aquarana > Aquarana catesbeiana. Next base: position 183,948,542 of record NC_133331.1, on the reverse strand, counting down.
AATAAAGAACTGCGCTAAATGCATATACAGTGAAAAAATATTAATGAACAAAATAACTGTGATGTGAGTCCTGCTGCTAAACACTATAACCCCGATATAAGGCAAAGATTGAATAGAATCAGTGTAGTGCTGGACAAAAATCTAAGTGAATGGAAATGACGAATAATAATTAAAATTATTGACAACAAAAAATATTATAAAATACTATAAACAATCCATAGTATTAATGAGCCACCAGTGCGTAGACTTACATCAATAAAAATAGTGCTCAAAAGCTTAAGATATAAACAAGGCAATAATAACAAATAAATAGCGAAAAAAATATTTTGTGCAAAAGTAGTCCAAAAAATATATATTAAGTGCTGAATCACAATCCAATGATCCAATCGATAGTGCTGTCCACCACCGGAGAAAATGAAGGCTTACCGAAAAGCCTGCGACTGCCCTTATTCAGGGGGGTCAAAACAGGCACTCCAATAGTGCAGAGAGTCAAAAAATGTTTATTAAAAATTCCAAATGCACTACACAGGATTGCATGTAAAGTGCCAGCATACAATAGCAGTGAGACCGTCACCAGACAGCAAAAAGATTCCACCGCTGTTTAGTTTAAAAGCGCGCATGCGCGATGCAAGTTCACGTTGTGACCCTACGGCCGTTTCGTCACAACTGACATCATCAGGGGTACGTGATCGCTCATGCGCATTATATAACCAAACAGTGCTACAGGGAGCAGCGTCATTGGCTAACTGGGTCCGAGCTGGATATCTTGATTGGTTTGCTGGAAAATCCCAATCTAATAGGAAACAACTAGCGCACCAATAATAAACAGCTGAGACACTTGCTAGACATATATAAAATAGAGGCACACTAACCAAATTAGTGCCATCTAGTGGACATTTACAAAATCGCTAAAAATGTAAAAATCAAAAAGGTTCTTCAATACAGTCGTTTGGCAACAGAGATACTAGCGGGCTTGTGAGCAACAACAAGTCCCTCCAATACATGCCATTTAATATGCTATAAAAGATAAAACCTAAAATATAACTAAAATAAAATTAAACATGATGAAAAATTAAATTAAAAACATATTTAACCCCAAGATGTGAATTACTTAACACAACTCACATCCTAGCAAGAGTGGACATCATAACAAATACTCATATTTCCCAATAAGAGAGGGGTCTCTTAATTAAATTACCTCAAAGACATCTCCATTTATGTAATTATAATAAACATATAACATTAAATGGAGGTCCCAAATAAACTTATTCTTAGGCACCAAAGGTTAAAAAGCAATAAATGATGAAAAAAACAGTTATAGGAACAATCTCTTGGCTGGGGGAGATCAAAATACTATAGATGAGACATCAACTGTTATTAATAAAACAGTTGATGTCCCACTCTATATTCAAGCCATTGGGGGTGTGAGAGCCTAATTTATAGATCCAATTAGTCTCAGATCTAGAAATGGTCCTCTTACCATTGCTGCCACACCAATGGGGGATGTATTTCTCTATGCTAATAAAGGTAGTGCCCGTCGGGTCACGGTTATGCACAAGATCATAGTGTTTGGAAACACTGTGCTTATCGAAGCCTTGCTTGATGTTAGTGATGTGTTCACCCAACCTCACGTGCAGCATCCTAATAGTGCATCCCACATATTCTAGCCCACAAGGGCACCTCAGAAGGTATACAACACATTTGGTGGTACATGTGATAAGCGATTTAATGGGGTATGTTAGGCCTGTGTTAACTGAAGTGAATTCAGTCAATCTCCTATCTTTAAGTGTGCTAACCCTACATACTTTGCACCTTCTACAAGGGGAAAAGCCCTTAAGATCACCAAAAAAACTCAAATGCGTAGGTGGATCTGGAACATTAGGTGCCAGCATGCGTCTAAAACTAGTGGCTCCCCTAAATAAAACCCGAGGTTTGTCTGACAGTAAGGGGCCGAGGATCCGGTCATTTTTGATAACTGGCCAATGTTTTTTTATGATTCTTCTTATGGCCCAATGTTGACTTGAGTAAGTGGTATTAAAGGCAAGTCCGAAATCCTCTCTGTCGTCAGTATGGGGAGGTTTATCCACTAATAAGTCCTTGCGGTCCCTATTCCCTACCTCTGAGATTAAAGAATCAAGGGCCATTGAATCATAGCCCTTATTCAAAAATCTAGATCTTAAAATAGAGGCTTCCTTATAAAATTGATCTAAACTTGAACAATTCCGCCTTAATCGCAGAAATTGTCCTTTGGGGACAGCTGTTAACCAAGAAGGATGGTGACAGGAATCAAGAGGGATAAAACTGTTCCTGTCAGTTGGTTTGAAGTAGGTGGAGGTGGTAATCCTTCCATTAACAATTTTATTAACCAGATCTAAAAAATGGATCTGAATCGGGCTAGCCTCATAAGTGAGCACTATACCCCTGTTATTATTGTTGAGAACAGATAAGTAAGAGGTAACGGATTCTGCATCACCGTCCCATATAAATAGGACGTCATCTATAAATCTTTTCCACATGACAAGCTGAGCAGGACTGTCATGCAGAACTTCTTCTTCCTCCCATTTGAAGAGGTTGGCCATGCTGGGAGCAAATTTAGCTCCCATGGACACCCCCTTCACTTGCAAATAGTGTGCACCTTTATGCCAAAAGTGGTTATGCTCCATCGAGAAGTCCAATAGCTCCATCACAAAGTGACATTGTGTGATGGAGATATTGGGGTCTCGATAGAGGAAATGTCATACCGCCTCATGTCCCAACTGATGAGATATCGATGTATAGAGTGATGCGACATCAGCTGTCACCAGCATATATGTAGCCTTCCATTCCACCTCACTTAATAGATTAAGGACATGTTTTGTGTCCTTAAGAAATGAGAGTGTGCCCATCACCAGTGGCTGAAGAAAAAAATCAATTTACCAACACGTGATGTAATAGAATCAATGCCACTGATGATGGGCCTTCCCAGGGGGTTCAGTAAAGTTTTGTGGACTTTTGGCAAAATATACATGACCGGTAGATGGGGAGCTAAAGGAACCAAATGTTCCTTTTCCTTTCTGTTCAAAATCCCCATATCATAGCCTTTTTCTATCAGAGCACTCAGTTCATGTCTATACGCGGCTGTTGGGTCTGATGGCAGAGGATTATAAGTATCCATATCCGAAAGAATTCTCTCCATTTCATTAACATAGGAATCTTTGTCCAGGATGACAATAGCCCCACCTTTATCCACGGGGCGTATAATTATGTCCTTCCTGTTACATAAAGTCTCTATTCCTACTTTGATATTCTGCTGAGCCTGCACCGATCTTAATTTCAACTTAGTCAAATCACTCAGCACCAAATCCCGAAAGATGCTGACATTGGGTGCTGAGCTACCAGGCGGAACAGCAAAGCATTGGACAAACCAGAATGGACCACCACAGATGCTTCCCTAGTAAATTGTCTAGATGAGTTACTCATGATGTACCTTTTAATATTAAGTTTGCGTGTATACTTTTGCACGTCAATAAACATTTGATACTTGTCAAGATTGCGGGGTGGGACAAATTTCAAACCTTTATTAAGAGTGGCAAGCTCCTCTTTTGAGAGTTCTTTGGTAATCAAATTTATAATACCATTGACGTCTAGATCCTCCTCCTTTTTGGGGTGAAGTTTCCTCCCCCCTCTGCACCCTCTCTTGCGTCGCCATTCCTTTTGTTTCTTCCCCTGCCAGCCAACTGAAAATCCCATCTGGAGCGTCTCCCCGTCTCACTGCTATTGTATGCTGGCACTTTACATACGATCCTGTGTAGTGCATTTGGAATATTTAATAAACATTTTTTGACTCTCTGCACTATTGGAGTCCCCCTTTTTTCTCTTCTATGGTTTATCCTTGCTGGATTACTGGCCACTTGAGTTTTCCTGGAACCACTGGTTTTCCCCTGAGTGTCTCCTGCTACTGTTGGGAAGCTAACATCAAAGGTGATCAGAGGGACATCGGTTGCGGTTCCAACAGGATATCAACGGTGACCTGCTGTGCCTGTTATGACCCCCCTGAATAAAGGCGGTTGCAGGCTTTTTGGTAAGCCTTCATTTTCTCCAGTGGTGGGCAGCACTATCGATTGGATCATTGGATTGTGATTCAGCACTTAATATATATTTTTTGGACTACTTTTTCACAAAATATTTTTTTTAACTATTTATTTGTTATTATTGCCCGGTTTATATGTTAAGCTTTTGAGCACTATTTTTATTGATGTAAGTCTACGCACTGGTGGCTCACTAATACTATGGATTGTTTATAGTATTTTATAATATTTTTTGTTGTCAATAATTTTAAATATTATTCGTCATTTCCATTCACTTAGATTTTTGTCCAGCGCTACACTGATTATTATCTATTCTGACATTGGGGATGGGGTAAGGTCCATACTTCCCATCATAGTCGGCCCTCTTCAGGATGTCAACCATCTCCAACATCTCCCCAAAGGACATATTTGATGCCTTAACCACTTCAGCCCCGGAAGGATTTACCCCCTTCCTGACCAGAGCACTTTTTACAATTTGGCACTGCGTCGCTTTAACTGCTAATTGCGCGGTCATGCAATGCTGTACCCAAACGAAATTTGCGTCCTTTTCTTCCCACAAATAGAGCTTTCTTTTGATGGTATTTGATCACCTCTGCCATTTTTATTTTTGCGCTATAAACGGAAAAAGACCGAAAATTTTGACTAAAAATGATATTTTCTACTTTTTGTTATAAAAAAAATCCAATAAACTCAATTTTAGTCATACATTTAGGCCAAAATGTATTCGGCCACATGTCTTTGGTAAAAAAAAATGTTAATAAGCGTATATTTATTGGTTTGCGCAAAAGTTATAGCGTCTACAAACTAGGGTACATTTTCTGGAATTTACACAGCTTTTAGTTTATGACTGCCTATGTCATTTCTTGAGGTGCTAAAATGGCAGGGCAGTACAAAACCCCCCCAAATGACCCCATTTTGGAAAGTAGACACCCTAAGGAAATTACTGAGAGGCAGGTTGAGCCCATTGAATATTAATTTTTTGTCCCAAGTGATTGAATAATGACAAAAAAAAAAAATTACAAAAAGTTGTCACTAAATGATATATTGCTCACACAGGCCATGGACAGTAACCGGTTCCAGGTTCGGGTCTCTCAAAATGTGATGGCATCTTGGGAGACCCTGTGAAAGTGTGCCTAGTCTGTGCAATGCTGTACCCTATGCTAATACTCAACTAGTGAATGGTAGCGTTCAAAACATTCACCAATGCAAAGACCAGGATTATCAGGACAGGAGGGACAATAATAGCGGGTGTCACGCCTATATCCGCGCTTGCTGCAGACACAACATCTTTTTTGGGGGGGTTCCTTGGGTAGGGGTACTTGGGAGGACATATAGAAAATGCCTCTCATGCAGCCGACTGCATTTGGTTGGGGATGTGAATGGGGGAATTACGGCGCTGCAGAAGTGGTGGGTTCCCAATTAGGATTGGCGAATGCAGCAGGAAGGGCATTATGGACACGATGGGCCTGTTTGTCTTCTTCTTGGTGGCAGCGGGACACTACTTGTGCTTGCCACCTCACCAGCTTGAACTGCACTTATGGGACTCGCCACGTCACCAAGTGTTACTGCAGTGCTGGTTTGACTATGACCAGGGTGTACTAGGCTGCTGGTGCTTGCCAGTTCACCAAAACGCTACCAAAAAAACTGTTAGCGATCGCAGGGGTCAGGCCTGACTCTACGAACGCTGCAGTTATGCGTTTAGTGTTTTGTAAGTGTCAGTGATCGATCGATACTGCACTTGGGTGGGCTGGGTCGGGTGGAGGGGCAAAACGCAGGTGCTAGCAGGTATCTGGGCTGATCCCACTAACACTGCGTTTTTGGGAACCCTAAACTGCTGGGGATGCTAGTATAGATCTGATCGGATCAGATATTGATCCGTTCAGATACTATACCACTAAGGGAGGTGTACGGTGCGTGCGTGGGTGTTAGAGCTACTGGCACTAACCTGACACTGCCTGGGGCTGGTGCTTGCCAGTTCACCAAAACGCTACCAAAAAAACTGTTAGCGATCACAGGGATCAGGCTTGACTCAGCGAACGCTACAGTTATGCGTTTAGTGTTTTGTAAGTGTCAGTGATCGATCGCTACTGGCGCTAATCTGACGCTGCCTGGGGCGACGCATATCACCGCCGGGCGATCAGGGGGCTAAACTTTTATTCAGTAATAAACGGCGGGTGCCCTGACACTATAAAAAATAAACGAACTAACCAGCATCACCCGTAAGAGTTATACGGTGATCAGTGGTGAAAGGGTTAACTAGGGGGCAATCAAGGGGTTAAAACATTTATTAGGTAGTATATGGGGGTCCCTGACGCTATAAAACGCTGACGGTGAACCTAAATATTTACCTCCCTAACTAGCATCACCAGTGACACTAATACAGCGATCAGAAAAATGATCGCTTAGTGACACTGGCGACGGGGGGGTGATCAAGGGGTTAAAACTTTATTAGGGGGGATTAGTGGGGTACCCTAGACCTAAAGGGGACTAACCCTAACTGCCTTAACACACTAACTGTCAAAAACTGACACCATGCAGTAACCAAAAAAAAAACTGCTTGGTGTCAGTGTGAAGGGGGGGTGATTGGGGTGTGATCGAGGCGGGATCGGGGGGGATCGGGGGTGTTTTGTGTGCCTGGCATGTTCTACTGTGTGTGTGTGTGTTTTCACTCACATTACAGTCTTCTCTCCTCTGCGCCGGAACGGAAACTGCCGAGCTGAGGAGAGATGACATAATTTCCTTTGCTGCTGTTTACCATACATCAGCATAGGAATGATTTCATTGGCCGGCGGCGATCGCGAGGGGGAGGCCACGAATGGATGGCCTCCCCCTCACCTCCGATCGCCGCTGGACAAAAGGCGACCGCCTCGGGCACCGTGATTCTGCCTGCCCGTGCCATTCTGCCGACGTATATCATCGTGTGGCGGTCGGCAAGTGGTTAAATTGTCTCCTTCTGGATCCAGATGTTTCTGGCTCCGGGCTTTCCTCCTCCTCCTCCTTGTTGCTATAATTAGCACGCACCTGCTGTGTCTCCGCCATGTGCTCTTCCCCCACTGCGCCGAACGAAAAGGGGCGGGGAATAGACTAGAAAGAACGTCAGGGGCGGGCGGAGTTACACGCATGCGCAGTGTGTATAAAGTGTAACACGCATGCGTAGTACGTACGATCTGTGAGCGGAGGAAGGAGTATCGGAGGCGCCGATCGTGAGAACGAAGGTAAGATCTAAACTTGGGCCTATACTGCTTCTAGATTGAGGTCTATATTGTAACAAGATTAGGAGAGTTTTGCCTGACATTAGGGTTTGTCTCGTGTTGTGTTTTGCAGATAAAATGGATGGCTTCAATGACCACAACTTCCTCCCCCTGTTCATAGACAAGTACAGGGAGCTGCCCTGTCTGTGGCAGGTCAAACATGCACATTATAATCATAAACAAAAGAGGCAGGCAGCGCTGGAGAAACTGCTGGAGTTGGTGAAGCCGGTGGTCCCCACGGCAACCATCCCCTATTTAAAAAACAAAATTGGTGGCCTGAGGAGCACTTATCTTAGGGAGCGAAAAAAGGTCACGGATTCCCAGAGATCAGGAGCTGCAGCAGATGACGTTTATGTCCCCAGGCTGTGATATTATGAGAGACTTTGATTTCTGTCAGACCAGACAGGAGTCAGGGAATCCCTCTCAACCCTTCCTTCCACTCTTCCTTACACCCCAGCTGAGGCTTCCGATGTCCTGGGACTTCCAGCCAGGAAGAAGTGGAGGAGCCCAGATGGAGTCAGGTATAGCATTGTTCTACAGATTTCAGGTCAATAAATAAATGATGTTTACTAAGATGTTATTATTGATCACTAATTGCTGATTTAATAAAGTGTTTTACATATCAATAGACAGTAGTGGGCAAAAATAATTGGGACAAGAATGAAAAATGCTGCGCTCAGAATGATAGTCTTTTATATTTGTTAACATTCAATTTGCAACAGTCATGAGCTGAAAATTGTGTGTGATTGATGAATAAAAAACTAAAACTATGTCCCTTTTTCATACACGGGAAGACTTCAGCCAGGATGAGGCTCTGGAATGTGGCACACAGGAGGAGGCTGTGGAATGTGGCAGCCAGGAGGAGGCGGGGGTTAGTGGCAGCCAGGAGGAGGCGGAGGTTAGTGGCAGCCAGGAGGAGGCGGGGCTAAGTGGCAGCCAGGAGAAGCCTGGGACCAGTCGGAGCCTGACCGAATCGCAGGTTCCTCCCCTCCGCCTTCCATACAAAAGACCCAGGAAGGGGAGTCATGTTCAGGATTCAACGTTCAGGCTCATTCAGGAGGCTTCTGCGTCCCTCAGAGCCTTACCCACTCCTGAAGAGGCCTTTGCCTGCATGTCTCCCACCAAACTGAAGGGCATGCAGGAGGGTCAACGCCTCATGTGTGAGAAACTTATTTATAAAGTCCTAACTAAGGGGGTGAGTAGCAAAATCACACCCAATACTGACGTGATTGAGTTGGACCATCCTCCTCCTCCTCCTGCTGCCACATCTCCACCATCACAGCCACAGCATGGAAGGAAGCGTGGAAGGAAGACCAGAGAGTGGTGACCTGGGTTCAGTCTGGTCTGACAAAAGATGCAGTATCTTGTATGACCACAGCCTGGGGACACAGATGTCATCTGCTGCTTTCCGGATCTCTGGGACTTCTGGACCAGACTGCACTCCCTTAGATATGGACTCCTCAGGCCACCAATTTTGCTTGAAAAGAATTGATGTCTGCCCTGGGGGTCAAAGGCTTCACCAATTTCTGCTGTTTCTCCAGTGTTGCCTCCCTCTTTGTTTGGTTGTGAGCCCTTAATAAAGGAATTTTTGTTTCAATTATACTCGCCTATGTGTGTTTTCCTTAAAAAAGTTTGTGAGGAGGCAGGTACATTTCAAAAATACAATGTGAAATTTACAAGGGACACCAACACCAAACAATCTCATTGAGATTAAATAATACAAGATATCAATGGTGTTGTGGTAACTTGACACACAAAACACACACAAAAATATTCTGGAGTAAAAAGCAAAAAAAAAGGAAATCCGACAACATGCTCCGATCGCACATCTTCCGTCAGAAAATCTGACCGTGTGTACGGGGCATAAGTCCATTTGCCCAGCCGTGCCATTCTGCCGACGTACATCGGCGTGCGGCGGTCGGGAACTGGTTAACTGTACTTCTGTCTTGGTCTACTTTCATGGTTTCTGACAGTAGGCGAAGGCCATGAATTCAGAAGATACAGTCAATCCACTTGTTGGTAATATTTTTTCCAGATTGGATGAGCAAGATCACTGCATGGATCAGTTTGCCATGGTGTTACAAATGCTCCTGAGTCACATGGCTCACCTGGAATCTCCCACTGTGGCTGCTCTGGTACAACCTGAGTTGCAGGCCATCCTTGCTGGTGCGGCAGTCTCTGTGCAGGCACCCGCCTCGAGTATTACCTCTATAAGTGGTATGTCTGGTTCAGCTCCACTTCCCAGCAATTTGGGGATGATCCAGTTCAATGCAGAGGGTTTCTCAACCAGGTTGAGATATACTTTGAGATGCTTTGTGAGTTTTTTTTTAATTGGATTTTTTACTGCATTTTTTCATAAGAAAAGAACATTGTTACAGAGTGTACAGATGTCTAGAATGTAACATGAGATATAAAAAGGTACAAATAAAAGTGTCCATGTATACAGAGCACAGGGGTGTTCTGTATGTCATATCAGAAAAAAAGAGCAACTCATAGGTAATAACAATAAACAGAACAGAGGTCAAATATAAAGACAAGAGCAAATTTATGGTATATAAGTAGGGAGCTCTAAAAAAAGAAAAGGGGGGGCGGGTATATATAGAATACAGACCACAAGGAAGCGATTTATGATGTACTGGTTGGCAAGGGTGTTCCACATTTCAATTGATCCCAAGGATCCCAGATTTGATTAAATTGAAGAATGCTATCATGCACAGAGGCTGTCATGTGTTCCATACTCCGAACCTCGGCTATCAGTTGTAAGAATCTAGACCACGGAGGGGGTGTGTTGGACTGCCAACACAATGGAATGAGCCTTTTGGCAGCTAGAAGGATGTATGAAATCAGCCTATTGTTTTTTTTTTGGTAATACCAGAAAAAGGGAGGCCTAAAAGGTAATGTAGGGGATCAAGCGGAAGGGACACATCCACCACTCTTTGTATTAATTGCATAACTTCATGCCAAAAGGGCTGAATCATAGAACATTGCCAGAAAATGTGAAATAAAGAGCCAATATCAGTCCCACAAACAGACCCCCACAACCACTGGCTAGGGTTGTGGGGATGAGGCCCTTGTCCTCATCAACATGGGGACAAGGTGTTTTGGGGGGCTACCCCAAAGCACCCTCCCAATGTTGAGGGCATGTGGCCTGGTACGGTTCAGGAGGGGGGGCGCTCTCTCGTCCCCCCCTCTTTTCCTGTGACCTGCCAGGTTGCATGCTCGGATAATGGTCTGGTATGGATTTTTGGGGGGACCCCATGCTGTTTTTTGTTTTTTTGGCACGGGGTTCCCCTTAAAATCCATACCAGACCTGAAGGGTCTGGTATGGAATTTAGGGGGACCCCCACCTCATTTTTTTTTTTAATTTTGGCTGGGGTTCCTCTTAATATCCATACCAGACCTGAAGGGCCTGGTATGGAATTTAGGGGGACTCCCACGTCATTTTTTTTTTAAATTTTGGTTCGGGGTTCCCCTGTGGGGAATTCCCATGTCGTTTTTATTAATGAACTTCTATGTGTATTGTCGGACCGGCAATGCAATAGCCGCGAGTAGTTTTAAATGGCTTTTTTCCTTTGAAATGTCATTTTGCTGTCAGACTGTTCTAAACCGGGAAACATGCGCCCCTTTACAGGCATACTATACACACCCCCCAGCTACGAAATTTAAAGGGATATTACACTTTTATTGTTTGACTTTAAGCATTATTAAAATCACTGCTCCTGAAAAAACAGCCGTTTTTAAAAGTTTTTTTTGCAGTGATCCATGTCCTCTGGGGCAGGACCCAGGTCCCCAAACACTTTTTATGACAATAACTTGCATATAAGCCTTTAAAATTAGCACTTTTGATTTCTCCCATAGACTTTTAAAGGGTGTTCCGCGGCATTCGAATTTGCCGCAAACACCCCAAATTGTTCGCTGTTCGGCGAACTTGCGAACAGCCAATGTTCGAGTCGAACATGAGTTTGACTCGAACTCGAAGCTCATCCCTATTCTTGGCTTGCTATGCAAGCCTCAAGATGAATCTGACCAGGAAGTAATAACTCACACTCAAACCATCACTTCCCGGTTTGTAAAGATGGCGATTTGGCTTGCTATGCAAGCCTCACTATGGTATCTATATCAGGCTTCGATATGAGTCCAACCAGGAAGTAGTTGGACTCGTTTTTTTCTTTGGCTTGCTGTGCAAGCCTCAACATGAATCTGGCCGGAAATGATAACTCCCTTAAGCTCACCGCTGGGCTCACCGCTGGGCGAAAATATATACAAAATGTCCATGATGACAAACATATGTACTCTAGAAATAAAATGAAAATAAATAAATAAAACACAGTCCAACAATAGACTGGCATTTATTAGCTAAAAGAGAAAGGGCAACTTGGCTGGAGGACAAAGCTGGGCGCTTACAGCGTCGGGTGTAAACAAAATGGCGAGATGCAGACTAGAATACTGCAATCACTGAGCAGCAAATGATATCACCAGTGATGTATTTCAGTTATCTTGCAAATATGGCCAGTTGGTGGGCCCTGAGGACAGGTGTTGAGAACCATTGCTCTATTGACTTGTAATTTTGAACTGGTACATTTTTAAAGTGTAAAAATTTATTTTTAAGCTTTTTGTCTGTGCACCTCTTCAGAAGATTTTACCTCACTTTCTGTCACAATGACAAATGTTTTTTGACAATTTGGGGTTTTTAGTGAAATAAGGATTGGTGATAAAGCATCAGTTGAGAGGAGACACGTTTTTCCCATATTAACTCTTACAGGAGAGAATTTCCCTTCCTAGGGATAGATTTCATCTAACTTCCTGTTGTCTCCTTCCGTTTGCAAGTAGGAGTCGTTTGTAAGTTGGATGTTTGAAAGTAGGGGCCTGCCCTATATACTTTGCAGAAATTGGGGTCTTAGGTGTTGGTGTTGCCACAACACTGTAAGCCCTCACAGTTACTCTTGGTGGGCGCAGGAATGGGCTCTGCTGTGAAATATTAGTTCAAGAATTGTAATTACATGCACCTGTTGAACAGGGGCAGAAAAATTGGGCCTTTGGTGGTGGTGGTGCTGGTGCCACAACACTGTAAGTTCTAACAGTTACTCTTGGTGGGTGCAGAAACGGGCCCTGCTGTGAAATATTAGATCAAGAATTGTAATTACATGTCCCTGCTGAACAGGGACAGAAAAATTGGGCCTTAGCCACTGGTGGCGGCACCAGAACCAAAAATATTCTTACAAGCTATTAGCATGATCATTGAGGAGGAAGAGGATAGTCACTCAGCATAACAGGATAGTCACTCAGCAGGCAGTCTTGAAGGGATCTGACATTTCAAAAAAAAATATTCGGTTACATCAGCATCAGGTACTTGGTAGCTGGTGGTGATCCAAGACTGATTAATTTTTATGAAGGTCAGTCGATCGACCGAGTCGGTGGACAGGCGCACCCTGTGATCGGTTACAAAACCTCCAGCAGCACTGAATGTGCGTTCCAAAAGAACGCTGGATGCAGGACAGGCCAGTAGCTCAATTGCATACTGTGCAAGCTCTGGCCAGTGATCCATCCTCAAGACCAAGTAACCCAGAGGATTTTCGGTGGGAAAGGTGTCCAAGTCAGATCTTGCCCCAAGGTATTCCTGCACCATGTAAAACAGACGCTGGCAATGGTTGCTGGAACCGATCATACCTTGGGGCTGCGGACTAAAAAATTGTCTGAACGCATCGGTCAGATGGCCACCTTCTCCACCGCTCCTTCTTTGACTGACCGAAGTCTCAGCAACACGTTGTCCAGGAACAGGAGTTTGTAACCTCCCAGTCTCTGGGAACGCATTGCACAGACCTTTCTGCAAGGCCTCCTGAAGATGTTTCATCCTCTGCTCCCTCTGCGATGGCAAGATGAGGTCCACAAACTTACCCTTGTAACGTGGATCAAGGAGGGTTGCCAGCCAGTATTGATCCCTCTCCTTGATACCATGAATACGAGGATCCTTCCGCAGGCTTTGCAGGATCAGGGAGGCCATGCAGCGTAGGTTGCTGAGGCATTCGGTCCGGAGTCCTCTGGGTCATTAAGGACGATATGATCCGCAGCAACCTCCTCCCAGCCACGTACAAGTCTATGGGTTTCTTGGGACTGTAAATGATCCCTTAAAGACTGCTGCTGATGTTGAGTGCCAAGCTCCACCTCCATGCTGACACAATCCTCTTCTTCCTCCTCCTCCTCCTCATCCTCTTCCTGTGTGATCGGCGGGCACGCAGGAACACTGTCTGGATAAAGGGGGCCTTGAGAGCTAAGGAAGTCCTCCTCTTCCTGCCTCTGTTCTGCCTCAAGTGCCCTGTCCATTATTCCACGCAGCGTGTGCTCCAACAGGTGGACAAGGGGGACAGTGTCACTGATGCATGCACTGTCAATGCTCACCATCCTCGTGGCCTCCTCAAATGGTGACAGGACAGTGCATGCATCCCTGATCATGGCCCACTGGCTTGGGGAAAAAAAAACAAGCTCCCCTGACCCTGTCCTGGTGCCATAGTCGCACAGGTACTCATTGAGGGCCCTCTGCTGCATGTGCAGCCGCTGCAGCATGGCCAATCTTGAGTTCCACCTGGTGGGCATGTCACAGATTAGGCGGTTTTTGGGCAGGTTAAATTCCTTTTGGAGGTCAGCCAGCCGAGCACTGGCATTATGTGACCTGCGGAAATGCACACAGACTTTCCTGGCCTGCCTCAGGACATCCTGTAAGCCCAGGTACCTGCCCAAGAACTGCTGCACCACCAAGTTAAGGACGTGAGCCAAACAGGGCACATGGGTCATTTGTCCCTGTCAGAGGGCGGAGAGGAGGTTGGTGCCATTGTCGCAAACAACCATTCCTGCCTTAAGCTGGCGTGGCGTCAACCACCTCTGAACCTGCCCCTGCAGAGCTGACAGAATCTCTGCCCCAGTGTGGCTCCTGTCCCCCAAGCACACCAGCTCAAGCACCACATGGCATCTTTCGGCCTGTGTGCTTGCATAGCCCCTTGAACGCCTACGGAGCACCGCTGGTTCCGAAGACAAATCAGCACAGGAAAAGGCCATAAAGGAAGAAGAAGAGGAGGGAGTGGAGGAGAGAGGTGTGTCAGAATCACCACTAGTAGTATTTTGGAGGCGTGGTGGTGGAACAACCTCCAACACTACTGCACCCTGTCCTGCATCATTCTCAGCTGCCAGAAGAGTCACCCAGTGCACAGTGGAAGATAGGTAACGTCCTTGTCCATGTCTGCTGGACCATGAGTCAGAGGTAATATGCACCTTACCACTGACCGCCCTGTCCAGCGAGGCCAAGACATTGCCTTCCACATGCCGGTAGAGAGCCGGAATTGCCTTCCGTGAGAAAAAGTGGCGTTTGGGAACCTGCCACTGAGGAACCGCACATTCCACAAACTCACGGAAGGGGGCAGAGTCTACCAACTGAAAAGGCAGCAGTTGAAGCGCTAGCAATTTAGCCAAGCTACCATTCAACCACTGGGCATGTGGATGGCTGGGAGTGAACTTCTTTTGGCGGTGCAGCAGCTGGGGCAGGGAAATTTGCCTGGTACAATCTGACGTCAGTGTACCGATAGTGACACACCTAATTCTACACCTTCATTCCTCTCAGTGCAGGTATCAGAGAGGACTGAAGGTATAGTGGGGTTGGAGATCCCAGCTGATGAGGAGCAAGGAGATGTACTCTTTGTTCTTTGGTGTGGGTCTTTTAGGTACGCTTGCCAACGAACTACATGGCAGGTCAACATATGTCTGGCCAAGCATGTGGTGCCCAAGGGGGAGATGTTCTGACCACGCTAGATACGCATGAGACATATGTTGCAAAAAGCAGCGGTAGGATCTGATGCAGTCTCAAAAAAGGCCCACACCAAACAACTTTTGGAATAACGCGTAGAGACAGCAGCGCCCTGCACATGCGGAGCTCTGCGGTGTGATGCAGTCGGTGTGCTGCCCTTAAGCTTGCCCCTGAAGGGCATCCTGCCTTGTTGGTGATGTGCCTCTTCCTCCTCCTCCTCCTCCTCTCTCCTATCAGGGACCCACATGGAGTCAGTGACCTCATCATCCCCTCCCTCCTCATCACTGGAGCAAAGCTGGCAGTATGCTGCAGCAGGAGGAACATGACTACCATATTGCTGTCCTTCTTGGGCACCCCCTCTCTCTGGGCTCACATTACTGCCTTCCTCTAGCTGGTTACCATAATTGGAGCCTTCAAAACGCTGGGCATCCTCCTGGAGCATGTACCCAATTCTGTGGTCAAACAGTTCGGGGGACTCCTCAAGAGGACATGGTGGGGCTAGGGAAGGAGTGACTGATGCCATTGAGCTGAGGGAAGAGGCCGCGTTGGAAAATGCTTTGCCAAAATACCCTGAGCCTGGGTTAGAGAGGATGAGGAGGATGAGGACGGCTTGGTCATCCACTCTACCAAGTCTTCCGCATGTTGTGGCTCCACATGGCCAGCTGCCGAAAAAAAGGACAAGCACATCCCACGGCCACGTGCTGAAGAGGATGCACCGTTTCCACGACCATCACTGTTGCCTCTAGACACAGAGTCTGCTTGCCCTCTTTTATTGGCTTGTGACTGTCTGCCTCTCCTTGTTGGCCTTCCAGACATACAGTACTAATGGCCTGCAGTGAGATGTAGCTGCACAAAGCTGGGATGTACATATATATTGATACAGAAGCTAGCAGAATCAACTGCCTGCCTGTAGTATTATTAGTATGAGAACACCAGCAATTGTCTTCAGGTAGCTTTGGGTGAAAAATGTGCAGAGGATGCAGTACACTAACTGTAAATACTGTAGCTGCCTGCCTGTGGTATTAATATAGGATCAGAAGAACACCACCAATTTTATTCAGGTAGCTTTAGGTGCACACTGTGCAGAGGACACAGTGCACTAACTGTAAATACTGCAGCTGCCTGCCTGTGGTATTAATAGGAGCAGAACAACAGTAATTGTCTCCAGGTAGCTTTAGGTGCACACTGTGCAGAGGACACAGTATACTAACTGTAAATACTGTAGCTGCCTGCCTGTGGTATTAATATAGGATCAGAAGAACACCACCAATTTTCTTCAGGTAGCTTTAGGTGCACACTGTGCAGAGGACACAGTACACTAACTGTAAATACTGTAGCTGCCTGCCTGTGGTATTAATATAGGATCAGAAGAACACCACCGATTTTTTTCAGGTAGCTTTAGGTGCACACTGTGCAGAGGACGCAGTACACTAACTGTAAATACTGTAGCTGCCTGCCTGTGGTATTAATAGGAGAAAAACAACAGCAATTGTCTCCAGGTAGCTTTAGGTGCACACTGTGCAGAGGACACAGTACACTAACTGTAAATACTGTAGCTGCCTGCCTGTGGTATTAATATAGGATCAGAAGAACACCACCAATTTTCTTCAGATAGCTTTAGGTGCACACTGTGCAGAGGACGCAGTACACTAACTGTAAATACTTTAGCTGCCTGCCTGTGGTATTAATATAGGATCAGAATAACACCACCAATTTTCTTCAGATAGTTTTAGGTGCACACTGTGCAGAGGACGCAGTACACTAACTGCAAATACTGTATCTGCCTGCCTGTGGTATTAATATAGGATCAGAAGAACACCACCAATTTTCTTCAGGTAGTTTTAGGTGCACACTGTGCAGAGGACATATTACACTAACTGTAAATAATGTAGCTGCCTGCCTGTGGTATTAATATAGGATCAGAAGAACACCGCCAATTTTCTTCAGGTAGCTTTAGGTGCACACTGTGCAGAGGACACAGTACACTAACTGTAAATACTGTAGCTGCCTGCCTGTGGCATTAATATAGGATCAGAATAACACCACCAATTTTCTTCAGATAGTTTTAGGTGCACACTGTGCAGAGGACGCAGTACACTAACTGTAAATACTGCAGCTGCCTGCCTGTGGTATTAATAGGAGCAGAACAACAGCAATTGTCTCCAGGTAGCTTTAGGTGCACACTGTGCAGAGGACACAGTACACTAACTGTAAATACTGTAGCTGCCTGCCTGTGGTATTAATATAGGATCAGAAGAACACCACCAATTTTATTCAGGTAGCTTTAGGTGCACACTGTGCAGAGGACACAGTACACTAACTGTAAATACTGTAGCTGCCTGCCTGTGGTATTAATAGGAGCAGAACAACAGCAATTGTCTCCAGGTAGCTTTAGGTGCACACTGTGCAGAGGACACAGTACACTAACTGTAAATACTGTACCTGCCTGCCTGTGGTATTAATGTAGGATCAGAAGAACACCACCAATTTTCTTGAGATACCTTTAGATGCACACTGTGCAGAGGACACAGTACACTCACTGTAAATACTGTAGCTGCCTGCCTGTGGTATTAATATAGGATCAGAAGAACACCACCAATTTTATTCAGGTAGTTTTAAGTGCACACTGTGCAGAGGACACAGTACACTAGCTGTAAATACTGTAGCTGCCTGCCAGTGGTATTAATATAGGATCAGAAGAACACCACCAATTTTCTTCAGGTAGCTTTAGGTGCACACTGTGCAGAGGACACAGTACACTAATGCCCCGTACACACGGTCGGATTTTCCGACGGAAAATGTGTGATCAGAGCGTGTTGTCGGACATTCCGACCGTGTGTGGGCTCCAACAGACTTTTTCCATCGGATTTTCCGACACACAAAGTTTGAGAGCAGGCTATAAAATTTTCCGACAACAAAATCCGATCGCGTCAATTCCGACCGTGTGTGGCCAGTTCTCATGCACAAAGTGCCACGCATGCTCAGAAGAAATTCCGAGACGGAACAGCTCGGTCTGGTAAAATTAGCATTCGGAATGGATACAGCACTTTCGTCACGCTGCAATGTTTTAAATAGTTTAATACAGCGCACTCTGTTCATCTTTATAATGTGAGAAGAATGAAGTAGTTTTTCTGCTCATATTCATACAGACTTCTCACAAACGTATTTCTTTATTATTTATCAGGATTCCCTCAATATATTTTAATTTGTCATCTAACCAAATTTCTTTTTGGTTGTTTTTAAATAATTTTTTTTTTTTTTCAAGGCTGTTTTTTTTTTTTTTTTGGGTTTGTATTTTTTCAAGGCTTTTTTTTATTTTTTATTTTGTGTTTTACTCCATAATATTTTTGTGTGTGTTTTGTGTGTCAAGTTACCACAACACCATTGATATCTTGTATTATTTAATCTCAAGGAGATTGTTTGGTGTTGGTGTCTCTTGTTAATTTCACATTGTATTTTTGAAATGTACCTGCCTCCTCACCAACAAACTGTCCTTTTTGAAGGAAAACACATAGGCAAGTGTAATTGAAAAAAAATTTCTTCATTAAGGGCTCAGAACCAAACAAAGAGGGAGGCAACGCTGGAGAAACAGCAGAAATTGGCGAAGCCTTTGACCCCCAGGGCAGACATCAATTATTTTCCAGCAAAATTGGTGGACTGAGAAGTCCTTATTTAAGGGAGTGCAGTCTGGTCCAGAAGTCCCAGAGATCCGGAAAGCAGTAGATGACATCTGTGTCCCCAGGCTGTGGTACTACAAGAGCCTGCATATTTTGCCAGACTGGACTGAACCCAGGGCCATCACTCTCTGGTCTTCTTTCCACGCTTCCTTCCCGGCTGTGGCTCTGGTGTTGGAGATGTGGCAGGAGGAGGAGTAGGACCTGGAGGAGGAGGAGGAGGAGGACCATGTGTGAGGTCACAAATGTGGGTAGCACATGTTATTTGGCCCCTCAACCCCTTATTGAGAGCTTCCAAAATTAGGAACTCACACAGGAGTCGTTGGCCCTCCTCCATCTGCATCATTTGCAGGCAGTTATGCCAGCAAAGTCCTCCTCCACAGTGTGGGGGTTCTCAGGGCCTCTGTAGCCTTCCAAAAGAGGCCTATGGCAGCCTCCTCCAGGTTACTCCTCTTCCTGGCACTTTGTCTTTGAAAGTGTAGGGGAGGGACCTGGATATCAGGCAGCCTGCTTGGCCCGGCCACCTCCTGGCTGAGACTTCCCTGTGTATGAAAAAGGGACATGGTTTTAGTTTTTGCTTCATCAATCACAATCAGAAATTATTAGTACTCCAATCTAACATCTAGTTAACATCATTGATTGGACAAGCAGAAATATTTAGAGGAATGCTATACCTGGCTCAATCTGGGCTCCTCCACATGTTGCTGCCTGGAAGGCCCAGGTTGGGCGTGAGAAGCCTCAGCTGGGGGGGAGGAAGCGTGGAAGGAAGATTGGAGAGTGCTGGCCTGGGTTCAGTCTGACCTGCCAGAAAATGCAGCCTGTCATAGTACCAGAGCCTGGGGACATAGATGTCATCTGCTGCTCCTGATCTCAGGGAATCCTGGACCTTCTTGCGCTCCCTTAGATAAGTGCTCCTCAGGCCACCAATTATAACCTTCAAATAGATGATGTCTGCTGTGGGGATCACCGACTTCACAAATTGCAGCAAATTATCCAGCGCTGCCTTCCTCTTTGTTTGGTTCTTATATTCCGGGTGGTTTATCTACCACAGACAAGGCAGCTCCCTGAACATATCAATGAAGATTGGCATAAAGTCCTTATCTTTCAAGATATCCATTTTCACTGCAAGACACAACACAAGACAAACCCTAATGTCAGCCTAAAGTCTACTAAACTTATGCAAATACAGGCCTCAGTCTAGAAGCAGTATAGGCCCAATGTTAAATCTTACCTTCGCTATCACGATCGGTGCCTCCGTTACTCCTTCCTCCGCTCACAGATCGTACGCACTATGCACGCGTGTTATTCTTTATAGACACTGCGCATACGTGAAACTCCGCCCGCCCCTGACGTTCTTTCTAGTCTATTCCCTACCCCTTCTCGTTCGGTGCAGTGGGGAAGAGCACATGGTAGAGACACAGCAGGTGTCTGATAATTACACCAACGAGGAGGAGGAAAGCCTGGAGCCTGAAACGTCCCGATCCAGAAGGAGGCGATTTAAGGCATCAAATATGTCCTTTGGGGAGATGTTGGAGATGGTCAACATAATGAAGAGGGACGAGTATGATGGGAAGTATGGACCTTACCCCAACTCCAATGTCAGAAAGGCCAAGATCATCGCGAAAGTGGTCAAGAGTCTGCACCGGAATTTCGGGGTGTAACGATCGAAAGATCAGCTCAGGAAGCGGTGGTCGGACCTCAAATTAAGAGAGCATGAGCAGTACAGAAAGATCCGGAGAGTGCTGCAAAAAAGTAAGTAGTTGTGCTGTGTTAGTGTTCTTTATTTTTATTACGTTCGTGCTGCTCCATGTGCTTTTCTTAACTGTTGTCCAGTTTAAAATGGCAACTTTCATGTTCATGGGTACATTATTCGTTCGTATCAAACATTGTTTGTTCGGCCTAGAAAACACCATGGTTTTGGCCATATGCATTTGGCCACATTTTTTAGGGCCTACTTGTCTGAAACTAATTTGGTTGTGTAGATGAGTTTGTAACTAGAATGAAATGCAAACTAGATTCTGTGTAAGGAGAGGACACTCAGCAGCAGTTTTCACATCTAGAAGCTGGAGCACTAATGTGGGACACAAGAACACCATTTTTATTAGGGGGCCCACACAGGTGCTCCAGTGTATACTATAGGGGTGTCTCCATCTGTGAAGCTTGTACAAGACAGGTAAAGTATTTAAGCTTGACAAAGGACAAGAAAAATGCTACATCTTGGAACTCTGCCCACAAAAAAATTGTACCCCATTTCCAAACAATGTTTCATATTTATAGTTCTGCCATCAAATATCTGTGTATACCATCTTTTTTTTACATAGGGGAGAAAAGACTCGGAGGCACCACAACAGGTGAGTGTCTGCGATCACAGGCTCAGGTAAGAGATGGATGCCGGCATATTTATAATACATGTTTTTTTTGGTTTCTATCTTTTTAGGTGATCGTGATGTTGTGGATCCAGATCCTTTCACCTCGGGGAGATCATGGGGTATAATAGGGACTTGGAAAACATCAAGAAAAACATCAATGATGTTCTTCAAAAAAATAAGAACATCATTGATGTTTTAGGGAGAGTTTAAAACCCCTCCAAATCCCTTTGTTTTTTGGTGTGCTACAATTTTTTTACATTTTTTAACAAATTGGAGAAAAGCCAAATTTTGAAGATGCACACAGTGTGTCAACATGTGCTATCTGCCATCACGGGAGATCAATGGACGCGTTTTGGGGATGCAACCCCTTCCTCAATAATAAAGTAGCTGAGAGGAAGGGGTTGCACCCCCAAAACACGTCCCTTGATCCCCCATGATGGCAGCTAGCACATGTTGACATTCGGCTATTTGTGTGCATCTTCAAAATTTGGCTTCTCCTGGAGTGACTTCACCCCATCTGAACGCAATATCAAACACAGTTTGTAAATACTCATGTCTGATATTGCCTTCAAGTTCTACCAAATGTGAACTTTGTAAGTTCAAGATTTGTGTATTTCTTGTTGGTTTTAAACATGCCTGTTTTATCTTAAATGGACATTTCTACTTTTTCTAATGTGACCCCAGAAATTGTTATACAACAAACATGTTGGTTTGTTTTAAAAATCTTTTCTAAATGCACATGTGATTGTGCTGGTATTAAAAAGATTGTTAATCAAGAATGTGTGGATTATTGTCTCAACGCTACAACACTTTTGTGGTGCTCTAATTGCTGTTTTCTGTGACAATGGGTGTTATTTCCTAAGGTCAAATCCACTTTGCACTACAAGAGCAGTTTCAAGTGCACTTGTAGTGCAAAGTGTCTTTGCCTTTAGTAAATAACACCCAACAGTGCTTTGTAATGTTACACAATCACGCCATTTTCAGGACTCATCACATTTCTATCAGGGTCAGCTAAAACAAACACAAGCAGTAAATGTCACCAAAGATTTGATTATTTATTTTTTTTTAATTGAAAAAGGTTTTAGACATTGTCTGGCATATTGATAGCCCCCCTACCCGCAAAGAACTCAAGGTATCTTAGCCAGACATCACGGGCACTCAGGACGGGCAAGCCAGGACGGGCACTTTCAAGCGCCGTCAGGGTTGGTTCATTTTGAATTCCGGCCTCAGGCCCAACTGAGCCAGCATAGTTGGCAGAATGTTGCCAAAAAAAGTTGTGTAAAACACAGCACGCCAGGATAATGTGATTCAGTTTGTACTCCGCCATATGTATGGGTGTAAGAAATAGACGGAACCGGCTGGCCATGATTCCAAACGTGTTCTCCACCACTCTTCTGGCTCTGGCCAGCCGGTAATTAAAAACCCTCTGGTCCGGGGTGAGGGTCCTCATCGGGAATGGCCGCATAAGATGGTCCCCCAGCGCAAATGCTTCATAGTTACACAGTTACATAGTTACATAGTAGACACAAGTCCATCAAGTCCAACCTATGTGTGTGATTATGTGTCAGTATTACATTATATATCCCTGTATGTTGCGGTCATTCAGGTGCTTAGCTAATAGTTTCTTGAAGCTATCGATGCTCCACGCTGAGACCACCGCCTGTGGAAGGGAATTCCACATCCTTGCAGCTCTTAGTAGTTTAAGGTTAAACCTCTTTTCTTCTAATTTTAATGAATGGCCGCGAGTCTTGTTAAACTCTCTTTTGCAAAAAAGTTTTATTTCTATTGTAGGATCACCAGTATGGTATTTGTATATCGAAATCATATCCCCTCTCAAGCGTCTCTTCTCCAGAGAGAATAAGTTCAGTGCTCGCAACCTTTCCTCATAACTAAGATCCTCCAGACCCTTTATTAGCTTTGTTGCCCTTCTTTGTACTCGCTCCATTTCCAGTACATCCTTCCTGAGGACTGCTGCCCAGAACTGGACAGCATACTCCAGGTGCAGCCGGACCAGAGTCTTGTAGAGTGGGAGAATTATTGTTTTATCTCTGAAGTTGATCCCCTTTTTAATGCATGCCAATATTCTGTTTGCTTTGTTAGCACCAGCTTGGCATTGCATGCCATTGCTGAGCCCATCATCTACTAGGACCCCCAGGTCCTTTTCCATCCTAGATTCCCCCAGAGGTTCTTCCCCCCAGTGTATAGATTGCATTCATATTTTTGCCACCCAATGCATTATTTTACATTTTTCTACATTGAACCTCATTTGCCATGTAGTTGCCCACCCCATTAATTTGTTCAGATCTTTTTGCAAGGTTTCCACATCCTGCGGGAAGTTATTGCCCTGCTTAGCTTAGTATTGTCTGCAAATACAGAGATTGAACTGTTTATCCCATCCTCCAGGTCGTTTATGAACAAATTAAATAGGATTGGTCCCAGCACAGAACCCTGGGGAACCCCACTACCCACCCCTGACCATTCCGAGTACTCCCCATTTATCACCGCCCTCTGAACTCGCCCTTGTAGCCAGTTTTCAATCCATGTACTCACCCTATGGTCCATGCCAACGGACCTTATTTTGTACAGTAAACGTTTATGGGGAACTGTGTCAAATGCTTTTGCAAAATTCAGTTACACCACGTCTACGGGCCTTCCTTTATCTAGATGGCAACTCACCTCCTCATAGAAGGTTAGTAGATTGGTTTGGCAAGAACGATTCTTCATGAATCCATGCTGAGTACAGCTAATGATACCGTTCTTATTACTAAAATCTTGTATATAGTCCCTTATCATCCCTTCCAAGAGTTTACATACTATTGATGTTAGGCTAACTGGTCTGTAATTCCCAGGGATGTATTTTGGGCCCTTTTTAAATATTGGTGCTACATTGGCTTTTCTCCAATCAGCTGGTACCATTCCAGTCAGTAGACTGTCTGTAAAAATTAGGAACAACGGTCTGGCAATCACTTGACTGAGTTCCCTAAGTACCCTCGGATGCCAGCCATCTGGTCCCGGTGATTTATTAATGTTAAGTTTCTCAAGTCTAATTTTAATTCTGTACTCTGTTAACCATGGAGGTGCTACCTGTGTTGTGTCATGAGGATAAACACTTCAGTTTTGGTTACTGAAGCCCCCCGATTCACTCGTGAAGACTGAGGAGAAGAATAAATTCAATACCCTCGTCATCTCCCCATCCTTTGTAACCAGATGTCCTTCCTCATTCTTTATGGGGCCAATATGGTCTGTCCTCCCTTTTTTACTGTTTACATACTTAAAGAATTTCTTGGGGGTTTTTTTTGTCTTTCATGTTCTATCCTAGCCGTCCTATTTGCACCCTTACATTTCTTGTTGCATTCTTTATAAAGTCTGAATGCTGATGATGATCCTTCAATCTTGTATTTTTTGAAGGCCTTCTCCTTTGCTTTTATATGCATTTTTACATTGGAGTTAAGCCATCCAGGGCTTTTGTTCCCTCTTTTAAATTTATTACCCAATGGGATACATTGGCTAATGCCCTTATTTAATATGCTCTTAAAGCAAACCCATCTCTCCTCCGTATTCTTTGTTCCTAATATTTTATCCCAATTTATGCCTTTTAGCAAGGTTTTTAGTTTAGGGAAGTTGGCTCTTTTGAAATTCAGTGTCTTTGTATTCCCTTTATGTTTCCTATATTTGTGATTTATACTGAAACTAATTGACCTGTGATCGCTGTTACCTAAATTGCCCCGTATTTCCACATCCGTGATCAGGTCTGTATTGTTGGTAATCAGTAGATCCAGTAATGTTTTATTTCTAGTTGGTGCGTCTACCATCTGACCCATAAAATTGTCCTGCAAGACATTAATTAACTGACAAGCCTTAAATGAATGCGTGGTTCCCTCCGCCCAGTCTATGTCTGGATAATTAAAATCCCCCATTATGATAACGCTTCCCATCCTTGCTGCTAATCCAAATTGTGATAGGAGATCTGTCTCCACTTCCTCCCTCAGGTTAGGGGGCCTATAGCATACTCCCAGTATTATTTTCTCCTTAACTTCATCCCTTTGGAACTCTACCCATAAGGATTCCACCTCCTCCCTAGCTCCCTCAGTGATGTCATCTCTCACATTCACGTGTACATTATTCTTGATATATAGGCATACCCCTCCCCCTTTTTTACCCTCTCTATCCTTGCGGTAAAGTGTATACCCTTGAATGTTTGCCAGCCAATCATGAGAGCTGTTGAACCAGGTCTCTGAAGTTCCCACAAAATCCAAATCCTCCTCGTACAACAGTATCTCTAGTTCACCCATCTTGTCCACCATGCTCTTGGCATTGGTGAATATGCCACATAGTTTAAACCGGTCACATATTGTCCTTGTATTGGGGGTTTCGAGATTGCAATTAGGACTTGCTACTATACTTACCTTGTGTTTTTGTGCTTTGGTTAACCTACCACTAATGCTCCCAATACTCCCCTCTGGAATATCTTCCGCGCTGACTATCTCTACCAATACTCCCCTCTGGAATATCTTCCGCGCTGACTATCTCTACCTCTTCCCCACATCCACATACAGGAACGCATAAGTAGCCGACACCACCGCCAACATTACAATACTATTGAACCCCTTGTAGTTGTAATAGTACGACCCCGAGTTGGGTGGTGGGACGATGTGGACGTGTTTCCCATCAATTGCCCCTCCGCAGTTAGGAAAGTCCCACCGCTGGGCAAAGTGGGAGGCCATAGTCTGCCATTCCTGTGGTGTGGAAGGAAACTGTGGAGTCAAAACAAAAAAAAAAATTAGTCATTTTGCACATAAACAGGGAAAGCAGATTACAAACAAACATTCTTGGCCAACATCAAGATAATATTTTTTGGAGGGAGTTTTTAAAGACCAAAGTATAAGGTACACCTATCAGATTCCCCCCCCCCTCATGGGAAATTTCTAACATTATAGGGGGGAGCTCTTGGACAGGTAACCCTCTCCACTTCATTGAGAGATGAATGCCTAAATAATGGGTCTTACTTTGGCCAGCCCCTCCTTAGTTACACTATTGGCAGCCCACTGGAGAGGTAAGAAGTGTCATAATACAAAGATATAAATACACACTGTACACATTTTTGCACATTTGGACATTCTGCTATTACCTATCAAGATAATAATAGGATACAAAAACTTTAAACAGTACCATTTGAAAGTATACAGGCAGGCCCTTGCACTACATGCTTTGGGGAATTCATCCATACATCTGAGCACAAAAGAGATGGGTATAGTGTGTATGGGTTTGGCAAAGTCAGCAGATAGATGATTGAGGATAGATAGAGAATTGTTATCAGCTGACTTAGCAGTTGGGGGGGGGGAGGGTTCCAAATGATTTAGGGGCCCCCCAAAAAAAGCCTCTGGCACTCTGCCTGAATTTAAAGCACAAATCACATTTCAAAACATTTTAGGGGGTATTTAGGGTAAAGCACTACTATGGAGCTGACAAAATACATTGTTAAGTGACTACATGAGGTGAATATAGGGCCAGGAGACCATGCTGGGGAGGTAAGTGAAGGCAAATATATATAAAGGACAACAAAAATAATTACATAAAAATCCAGCATGCATGAGGACAAAGGGGACATTCACAACATATTCCAATCAGGATAATTAGGGAATGAGGAAATTAATACAATATATTAGCAAACATTAAATACAATAAAATGTGATATTAAAGGATAAAAATCTTACCTTAATATACTCCTTCTGCAGGACCTGAATGATGGCAGAGCAGGTCTCTGGGATAATAATTCCCAGAGCCTGGGGGAGATGCCTGTCGAGAACTTCAAGTCCTGCAGGCTTCTCCCCGTCGCCAAGTACCGCAGGGTGGTGACTAACCTCTGCTCCAGAGTGATGGCTTGCCTCATGCAGGTATCCTGCCTGCTGATATAGGGGGTCAGCAAAGCCAACAAACGGTGAAATATGGGGTCCGTCATCCGGAGAAAGTTTGTGAAATCATCAGAATTATTCTCACGAATCTCACGGAGCAAAGGCATATGACAGAACTGGTCACGTTGAAGCAACCAATTCTTGGTCCATGAACTCCTCCCCACCCTGTTCATGGACTGGGCTTGTGTCAAGGTAAGGACCCCAACACCAAGCCCCCGCACAGCATGAACTCTACGAGGAGTACATATACGCAACATGGCTAGAAAACGGTCGGCTGCTAAGAAGGAGATAACAGAACGCACTGAAGAACAGCAAGGCCTGTGAAGTGCGACATGAAAAACAGTAATGAACGAACAAGAACAAAATTACTGAGTCATGCGTAGCTTGCTGCATGCACTGAAGAGCAGATACAAACCCACAAGGACAAACTGAACAGCAGAAAATGATCTGAAAACCACGAGTCTGAAAAAGAGCAAATCGTCTCTCACCAAACTTTTACTAACACGAGATTAGCAAAAGGAGCCCAAAGGGTGCCACTCTTGGTTCTGAACTGGCCTTTTCTAGTCTCGTCGTACGTAGTGTACGTCACCGCGTTCTTAGCAAGCAGAAATTCCAACAACTTTTGCGACCGTGTGTACGCAAAACAAGTTTGAGCCAACATCCGTCGGGAAAAATCCATGGATTTTGTTGTCGGAATGTCCGATCAATGTCCGATCATGTGTACGCAAAAAAAACAAGAAAAATAGCCCTGGGACTTTAGATGAGGTGAGAGAGGTTTAGCCAATGTCCACAGTGAACACTGAGACAAAATCAATTTATTTATTTCAAAATGTTATGTAACTGAGCGGTAACAACAATGATTGTGAGTTACCAGGCATAATAGCCAATGTACACAACACAGATGAACGTAAATATACAAAGATTTATTACAAATGTTATACATCAATGAGCAACAATAAAACTTGAAAATTGCTGGGTCAGTAAGTACACATACAAAATAAGATAAAATGTACATACATGTGGACAGGGAAGTATGTAAACATAATGCAGACATCAATAATACCCAGCATGTACCGGCATAAAATAAGCATCAATAAAGCCCTATGCATTTCGCGAGACCCTGCTCGCTCTTCAGGGGCGGATGCATGAATGTTGTATCTGCAATGTAAGTAATAAGATCAATAAATGTATGTGGTTGGTAAATGGGGGGCAGATGGAATGGTTAGCAAGAGAGGCCTGATGCAGAGACCTCATACTTACCGGAGTCTGAGATGAATCGCCAAACGCTGGATATCGAGATGGCAGCAGTGTGATGCATCCAGCTCGGGAACTGAGGAGGCGGAACAAAACAAGGCCACAATAGGGGAACATCCGGAGGATCAGCACGGACTGGATAGGGGTATTTCTCACTGCGTTCTCCACTTAGCCCCTTAACATTGTGTCTGGAAAATGTCTGCAAGGATGCATATATATCTGAGGGCATCATAACTGCAAAATGAACTTATTGTATAGGGTTCTAAGCTTTAATTTATATATACATAAAGATGTAAGTGAGTGAATTAAGGTTATAAGAGTATCTTGGTATGAACAAGCTAACTGAGATATGGAATATAGTAAATGCATCAATGCATGGTTATAAAACTGGTATGGGCAGAGAGACTACGGGGCAATGTAGAATGATATAGTATTACATGTGTATAAAAACAATGTAACAAACCCAATGGGTGTCAGGAAAGTAAAAAAGTTGTACCTCAATAGGAGTGAAAAACATCCAATGGTTGTCAGTTTGTTCTTAGAGATGTGACCGCTCTATCCAATCGCCAAGTAATGAATCAGAATCCCAACCGTGCTGAACGTCCAGATATACCCACAAGACCCCGAAGGCTACACCCCCAGCGTCATGTACGGGCGGTGACGCATGGGCGTCCAAAAGACATCCACCATCAAAGGGGGGTGCACAGATGCAACAACCACCCAACCGTCCGGGATGACCCACACAGCCCACACCTGAGTTACCTCAGCGAGACGTCAGTGTATGGGCGTGGAAAACATGACGCCGATGTGCAGATGGCCACCCCCGTCACAGACAGGAGAGGACAGCAAGAGATCAAGAACAGAGCTCCCCTATGCACATCGCAGCCCCCGAGCTGGATGAAAACCACTGCCACAAAAGACCACCAGCGAAAGGGGAACAGCTCAGCCCAGCAAGGCCCCCTGGGAGCAGTATGCAAATATAACTGGCCAAAGAGTGATAACACACTAGATGTAATATGGACAAAGGCTAATGGTAACAACAGACCAGTGTGTGGGCTGAATGGGTGTCTTCCACCCGGGTTCAATCAAAAAAAGGAAGATTAAGGTCTGGTGTGACCCCTCTGACACCTCCATCCCTAATAGTGCACAAAAAAACAAGAAAAATAGCCCTGGGACTTTAGATGAGGTGAGAGAGGTTTAGCCAATGTCCACAGTGAACACTGAGACAAAATCAATTTATTCATTTCAAAAATCATGTGTACGAGGCATAACTGTAAATCCTGTAGCTGCCTGCCTGTGTTATTAATATAGGATCAGAAGAACACCTCCAATTTTATTCAGGTAGCTTTAGGTGCACACTGTGCAGAGGATGCAGTACACTAAATGTAAATACTGTAGCTGCCTGCCTGTGGTATTAATATATGATCAGAAGAACACCACCAATTTTATTCAGGTAGCTTTAAGTGCACACTGTGCAGAGGACACAGTACACTAACTGTAAATACTGTAGCTGCGTGCCTGTGGTATTAATTTAGGATCAGAAGAACACCACCAATTTTCTTCAGGTAGCTTTAGGTGCACACTGTGCAGAGGACACAGTGTGCACACTGTGCAGAGGACACAGTGTGCACACTGTGCAGAGGACACAGTGTGCACACTGTGCAGAGGACACAGTACACTAACTGTAAATACTGCAGCTGCCTGCCTGTGGTATTAATAGAAGCAGAACAACAGCAATTGTCTCCAGGTAGCTTTATGTGCACACTGTGCAGAGGACGCACTACACTAACTGTAAATACTGTAGCTGCCTGCCTGTGGTATTAATAGGAGCAGAACAACAGCAATTGTCTCCAGGTAGCTTTATGTGCACACTGTGCAGAGGACGCACTACACTAACTGTAAATACTGCAGCTGCCTGCCTGTGGTATTAATAGGAGATGAACAACAGCAATTGTCTCCAGGTATCTTTATGTGCACACTGTGCAGAGGACGCACTACACTAACTGTAAATACTGTAGCTGCCTGCCTGTGTTATTAATAGGATCAGAAGAACACCACTCATTTTCTTCAGGTAGCTTTAGGTGCACACTGTGCAGAGGACACAGTACACTAACTGTAAATACTGTAGCTGCTTGCCTGTGGTATTAATAGGATCAGAACAACAGCAATTGTCTCCAGGTAGCTTTAGGTGCATACTGTGCAGAGGACGTACTACACTAACTGTAAATACTGTAGCTGCCTGCCTGTGGTATTTATAGGATCAGAAGAACACCACTAATTTTCTTCAGGTAGCTTTAGGTGCACACTGTGCAGAAGACACAGTACACTAACTGTAAATACTGTAGCTGCCTGCCTGTGGTATTAATAGGAGCAGAACAACAGCAATTGTCTCCAGGTAGCTATAGGTGCACACTGTGCAGATGACGCACTACACTAACTGTAAATACTGTAGCTGCCGGCCTGTGGTAATAATAGGATCAGAAGAACCCCACTAATTTTCTTCGGTAGCTTTAGGTGCACACTGTGCAGGGGATGCACTACACTAAATTGTAAATAATGCAGTTGCCTGCAATACTGTACTAATAGGATCAGAAGAACACCACTAATTTTCTTCAGGTAGCTTTAGGTGCACACTGAGCAGAGGACCAACTACACTAACTTGTGAATACTGTAGCTGCCTGCGGTACTGTACTAATAGGATCAGAAGTACAAAACAAATTTTCTTCAGGTAGCTTTAGGTGCACACTGTGCAGAGGACGCACTGCACTAACTTGTACATACTACAGCTGCCTGCGGTACTGTACTAATAGGATCAAAAGAACACCACTAATTTTCTTCAGGTAGCTGTAGGTGCACACTGTGCAGAGAACGCACTACACTAACTTGTAAATACTGCAGCTGCCTGAGGTACTGTACTAATAGGATCAGAAGAACACCACTAATTTTCTTCAGGTAGCTTTAGGTGCATACTGTGCAGAGGACGCACTAAACTAATTTGTAAATACTGCAGCTGCCTGTGGTACTGTACTAATAGGATCAGAAGAACACCACTCATTTTCTTCAGGTAGCTTTAGGTGCACACTGAGCAGAGGACCAACTACACTAACTTGTGAATACTGTAGCTGCCTGCGGTACTGTACTAATAGGATCAGAAGAACAACACTAATTTTCTTCAGGTAGCTTTAGGTGCACACTGTTTAGAGAACGCACTACACTAACTTGTAAATACTGCAGCTGCCTGCAGGACTGTACTAATAGGATCCGAAGAACACCACTAATTTTCTTCAGGTAGCTTTAGGTGCACACTGTGCAGAGGACGCACTACACTAACTTGTAAATACTGCAGCTGCCTGCGGTACTGTACTAATAGGATCAGAAGAACACCACTAATTTTCTTCAGGTAGCTTTAGGTGCACACTGTGCAGAGGACGCACTAAACTAACTTGTAAATACTGCAGCTGCCTGTTGTACTGTACTAATAGGATCAAAAGGACACCACTAATTTTCTTCAGGTAGCTTTAGGTGCACACTGTGCAGAGGACCAACTACACTAACTTGTGAATACTGCAGCTGCCTACGGTACTGTACTAATAGGATCAGAAGAACAACGCTAATTTTCTTCAGGTAGCTTTAGATGCACACTGTGCAAATGACGCACTACACTAACTTGTAAATACTGCAGCTGCCTGCAGTACTGTACTAATAGGATCCGAAGAACACCACTTATTTTCTTCAGGTAGCTTTAGGTGCACACTGTGCAGAGAACACACTACACTAACTTGTAAATACTGCAGCTGCCTGCGGTACTGTACTAATAGGATCAGAAGAACACCACTAATTTTCTTCAGGTAGCTTTAGGTGCACACTGTGCAGAGGCTACACTAAACTAACTTGTAAATACTTCAGCTGCCTGCGGTACTGTACTAATAGGATCAGAAGAACACCACTCATTTTCTTCAGGTAGCTTTAGGTGCACACTGTGCAGAGAACGCACTAAACTAACTTGTAAATACTGCAGCTGCCTGCGGTACTGTACTAATAGGATCAGAAGAACACCACTAATTTTCTTCAGGTAGCTTTAGGTGCAAACTGTGCAGAGGACACACTAAACTAACTTGTAAATACTGCAGCTGCCTGTGGTACTGTACTAATAGGATCAGAAGAACACCACTAATTTTCTTCAGGTAGCTTTAGGTGCACACTGTGCAGAGGACCAACTACACTAACTTATGAATACTGCAGCTGCTTGCGGTACTGTACTAATAGGATCAAAAGAACAACGCAAATTTTCTTCAGGTAGCTTTAGGTGCACACTGTGCAGAGGACCAACTACACTAACTTGTAAATACTGCAGCTGCTTGCGGTACTGTACTAATAGGATGAGAAGAACACCACTAATTTTTTCAAGTAGCTTTAGGTGCACACTCTGCAAAGGATGCACTACACTAACTTGTAAATACTGCAGCTGCCTGCGGTACTGTACTAATAGGATCAGAAGAACACCACTAATTTTCTTCAGGTAGCTTTAGGTGCACACTGTGCAGAGGATGCACTAAACTAACTTGTAAATACTTCAGCTGCCTGCGGTACTGTACTAATAGGATCAGAAGAACACCACTAATTTTCTTCAGGTAGCTTTAGGTGCACACTGTGCAGAGGACGCACTAAACTAACTTGTAAATACTGCAGCTGCCTGTTGTACTGTACTAATAGGATCAAAAGGACACCACTAATTTTCTTCAGGTAGCTTTAGGTGCACACTGTGCAGAGGACCAACTACACTAACTTGTGAATACTGCAGCTGCCTACGGTACTGTACTAATAGGATCAGAAGAACAACGCTAATTTTCTTCAGGTAGCTTTAGATGCACACTGTGCAAATGACGCACTACACTAACTTGTAAATACTGCAGCTGCCTGCAGTACTGTACTAATAGGATCCGAAGAACACCACTTATTTTCTTCAGGTAGCTTTAGGTGCACACTGTGCAGAGAACACACTACACTAACTTGTAAATACTGCAGCTGCCTGCGGTACTGTACTAATAGGATCAGAAGAACACCACTAATTTTCTTCAGGTAGCTTTAGGTGCACACTGTGCAGAGGCTACACTAAACTAACTTGTAAATACTTCAGCTGCCTGCGGTACTGTACTAATAGGATCAGAAGAACACCACTCATTTTCTTCAGGTAGCTTTAGGTGCACACTGTGCAGAGAACGCACTAAACTAACTTGTAAATACTGCAGCTGCCTGCGGTACTGTACTAATAGGATCAGAAGAACACCACTAATTTTCTTCAGGTAGCTTTAGGTGCAAACTGTGCAGAGGACACACTAAACTAACTTGTAAATACTGCAGCTGCCTGTGGTACTGTACTAATAGGATCAGAAGAACACCACTAATTTTCTTCAGGTAGCTTTAGGTGCACACTGTGCAGAGGACCAACTACACTAACTTATGAATACTGCAGCTGCTTGCGGTACTGTACTAATAGGATCAAAAGAACAACGCAAATTTTCTTCAGGTAGCTTTAGGTGCACACTGTGCAGAGGACCAACTACACTAACTTGTAAATACTGCAGCTGCTTGCGGTACTGTACTAATAGGATGAGAAGAACACCACTAATTTTTTCAAGTAGCTTTAGGTGCACACTCTGCAAAGGATGCACTACACTAACTTGTAAATACTGCAGCTGCCTGCGGTACTGTACTAATAGGATCAGAAGAACACCACTAATTTTCTTCAGGTAGCTTTAGGTGCACACTGTGCAGAGGATGCACTAAACTAACTTGTAAATACTTCAGCTGCCTGCGGTACTGTACTAATAGGATCAGAAGAACACCACTAATTTTCTTCAGGTAGCTTTAGGTGCACACTGTGCAGAGGATGCACTAAACTAACTTGTAAATACTGCAGCTGCCTGCAGTACTGTACTAATAGGATCAGAAGAACACCACTAATTTTCTTCAGGTAGCTTTAGGTGCACACTGTGTAGAGAACGCACTGCACTAACTTGTAAATACTGCAGCTGCCTGCGGTACTGTACTAATAGGATCTGAAGAACACCACTAATTTTCTTCAGGTAGCTTTAGGTGCACACTGTGCAGAGGATGCACTAAACTAACTTGTAAATACTTCAGCTGACTGCGGTACTGTACTAAAAGGATCAGAAGAACACCACTCATTTTCTTCAGGTAGCTTTAGGTGCAAACTGTGCAGAGGACACACTAAACTAACTTGTAAATACTGCAGCTGCCTGCGGTACTGTACTAATAGGATCAGAAGAACACCACCAATTTTCTTCAGGTAGCTTAGGTGCACACTGTGCAGAGGATGCACTAAACTAACTTGTAAATACTTCAGCTGCCTGCGGTACTGTACTAATAGGATCAGAAGAACACCACTAATTTTCTTCAGGTAGCTTTAGGTGCACACTGTGCAGAGGACGCACTACACTAACTTGTAAATACTGCAGCTGCCTGTGGTACTGTGCTAATAGGATCAGAAGAACACCACTAATTTTCTTCAGGTAGCTTTAGGTGCACACTGTGCAGAGGATGCACTACACTAACTTGTAAATACTACAGCTGCCTGTGGTACTGTACTAATAGGATCAGAAGAACACCACTAATTTTCTTCAGATAGCTTTAGGTGCACACTGTGCAGAGGACCAACTACACTAACTTATGAATACTGCAGCTGCTTGCGGTACTGTACTAATAGGATCAGAAGAACAACGCAAATTTTCTTCAGGTAGCTTTAGGTGCACACTGTGCAGAGGACGCACTACACTGACTTGTAAATACTGCAGCTGCCTGCGGTACTGTACTAATAGGATCCGAAGAACACCACTTATTTTCTTCAGGTAGCTTTAGGTGCACACTGTGCAGAGAACACACTACACTAACTTGTAAATACTGCAGCTGCCTGCGGTACTGTACTAATAGGATCAGAAGAACACCACTAATTTTCTTCAGGTAGCTTTAGGTGCACACTGTGCAGAGGATGCACTACACTAACTTGTAAATACTGCAGCTGCCTGCGGTACTGTACTAATAGGATCAGAAGAACCCCACTAATTTTCTTCAGGTAGCTTTAGGTGCACACTGTGCAGAGGACGAACTACACTAACATGTGAATACTGCAGCTGCCTGCGGTACTGTACTAATAGGATCCGAAGAACACCACTTATTTTCTTCAGGTAGCTTTAGGTGCACACTGTGCAGAGAACGCACTACACTAACTTGTAAATACTGCAGCTGCCTGTGGTACTGTACTAATAGGATCAGAAGAACACCACTTATTTTCTTCAGGTAGCTTTAGGTGCACACTGTGCAGAGAATGCACTACACTAATTTGTAAATACTGCAGCTTAATGCGGTACTGTACTAATAGGATCAGAATAACACCACTAATTTTGTTTAGGTAGCTTTAGGTGCACCCTGTGCAGAGAACGCACTAAACTAACTTATAAATACTGCAGCTGCCTGTGGTACTGTACTAATAGGATCAGAAGAACACCACTCATTTTCTTCAGGTAGCTTTAGTTGCTCACTGTGCAGAGGACGCACTACACTAACTTCTAAATACTGCAGCTGTCTGCGGTACTTTACTAATAGGATCAGAAGAACACCACTAATTTTCTTCAGGTAGCTTTAGTTGCTCACTGTGCAGAGGACGCACCACACTAATTTGTAAATACTCTAGCTGTCTGCGGTACTTTACTAATAGGATCAGAAGAACACCACTAATTTTCTTCAGGTAGCTTTAGGTGAACACTGTGCAGAGGACGCATTACACTAACTTGTAAATACTACAGCTGCCTGTGGTACTGTACTAATAGAATCAGAAGAACACCACAAATTTTCTTCAAATAGCTTTAGGTGCACACTGTGCAGAGGACGCACTACACTAACTGTAAATACTGTAGCTAATAGGACTAATAGGATCAGAAGAACACCAGCAATTTTCTTCAGGTAGCTGTAAATACTGTAAAAACACCTGCCTGCCTGTTAGTAGTAGGAAGAGAATAACAGTAACGGATCTAGCTAAACTGAATACAGTGTATATATATATACACCTAGGATGTATATATATATATATATATATATATATATATATATACACAATACACTGTAAGTGCAGCTAACTGACTCGCCAGCCTACTCTATCTAACTTAAATCAAATGACACTGTCTCTCTGTCTATCTATCTATCTCTCACCGCAGGAACACAATGCGGCCTTATATAGTGTGGGGCGTGTACAAGTCCCATCATGCCTCTGACTCTGGATGTCATGCTTGTGGCTGTCAGAGTCTTGCTATGCCTCATGGGACTTGTAGTTCTGCAACAGCTGGAGGTCCGCTAATTGCATATCCCTTCCTTAGATGATGAAAAAAGGAAGGACGAACAGGTCAGTTTACTATATTTGCAGCAATCTTAGTTTGCAAGGAAGGTACACCCCTAAACGTAACTTTGGCCTGTTCTGGTATCAAGGGACTTAACATGCTGTGACAGCCATTAGAGGAATACATTTCCCACTTCAGGCGCCATTTTATTGATGCCCGATTCTGTAAGCGCCCAGCTTTGTCCTCCAGCCATGTTGGCCTTTCTTTTTTAGTTTAATAAATGCCAGTCTATTGTTGGACTGTGTTTTAGTTATTTATTTACATTTTATTTTTAGAGTACATATGTTTGTCATCATGGACATTTTGTATATATTTTCGCCCAGCAGTGAGCTTAAGGGAGTTATCATTTCTGGCCAGATTCATGTTGAGGCTTGCACAGCAAGCCAAAGAAAAAACCGAGTCCGACTACTTCCTGGTTGGACTCATATCAAGGCCTGATTTAGATACCATAGTGAGGCTTGCATAGCGAGCCAAATCGTCATCTTTACAAACCGGAAGTGATGGTTTGAGTGTGAGTTATTACTTCCTGGTCAGATTCATGTTGAAGCTTGCATAGCAAGCCAAGAATAAATCTGGAACTGGTGTGAATCACCACTTCCTGTGTAGACTCATATTGAGGTCTGATCTAAATACTATAGTGAGGCTTGCATAGCAAGCCAAGTTGCCATCTTTACAAAAGTGATGGTTTGAATGTGAGTCACTTCTTCCTAGTTAGACTCATATTGAGGCTTATTTAGATACCATAGTAAGGCTTGCACTGCAAGCCAAACGGCCATCTTTACAAACCGGAAGTGATTTTTTTTTTTTTTTTTTTTCGGTGGCCATGGAGCTGGCTCTCATTAGGGGTGATCCTCTTACTCTATAAATATGCAGTGACTGCAGTGGACAGGCACCCCAGATGATGTCTTATTGAGATGAAACTGGTCAGGACGGGCTCTGCTGATGCCACTGCGATATTTGATCTTACTTACATGCCTTTTAATGCCTTCTCAAATGTGAGTGACCATTTTACTTATTTAAAAAAAAATGCCTTTTATATACAGTAAATGGAATCACACTATGTGACCCAATTTTTTTCCTTTTACCATATATATTACTGGGAGAATCCGTTCTTGATGTTTGGTCACTGTTTCCTTGCTAGATACCCATTGATATTATACATTGTGACGGACCCCTGCCTGCCACGGAAACCGTGTATGCTGATTTTCTTCCCTGGGTGTGTTACACCACAAGCTCTGTTGACTCATCAGGTGTATGCCTAGTTGGGTTCAAGTTGTCTGGTAATCCTCTTTCCTTTTGGTGGTGGATAATCAACAGACAACTAGTTCACAGATTTATATTGCAGGTCACTTTATATAGTGGAGTCACTTTAGGGACTTTCACTCTAATATATATATATATATATATATATATGCACTGTTGGTTTATGTAAACATCATCATTATTGTTGTTTGTATATTAGAGTAATATTGTATGTATTTTATCATGATTTATGCACATCAGTAATGGTTTGTTACTAGTTTGATCCCGTAAGGGGAATCTCACTTTCACCTTCACTTTTAGCGCTGCACTTTACCACTTTCATATTTGTTCACATATTCACAGATTTCTGTTGTGCTGGCTTATCACTTTAAGACAGCGCAGTTTTTTTCTTTTTTTTTCCACATACGGTCAGTGAAGATGAACCCATGCACTTGGGCTTCATGCGTCTCTCTGCTCTCTCCCTTTAGGAAGAGGGAGAGATTGTGCCTTTATTGTGGCCAGGCAGGTCACTTTTTGAAGTCTTGTCCTACCCTTTCAGGGAACGCCCAAACTTTGAGGTCCTGTCACAGACAGACCTTAGGTGGCTTTGTTTCATCCCCAGTTATCCAGAAGGATAAGCCCCTGGTTTTGATCACACTTTCTTGGGCTGAGTAGTCCATCGAGATACAGGCTCTATCGACTGGGGTTGCAGGCCTGTTCATTGATGCTGCCTTTGTATCGAAGCACTCGATTCCACTGCAGCTGCGTGACACTCCACTTGCCATTGAGGCTCTTGATGGGAAACTCCTACAGCCTGCCCATGTGACTCATGAGACGGTTCCATTGTCCATCGCCTTAGAGGCTCTTCACCATGAGATAATCCAATTCCAAGTTATTTACTCACCTAAGTTTCCGCTGGTTATTGGTTATCCTTGGTTACAGAGGCACAACCCCTTTTGATTGGCTCCATGCTGAGGTTCTTTCCTGGTCACCACAATGCAGTAAAGCATGCTTCCAGAAGGTAGCCAAGGTCCTATGCACCTCTTCACTCTCCTCCCTGCTGAAGGAGTACCGCAATTTTAGCAATGTCTTTGACAAAGGTCAAACTGGTAGTTTGCCTCCACACGGGCCACGTAATTGTGCAATTGACTTTCAACCTGGTGCCCCTCATGGCTGGGTTTACCCTTTGTCGGTCTTGGAGGATAAGGCCATTGAGGAGTATGTTGCAGATGCACTTTCTTGAGGTTTCATTTGCAAATCCTCGTCCACTGCTGGTGCTGGTTTCTTCTTCTATAGAAGAAGAGTGATTAACTGAGACCTTGTATTGATTATAGGGGTCTTAATCGTATTACGATTAAGAATGCCTATCCACCTTAAACATATCTGAAGTGAAGAATAGGGTCACCCAGGCTATGATACATAGCAAAATTGAAGCCACAATTTTGGATAAAATCCCCCAACATCTCAAAATCTGGCACCCATGGATAGACCATTTTCTACCTCCTGATTTTGACAAACACCTTCTAGAACCTTAATCACCCTTGGCCCCCTAGCGAAATGGACGAAAATTGTTGATGGCCCAGGCGGACCACTTGACCACCTTTTCTCTAGTCTATTTTCTCCCATTCTTCTTTTCCTTACCTCTTCTTGTCACCCTCCCCTTCTCCCAAACCTCCTCTTAACCCAATATTCACCACTGGTAATGTAACTTACTATTATACGTTGTTTATTTGGTATCATGATTTCCTCCTCACAGACTACCAAATCTAACGAATATGCCTGTGTTAATGGGCCATCAGCCCCCTCCAATATAGCAATCTGTGATATCAACCAGACTGTATAAGACATCCTTGCTGACCTAAACTATGTATCACCTCTCTCAATACGTCTACAGATTCACCAAAATGTACTCTGTTCATTGTACTTTCTCTATGTTAAACTGTAATTGTCAGTAATTGTTATCTGATTGTTACCAATAAAATTCTTTGAAAAGGATGCCTATCCGATTCCATCGATTATGGAGTTATTTGACCGCCTCAAGGGAGCAACGCTTTTCATGAAGCTTAATTTAAGAGGGGCATACAATCTTGTGAGGATTAAGGAGAGTGACGAGTGGAAAACTGCATTTAATACCAGAACAGGCCATTATGAGTACCTCATAATGCCTTTTGGCCTTTGTAACGGCCGGCAGTTTTCCAGGAATTCATTAACGATGTCCTCTGAGATTTGTTGCAGTTATGGGTGGTGGTTTATCTCGACGATATCCTAATATTTTCCAATTCCCAGGAGAGCCACCTCATAGATGTCTGTCGTGTGCTTCAGAAACTTAGAGATAACAATCTCTATTGTAAATTGGAGAAGTGCGAGTTCCATCGTGAACAGGTTAAATTCCTGGGTTATGTCATTTCCACTGCCGGTTTTTCGGTGTACCCAGAGAAACTTTCAGCAGTCCTACAGTGGCCTTAACCCATGGGTTTACTTCCTCTGCAGCATTTCCTGGGCTTTGCCAACTATTATCGGAAGTTTATTCGTAACTTCTCATCTCTGGTCAAGCCCTGACTGATATGACCAGAGAGGACGGTAACCCACAGAGTTGGTCTTCGGAGTCTGTTAAGGCCTTTGAGAGTCTCAAGGCTGCCTTTGTTTCTGCTCCTGTGTTGGCACATCCTGATTCTATGCTACCTTCCTTGAGGTTGATGCTTCTGAGACTGGAGTTGGCGCCATTCTGCCTCAACATCTTACCTCTGAGAGCGCTTTGCATCCTTGTGGCTACTTTTCCAAGAAATTATTACCTGCGGAGTGCAATACGAGAGTGTTGGCAGAGAGCTGTTGGCGATCATTTTAGCCCTGAAAGAATGGAGACATCTCCTCGAAGGTACCGCTGTGGCGGTTCTGATTCTTACTGACCATAAGAATCTCACATGTCTGAATGTCACTTGTCTGAGGCTAAACGCCTCTCTCCTAGAAGGGCGCGATGGGCTCTTTTCTTGTCAAGTTTCAATGACATTGTCTCATTCTTACCCGGTACTAAGAATGTAAGGGCTTATGCCTTGTCAAGACAATTTTGTTCCACTTCCAAGTTGGAGTCTGTTCCGGTTCCTGTGATTCCTTCTCGTATTCTGGCTACAGTTCGCACCAGTCTCCCTTCTCCTTTGGGTGACAAAATTCTTCCTGCTCAGGTCCATGCTCCTCCTGAGAAACCTTGTGACCGCTGTTTTGTCCCAGAGAGTCTCCTTACTGCCGTGCTCCAGACTTACCATTCTCCCAAAGCTGCTGACCACCCTGGGAAGAATCAACTCTTTTGGACCATTTCCCAACAATTCTGATGGCCTAGTCTACGTGCTGATGTAACCACCTTCGTAGCTGCCTGTTCCGTTTGTGTGCTCAGAGTAAAACTCCACAACATCTTCCAGTGGGCCTCCTACAACCCATACCCAATGGAGAGAGGCCCTGGACCCACCTGTCAATGGATTTTATTGTGGAGTTACCCAACTCCCAGGGCAACACAGTTATCCTTATGGTGGTTGACCAGTTCTCAAAAATGTCTTTGTATTCCACTTAAGAAGTTGCCCACTTCTAAGGAACTGGCTTCCATTTTTGCTCAGGGGGATCTTTCGCTTACGTGGGCTACCCAAGGTGATTTTCTCGGACATTTTGTGTCCCGTTCTGGCGAGCCTTTTGTGCACAGTTAGGAATTCAGCTTGCTTTTTCCTCTGCATTTTACCCACAGTCTAATGGGGCCGCAGAACAAGACAATCAGTCCTTGGAGCAATTCCTATGCTGCTATATTTCTGACCATCATAACAACTGGTCAGACCTATTACAGTGGGCAGAGTTTGTGCCTTGTATTCTGCTTCCCAGTTGTCCCCGCTTATGGCAAACTTTGGCTTCCAACCTTCCATGTTGCCTGACTCATTTGTTCTGCAGAGTATTCTTGCGTTAGAAGAGCATCTCTGTGGTCTTTGTTCCACTTGGGCACAAGTCCAGGAGGCTTTGCAAAATGCTAAGGATAGGTACAGACTCCTTGCTGACTGCAGATGCCTGCCCGCACCTTCCTACCAGGTTGGGGACAGGGTCTGGCTGTCATCTTGCAACCCAGTGGCTTACGCATTAGACTTTCCTTTTTAATATGCGTATTTCAAATGTATTTCATATCTCCTTATTAAAACCTTTGGTTTGCAAACGCTTTACCACCTCTGTGTCATGTCCTCACCCTGTAGAGGTTGAGAACCATGGAGTATGAAGTATGTTCTGTACTGTACTGTACTTCAGGAGTATGAAGTACAGTCCATTGCTGACTCCCATAGGTTTTGTGGGCGCATACAGTACCTGGTGCATTGGAAGGGGTACGGGTGCATTGGAAGGGGTAACGCTCTTGGGTCTCATCATCGGACGTACATGCCCTTGTCCTCCTCCGTGATTTCCATAGATGTTTTCCCCTCAAGCCTTGTGGTCCTCCGAGGGGGGGGTCATTGAGGAGGGGGTACTCAGCCCTTCCTTCTCTGAACTGGCCGCTCAGCTGTAGGCTAATTGCCAGCTCCTATCTCTCCACAGTTACTCAGCTGTTGATGATATTCTGCTCGTCAGTCCTGCCTACTTAAGCCGTCCATCCTGACATCCCTTCTGGCACCAGATCCTGCTCGCTGTTTTACTACACTCATCTCCGGCTCCCTGACATTTGGCTTGTCTGATTATACGTTCCAGTTCCTGAACTCTGGCTATGTTTTGACTACATTTGTTCTATTTACTTTTATTATTAAGCAAGTGTGATTTAACTGTACTTCTGTCTCGATCTGATTTCATGGTTTCTGACTGTTGAGTATATAAATACATTTGGGATGCTACTAAACCTAGAGTCCCTAGAGCAGTATTACTGTGGAACAAATTACATGGAGGCTTGGGGGTCCCTAATTTTCTCAGATACTTTCAAGCTGCTCTACTGGCCCAGATTACACTCTATCACGTTACATCTGAAAAGCTGCTATGGGTTGCTCTTGGGGTGGTTGACCTCTATCCAATATCAGTAACTAATATGCTTTGGATGACACATACAGATCGTGAGCCTATAACTAACCCAGTAACGCAGTATTCACTTACACTTTGGGACATACTCCGCTGTTCATTTAAGCTCATGTCCCCTCACAGTCCACTCCTTTCTTTTCTAAACCATCCAGCTTTCTATCCAGCCTATTCTAGCCCAGCCTGATTTTGACTTTGGCAAGACCTGGGCTTGACCCGTATATGTGACTTAGTGATGAATACTGACTTGAAAACATTTGCAGCATTACGAGAACAGGTCCATATTCTGCTTAGGGAATATTTTCATTATCTTCAGATTGCTCACTTTTTTAGGTCCATCATATGGACACGCTCTTCTCTCACTAGCCAGTCCTTCTATGAAGGTATATGTAACTTTGATCCACATGCCCCTGGTGTTATATCACACCTATATAGCCATCTCACGTCCCCTTTGTCTAAACTGCCATCCTATACAGCTCAGTGGGCCAGAGACCTTGAGATTGACCTAGTATTGGAGGATTGGGATGCCATCTGGGTCACCACAAAATCCTCCACTCAAAATATTTTAGCCCTTGAAACAAATTATAAGGTCCTCATGCGCTGGTATTTGGTCCTGGTAAGGATTGACAAATTTTTGTCTGGGTACTCCCCTTTGTGTTTCCGTGAGTGTGATCAAGAAGGTACTCACTTATCTGGTGGGAATGCCCCATCATGCAGCAAATTTGGTCTGAAATTTTCCAAATGGCCTCCACTGGTTAACTTCACGCTTGATCCTGACCCATCACTGGCATTACTGAATCACAATACTCTAGCCTCTACTAAACCTCAGTTCTGCTTCATATTGCAACTCATGTTGAAGGGTTAACAAACCATAGCGCGTGCCTGGAAGTCCCCCTCTCTTTG
Source organism: Aquarana catesbeiana (assembly GCF_042186555.1). Classification (NCBI taxonomy): domain Eukaryota; kingdom Metazoa; phylum Chordata; class Amphibia; order Anura; family Ranidae; genus Aquarana; species Aquarana catesbeiana. Next base: position 183,904,648 of record NC_133331.1, on the reverse strand, counting down.
CGCCATTGAAACTAAACATAGGGTCACCTGGGCTATGATCCATAGCAAAATCGAAGCAACTATTCAGAATGATATTCCTAAACACCTCAATCTGGCAACCATGGGTGGACCATTTTATTCCCCCAGGCTTTGATGAGTCCCTCCTGATACACTGAGACAAGATCTTTCATGACTACCATAACCAGTACCTTGGGCTGGCCAAGAGCAGTTGACCTCCCTTCTTTTCTCCTTGCTTCTTTTCTCCATCCTCTTTACTCTTTTTTTTTTTTTTCCTGTCTTTATCTTTCCTCTTCTTCAAACACTTAAGAAATGTGATTCTTTTTTTTTGCTGTTCCCTCTCTATACACTTTCTACCTACCAGTTTTGTATACGTTAGTAATAGTTCCACTATAGGTTCCTCAGTTGTTTGATCCAATATGCTTGGAAGGTCCTGTGCCTTTTATTTATCACACATGATGTATAATTGCCTTTAGATCTGATATATTGTTGAGCTTTGTACCAGCATGTATGCATTTTGTTCCCTCAATATTGGAATCAGATTTGTACTTTTTCTAAAACAATAAAAAGTTTGAAAAGAAAAATAACTTTTTCTCATATGGCAACAGATTTATGGCAAGAAACTATATGCATTCTGGGTGGACATAGGGGCCAAGGATGCCACAATACACATGAAGGTAACACATGCTCAACACTGATCTTGTGCTTGCATTGTATTAAATGGGTATACATCCTTGCACTCTACTTAGCTAAAATGTATTGTTTTACCTTATGTGTATTATAAACCTTATACATATTTTCCCTGTACATGTCTTTTATGTGGCCTATCCACACCAAAGACTTCCATTTATTTTTTCTTTTATCATCAAAAAGTTTTATTTGAAAGTTTACACAGCTTACAAATCAAAGCAGTGGGTAAGGTACAAATCATTACAAAAATACATTGCTAATCTTTACCAAAGTTAGATTTACTACTGTCTCTAGATAAGTTGAGCCAATTTAGTTCCAGGTTTGTCTAGTATATGACTTGCTTTATATCGAACTATATATTATGTAGTATCGTATAGCACTTATTATTTCACATCATTTTCTGCTTTTATAGTCAGCTTTGATTTTGAGAATGTAGAAATGGATAGAATAGATAGGAAAGTAGAAAAGGGTATAGGGGTGGTATGGGGTATGTAGTAATAGCTTGTTATTAGGGATGAGCCGAACACCCCCCGGTTCGGTTCGCACCAGAACCTGCGAACGGACCGAAAGTTCGCACGAACGTTAGAACCCCATTGACGTCTATGGCACTCGAACGTTTGAAATCAAAAGTGCTCATTTTAAAAACTAATTTGCATGGTATTGTCCTAAAAAGGGTTTGGGGACCCGGGTCCTACCCCAGGGGACATGTATCAATGCAAAAAAAACTTTTAAAAACGGCCGTTTTTTCGGGAGCAGTGATTTTAATGATGCTTAAAGTAAAAAAAAAAAAAAGTGAAATATTCCTTTAAATATCGTACCTGAGGGGTGTCTATAGTATGCCTGTAAAGTGACGCGTGTTTCCCGTGTTTAGAACAGTCCCTGCACCAAATGTCATTTTTAAAGGAAAAAATCTCATTTAAAACTGCTTGCGGGTTTAATGTAATGTCGGGTCCTGGCAATATGGATGAAAATCAGAGAGACAAACGGCATGGGTACCCCCCAGTCCATTACCAGGCCCTTTGGGTCTTGTATGGATATTAAGGGGAACCCCACACCCAAATTAAAATAAGGAAAGGTGTGGGGCCACCAGGCCCTATATACTCTGAACAGCAGTATACAGGCGGTGCAAACAAGACAGGGACTGTAGGTTTGTTGTTAAGTAGAATCTCTTTGTAATTTTGAACGGGTACATTTTTAACGTGTTTAGCTCCAGCCAAAAAATCTTTTTTAAGCTTTTTGGAAAACATAGGGAAGGGTTATCACCCCTGTGACATTTGTTTTGCTGTCTTTCCTCCTCTTCAGAAGATTTCACCTCACTTTTTGTCCCAATGGATTGGAAAGCATTAGTGGAAAGGAGAAATGTTTTTCCCATATTAACTCTTACAGGAGAGAATTTCCCTTCCTAGGGGTAGATTTCATCTCACTTCCTGTTGTCTCCTTCCGTTTGCAAGTAGGAGTCGTTTGTAAGTTAGTTGTTTGAAAGTAGGGTCCTGCCCTATATACTCAGCAGAAATTTGGGCCTTAGGTGTTGCTGTGGCCACAACACTGTAAGCCCTCACAGGGCCCTGCTGTGAAATATTAGATCAAGAATTGTAATTACATGCCCCTGTTGAACAGGAGCTGAAAAATTAGGCCTTAGGCACTGGTGCTGGTGCCACAACACTGCAACCCCTCACAGACACTCTAGTTGGAACGCAGGAACGAGCCCTGCTGCAAAGTATTGCATCAAAAATTTTAATTACACGCCCCTGTTAAACAGGGGCAGAAAAAATGGGCCTTAGGCACTGGTGCTGGTGCCACAACACTGCAACCCCTTACAGACACTCTAGTTGGAACGCAGGAACGAGCCCTGCTGCAAAGTATTGCATCAAAAATTGTAATTACACGCCCCTGTTAAACAGGGGCAGAAAAAATGGGCCTTAGGCACTGGTGCTGGTGCCACAACACTGCAACCCCTCACAGACACTCTAGTTGGAACGCAGGAACGAGCCCTGCTGCAAAGTATTGCATCAAAAATTGTAATTACACACCCCTGTTAAACAGGGGCAGAAAAAATGGGCCTTAGGCACTGGTGCTGGTGCCACAACACTGCAACCCCTCACAGACACTCTAGTTGGAATGCAGGAACGAGCCCTGCTGCAAAGTATTACATCAAAAATTGTAATTACACGCCCCTGTTAAACAGGGGCTGAAAAATTGTGCCTTAGGCACTGGTGGTGGCGCCCAGAACCAAAAATGTTCTTACAAGCTATCAGCGTGATGATTGAGGAGGAAGAGGATAATTACTCAGGGATAGTCACTCAGCATCAGCATAGGCAGTCTTTGAAGGGATCTGAGATTTCAAAAAAAATTATTCGGTTACATCAGCATCAGGTGCTTGGTAGCTGGTGGTGATCCAAGACTGATTCATTTTTATGAAGGTCAGTCGATCGACCGAGTCAGTGGAAAGACGCACCCTGTGATCGGTTACCACGCCTCCAGCAGCACTGAATGTGCGTTCCGAAAGAACGCTGGATGCAGGACAGGCCAGTAGCTCAATTGCATACTGTGCAAGCTCTGGCCAGTGATCCATCCTCAAGACCCAGTAACCCAGAGGATTTTCGGTGGGAAAGGTGTCCAAGTCTGATCTTGCCCCTAGGTATTCCTTCACCATGTAAAACAGACGCTGGCGATGGTTGCTGGAACCGATCATACCTTAGGGCTGCGGACCAAAAAATTGTCTGAACGCATCGGTCAGACGGCCACCTTCTCCACCGCTCCTTCTTTGACTGACCGAAGCCTCAGCAACACGTTGTCCAGAAACAGGAGTTTGTAACCTCCCAGTCTCTGGGAACGTGTTGCACAGACCTTTCTGCAAGGCCTCCCGAAGATGTTTCATCCTCTGCTCCCTCTGCGATGGCAAGATAAGGTCCGCAACCTTACCCTTGTAACGTGGATCAAGGAGGGTTGCCAGCCAGTATTGGTCCTTCTCCTTGATACCACGAATACGAGGATCCTTACGCAGGCTTTGCAGGATCAGGGAGGCCATGCCGCGTAGGTTTGCTGAGGCATTCGGTCCGGAGTCCTCTGGGTCACTAAGGACGACATGGTCCGCAGCCACCTCCTCCCAGCCACGTACAAGTCCATGTGTTTCTTGGGACTGATCCCTTAAAGACTGCTGCTGATGCTGAGTGCCAGGCTCCACCTCCATACTGACACAATCTTCCTCCTCCTCCTCCTCCTCCTCGTCCTCTTCCTGTGTGATTGGCGGGCACGCAGGAACACTGTCTGGATAAAGGGGGCCTTGAGAGCTAAGGAAGTCCTCCTCTTCCTGCCTCTGTTCTGCCTCAAGTGCCCTGTCCATTATTCCACACAGCGTGTGCTCCAACAGGTGGACAAGGGGGACAGTGTCACTGATGCATGCACTGTCACTGCTCACCATCCTCGTGGCCTCCTCAAATGGTGACAGGACAGTGCATGCATCCCTGATCATGGCCCACTGGCGTGGGGAAAAAAAAACAAGCTCCCCTGACCCTGTCCTGGTGCCATAGTCGCACAGGTACTCATTGATGGCCCTCTGCTGCGTGTGCAGCCACTGCAGCATGGCCAACGTTGAGTTCCACCTGGTGGGCATGTCACAGATTAGGCGGTTCTTGGGCAGGTTAAACTCCTTTTGGAGGTCCGTCAGCCGAGCACTGGCATTATATGACCGGCGGAAATGCACACAGACTTTCCTGGCCTGCCTCAGGACATCCTGTAAGCCCGGGTACCTGCCCAAGAACCGCTGCACCACCAAGTTAAGGACGTGAGCCAAACAGGGCACATGGGTCATTTGTCCCTGTCGGAAGGCAGAGAGGAGGTTGGTGCCATTGTCGCAAACCACCATTCCTGCCTTAAGTTGGCGTGGCGTCAACCACCTCTGAACCTGCCCCTGCAGAGCTGACAGAACCTCTGCCCCAGTGTGGCTCCTGTCCCCCAAGCACACCAGCTCAAGCACCGCATGGCATCTTTTGGCCTGCGTACTTGCGTAGCCCCTTGAACGACTACGGAGCACTGCTGGTTCCGAGGAAGAGGCCATGGAGGAAGAAGAAGAGGAGGGGGTGGAGGAGAGAGGTGTGTCACAATCATTAGCATTTTGGAGGCGTGGTGGCGGAACAACCTCCAACACTACTGCACCTTGTCCTGCATCCTTCCCAGCTGCCAGCAGAGTCACCCAATGCGCCGTGAAACTTAGGTAGCGTCCCTGTCCATGCCTGCTGGACCATGAGTCAGCGGTAATATGCACCTTATCGCTGACCGCCCTGTCCAGCGAGGCATGGACATTGCCTTCCACATGCTGGTAGAGAGCCGGAATCGCCTTCCGTGAGAAAAAGTGGCGTTTGGGTACCTGCCACTGAGGAACCGCACATTCCACAAACTCACGGAAGGGGGCAGAGTCTACCAACTGAAAAGGCAGCAGTTGAAGTGCTAGCAATTTTGCCAAGCTAGCATTCAACCGCTGGGCATGTGGATGACTGGGAGCAAACTTCTTTCGGCGGTGCAGCAGCTGGGGCAGGGAAATTTGCCTGGTACAATCTGATGTCGGTGTACCAAAATCAGATTGCCCACAAGTACTTGGCTGTGACACACCTAATTCTACACCTTCATTCCTCTCAGTGCAGGTCTCAGAGAGGACTGAAGGTCTAGTGGGGTTGGAAATCTCAGCTGATGAGGAGCAAGGAGAGGTCCTCTTTGTTCTTTGGTGTGGGTCTTTTAGATACGCTTGCCAACGAACTGCATGGCAGGTCAACATATGTCTGGTCAAGCATGTGGTACCCAAGCGGGAGATGTTTTGGCCACGCGAGATACGTTTGAGACATATGTTGCAAATAGCAGCGGTGCGATCTGATGCACTCATCTCAAAAAAGGCCCACACCAAAGAACTTTTTGAATAACGCGCAGAGACTGCAGCGCCCTGCACATGTGGAGCTTTGGGGTGTGATGCAGTCAATGTGCTGCCCTTAGGCTGGCCCCTGGAGGGCATCCTGCCTCGTTGGTGATGTGCCGCCTCCTCCTCCTCCTCCTCCTCCTCTCTCCTATCAGGCACCCACGTTGAGTCAGTGACCTCATCATCCCCTCCTTCCTCATCACTGGAGCAAACCTGGCAGTATGCTGCAGCAGGGGGAGCATGACTGCCAGATTGCTGTCCTTCTTGGGCACCCCCTCTGTCCGTGCTCATGTTACTGCCTTCATCGAGCTCAGTATCATCATCAGAGCCTTCCAAACGCTGGGCATCCTCCTGGAGCATGTACCCAACACTGTGGTCAAACAGTTCGAGGGACTCCTCAGGAGGACATGGTGGGGCTAGGGAAGGAGTCACTGATGACATTGAGCCGAGGGAAGAGGCCGCTGCTTTGCCAGACAAAGTACCCTGGGCATGGGTGAGAGAGGATGAGGAGGATGAGGACGGCTTGGTCATCCACTCGACCAAGTCTTCCGCATGTTGCGGCTCAACATGGCCAGCTGCCGAAAAAAAGGCCAAGCGTGTCCCATGGCCACGTGCTGATGAGGATGCACCGTCTCCACGACCAGCACTAGACACAGAGCCTGCTTGCCCTCTCTTATTGGCTTGTGACTGTCTGCCTCTCCTTCTTGGCCTTCCAGACATACTAATGGCCTGTAGCTGCACTAAGCTGGGATATATATATATATATATATATATATATATATATATATATATATATATGTACTGATACTGCAGCTAGCAAAATCAGCTGCTTGCCTGTAGTATGAGAACACCACCAACCTTCTACAGGTAGCTTTAGCTGAACACTGTGAGGTGGACGCACCCCACTAACTTGTAGGTTTAGCTGAACACTGTGAGCAGGACGCACCCCACTAACTTGTAGGTTTAGCAGAACACTGTGAGCAGGACGCACTGCACTAACTGTAAATAGTCTAGCTGCCTGACTGTGGTACTAATAGGATCAAAAGAACACCAGCAATTTTCTTTAAAATACTGTAACAAGACAAGCCTGCCTGTCAGTAAGAAGATAACAGGAACGGATCTAGCTGAACACTGTGAGCAGGACGCACCCCACTAGCTTGTAGGTTTAGCTGAACACTGTGAGGTGGACGCACCCCACTAACTTGTAGGTTTAGCTGAACACTGTGAGCAGGACGCACCCCACTAACTTGTAGGTTTAGCAGAACACTCTGAGCAGGACGCACTGCACTAACTGTAAATAGTCTAGCTGCCTGACTGTGGTACTAATAGGATCAAAAGAACACCAGCAATTTTCTTCAGGTAGCTGTATTTACTGTAACAAGACAAGCCTGCCTGTCAGTAAGAAGATAACAGAAACGGATCTAGCTGAACACTGTGAGCAGGACGCACCCCACTAGCTTGTAGGTTTAGCTGAACACTGTGAGGTGGACGCACCCCACTAACTTGTAGGTTTAGCTGAACACTGTGAGCAGGACACACCCCACTAACTTGTAGGTTTAGCAGAACACTGTGAGCAGGACCCACTGCACTAACTGTAAATAGTCTAGCTGCCTGACAGTGGTACTAATAGGATCAAAAGAACACAAGAAATTTTCTTCAGGTAGCTGTATTTACTGTAACAAGACAAGCCTGCCTGTCAGTAAGAAGATAACAGAAACGGATCTAGCTGAACACTGTGAGCAGGACGCACCCCACTAACTTGTAGGTTTAGCAGAACACTGTGAGCAGGACGCTCTGCACTAAATGTAAATAGTCTAGCTGCCTGACTGTGGTACTAATAGGATCAAAAGAACACCAGTAATTTTCTTCAGGTAGCTTTATATACTGTAACAAGACAAGCCTGCCTGTCAGTAAGAAGAGAACAGGAACGGATCTAGCTGAACACTGTGAGCAGGACGCACTGCACTAAATGTAAATAGTCTAGCTGCCTGACTGTGGTACTAATAGGATCAAAAGAACACCAGTAATTTTCTTCAAAATACTGTAACAAGACAAGCCTGCCTGTCAGTAAGAAGATAACAGGAACGGATCTAGCTGAACACTGTGAGCAGGACGCACTGCACTAAATGTAAATAGTCTAGCTGCCTGACTGTGGTACTAATAGGATCAAAAGAACACCAGTAATTTTCTTCAAAATACTGTAACAAGACAAGCCTGCCTGTCAGTAAGAAGATAACAGGAACGGATCTAGCTGAACACTGTGAGCAGGACGCACTGCACTAAATGTAAATAGTCTAGAAGATAACAGGAACGGATCTAGCTAAACTGAATACAGTGTATATATATATATATGCAACACCTGGGATGCATATATATAGACAATACACTTTAAGTGCAGCTAACTGACTGACTGTCCTGCCTAATCTAGCTAACTCAAATGAAATGACACTGTCTCTCTCTCTCTCTATTTCTCAGCACACCGGAACACACTGCACAGGACCGCCGTGCAGGCGGCCTTATATAGTGTGGGGCGTGTACTAAATCCCCTGAGCCATAATTGGCCAAAGCCTCCTTGGCTTTGGCCAATTACGGCTCTCTGTTAAGGCGGCGCTGTGATTGGCCAAGCATGCGGGTCATAGTGCATGCTTGGCCAATCATCAGCAAGCAATGCACTGCGATGCCGCAGTGAATTATGGGCCGTGACCTGCCACATGAATTTGGTGCGAACGGCCCATATCGTTCGCAATTAGACGAACGATCGAACAGCCGATGTTCGAGACGAACATGGGTTCGACTCGAACACGAAGCTCATCCCTACTTGTTATACATTATGTTGTTACTTCCTTCTTATTTTATCTGTGTAGTCTGGTGGAAAGTGGTCGCTATAGCTTACATTCATCTTGTATGTCTGTGTTCTGTTTTTATTTTGCTAGTCTTCACTGTTTCATCAACTCCTCATATGTCTTAGAGAATTTAAAAGCAAACCACGGAGACCATGTCTTTTGGAATTTTTCTGCTTTGTCTGTGGATTGGGCTAGGGTGTCTTCCATGTATCCAATTTCAGCCACTTTTTTTTAGCCAGTTTTGTATAGATGGGTGGGTTCCTATTTTTCCAGTAGAGCCATATTAAGGATTTCGCTGCATTGAGTAAGTGTTTTGTCAGTGATTTTTTGTACCTTTTTAAGAGGAAAATTTGATATGTGTAGTAGACAACACGGTGCATTAAGTTCAAGACTTGTCTCCGTGATTAGCTTCACAAGCTCCTTGACTTTGTGCCAGAATGGGCTGATTATGGAACACTCCCACCAAATATGTATTAAAGTTCCCTTCTCTTCCTCACATCTCCAGCATCTATCTGATGTGTGAGGGAACCATTTCTTAAGCTTGTCAGGTGTATCATACCAGTGTGTCAATAGTTTGTATGACGTTTCCTGAGTTTTAGTACTTATGGAGCATTTGTGTGACATGATGCATGCTACCTTCCATTGTTTATCAGTGATCTCTGCTTTTAATGTCTTAGACCATGTAGCCTTGAATCTGTCATCTGTTGCCTCTTTAGATTTTTGTAGCCACGTGTAAGCAATTGAAGTCGCTCTGCTGAATTGTGAGCCCTTTATGCAAATTTCCTCTAATTCTGTTAGTTGCCTAAAGAAGAAGGGTTTTCTTATCTTGTTAGTTAAATAGCTTTGCATTTGAAAGTACACCCATAGGGGACATCCCATGAGATCGTTTTCTGTCTTGAGTGTAATAAAATCTTTAATTTTGTCTTTATTTATACAGTTCAATGCTAAGAGTGGTTGTTTACCCACTGGGGTCTGTAGAGTCTTGTTCTTAAGTCCTGGCGGGAAGTCAGGGTTGTTCATCATTGGGGAAAGTGGGCTGAGAGTTGATGTCAGTTCTGTAGTATTTGCTATTTTCTGAAATAAGTTTAGAGTGGTACCTGTCAGTGCATGTTTTCTAATTTGTATACTGTGAGTTTTCCAGGGTATCCAAGGGGAGAATTTCAGAGGGGTTTGGCACAATGAGGCCTCCAACCAGACCCAGTCTTTAGATTCAGCATGGCAATGCCAGACAATCACCCTTGTGAGGTGTGAGGCAAGGTAATAGTTATAAAAAGTTGGTATCCCCATTCCCCCCTCGTCTTTTGGTCTAATGAGAAGTTGGAATTTGATTCTAGCTTTTTTGTATACCCAGAGGAATTGTAGCAGGATAGATTGCAGAGCCTTAAAGAATGTTTGTGGTATCTTGATAGGGAGGGATCTGAGTAAGTACAGCAATCTGGGGAGGATAACCATTTTTAATATCGCCGCCCTCCCGAACCATGAGAAGTATTTGTTGTTCCATTTTTTTAGGTCTTTCTTTATTTCTTGTAGCAAAGCGGGAAAGTTATGTTCGTATATGGATGCTAATCTTGGTGTTAAGTTTATTCCCAGATATTTAAGTGAGTGAGTGAGTTTCCCATCTCAAGGGGCAATTGATTTTGGTTTTGTTCAAATTTTCGTCAGAAAGGGAAATGTTCATAGCTTCTGATTTTGTGTAGTTTATTTTAAGATTTGAGAGATAGCCGTAATTGGAAAATTGTTTCATTAGATTGGGTATTGTTATGTGTGGATTAGTCAGAAAGAACAGGAGGTCGTCAGCATAAGCCGCAATCTTGTATTCCTTATTCGCAATTTCAAATCCTGTAATTGATTTATCTTGGTTTATTGTCCTGATGAATGGTTCTAAGGAGAGGATGAATAGTAAAGGGGACAGTGGGCACCCTTGCCTAGTGCCATTTGTGATCAAGACCCTCTCCGACAACGAGCCATTAACCTTCAGCCGAGCAGATGGTTTGTCATAGAGGGCTGATATCCACGTCAGCATGCGCGGATCTAGACCGACAAATTTGCATGTGTCTAGCATATAGTCCCATGAGACTCTATCGAAGGCCTTATCCACATCCGTGGACAGGAGAAGGCCCCCACTGCCCCCATTGTGCTCTGCATGTGTCAGTAACAGGGCCTTGATCACGTTATCCCTTGCCTCTCTATTTGGCATAAAGCCCACCTGTTCTGGACCTATTAGGGAGTGTAGAATTAACCACAATCTGTTTACCATCACTTTAGCCAATATTTTCAGATCTAAATTCAGCAATGAAATAGGTCTGTAGCTTGAACACTCCGTGGGGTCTTTTCCTGGTTTTGGAACTACTGTAATGTGGGCTGTTAGAAATTCAGTTGGTACTGGGGTGGACGAGGTTAAGGTATTTAAGGCTCTCTGCAAGGGGGTTGTTAGAATATCCTGAAGTGTTTTATAATAAATTGAAGTGAAGCCGTCTGGGCCTGGGCTTTTCCCTGATTTAAGGTCTTTTATTGCTGACTTAATTTCTGTTTCTGTTATTTCTTCCTCTAGGGGGGATGTCTCCGTGTCTCCAAGTCTGGGGATTCCACTCTTAGTAAGGTAGTCTTGTATGGCTTTCTTTCTGTCCACTTGTATGTCATGTGGTTTGTGTTGCATAGGTAGATTGTACAATTCTGAATAAAATTGTTGGAATTGTGTCGCTATAGCTTCAGTAGTGACTTCTAATGTCCCCTTTTGTGATCTGATTCCCGCTATGTGATTTTTTGAGTTAGCTTCTTTCAGCGCTCTAGATAACAGCCTTCCTGTTTTGTCACCTGCCTCATAGTATATTGCTTTTTTGAAGAACAACATTCTTTTAGATTTATACTCGAATATTTGTTGTAGTGTCTTGCGAGTGTCAAGGAGTTCTTTAGCTGACTGAAGTGATAGGGATTGTTTATGACTATTTTCTAAGGTATTGATTTTATTTATCAGTTTAGTAACTTCTTGTTCCTGTTTTTTCTTTCTTTGGGATCCTAGTTTAATTAGTTCCCCTCTAATACAGCATTTGTGGGCCTGCCAAATTGTCATGGGATCCATTGTAGGGGTACTATTGTGTCTGAAGTAGTCAGACAATGCTGCAGTTATTTTGGGCATCAGTTCCGTACCTGTTATGAGTGAGGGATTAAGTCTCCATATGTTTGACTTGGGGGCTGGTGTGCTTAAATCTATCGTCAGAGATATTGGTGCGTGGTCAGACAGTACCTGAACACCAATTCGGGCATCTATCACGTTTGGTAAATCTCTTTGAGTGATGAACAGTAGGTCTATACTAGTATCTATTGTGTGGAGCTGAATGAAATGAGAAGTCCTTAGTATCTGGGTGAAGAAATCTCCAAGAGTCTATTAACTGTAGTGAGTTAAGGAGTATTTTGAATCTTTTAAGGGCGCTATACTTGATGCAGGATTTCCCCAAGGAGGAATCAACTGCTGGATTCAGTGGTATATTAAAGTCTCCTCCCAAAATGAGTTGTCCTGATGTGAACCCCGTCAGTTCTCGTACTATTTTTTTGGCAGAAGGTAACCTGACCTGAGTTAGGGAAGTAAACGTTTGCTAACGTGATGGGTCTGTCAAAGTATGTGCCCTTGAGAAATATGTATCTGCCCTCGGGATCTATCAGACTTTCTCTGAGGGTGAATGGGGCATCTCTACTCACCAGGGTCGAGACTCCCTTGGTTTTAGCTGTGTCATTTGTCGCATGATAGGCCTCCGTAAAGTAGGTATTGGTGAGTTTTGGAATATGGCCTGTTTTAAAATGGGTCTCTTGAAGGAAAACAAAGTGTGGCTTACCTCTCTTCAGTTCTCGGAGAAGTGATGTCCTTTTTTCTGGGATATTGAGTCCTCTTATGTTGTGTGAGATCACTCTCACTCTAGGGGATTTCCCCAATGTTGAGTAGGCCATCAGTATAGTTGGGTGGTTAAAGACAGTATGTATATCCTGTAAAAAATTCTGAGGTGCTTGTTAATGACCAATCTCCACCGTGGTGCGGTAGTTGTTAGCTGGGTGGTAAGAGGGGGAGAGGAACAGAGAGAGAAAAGGGAGACGGAAGAATAGTTATTAGATAAAAAAGAAAACACCAGAGGTGAGTTCACCTCTTAATAGAGTAAGTATGAATACTTTAGTCAATTAACACACTGCGCTAAAGTAATTAAGTAGTGCACCAGAGTCCAAAAATTTGGCTTAGATACACTTTTGTGGGTATTTTGGAAGTCAACGTCCAAAAATTTGAAAGACTTGCTTTAAACTAGGTAACTGTTAAGTCAGGTAGAACGGAGAAAAAGAATGACACAGTCTCTTTAAGGCAACACTTGAGTTTGGGTCCAGAGAAAACTTCCTGTTGCAGAGCCTCTCCCTTTGGTTCTCTTATGGATAGAGAGCATTGTCTGTAGCAGCTAATGACTCTTGCATCAGGTTACTATCATCATTCAGGAATCATTATCTGCATTTCAGTAATTTGGGATAAACGAATCAGCTTGATCAGCCTGTGGTCTATTGCAGCTTGTATCGAATGTTTGTATTGCAGAGTCTAGTAATAGCCATCTCGCCACACAAAAATTTTGTAGATTATCTTAGCGATTTTATTTCAAGGCATATCTTCTTAAGAAGCGTTAGTTAGGGAATCACTTCCAGGCCTTAACTGCAGTGCACCTAAATTAACCCAACGTGGGAATCCCAACTCAGTTACATTTGCTTTAGCCATTAAGTGTGGTGGTTTACTTGTATCTTATTATGCCATTATATCCATACGTATGTGACATTGATCTGTAGTGTAATATAACACTCTGCTAAGTCCTTAGAGCGGGAGAGTATTGGGAAGGTTCTGGTAGGAAGGGTGCTGGATCAGTCAAGTTTGCGGAACCTGGATGGCGTGGAACTTGATGCAGGGGTCCCCCTTATTGTTCCACCTCCCTTTCCATGTTTCATTTTCTTAGAGATTTGTTTATCAGGGGTAGATAGGGGAGAGCTGGGTGGGCTTCTGGTGTGAGGGGGCAAAGTAAACTCCTGGTACCATTCAGGTAATTCAATTAGGTCTAAGTCTAGGGCTGCACAGAAATCAGGGAGATCATCAGGTGTGGGTAGCACAAGTTGTTTTCCTGAGGCTGTGGTTACAAGGGCAAAAGGGAAGCGCCATGTGTATCTTATGTCTCTTTCCCTTAGTTTATCCAATAATGGTCGCAGTGCCCTGCGGTTTTTTAGTGTAATCTGTGAGAGGTCTTGGTATAACATTATGTTCGCCCCATTAAAAATAATATGGTCATTCCTCCTTGCTTTCCTCATAATATCCTCCTTAAGAGGAAAACTCTGCAGGCAGCATACTATGTCTCTTGGGGGAGCTGTATCTGGGCCTCTGGCTCTGAGCACTCTGTGTGCTCTGACGAATTCTATGTCAGAATCCTCTTGTCTTTCCAATAGACTGTTAAACACTCGTTTCAGGGCAGGAATTTTCTGTTCATTATCTACCGACTCAGGGATCCCTCTCACCCTAATGTTGTTTCTCCTTCCTCGGTTATTGGGGTCCTCTATGTGCCGGTTCATTTCAGTGAAGTGGGACACGTGTGAATCTGCGATCTTGTCTAATCTGAGTAGTTCTCTGTCTCTGTGCTTCCCCTGCACTTCTACAGCCTCTGTGACAGACGGGAAAGAGGCTTTTGGAGAGGACTGTATGCTAGCCTCTTGCCGATCGATCGGGGGCCCTTGCATTTGGGGGAACGGTGCTCTTTGTGAGCTGTATGCCTGGGGACTCTTGAGGTGGTATTACTGTGGATTCGGGTCCTGGTCCCCCAGGACACACAGACTCTGGGGACCCTGGATTTGCCATATTGGAATAGTGGCTGATTCATAATGCTGGGACAGATACTGTTAGGAGATGCTGATGTAAATTCCAACACCTGTCTGTCTATTGTCTGCTAAAATGTGTATTGTAAATAATTCTACTATGGGATCTAAGAGTCATTAGATCCCCATTGTTATTTGTGTTAATTAACTCTGCTATTGTGTGAAGAAGAGTCTATGTTGATTGTGATAATGTTGATTGGATTTTCTGAACTACAAGATGGCCAGTCTGGCCTAACGGTCATGTCTGAGTCATCTAGGCTGTCTAAAGGGATTAGTTAATTAGCTCATGTTAATTAGGTTAATTAGGTTACAGCTGTATTGTTAGAGTAATATGAGCAGGAGGTCTGCACCTCCACTTTGAGTGTATAAAAGCCTGTATTTTGTCAATAAAGATAGATTCCTGTTTGAACTTACATACAGCCTGCCTGGTGTTTGTTCTGAGCTATCACAACTGGGTTAGAACGGCACAGAGCTGTAGTTCTAATCCCGGAGCATTGGATGACCGAACCATCAGACGTTGCAATCTGATCCAATAGCTGCAGAGGAGTGTCGGGAGAGTGGAACCGAGCAAGCAAAGGGGCTCGTTACAGCCTCTATTTTGTCAGACAATACTAGTAGATTAGTCTTTAAATCTGTAATGGCTGCTGAAAATGTTGTTTTTATGTCTGCAGCAAAGCCAGACATTTCGGTGTAGGTGAGGGGTTTGTGTGAGCGTGTCCTACTCCTACCTGTGTCCTCCAGAGCGGATTGCAAGTCCTCGCTGAAATCATCTTCCTGCTGAGCGCCCGCCATCTTGTGTCCCGCCACGTTGCCTCGGCCCCCGGGTTTAGCTTTGAGTAGCTCCGAGATGCTTCTGGATGAGGAAGAAGCTGGAGTTCGGCGTGTTTTGGTGTTAGAGGTCTGGTGAGTCAGTCTGCCCATCTCCTGACCCAGGTGAGAGGGGTGAGGTGCTGTCGGCTGTGTCCGTTCACGGAGCTCCGCTAATGTGCTGCCATCTCGTTCGCTCGCTAAGCCACGCCCCCTCCATTTATTTTTTCATCCATAGTGGTGTGCCTAGCTAATGTGCTACTAACATGTGAGGTGTGTACTATGTACTAAATTGGTCCATCTATATGGTGATATGATGTACTTGTACTTTATTTCCATCACCATACATGTGGACCTGTGATTGGTACACAATATAATATTTAAGTAGCATTTTGACTTGGATGACCCCAGACCCTTGGTCATTTAGGTGAGCTTATATTATGATCATTCTGTTGGATTATCTAATACAGAGGATGTTATGAAGGTATTTTTTGTTTTTAGAATGTGGGTCCCCCTGTTGCCAGCTGTAGCTGTCCTGATTGTGGTGTCCTTGACCCCTATGTCTACCCAGGATACATATAGTTTCTCACCAAAAAACTGTTGCCATGTGAGAAAAAGTTATTTTTGATTATAGGTTTCTATACATATATAACTAATGAAATCTAATTTGTTGTCTATTTTCCATTTGTATCTAGTGAACATACTCCATACTATCTTGCCCTAATAAAGCTGCTCTTCCTGTGAATGCTTTGACACATACTGTATAAATGGGATGCTTTAATCTACTATGATATTATACATTAGCTTGTGAAGACTCATCTAGTGACAGTGCAGGTGAGTTTAGGTCTCTTGCATTCTTGGCGTTTACTTGCATTATTGTTATACATTTTTTACTTTTATATTGACCCAATGGGGTCTTTTTTTAAGATATACGTAGTTTAAATAAATATTATATGATTTCATAACCTACTTGACTTTGTTCACTGTCTCACTATGTGCCTGAAAAGTCCTCTTTTTTTCAATCAAATTTTCTTTGTATATCTACATTTGACTATTTTACCCACCAAAGAATTTTTTTTTTTAAGTCCAGTCCTGAGATTTACACAGTTCTGCCTCACATCACTGCCTCCCATGGCGCTGAAGGGAACCTTATTTTTCTCTATTGCTGTTTCATTTACAGTACAGGTCTTCTCTCCATCCCTGCCTCTTACTAGATAGTGAAAGAAGAAGCAGCACACTAACAAGCTCATCTCTTTATCACTCTGCTCTATCCTTCTATCTGCATTCTCGCTGGACTGATTCTCCCACCTCCAGTATAGGCTCTGTTGTACAAA
Source organism: Aquarana catesbeiana (assembly GCF_042186555.1). Classification (NCBI taxonomy): domain Eukaryota; kingdom Metazoa; phylum Chordata; class Amphibia; order Anura; family Ranidae; genus Aquarana; species Aquarana catesbeiana. The sequence goes on along the minus strand of NC_133331.1, from coordinate 183,888,194 downwards.
GATGGCTACCAAATTTAGGTACTAACACTGCTAGCAAATAAAAACACACATATATATATATATATATATATATATATATATATATATATATATATATATATATATATATAATAGATACAGATCTACTTTAATTTGTGTATCTTATCTCCTTGGAGTTTAGATTTAAGTAACATTGAAGTGCAACTTCATTTCTGTTTGAAAAAACTGAAAAATCAGTAGCTAAAAATACTGTAGCTGCTGACTTTTAGAAAACAGACACTTACCAGTCCAACAGTCCAGCTCTGTCACCAAAGTCGATTCTTGGGCTCTCTGGTTTTAAAATCTTGGATGTGACAGCTGGCTGTGACTTTGTGTTGTTTCACAGCTGACTCACCATTGCAAATGTGCAAGATTACACAGTGTTGTCAGACTATTCCCACAGCCTCCTGGGATAGGTGATGTGTCCCAGGAGGTTGTCCCGGGAGGTCACTGTCAGAAAAGGTACCAACTCTTAGAAAAGAATACAATCAATGTGTTAGAGAAGGTGGGGGAGTTGATGACCAGTATTTTAATTTTTAAGTAAAGGTCTGCTTTAACATCACTTAACATTGACTTTCCCTCTAATATATTTAAATGATCCACTATAGTCACAAAGATCCAATTGTACTTGCAGTTTTTTGTGTGTTAGAAATAGTATATAAAATGATATTTAGGTTGGCAGCTACATCCTGTATGTGAATCAATTTAATTGATTTAGGACCAGGCCAAATATTTCTGCAGTTATACCATGGTGTTTCCCTAAAGTTCAAAATTTCATTTATTTTTTCATGAAATGTAATCTTTGTCTCCCATCTTGCTTCCTCTAGTTCCCCAGCCTTGTCTATTTTATTGCCTTTCATATTTAAATAAATCCTTTGAAAGAAGGAGCACGATAAAGTTTCTTTCTTTCTTTACATCTAGGTAATTTTAGAGCAAGATACAGCTTCTTCATTTTTTTACAACTAGGTAATTTTCGATTTTCAGTCACACCTCCCTGAAGTCCACTTTTCACCTCCAAGCTCGATAGAATTTTCTGCTTGAAATAAGAGGTTGTACTTGCAATGTAATGACACATGCAGAAGTGTACTTGAACTATGGAAGGAAAGAAAACTATACTGGAACTTCTGACTCTGATGATTAACTTCTGTTTGTGAACTTCTTAGAAATCTTTCTCTATGCTACATGCTGTCTATGCATGCATATAAATATCCTATTAAAGGAGGTAAAATGATAAGAATAAAAAGGAAAGTATGATTAAGACTAAAATCTAAACAAACTTTAACATGTTAATGTTTTTTCAAAAATAATTTTTCCTTTTAAAATCTGCAGCTTTCATTGAAATAGTACCTGGTTCAGGCACTTTTTAGAGATTGACAACTGTTTCTAAATTGTTCTAATGGGTTGTTGTCACAACAGCTGCGCTGTCACACGTTCTGCAGGCATGGTTCACTACTGCTAATATCTGTAAACTGTTTAAAAGCAAAGATACACAGCAGATGCAGAAAAAAGTTCATGTAAGCCAGCAAGGAAAACAATATTATGGAAAAAAAATGGCAATTGTCCTGTACACAACGCTTTAGCAGCTAAAATTTTAGTCAGTTCGGAATTAAACTATTTTCTACCTTATCTGCTTCCCATCTGGCCTATAGGCAAATGACAAGCTGCTCTGCAGTTCAATCTCTTGAACTGCTGTGTCCCCCGGATACAGTGGATGACAGATCAGTGTACCAGGCTGCTGCTGGTTCCATGAGATCACCGTGACCAATAACAGCAGATCACATGACAATTGTACACATTGGGTGGCTTCCATTCGTGTCATTCATTGTGTACTATTGTGATGGTCTCTCTGGTCACAAAGATCACATAGTACATACAGGGTCAATCACAGCCCCATCTGTACAATGTGATTAGTTGTAGACAATCAGAAGCTAATCACAATAGTACACACTGAATAAATGGATTTCATTCAGAAAAAATGAATGTTTATAACAACGATATTCAAACTGCACAGGGTACAGATGTAATGGCCCCATGTGAATTAGGCCTGAATAATATTTAAAAACCATTTGTTTTTATTTTTTATTACATAAATTAAAAAAGACTAACATTTAAAAAATACGTTTTTTTTCTGTTAAAATTAAATTGTCAGGAATGCACAAAAATCCCCCAAATTACCCTTTTTTGGAAAATAGATACCCAGGGTGATTCAATCTTTTGCCATAATTTTTTTGAAATTAAGAAACATACTGGCATCGAGGGGGTTAAAACCCAGAGCTTTATAATGGTTTGCTAGATACACAGAAGGAGGAGGTGGTGAATGGCTTAATGTGTAGATCAGATATAGTGTGAGAATGGAGATAATGGGGTAATGTACAGATGTAAAAAATAAGGGAGGTGAAGGTTTACTATACAGGTCACATAGAGAAGCAGTGTGAGATTAGATGTGTAGAAGAGGAGGGAGTGAAGAAGTTAAACTTTGTCATGTACCTGATAGGAGACTGAAATGATGAGGTCGGTCTCTCTTATATCTCCAGCCCAGGCCCCACTGGAAGTGGAACAGAGGGTACCGAGGGACAGAAAGAACATGAGTTCCAGCAGATGTTGATAGGAGAACTTGCAGCAGGAGATGTGCTCCCAAGGATACTGGCGGACCCAGGGGCGGACTGACAACTCATGGGGCCCCCAGGTAATAGGAAATTATGGGGCCCCCGGGTAATAGGAGATTATGGGGCCCCCGGGCAATAGGAGAAAATTATGGGCCCCCGGGCAATAGGAGATTATGGGGCCCCCAGGCAATAGGAGATTATGGGGCCCCCTGGCAATAGATTATGGGGCTACACAATATACACACACAGTATACACACACAGAATACACATACACACACTGGAAAGGCACTGGATAGGCGGGCAGCTATAATCTTGGGATTTTTAAAAAACACATATTTTTACATACTTTCCCTGGTTTTATTGAGGCTGGCAACCCTGATGGGGCCCCTTAGTGGCATGGGGCCCTCGGGCAGTGCCCGAGGGCCCGAATGGTCAGTCCGCCCCTGGGCGGACCAACGGGTCAGAAACAGTAGCTGTGTTCAGTAGTCTAGCCCAGGCTAAAGGGGCACTCCACTTGTGCTGCAGGTTTAAGACGTGTGGCTTGTCAGAGCTCTCAGCAGACTTGAGGCAGGAACACTCAGCGGTGCCCAAAGCTTGTGCAGTGACAGCCAGGCTGGCACTCAAGCAGGACAGGTAGCCAGAATCAGAGACAGAAGCGTGGTCATCGGAGAATAGCCATTGTTATCAGCAGGTGGGCAGTGAGGTACCACATCATGAACAGAGCCAAAGTCAGAAACAGAGCTTGGTCAGGAACTGGTGACAAGTCAGGAGCAGAATTCAAGATTGGGTCAGGAGTAAGCCAGGTCATAAACCAGGGAATCAGCAAGGATAAATGCAGGGAACAGCTGAAGATCAGTCAGCACAGAACATGGGCATGAGCATCCTTTAGATAACCCATCTGGCACCAACAGGAATTGTGCATGTGCGTGCACAAGCACGCATTCTTGCGTGCATGCGTGTGCCTGGTTACCGTTCTGTAGAAAATTACCACACACATGTGCATACAGTATCTGCGCACCAGATGTCTCACAGGGATTCACTAACACTTTACTTGAATGTGTTGCTTTTATATGTAAATACACAGGTTTTACATCATGTGATCATTGTGATTGATCTCTCTGTGACCAGGCACATCAATCTGAAGGTACAGAGCTGCTCAGATCAGCTCTGTACACAGTGACTGTAAACAAAGCTGATGAAGCACTGCACAGTTCACCTGCATTATAAGGTGGAATGGCCATTTAATGGTACTTTATCCAGTATTGTTTATGCATGGCACTGGGTAAAGAACCATCCATCACTTTGTTGTTTTTAATTGTATGGACTGATTTCTTTAACACCTTCCCACCCAGTCTATAGAATGAGGGCCGGGTGGGGGTTTTCTCATCCTGACTAGATGTCATATGACATCCTGTTGTGATATGTCACCAGCTGGGTCCACGGACAGTGCCAATGACTGATCACTGTACCAGACCACGGTGACCAATCATAGCAGGTCACATGACAGTTGTGCACAATGGATGGCTTCCTTTCATGCCATCCATTGTGTACAATTGTGTTGGTAGCTATGATTGGTCAAGTTGATCACATGGTACAGACAGGGTCAATCACAGCCTATCTGTACCATGTGTTTAGCATTGACCAATCACAGCTAGTCACAACATAACAAACCAAATGAATCAGTTTTATTCAGTGAAAATGCTTGTTATTCACTGCTATAAGCAAACAATGTGTTAAAAAAAAAAAAAAAATCCTGATCACTTCCCTAGAGTAGTACAATATTGCTATGGTAACATTATTTTTCTCTGGTCAGAGAGTGTTAAAAAAAATAAAATAATTTGACTCACTATCTTGGCCTTATCTACATACAATTCTCCAGCATTGGGGATTCAGAGCGAGTTTCTTGCATTGGATTGATACTTTATATCAAAACCCAAAAGCTTGTATATCTTACTCAGGATACCGTTCTGACCTCTTTAATAGGGATGAGCTTTGAGTTCGAGTCAAACCCATGTTCGACTCGAACATCGCCTATTAGACCGTTTGTCGAATTGCGAAACGTTATGGGGCGTTCGCGCCAAATTCGAGTGGTACATCACGGCCCATAATTCACTGCGGCATCGCAGTGAATATATATATATATATATATATATATATATATATATATATATATATATATATATTGTATTCAGTTTAGCTAGATCTGTTCCTGTTATTCTCTTCCTACTGCCAGGCAGGTGTTTTTACAGAATTTACAGTTAGTGTACTGTGTCCTTTGCACAGTGCACCTAAAGCTATCTGAAGACAATTGCTGGTGTTCTTCTGATCCTATTAGTACCACAGGCAGGCAACTACAGTATTTACAGTTAGTGTACTGTGTCCTCTGCACAGTGTGCACCTAAAGCTACCTGAAGACGATTGCTGTTGTTCTGATCCTATTAATACCACAGGAAGGCAGCTGCAGTATTTACAGTTAGTGTACTGTGTCATCTGCACAGTGTGCACCTAAAGCTACCTGAAGACAATTTCTGGTGTTCTCATGCTAATAATACTACAGGCAGCTTATACATCCCAGCTTTGTGCAGCTTCATCTCACTGCAGGCCATTAGTATGTCTGGAAGGCCAACAAGGAGAGGCAGACAGTCATAAGCCAATAAAAGAGGGCAAGCAGGCTCTGTGTCTAGAGGCAACAGTGCTGGTCGTGGACACATTGCATCTTCATCAGCACGTGGCTGTGGGACACGCTTGTCCTTTTCTCGTCAGCTGGGCGCGTTGAGCCACAACATGTGGAAGACTTGGTAGAGTGGATGACCAAGCCGTCCTCATCCTCCTCATCCTCTCTCACCCAGGCTCAGGGTACTTTGTCTGGCAAAGCAGCTGCCAATGTGGCCTCTTCCCTCGGCTCAATGGCATCAGTCACTCCTTCCCTAGCCCCACTGTGTCCTCCTGAGGTGTCCCCCGAACTGTTTGACCACAGTGTTGGGTACATGCTCCAGGAGGATGCCCAGCGTTTTGAAGGCTCCGATGATGGTACCCAGCTAGAGGAAGGCAGTAACGTGAGCCCAGAGAGAGGGGGTGCCCAAGAAGGACAGCAATCTGGCAGTTATGTTCCCCCAGCTGCAGCATACTGCCAGGTTTGCTCCAGTGATGAGGAGGGAGGGGATGATGAGGTCACTGACTCCACATGGGTGCGTGATAGGAGAGAGGAGGAGGAGGCACATCTCCAACGAGGCAGGATGCCCTCCAGGGGCCGACTGCATCACACCGCAGAGCTCCGCATGTACAGCGCGCTGCTGTCTCTGCGCGTTATTCCAGAAGTTCTTTGGTGTGGGCCTTTTTTGAGTTGAGTGCATCAGATCCCACCGCTGCTATTTTCAACATATGTCTCAAGCGTATCTCGCGTGGCCAAAACATCACCCGCTTGGGCACCACATGCTTGACCAGACATATGTCAACCTGCCATGCAGTTCGTTGGCAAGCGTGCCTAAAAGACCCACACCAAAGAACAAAGCGGACCTCTCCTTGCTCCTTATCAGCTGGGATCTCCAACCCCACTATACCTTCAGTTCTCTCTGAAACCTGCACTGAGAGGAATGAAGGTGTAGAATTAGGTGTGTCACAGCCAAATACTTGTGGGCAATCTGCTATCGATACACCAACATCAGCTTGTACCAGGCAAATTTCCTTGCCCCAGCTGCTGCACCACCGAAAGAAGTTCACTCCCAGCCATCCACATGCCCAGTGGTTGAATGCTAGCTTGGCTAAATTTCTAAAACTTCAACTGCTGCCTTTTCAGTTGGTAGACTCTGTGAGTTTGTGGAATGTGCGGTTCCTCAGTGGCAGGTTCCCAGATGCCACTTTTTCTCACGGAAGGCGATTCCAGCTCTTTACTGGAATGTGGAAGGCAATGTCTTGGCCTCGCTGGACAGGGCGGTCAGAGGCAAGGTGCATATTACCGCTGACTCATGGTCCAGCAGGCATGGACAGGGACATTATGTATCTTTCACCGCACACTGGGTGACTCTTCTGGCAGCTGGGAAGGATGCAGGACAGGGTGCATTAGTGTTGGAGGTTGTTCCACCACCACGCCTCCAAAATTCTACTAGTGGTGAATCTGCCACACCTTTCTCCTCCACCCCCTCTTCTTCTTCCTCCATGGCCACTTACTGTGCTGATTTGTCCTCAGAACCAGCGGTGCTCCGTAGGGGTTCAAGGGGCTATGCAAGCACGCAGGCAAAAAGATCCCATGTGGTGCTTGAGCTGGTGTGCTTGGGGGACAGGAGCCACACTAGGGCAGAGATTCTGTCAGCTTTGCAGGGGCAGGTTCAGAGGTGGTTGACACCACGCTAACTTAAGCCAGGTATGGTGGTTTGCGACAATGGCACCAACCTCCTCTCCACCCTCTGACAGGGTCAACTGACCCATGTGCCCTGTTTGGCTCACGCCCTTAACTTGGTGGTGCAGTGGTTCTTGGGCAGCTAACCGGGCTTACAGGATGTCCTGAGGTAGGTCAGGAAAGTCTGTGTGCATTTCCGCAGGTCATATAATGCCAGTGCTCGGCTGGCTGATCTCCAAAAGGAATTTAACCTGCCCAAGAACCGCCTAATCTGTGACATGCCCACCAGGTGGGCAGGGGAGCTTGTTTTTTTTCCCCATGCCAGTGGGCTATGATCAGGGATGCATGTACTATCCTGTCACCACGAATCGTAACACACCGCCAATTCAAATTACTTCTTTTTATAACCAGGCAGCTAAACAAACTCACTCTGCATAGAGTCAGTCAAACCAAGAGTTACACAATCTATGATGCATGCAAAAACTGAAGCTATCCTGCTAGATAAAGTTTCTAATTTTGAATCCTTTTGAAGACCTTGGATTAAACATTATTTACCCCCTGGTTTGGACTGTTCACTAATTTTTTCCCTGAGTTTATAATATCCGCCCCGCTACTATGATTACCTTCACCTGATTCTCTAAACCATTGATCCCCCTGGACATTTCCCTCTCTCACCCTTCTGTGTTCTATCCCCTCCACTTGGTTTATTCCTGTTAATTATCTGATATACTAACTGTAATAGAAGATGCTTTGAATGGTTGGAATTTTTGACCTTCGCACCAAATAAAGCCAAGCCAAAAGAAGGAACTTGGTCCTGGTTTAGCCTAATTTATTCCCCCAGCTATTCTACAACTAGTGATGAGCCAAACACTCCCCCCCCCGGTTTCTTTCGCATCCAGAACATGCGAACAGGCAAAAAAGTTGTTTGAACACGTGCACACCGTTAAAGTCTATGGGACACGAACATGAATAATCAAAAGTGCTAATTTTAAAGGCTTATATGCAAGTTATTGTCATAAAAAGTATTTGGGGACCTGGGTCCTGCCCCAGGGGACATGTATCAATGCAAAAAGAAGTTTTAAAAACGGAAGTTTTTTCGGGAGCAGTGATTTTAATAATGCTTAAAGTGAAACAATGAAAGTGTAATATTGCTTTAAATTTCGTACCTGGGGAGTGTCTATAGTATGCCTGTTAACAGGCGCATGTTTCCCATGTTTCGAACAGTCTGACAGCAAAATGACATTTCTAAAGGAAAAAAGTCATGTAAAACTACTATCGCTAGCGCCGGCTATAATGAATTGTCGGTCCGGCAATACACATAAAAGTTCATTGATAAAAACGGCATGGAATTTCCCCACAGGGGAACCCCAAACCAAAAAAAATGCATGGGGGTCCCCCTTCAGGTCTAGTATGGATATTAAGGGTAACCCTGCGCCAAAATTAAAAAAAACAAATGGCGTGGGGGTCCCCCTCAAAATCCATACCAGACCCTTATCTAAGCACGCAACCTGGCAGGCCGCAGGAAAAGAGGGGGGATGAGAGCACCCCCCCTCCTGAACCATACCAGGCCACATGCCCTCAACATTGGGAGGGTGCTTTGGGGTAGAACCCCAAAGCACCTTGTCCCCATGTTGATGGGGAGAAGGGCCTCATCCCCACAACCCTTGGTGGTTGTGGGGGTCTGCGGTCGGGAAGCTTCTGGAAGCCCCCTTTAACAAGGGGACCCCCAGATCCTGCCCCCCTGTGTGAATTGGTAATGGGGTACAAAAGTACCCCTACCATTTCACAAAAAAGTGTCAAAAAGGTTAAAAAAACACAAGAGATGGTTTTTGACAAGTCCTTTATTAAGTTCTCCTTCTTTCTGCTTCCTCCATCTTCTTTCTTCTGGTCTTCCTTCGGTGTTTTTCTTCTTCCTTTCTTCCTCCATCTTCTTCTTCCTCCACTCTTCTCGTTCTGCAACCTCCTCCGGCTTCTTCTCCGATCCATCCGCACGATCTGCCTCAGTGGGAGTTTTCCACTCTGTGACGCTTTTGTTCTTCTGACACTTCTTATATAATGGAGGGCGGGGACACCCGGTGACCCCACCCTCCTCTGAAGCACAGGTACTTCACGGGGACTTGACTATGGCTTTCCCCGTGTTGTCAGAGTGGGGTGAGGTCATCCGTTTATGTAACCAGGTGACCCTGCCCCCTCTGACAACATGGTGAAAGCCATAAGGAAGTCCCCGTGAAGTCCCCATGCGTCAGAGGAGGGCGGGGTCATCGGGTGACACTTCTTATATAAGAAGTGTCAGAAGAACCAAAGCCTCACACGGCAGAAGACTCCCACTGAGGCGGATCGTGCAGACGGAGCAGAGAAGAAGCCAGAGGAAGATGCGGGACGAGAAGTGCGGAGGAAGAAGAAGATGGAGAAGATGAAGAAGAAGATGGAAGAACAGCAAAGGAAGACTAGAAGAAAGAAGATGGAAGAAGAAGCAGAAAGAAGATGAAATTAATAAAAGACTTGTCAAAAACGGGTAGTTGCGCTGGGTCAAGCTGGGCACCAGAGCCAGGTCACAGGGATAGCCAGGTTCGTCAACAGCAGGGTACCGGAACATCAGGCAGAGATGTGTCAGATGCGAAGACGGGATCAGGAACCACAGATCAGGTATAGCAGAGTTCAGAGCCATGTAAACAGGAGCCAAGGTCAGCAACGGGAATCAGGCAGAATAACACAGGTTCGGAGTAACAGGGACACAGCTGAAGACCAGTCAGCACCGATCAGTTGCTGGGGCCTCCTTTAAATAGGCCCACTGGTGCCAAATGGCGCTAGGGCATGCTCCTGCATGTGCACGCCATGCACACGCATGCGCATGAGCGTGCAGGGCATCTGTGGTCTCCCGTGTGCATGCGCATCAGCGCGCGCCAGGCGATTTCTGCTGGTTTCCTTCAACTCTTGTGTTTTTTACTTTTTTGTGAAATGGTAGGGGTACATTTGTACCCCATTACCAATTCACACAGGGGGGTCGGGATCTGGGGGTCCTCTTGTTAAAGGGGGCTTCCAGATTCTGATAAGCCCCCCGCCTGCAGACCCCCACAACCACCGGGCAAGGGTTGTGGGGATGAGGCCCTTCTCCCCATCAACATGGGGACAAGGTGCTTTGGGGGGCTACCCCAAAGCACCCTCCCAATGTTGAGGGGGTGCTCTCTCACCCCCCTCTTTTCCTGCGGCCTGCCAGGTTGCGTGCTCGGATAAGGGTCTGGTATAGATTTTTGGGGGGACCCCACACCATTTTTTTTTTTAAATTTTGGTGCAGGGTTCCCCTTAAAATCCATACCAGACCTGAAGGGTCTGGTATGGATTTTGAGGGGGACCCCCACGCCATTTTGGTTCAGGGTTCGCCTGTGGGGAATTTCCATGCTGTTTTTATCAATGAACTTTTATGTGTATTGCCGGACCGACAATTCATTATAGCTGGCGCTAGCAATAGTAGTTTTACATGACTTTTTTCCTTTAAAAATTTAATTTTGCTGTTAGACTGTTTGAAACATGGGAAACATGCGCCACTTTATAGTCATACTATAGACACCCCCCAGGTATGAAATTTAAAGGAATATTTCACTTTTATTGTTTCACTTTAAACATTATTAAAATCACTGCTCCTGAAAAAACGGCCATTTTTAAAACTTTTTTTGCATTGATACATTTCCCCTGGGGCAGGACCCAGGTCCCCAAACACTTTTTATGACAATACCATGCATATAAGCCTTTAAAATTAGCACTTTTGATGTCTCCCATAGACTTTTAAAGGGTGTTCCACGGCTTTTGAATTTGCCGTGTACATCCCAAATTGTTTGCTGTTCGGCGAATAGGCGAACAGCCAATGTTGGAGTCGAACTCATGCTCGACCCGAACATAAAGCCCATCCCTTTCTACAACACATTAACTTTATATTTCTTTATAGGTTCATTTACTTCTTGTACAAAGGGTTTTATTGAAAATACACATCAATAAATAAATACAAAAACTGTAGTGGACACGTCATGTAAACGTTCTTGCATACATTTCAGTTATCAGAAAGCCTTTTGTTGGGGACCTAGAGGATCATACCAATTCCTGAGAGTTCAAGGACTATCACATAGGCCCTATGGACCCCGAGATCATAATAACACATTTAACTACAATTGCATATGTTTTAGCTTATTGAGTCCCATGTAACATTTGTGGGACCAGATAAGATGTTCCTGTATGCAATAATAAGAGAAAAAGGAAAAGAAAAGGGATTTTCTCAGCTAGTGTCCATTCCCGACAGATTAACCTGTGGGTCAGGAAATCAAGAAAAGAGGATGTAGAAAAGGGAGGAGTAGAGAATCGAAGTGGGTAGAAAGAAAAACAGAATAGATATAGAAAGTCAAGAAGAAAAAAATAAGAATAGTACAGAGGGGTGAAGAGGTGTAGGGAAAAGAAGGGGAAGGCCCCAGGGTGGGGGGGATTGGAGGCATATTAAAGTGAGAGCAATGCTGGATCAAATTGAGATGGGTGGGCATACGTCACCCAGGGTTGCCATGTCCGGAGGAATTTGTCGTGAGTATCCAATAACACGGCTGTCAGCTTCTCATTAACTATGCTATTGTTTACACGATTTTTAACTGCTTCAAAGGTGAGAGCCGGGGTTTTCCAGGATTTTGCTATGGTCAACTTAGTTGCAGTAAAAATATGTGACGCCAGTTGGCGTTCTGGTCGTAGGAGTTCCATCATTTGCTTCCCCAGTAATGCCTCATATGGGTCCCTTCTTATGGTTGCACTAAAGAGGTTACGGAGAAGTGCATAGATTCTGATCCACAATCTGCTCACCTTGGGACATGTCCACCAAATATGTGCCATTGTACCCTCTTGAGCACACCCACGGAAACACAGGGGGGAATATGACAGGATAAAGCTCGCCATTCTGGCCGGGGTATAGTACCATCTATAGAGCACTTTGTAGGCGTTTTCCACAAAGGGTACATTCTTGGAGCATTTAGACAATGCGATGGTCATGACCTGCCAATCCTCTGGGTCCAATTGTTTTCCTAACTCTGTTTCCCAAAGGAGTTGATATGACCTCAAAGGTGTCTTTTTATAGCCTATTATGGCAGCATATACTAAAGAGATTAAACCCGAGGACTGGGGCTGTGATCTACAAAGGCTCTCAAAGGGGGTTAACGTGTAGGGGGTTGGTCATGACTTGGTAAGTTGCTGAAGGAAATGTCAAATTTGGATATAACTATAGTGTTCCCTGAGGGGGATGTCATGGGAGGATCGTAGGGATGCGTATGGAATTATCTTAGTGGGTGTAAGCATGGAAAAAAGTGAAGGGAAGTTGGCTTGGTAGAGGCCAGAGTATTTTGAGGTAAGTTTATTTCCCAGGTAGGGAGTCTAACCATTGGAAAGAAAAAGATGATTTTAGGGCATCTAGCTCCGGGGGCGAGATGTTGATCGACATTGCTTTAGATCTAGAGGTGTTGACTGATATGCCCGAGAACGTGGCAAAGGTGTTTAAAGTTTGGGAGGGTGAGTCTGGATTTAGTAATAGTGAGGAGAATATTGTCCGCAAACAGGGACAACTTGTGAGAAGTACCTGCTATTTCCACTCCGGATATATCCGGGTGGGATCGAATTGCCTCCGCCAGGGGTTCGAGTGCCAGGATGAATAGGAGCAGAGAAAGAGGGCAGCCCTGGCGGGTACCCATTTTAATAGGGAAGGTAGACGACTTTAATGCATTGAAGAACTTCCGAGACTTGTATGTCTCGATTCATAAGGGACATGTGGGGTTCAGTCAAGGAAGGCAAGGATAATTTAGCCAGAAAGGTATCAAGGTCTTGGGTGGAAGAGGTTTCAGGGGCAGAGTAAAGATTAGTAAGATGATATCTAAATTCATCTAACACCCATCGGGGGTTGCCCGTGAGAATGTTATAATGAGTGCATGGGGGTATATTTTGGGGTAGAGGTGCACAGTCTGTTTGCTAGCATCACATTGGGCTTATTGGTTTTGACATACCACTTTTGTCGGGCCCAGCGTAGGGTGCGTTCCGCTTCGTCAGTCAAACAGAAGTCTAGGTCTGTGCGGACCTTGTCTAGGAGACTGCGATTGGCAGGGGTGGGGTATTTTTTGAAGGTCTCCGATAAGGCTTCCAATTGTTGTTCTAAGTTACGACGCATCTGTACTCTTTCCCTTTTACGTTTAGACGCAAGGCGGACAACGTGGCCCCGAAGGGTCGCTTTATATGCCCCTCATAGTGTAACCGGGGATGAGACTGACCCGGCATTAAGTTTAAAATATTCCACTAAGTTTTGTGAATGTCATTAAGAATCTCTTTAAAAGAGAGGAGAGAGTCGTTCATAATCCAAGGGGAGCGTTGTGGTTTACTCAGCAAAGACTGGAGAACCGTCAAAACTGGATCATGATCAGACCACGGGGCTGCAAGAATAGTGACCGAGTCTATTAGAGGGAAATATTTTCTTAATACAAACATGTGGTCTATTCTCGAATGAGAATGATGAGGGTGGGAGTAGTGAGTGTAATCCCTGCTCAGGGGGTGGGACTCCCGCCAGACATCTACTAGATCATGTGCTTGGCGTGCACTATTGAATATTTTTGCAGCCTGGGAAGGGAGCCTGTGATCCGATGGGTAATTGTCAAGAGAGGGGTTCAGTGTCACGTTAGTTGCCCACCAGTAGGAGGGTGCCCTTCTGGTGTGACTTCAATAGGGAGCAGATGTGGGTCAGGAAGGGCCCTGGATTCTTATTCGAGGCATAGTAAGTCATGATGGTGACTTCATTATCTTGAATATTGCCCTCGAGGAGTAAATATCTACCATTTGGGTCAACTACTTACTGCAAGTAAATGGGACTGATTTACGTATGGCTATCATGACACCTCTCTGTTTGGTAGGGCCATTAGCCAGATAAACATGGGGGTAATCTGCCACAAAGTATTTGGTGTGGGAGGAAGAGGAAAAATGGGTTTCCTGCAAGCAGGCAATATCAATTTTTTGTTGTTTAAGATATTTGGAAACTTTGACCCGTTTCTGGGGAGAGTTCATGCCCTGAACATTCAGGAATAGCCAGTGGAGGGTCATGGGATCAGAATTGTGATGCTACAAAGCGTTCCAATCGGACACCCCAGGGCCCAAGAAGGAGAGGGGGAAAGGTGGAGAGGAGAGAGAACTGAGAGAAAGGGGGGATGGGAGAACAGGGTATAGGGTTTAAGAATATCAAGGAGAACATGAAATAGTAAGCATTAGAAGCGTGGATACAACACTTTGTGGACTACGAGGTCTACAGGGGAGTGGGACTTCGGCCAAGACCATCGGAAACGACCAACTCAAAGGGCTCCATCAGAAACCACAAGCCTGTTACAAAACAATACATTTGATTAGGAAGGAAGAAAATCTTTAGCACAGAATCAAGTACTATTGTAAAAACATAGTTAACAGAAACCAGCTGAAACACTGCTGCTAACTTGAGACCTTTATCGAACATTTAACATTATAACTGCCTGGGACTCCCAGGTTCCCTGAAGGTGACGGGCAAGGGTCCGCCACCTCAGGGCAGCCAGGCGCCCCCACTTTGCCCCACCTTGCTGACTGTCTCACCACCCTTTTAAACAGGGGCGGAGAACCCCGGAGCAGGGGCAAAGGCCACAACCGATTTGGTTAACCAATAAAGACTATCCCTGAAAAGAGTACTGTGCCCCCTACTTTTTGACATTCCCAGAGTCAATATTGAAAATTTAAACACAAGCAACATACTGGGAGAGGGAAAGAAAAAAAAACAAAAAGGGGGGGGGCAGAACAATAAGTATGCTCCGGACATCATAAATCTTGCTCAATGGGAGGGGATAGGGGAAACATCTGGTGTCTGAATCCTTGTTGGAACATGAATGTGGGAATCAAGATCCCTGATCACCATCTCTCAGGTGGGGTGGCCTATGGTGGGATGGTTAACTTCCTTACTGGAGTCAGTCTCAGGACCAGGAACAGTTATAGCAGGGAATCAGTAGCAACAACATGTACTGTAATGTTCCAGGAGCAAAGTTGAAGGTAGCACCAAGTACATCGATTGCGGAAGGGGGCCCAGCAACAAGAGAGACAAGGCCACATGAACATACCCAGGAAACAGCTTCAGCCATTTTTGGCTTTGTAAAAGCGTTGAGCTTGCAGGTCTCACAGTGCATGTGACCTGGATTGAGAGCATTGAGAGGCTTGGGAAGCTTGGGTGGATTGACGAGGAGGCCGCGAGGTTCAAGGTCTAGCAGAGGAGGATGGAGTTTCTGATGAAGACGGGGGCATGTCCAGCTGTAGTTCCTGAAAGTGGCATCTCAAATTTGGCAGGAATGTAGCGTGGAACTGGCGCCCCAAGTGGGTGAAGGATAATTTGAACGAGAATCCCCATCTGTACTTGATCCCCTGGGTTTGCAGTATTTGGAGATAGGGTTTGAGGCCTCTTCGTCTGGCAATCGTGACCGGCGAGAGGTCAGCAAACAGCTGGAGGGAGTTACCGTGGAAGGAGAGGAGTTGCTGTTCCCTAGCAGCTTGTAAAAGTTTTTCTTTCGTGTGGTAGTAGTGGAATTTACTAATAACCTTTCTCGGGGGACCGTCAGTGGGCTTGGGGGCCAGGGATCGATGAATACGGCCGAATTCCAATCTGTCCACTGGGATACCAGGGGTCAGTTCTTGAAAAAAGGCAGTAGCTGTGCCCTGAAGGTCCGTAATATCCTCTGGGATACCGCAGCTGCGAAGGTTATAACTGTGGGCCCTATTTTCTGCATCCTCCAATTTATCGTTTAGGGATTCGATGTCTGCTGACATTTTATCCACTTCTGCCTCATGACCCTCCAACACTGTAGTGTCCAGATCCATGCGCTGTTCCAATTGATTAGTGTGGTGGCTTATCTCTTTAAGGCCACGCACCATGTCAGAGGACAGCTTACGGGAGGCCGTGGTAATTTCATCCCGCACTATACTGCGGAACTTGGCCAGCAGATCATCATGGATAGGATTCACCAGGTCCGTAGGGAATTAGTTCAGGCTGTCAGCTGGTGACGCTGGGTCCTCTGTGGAGAGCTGTGCGGCATCCTGTGTCTTAGGCGGGTCGGGCACCATCTTGCCTCCGCCCCTGCCTGTGGCCGGAGAAGGCCTGTGAGAATTCTGGCTTTTAGGCTTGTTTTTGGCTGCTCTGTACATTACCCGAGGCCTGATGTAATCCGGAGCCCGGGGAGGTGTGTGGGCTGCGTTCTGGCTATCTCTAAGCTGTGTTAGGCTGGCTTGTGTGTTCCGACGGCGCAGAGCGGAGGAGTCAAGCAGCCATCTCCCTCGCTCACGCGCATGTGCCCCCCCATAGGTTCATTTACTTCTATTTTCCTCATAGATGACATGATTATATTATTTCAATCACTCAATTTCTCAATTATGTGTTGTCAAATAGCTGCAATGAAGCTATGAATATGACACTTCATGTTACATAATCTTTTCCTACAACCCACCTTTTTACCTTTCCTGAATGATTACGCTTTTTTCTACTATACTATTGTACATGCTCTGTTAATGGAATTTTGTTGATAATTATAAAATTCAATAAAATATTTAAAACATGAAAAAAAAAGTTTTCTTTTTGTATTGTCACCAGTCCGTGTCCCTGATCCCTGCCACACCAGTTATATGATAATGTTATACTGCACAGGTGATAATTTTTTTTTGTTTTTTTGTTTTACATACTATCTCTTAATTTTCCAACAAAATTACAAAAAATTACAACTTAAAATACCAGCTATGCCTCTAAATAAAAACCCTGGACTGTCTACTTTCCAAAAAGTGGTCATTTGGGGGTATTTGTACTGTCCTGCCGTTTTAAGGCCTCAAGAAATGAGATAGGCCATCATTCCATCAGGATTGATCAATTTTCAGATATATCCCATAGCTTGTAGACTCCATAACTTTCCTACAGACTAAATAATATACATTGAATTGGGTTATTTTCAACAAAGAAATGTAGCAGACAACATTTTTGGCTAAATTTATGAACAACATTTATTTGTAAAATTTTAAAACAGAAATAAAAACACTTTTTTAAAATTTTCAGTCTTTTTTCATTTATTTAGCAACAAATAAAAAACCCAGTGGTAAATACCACTTCAGCCCGAAAGATTTTACCCCCTTCCTGACCTGATAGAGCTTTTTTTGGTGGTATTTGATCCTCTCTGCGGCTTTTATTTTTTTCGCTATAAACAAAAAAAACTGCGACAATTTTGAAGAAAAAAACAATATTTTTTACTTTTTACTACCATAAATATCCCCTAAATAGTTTTTAACCACTTGCCCCCTCCGGCTGTCATATGACGGCCAGGCAGCGCGGCTCTCATTCTGAGAGGGCGACATATGACTCCCTTACCTTCCCGGTGCACCAGGGGGCACACGCCGCTGATGGCACTCGTGCACGCCCGTCGTGTCGCTCAGGACCCGATGCGCGTGCCCGGCAGCCGCGATGTCCACCGGGCACCCGCGATTGCGCGGTAACACAGCAGGACCGTGAAACTGTGTGTGTAAACACACAGATCCACGTCCTGTCAGAGGAGACCGATGGTGTGTTCCCAGTACAGAGGAACACCGATCGGTCTCCTCCCCTTGTGAGTTCCCTCCTCCTACAGTTAGAAACACTCCCTAGGAAACATAATTAACCCCTTGATCACCCCCTAGTGTTAACCCCTTCCCTGCCAGTCACATTTATACAGTAATCAGTGCATTTTTATAGCACGGATCGCTGTATAAATGTGAAAGGTCCCAAAAATGTGTCCAAAAGTGTCTGATATGTCCGCCGCAATATCGTAGTCATGATAAAAAATGCAGATCACCACCATTACTAGTAAAAAATAAAAATAAAAATGATATAAATCTATCCCCTATTTTGTAGATGCTATAACTTTTGCACAAACCAATCAATATACGCTTATTGCAATTTTTTTTTTTTTTACCAAAAATATGTAGAAGAATACATATTGGCCTAGTGAAATTAAATAAGAAAAAAAGGGGGTTGAATCGCGCTAGAAAAGATTGGTGATCATATACATCATCACTAAACCAAATTTTTAGAACTAAGTGAAAAGTTCCCCTTTAGGGTATACATAACACATATCAAATTAATAATCAATCCAAAAATTAAATGTACAAAGGTGATAATTAAAAGTCCATATATAAAAATAAATCACCCAAGTGATATAAAAAGTATCTTAAAAAAGTTCCAAAAAACATAAGTTCTTGCTGTGAGAAAAAAAGAAGCGTGCTTGTTCCACCACCATGAAATCAGACTGGCCGCTTACCAGAAACTCATGATCCCCCGTTACAGAGGATCAGAGAAGGCTGTTTGTTAATACTGCTTCGGGCCACGACCAATGGATCAGAGACCTTATATCAAGATGGGACATCAAAGACTGCAGGGTCAGGCTAAAGATGATCACACTGACAGGTACTCAGACATCAGCCCACAGCATTGCAGATGGAGTCATAGAAGGAAAAAAAGGCTCCATATAGTGTAAAATCATTGACTTTATTGGATAAGTAAAAGGTTAAACTCACATGTTAGTAGACAATAGTAGGCATGTAGTGTAGTCTGGAGCGCCGGCCAAAAGCTCACAGACAGCCCGTCCTACTGGAAATAACAGCAGCAATGGGAGGTGACGAGAACACGGCAGAGCGACCCGAGCCGAGACCCGAGCCACCAGCTGGGCGCATCCGCTGCCTAGGTTGAGACCTGAACAAAGCCGGATTTGTCTTTGATCGGTTCTCCAATGTAAAATCCCAGAAGCGATGTTGCAACAGCACTTCCAGTTTACTTGGCTGCCAATGGTGATGATTTAAAAAAAAAAAACAGCATTCAGAATCACTGATTTTAGCAATCTGAATACTTTTAAGTGCAAAGGAGGGATTTGGGATCTTTAGACCCCCGATCCTTCCATAAAGAATACCGGTCACCACCTATTACTGTCAGAAGGGATGTTTACATTCCTTGTGACAGCAATAAAAGTGATCAGAATTTTATTTTTTTTAAAAAGGACAATGTAAAAAAAAGAGAGACTTTTTTTTTTTAAAGCACCCCCATCCCTGCCTGCTCGTGCAGCAAAGAAAACACATATGTAAGTCACACCTGCAAATGTAAATGGTGTTCAAATCACATGTGAGGTATCACCACGATCTTCAGAGGGAGCACAATAATTCTAGCAAAAGACCTCCTCTGTAACTCTAACCTGGTAACCATAAAAAAAATGGAAAGCGCCGCCTATTGAGATTCTTAGGTACCGTAGCTTGTCGCCATTCCACGAGTGTGTGCAATTTCAAAGCATGACATGTTAGGTATCTATATACTCGGCATAACATCATCTCTCATATTATACAAAAAATTGGGCTAACTTTACTGTTTAGTTTTTTTTTTTAATTCGTGAAAGTGTCTTTTTTTTCCCCAAAAATTGCGTTTGATCGACATTTTATTATCTAGGGTCTCTGCTAATATTAATATATATATATATATATATATATATATATATATGTATATATATATAATGTTTGCGGGTTCTAAGTAATTTTCTAGCAAAAAATATGGAATTTAACTTGTAGGCAACATATGTCAGAAATAGGCTAATGCCCCATACACACGATCGGAAATTCCTCCAGTAAAAGTCCGATGTGAGCTCTTGGCCAAAAATTCCAACCGTGAGTGTGCTCCTTTGGACTTTTGCTGGCGGAATTTCCTGCCAGCAAAAGATTGAGAGCAGGTTCTCTATTTTTCTGATGGAAAAAGTCATCTGTAGCAATTCCGACACACAAAATTCCTCCGCATTCTCGAAATCAATTCGACACATGCTAGGAAGCATTGAACTGCATTTTCTCGGCTCGTCATAGTGTTTTACGTCACCGCGTTCTTGAAAGTCGAAAGTTCAGAGAACTTTTGTGTGACCGTGTGTATGCAAGGCAAGCTTGAGCAGAATTCCGTCAGAAAAACCATCCAAGGTTTTTCCGACATAAATTCCGATCACGTGTACGGGGCATTAGGGTTAACATTACAAGGCACAAGTATTTAACACTTACCCACCATGTTAGTCTTTATACCGCTGTTTCACATTACAGAAGGTTACTAGGGATGAGCTTTGAGTTCGCGTCGAACCTATGTTCGACTCGAACATCACCTGTTCGATTGTTCGTTGAATTGCGAACGTTATGGGCTGTTTGCAGCAAGTTTGAGTGGTGCGCCATAATTCACTTCGGCATCGCAGTGCATTGCTGGCTGATGATTGGCCAAGCATGCACTATGACCTGCATACTTGGCCAATCACAGCGCCATCTGTACAGAGAGCAGTAACTGGCCAAAGCCATGGTGGCTTTGGCCAATTATGGCTCAGGGTGTTTAGTACGCACCCCACACTATATAAGGCCACCTGCGTGGCGGCCTTGTGTAGTGTGTTGCTGTGGCGGAGATAGACAGAGAGACAGTGTCATTTGATTTAAGTTAGATAGAGTAGGCAGGCGAGTCAGTTAGCTGCACTTAGTGTATTGTGTATCAATATATGCATCCTAGGTGGTGTGTGTGTGTGTATATAATATAAATATATATATATATATATATATATATATATATATATATATATATATATATATATATATATATATATATAATGTGTGTGTATATATACACACTGTATTCAGCTTAGCTAGATCCATTCCTGTTATTCTCTTCCTAATATACTGACAGGCAGGCAGGTGTTTTTACAGTATTTACAGTTAGTGTACTGTGTAACCCTGCACAATGTGCACCTAAAGCTACCTGAAGAACATTTCTGGTGTTGTTCCGATCCTATTAGTACCACAGGCAGGCAGCTGCAGTATTTACAGTTACTGTACTGTGTCCTCTGCACAAAAGCTACCTGAAGACAATTGCTGGTGTTCTTCTGATCCTAATAATACTACAGGCAGGCAGATGCAGTATATACAGTAATGCCCTGTACACACGGTCGGACATTGATCGGACGTTCCGACAACAAAATCCATGGATTTTTTCAGACGGATGTTGGCTCAAACTTGTCTTGCATGCACACGGTCACACAAAGTTGTCAGAAAATCTGATTGTTCTAAACGCAGTGACGTAAAACACGTACGTCAGAACTATAAACGCGGCAGTAGCCAATAGCTTTCGTCTCTTAATTTGTTCTGAGCATGCGTGGCACTTTGTGCGTCAGATTTGTGTGCACACGATCGGAATTTCCAACAAAGGATTTTGTTGTCGGAAAATTTTATAGCAGGCTCTCAAACTTTGTGTTTCGGAAATTCCAATGAAAATGTGTGATGGAGCCCACACACGGTCGGAATTTCCGACAACAAGGTCCTATCACACATTTTCTGTCAGAAAATCTGACCATGTGTACAGGGCATTTAGTGTACTGTGTCCTCTGCACAGTGTGCACCTAAAGCTACCTGAAGACAATTGCTGGTGTTCTTCTGATCCTATTAATACCACAGGCAGGCAGCTGCAGTATTTACAGTTAGTGTACTGTGTCCTCTGCACCTAAAGCTACTTGAAGACAATTGCTGGTGTTCTCATACTAATAATACTACAGGCAGGCAGTTGATTCTGCTAGCTGCAGTATAATCAGTATATATATACATCCCAGCTTTGTGCAGCTACATCTCACTGCAGGCCATTAGTATGTTTGGAAGGCCAACAAGGAGAGGCAGACAGTCACAAGCCAATAAAAGAGGGCAAGCAGGCTCTGTGTCTAGAGGCAACAGTGCTGGTCGTGGAGATAGTGCATCCTCATCAGCACGTGGCCGTGGGACGCGCTTGTCCTTTTTTTCGGCAGCTTGCAGTGTTGAGGCGCAACATGCTGAAGACTTAGTAGAGTGGATGACCAAGCCGTCCTCATCTTCCTCATCCTCTCTCGCCCAGGCTCAGGGTACTTTGTCTGGCAAAGCAGCTGCCAACGCAGCCTCTTCCCTTGGCTCAATGGCATCAGTCACTCCTTCCCTAGCCCCACCATGTCCTCCTGAGAAGTCCCCTAAACTGTTTGACCACAGTGTTGGGTACATGCGCCAGGAGGATGCCCAGCGTTTTGAAGGCTCCGATGATGGTACCCAGCTAGAGGAAGGCAGTAACGTGAGCCCAGAGAGAGGGGGTGCCCAAGAAGGACAGCAATCTGGCAGTCATGTTCCCCCAGCTGCAGCATACTGCCAGGTTTGCTCCAGTGATGAGGAGGGAGGGGATGATGAGGAAGTCACTGACTCCACATGGGTGCCTGATAGGAGAGAGGAGGAGGAGGCACATCTCCAACGAGGCAGGATACCCTCCAGGGGCCAGCTTAAGGGCAGCACACTGACTGCATCAGAGCTCCGCATGTGCAGGGCGCTGCTGTCTCTGCACGTTATTCCAAAAATTCTTTGGTGTGAGCCTTTTTCCTGGACAGGGTGTTGCTGAGGCTTCAGTCAGTCACAGAAGGAGCGGTGGAGAAGGTGGCCTTCTGACCGATGCGTTCAGACAATGTTTTAGTCCGCACCCCCAAGGTATGATCGGTTCCAGCAACCATTGCCAGCGTCTGATTCACATGGTGCAGGAATACCTAGGGGCAAGATCAGACTTGGATACCTTTCCCACCGAAAATCTTCTGGGTTACTGGGTCTTGAGGATGGATCACTAGCCAGAGCTTGCACAGTATGCAATTGAGCTACTGGCCTGTCCTGCATCCAGCATTCTTTCTGAATGCACATTCAGTGCTGCTGGAGGCTTTGTAACCTATCACAGGGTGCGCCTGTTCACCGAATTGGTCGATCGGCTGACCTTCATAAAAATGAATCAGTCTTAGATCACCAGCTACCAAGCACCTGATGCTGATGTAACTGAATAATTTTTTTGTAATGTGAGATCCCTTCAAGACTATGCTGATGCTGAGTGACTATCCTGTTATGCTGAGTGACAATCCTCTTCCTCCTCAGTTTTCATGCTGATAGCTTGTAAGAACATTTTTGGTTCTGGGCAATGCCATCAGTGGCTAAGGCCCAATTTTTCAGCCCCTATTTAACAGGGGAGTGTAATTACAATTTTTGATGCAATACTTTGCAGCAGGGCTCATTCCTGTGCTCCAACTATAGTATCTGTGAGGGATTCCAGTGTTGTGACACCAGCACCACCACCACCAAAGGCCCAATTTTTCCACCACTGTTCAACAATGGCATGTCATTACAATTCTCGATCTAATATTTCACAGCAGGGCCCATTCCTGCCCCCACCAAAAGTAACTTTGAGGGCTTACAGTGTTGTGGCAACACCAACACCTAAGGCCCCAATTTCTGAAGTGTATATAGGGCAGGGCCCTACTTTCAAACATCGAACTTACAAATGACTCCTACTTGCAAACGAAAGGAGACAACAGGAAGTGAGATGAAATCTACCCCTAGGAAGGGAAATTCTCTCCTGTAAGAGTTAATATGGGAAAAACGTGTCTCCTCTCCATTGATGCTTTATCACCAATCCTTGTTTCACTAAAAACCCCAAATTATCAAAAAACATTTGTCATTGGGACAGAAAGTGAGGTGAAATCTTCTGAAGAGGTGCACAGACAGCAAAACAAATGTTACAGGGGTGATAACCCTTCCCTATGTTTTCCAAAAGGCTTAAAAATTTATTTTTTTGGCTGGAACTACACTTTAAAAATGTACCAGTTCAAAATTACAAACAGATTCTACTTAACAACAATCCTACAGTCCCTGTCTTGTTTGTACCACCTATATACTGCTGTTTAGAATATATAGGGCCTGGGGGCCCCACGCCTTTCCTTTTTTTAATTTGGGTGTGTGGTTCCCCTTAATATCCATACAAGACCCAAAGGGCCTGGTAATGGACTGGGGGTGGGGGGTACCCATGCCGTTTGTCTCACTGATTTTCATCCATATTGCCGGGACCCGACATTACATTAAAGCTGCAAGCAGTTTTTTTTTTTAATTAAAATGTTTTTATATCCCAAAAAAACTAAACATAATTATACAATTTTCCAATGCACAAACATTATGTCTTTTGTTCAGCACAATTATTATACATATTACTCATGTAGGTAAAAGCCAGAAGTCACTAGTGAATTATAAAGACTGTTACAAAGTGGCAATACAGCAGATCTTTTGGGGTATCAATGCATCATGTGCTATTATACAGATTTAAAGAGAATGGGCTGTGTGGTACAAGTCCAGCAGGGTGGCACGTCAGAGAGGGAGATGTGCTCTGCAGTGCTACACACATGTGTCAGTTGTATTAAGCCAGCGGTCCCAGACCTTATTATATTTTGCAGAGTACCCTCTATTAATGTAGACAAATTTCTTACAGGGCAGTGTGCTATTATCGTCAGTTTTCCAGTCAGATAATCTAGGGGGAACCTGTCTCATCCAAAGTTTGGCAATAGTTTTCCGGGCAGAAAATAGGGTCTCCTGCATAAAAGTTTTGGTGTATTTGTCAGTGTCAGCGTCTGGGAAAATACCCAGTAAGCATGGTTTGGGGTCTAGGGTTAGCGGAGATCCCATATTGTCATGAAGAAAATCTACCACTTGTTTCCAGAAGCCCTGTATGTAGGGGCAGGACCATAGGAGGTTATAGAATGTGCCTGTTTCTCGACTGCACAATAGACATGTGGAGGGTGAATTTCGCTATTCTTATTGGTGTGAGGTATGCACGGTGTAGGATGTATGTTTGGGTCAATCTGTCAGATAGCTTGGGTGAGACAGCTTTACATGCGTCCAATGCTTCACTCCAGTCCTCGTCTTCCAGGATTCCTAGGTCTCCCTCCCATCTTGATTTTATATTGTAAGGGAGTATGAAGCATATTATAGAATGTTGATATTAATTTCTGGGGATCTATACTTTTGACTATGTCCATTATAGGATTACAAGCAGGGTTAGGTAATGATTCTGGAAAATGGGAGCGGATTGCATGTCGGACCTGTAGAAATCAGAAAAACGTGATTCAAGAGTGCAAATTCTAGTTTTATTGTATCGAATGTGTTTAATGTGCCGGCAGTAATTAAGTGTAATAGGTAGAAAATTCCACTTCTGCACCATGCTTCCGAGTCCGGTATAGTCAAGAATTCCTGTAGTGTCTTATTGTGCCAGATGGGAGAATAGTCGTTAGGTATAGGTATGTCTACTTTGATGGAGGCTAGTCTCCATATCTTCCTATAGTGGCTTAATAGGGAATTGTGTAATTTAGTAGTACCTTCGGCGCCAGCTGCTATAGCGCAGATGGGGTCATTTGTCAATTGGGCCCAGGTAGGGCATAGAAGCAAAGTAAATCTCTTTCTGTCAGTCTTATCTATATGGAACAGTTGGGATAGTTGGGACACTAGGTACTATAGAGCGAAGTCTGGTAGGGCCGTGCCGGCCAGGTCAGTGGGGTTTTTAAGTAATCGCCATGCTAATTTATGTCTATTCCTCCCCCAGACAAAGGGTTTGAGAATTGCATCTATGGTTTTGAAATATTTCAGTGGGAGGTATACAGGGGAGTGCCATAAGATATATAGAATTTTAGGGAGGAGTATCATTTTAATAAGGTTGATACGGCCCAATATCCCGAGAGGGAGACGCGCCCATATTTGTGTTTTGGATTTAATCAGGGCAAACAATGGTTCCACATTGAGAGAGACATAATCGATCGGGGACCTTGTCATGCTCACACTCAAGTATTTGATACTATCTACACGTTGTAGGGGCAATCGGGTCTGGAATTCAGTCTGGGGAGCAAAATCGAGTGGGAGAATTTGTGACTTCTCCCAATTAATCTTGAGTCCCGAAAATGAACCGAAGTGTTCAATAGTTCTTAAGGCTTCAGCCAGGGAGGGGCCTGAAACCGCTAGATACAGTAAGGTGTCATCTGCATACATGCTTATTTTTTCGGTCGCCCACGTGTAGGCCTTGTATCAATGGGTTACATCTGATGGATATTGCTAGTGGTTCCGTGGCTAAGGCATACAGTAGGGGGGATAGAGGGCAGCCCTGCCTGGTGCCTCTGGAAAGTTCAAAGGTGTCCGACTGCCACCCATTGGCCGTTACCCTGGCCACTGGGGCCTGGTATGGTAAGCGGATCAATCTAAGAAATTTAGGGCCTAAGCCGTATTGTGCCAGACATTTCCACAGGTAGTTCCACTCTACGGAGTCAAACGCCTTAGCAGTGTCAAGCGTCACCACATTCCTTTCTCCAACATTGTCATGACGGGCTTGCATATTTATGAACAATTTTCTAAGATTAAATGAGGTGTTCCTACCAGGCATGAAGCCAGCTTGATCTTCATGTACTAAGGTTAGGATAACCTGATTGAGACGTAGCGCCAGAATTTTGGCCAGGATTTTATGTCCACCTGATGCAGGGAGATGGGTCTATAGGATTCGGTGAGACCCAGATCCTTGCCCGGTTTTGGAATGAGTACTATGATTGCCTCCCTCATGGATGCTGGTAAAGTAAAGGTCTCAAATAGGTGTTTGTAAAGGGCAAGCAGATGATGTACGAGAGTTTCATTATATTGAGAATAGAATTCTATGGGTAGCCCATCAGACCCTGGTGACTTGGACCTAGCAAAGCTAGCGATTGCCGTGGCTATCTCCTCGGTCGTTAGTGGCGCTTCTAAAGTTTCTATCTGATCTGTGGTCAGCTGTCGGATCGTGAGTTCTTCTAAGAAGCGATCAATGGGTGTTGAGTCATTGGATGTAGTAGTTGTGTACCATGTTGTGTAACATTGCTGTTATAGTTGCAGGGTCGGTTATCATCTCTCCTGATGGGTTTCATAGGGAAATCACTACTGGGGGCCTGTCCTCACTATGAGCCATGTACGCCAATAGTTTTCCTGCTCTCTCTCCATGTTCAAAAAGTTTCTGCCTAGAGAAAAAAAGTTTTCTTCTAGACATCTCATATTGCAACTGATTAACTACCCTAGATTGTAGTTTAGGTGGGAGGCCTTGTCAGGAGAAGGATCAGCCTCGTACTGACGTTCCGCAAGTGAGAGGTCCTCTAGTACCCTGTCTGTCTTCTCCACTGTGGCTGATTTTAGTTTATTAATTTGGGATGTCAGAGTGGCCCTCGCATATAATTTGAATGAGTCCCATATGTTCGCAAATGAGGCAGAGTGAGCGTTTACCTGAAAGTATCTTTTCCATTCATCATCAATCTGGCCATCATCAGGGAACAATGAGAGCCAAAAAGGGTTGAGTCTCCATGTCCTGGGTGGTTTAGTTAAAGGGATAGTCAATGTGATCCAATTTGGACTATGGTCCGACAACAGTCTGGGGCAAAAGGCTGCTTCCAGTCGTCTAGGTACCAGTATCTGTGAGAGTAGGATAAAGTCTATACGGGACATTGTGTTGTGGGTGGAGGAGAAACATGAGTATGCCCTGGTGGTCGGGTGTTTAGTCCTCCATGAATCAGCCAGGTTAAAGTTTGAGATCACTCTGGCGAGCCTAGTATGTGTATATGGCCTAGAAGTCAAGGGAGGCTGTGGTGCTCTGTCAAGGCTGGGATTTAGGGTAGCATTGAAGTCTCCTAACCAGATGGCTGGGACTGTTGGATACTGGGCCATGAAGTCGAGTCCCTCTGTCAAGACTGTCATGCAAAATGGGGGTGGTACATAATAAGCCAGTAGCAAAAACTGTTCACCATATATCTTAACATGTAGGAAAACATAGCGACCGTTTGGGTCTGTGTTCAGAGCACACAGCTCGAAATGCAAGGACTTGGCTATGAGCAAGGACACCCCTCTTGCATGCGTGGTATAAGTTGAGTGTTATGCCCACCCAATCCATGGGCGTTTAAGGGCGAACTGTAAACGGCCATCTATGTGTGTCTCAACGAGGACTATAATGTCCACCTTCTGCTTTTTAATATACGATAGGACAGCTGTACGCTTGACTTTGTCTCGTAGACCTCTAACGTTCCACGTTAGGAGCTTAAGAGAAGTCATGGTTAAGTATAGTGTAGATAATATAGGATTTTGATCATGTAGTACCATGGTATCACACAAGAGAGGGTCCTCACCCCACACATGTCAGTAATCTCTCTAGCTTTTAAGTCATGCATGACTATACTGAGCATTGCATTCTGTAACTGGCAGCATTCGTAATTGTTGCATTGTACTCGTATTATAACAATCCCCCCTCCCCCCACCCGGCCCAACACCGACCCCAACTGGTGTGGGCATATACCCATAACAAAACCCAAACTAGTGTGTGAGGTGGATCAGACACCTCACTCAAGTAAAACAGTGACATAAACAAAACCAGAATCAGAGTCCTGAGTGATAAAGGCTGGTATGGAAATATTTCCCTAGGATCCAACTTCCCAGGACATATTGTGGTAAGGCTTGTGTGGCATAATGGAATGAATTTCAGGTTGAATCTATGCCCATAAGCCAGGTCACTCTGGCAGTGCGAGGGGGGGGGCGAAACTTCACTGAGTTAGTCTCGCATATGGTAGGACTTGTGTCTCCGAGTAGTAGTTCTCCGTATGTAAAGGGGAATGATAAGATTGTATGCGGCTGTAGCCTGGGCAGTTTGTGCATCCCAGCCATAACATTCAAGGTACAAGCACGTGTACATGGGTAAGGTATATTGACTGTGGTGATTGGTTGGGCTGGGCTCCATATGGTATCATTATTGCAGCTGATGTGCACAGGAAAAGCAGAGAGTTGCCATTGCAGGGGAGATATGTAGATGCAGGTTCAATAAAGGATGTACAGTACCTGAGATACGTAGGACAATGTCCCTCATGCTGTAAGGAAAGAGGCCTGTGGTCCCTTTCTGCAGTACATGGCCATGTGCTGTATATGGTGGGTTATTCATTCTCTTTCCTGTTATCTCGGCATTCCAGCCAGGCAATGGTATCCTCAGGAGTTTCAAAGAAAACGGCTCGGCCATCATCCTCCACACGAAGTCGTGCGGGAAATAACATTGAGTATTTAAGATTTGTGATACGCAGGCGCCTCTTGGCTTCTGTGAAGTTTTGTCTGCGCTTCTGTACTTCAGTGGAAAAATCAGGGAAGATGGCTACCTTGACGTTGTCAATGGGTATATTACCTTTCACCTGTGCCATGCGCAGCGTTGTGTCGCGGTCTTTATAATTTAGTAATTTAGCGATAAATGTGTGGGGGGGCACCTTGTGGTGGCGGCCTAGCGGGCATGCAATGCGCTCTTTCGACTGCAAAAGCCTCCCTGCCATATGTTGTAGTTAGTAATTGTTCCAGGAATGTAGTAGGGTCTTTCCCCTCCATCCCCTCCGGCAGGCCAATAAAGCGAAGGTTGCACCTACGAAGCCTGTTCTCCATGTCATCTTGCTTTGGCAGGAGTTGGTTGATCTGGTATTGCATGCGTTCAGAGATATTCTGTAAGACCAGGGAGACATCTACCTTCACCTCCTCGATTTTGGTCGTGAGGGCATCCTGGAGTGCAGAGATGGCTTCCAGCACTCTATCGTGTCCGCGCCCGCCACCTCTCTCCCCTCCGACACGGTGCCGCCATCCTCCTCCAGGTTGTCTTTATCCTGTTGGCGGTACTTATCAAGTTTGGCAGCCGAGTCGGACTTGGGTTTCGTCGGGGCCATGACTGTTAGTAAGAACCATGACTGTTAGTAAGAAGTGGCAGATGCAGCTGGCTGAGCGGTTTCGGAGTTGGCACAGAGGGTGAGCTGGGGGAGTTTGGAGGTCAGGAACAGCAAGATGGCCACCACGCGTATCACCGAGGACAAGGCCTCAATCACCGCTCACCCCCGATGGGTCAGAGTAACCCCAGCAGACTTGGGTGGGGACAGTGTTCTGGCAGGTTGGGGCACTGAGATTGTCAGCCGGGGTCCAGATCAAGCTGAGGAGAGATGGGAAGGTCAGGGGTGTCCGGGAGGGAGTAGCATAATGGGTGCCACTCACCTGGAGGATGCAGGAGTCATCTGTAGGCCTGAGCACTGTGAAGTCCCTGGGGGGGTTGTGGGGAGCAGTATGTGGGCTAGGCGATCCACTTTGCTGAGTGCAGGGTCCAGGAAGGAGGGATGTAGCGCTGGTGAAGAGGCCGGGAGTACCAAGATGGCCACCGAGACTAGGCCGAAGCCATGGCCCGGATTTGGGGCTGCCGCTGTGTGGGAGGGCACTGCTCAATTCAGACCCCCAGTCAGAAGCCGGTGTAGCAGGATCGGCATTTGGTGAGGGAGCCAGACACCAGAGGGGCCAGGATACAGCACTGGTGGAGAGGCTGGGAGGAGCAAGATGGCCGCCGGAGCTCGGAACTAGGCCGAAGCTGCAGCCTGGATTTGAGGCTGCCGCCATGTGGGAGGGTACCGCTCCGTTTAGACCCCCAACTGGAAGCCCACGGAGTAGGATCTGTGTGCGGTGAGGGAGCCAGATATCAGGGAAGCCAGGAAACAGTGTTGGTGAGGAGGCCGGGAGGAGAAAGATGGCCGCTGGAACCGACTAGGCCGAAGCCGCGGCCTGTAGTTTTGGCTGCCGCTGCGGAGGAGCGCCGTACCATTCGGAACCCCCGTCCGATCAGAGGCCCGCAGAGTCAGGTCAGTGCATGTGGAGGGCCTCCAGGGGGTATGCCAGGCTGCTGCAGGAGGTTGCTGGGTAGCAGGATTAATGTTTAAAAAGGAGTATTGGACGGAGCTTGGGTCCTACACGTCCTACTCCATGCTGTACCAGGCCACGCCCCCAGCTGCAAGCAGTTTTAAATGACTTTTATTCCTTTAAAAATTTTATTTTGTGCAGGGACTGTTCTAAGCATGGGAAACACATGCCCCTTTACAGGCATACTATAAACACCCCCCAGGTATGATATTTAAAGGAATATTTCACTTTTTTTTTCTTTTAAGCATCATTAAAATCACTGCTCCTGAAAAAACAACCGTTTTTAAAACTTTTTTTGCATTGATACATGTCCCCTGGGGCAGGACCCGGGTCCCCAAACCCTTTTTAGGACAAAAACTTGCATATTAGCCTTTAAAATTAGCACTTTTGATTTTGAACATTCGAGTCCCATAGACTTTAACGGGGTTCTATAGTTCGCGCAAACTTATGGTCCGTTCGCAGGTTCTGGTGCGAGCCGAACTGTGGGGGTGTTCGGCTCATCCCTACAGGTTATGTTAGGTTTGCACTAAATGTGGCAAAACAAAGACCAATTGATCTAGTTTATGCATGTCTCAACAGCCATGTTGTATACATAATATATACTATAGTATGTTATGGAAACCACAGAATAAATAAATAAATAAATAGAAGAGACTAGCAATGAATAAATATTACATTAAAAAGAAAAAAAAAAAAACTACTTGAGTTACTTTTTACATTTTATCAAGAATTTGCACCATATTACACAGTTAAAGTATTTTGTGATTGATCATATACCTAAACTTAAAAGAGGGGGTGTTGGGGAGAAGAAACTCAAGCCATAGGAGGTTGAGTGGATTTGCAATGTGGGTAAAATCTACCTTACATTTTTCAGTTGTCTGCATTTGGTCTTATTGCAAAAGATTAGAGGTAGCTGTACCATTTCCAGTGTACCTTGCTTTCTGTATATTTGTACTTGGCAACAAAGTGTATTAGATTACTTCTTTGGCCTGATGAAGAGTGTGACATTCAAAACTGTTGCCAAGTTGCTACATTGTGTAGACTCTGAAGTTCTTTATTAAAACACAGCAATGATTACTCCTTATATACTGTGTATCATAGGAAATTATTGTTAATTAATGTAAACAAATACATTTGGAAACTTTGGCACATTGTCAGCAGATAACAGTGGATTTTTTTCTGCAGAATGCACATTGGATAATTTAAGTAATTTACCATTTTACGTACCTGGAAGCATTTTATATCTTAGGTGCACTGTAAGACCCTCTTAGGTCTGTTTGTCAGTATGATTTGAAAGTGCCAAAGGCCAAAGAACTAGTTAAATCTATAATAACTTCTGTCTGGTTTTGCCATCGGTAAATTACATTTGAAATAAGACAGGGATAGGTATCTAAATCAGAATTCCAGTTGTGCTAGGACAGTCTAATATTTTCTGTTATAACTGTGTTTTTTTTTTTTCTAATTTAATTGCCTTCATCATACCTTGAAGTAGCAGACACCCCATTTAGCTACAAGCAATAAAAATTCTGCAGCCACTTCTGGTGGTTTAAAAACAAACTCAAAAAGATACATCTAAATGATTATATACATGTCCCTAAGGGTCAAATTTGTCAAAACCCTCAAATCCATGTACATTTGCCATACCAGATTTTCCAGAATAAGCTCTACATTTGCCAACATTACCTGGCTACCCTCAGAACATTGTATAGTGCAGCAAATGTTTTCCTTGCAAAATGTGTAATATACGGACATTTTTAGGGATGGAGTATATCAGGCCTTTCTGACACTGCAAATGTCCAATGTATTCAAAGTAAAGTTCCCCTTGATAACCAGGTAGCTTAAAAAAACACCCATTGCCCTGTTAACTGGACATCAACCTGATAAGTGCAAGCATTTTTTCTCACTTTACGATAATAGTTGTGTGATCTTCATACTGCCTATTGTCACCCCCCCCCTCATTGCTCTGCAAGAAACATTTTAGACCCCTTTCACACTGGGGAGTTTTTTGGGTGCTTTTGGGCTAAAAATAGCGCCTGTAAAGTGCAAGAAAAACGCCTCGCCTACAGCCCCAGTGTGAAAGCCTGAGTGCTTTCACACTGGGGCGGTGCTCTTGCAGGACCAAAAAAAAGTCCTGCAAGCAGTGTCTTTGGGGTGGTGAAGGAGCAGTGTATACATTGACATCAATGAGCAGCGCTGCCCAAGTGCCTGGAAAGTCCTTAGGCAGCGGCTATTTGTGGGCGCTTTTAACTTTTTCCTTGGCCGTTAAAAGCACCCTGCTAGCGGCTGAAAAGTCCTGCTAAAATGATGGTAAAGTGCTGCCCTGTCAGTGTGAAAGGGGTCTTATCAAGCTGAAGCAGGGTACTGGTTCACCTGTTTTCATCTCATCACATTGATCTGGAGAAGTAAATTTGATTGTCACATAACACTGAGCAATGTTACTATTCAGCAGAACTGTTATTTTGTCACAAGATAGTAATGTCCTGCAATTTAGTCATCACACAACCCATACAGAAATGCTGGGATCTCGATGACTTGTATGCTGTAAGCAAGATCCTTCCATCCAGATTAGCTAGAGTTGAACTACACCACCCTTGAGCAAAGGGGGGAACATTAAAAGAAAAAAGCCTGTGAACACGGGGGTAGATGGGAGAGACTGGGTTGAAAGTCAGACGTGAGAGAAAGAGCAGAGTGGATACACGCAGGCCCCGGCCAGATTGGGCCGAGCTGAGAAGTCACAAGAGTTGCCAGAGAGCTGATCATCCTGAGAAGGCAGGTAGTGGAACCTGTGGGCAGACAGATCTGGTCATCGTCACCTTCACAGACACCTAAGAGGAGGATAAAGGGGGCTCCTCTCCACATTGAAGGTCACTGCTTCACCCTGCTGTGCTGTGAAACCAGGTGAGAGGATTCCCAATCCACACAAGGCTGCTATTGCACTCAAGCCTGTTTGCATTCAGCTGCTAGAGTCTAGAATGGTTTACAGTACAGGTCTATATCTTTAGGCACATATGCTATAACCCATCCAAGGCTGCAGTTTAACTTCCTGACTTTATCAACACTGCCTGCAGGATACCAGAATTCACCTTTTTGCTTCCTGCTAGGCAGGAATTCTACACACCCCACTTCAGACTTGAGCTATTCAACAAAGAAATTAACTGGTTTCCATTTAAGGGGACATTTTCCAGCAATTTAAGCTACCATGTGACATCCTTAAAGTGATACTTCACCTTAATCTGATAACTTTAAAGTGACTCTTCACCCTACCAGTGTTTATTAAAGGGGAACTCCATTTGCCATTTTACCATCCTTTTGGCAACCCAGTTTTCTTCAAAGAGACTACTGTACATCTCTATTGTGCACTAACATAAGTGCTCCAGATAGGCAGCAGAAGAGTTCTTCATGAGCTTGGGGTATCTGCTGAAAATGTTCTTGATTAAATTCCTCAGAGTTAAACCCTGACTCTTTCCACTGAGAACCCACAAGTGAGCTAGCCCAGTGTTTGTTCTTTCTTTCTCCTCCTATTTGCTTGCTTGGGGAAATTTTCTCATTTTGGGAGCTCAGGTTAAAATCTTCAGTCCTGCAGGATGGGTGTTTTGTTATATTGCCTTTTTCTTTTGGTGTTTTGCCATTTAAAAGACTAAGCGAATTGTTTTCCTTTGCCTGTTTTGTCATTTCTGTGACACTAATACAAGTTAAACATTTATCTCATCAGTGTGCACATGTTAATCCTTTGTGTGGCAGCCAGGGAGTCACCTAGCCAAGGTATTTCAGTATTTTCAAACATTCATTTCCAATTTACTTGGAAAAATAGACACTTTGGGGTTGATTTACTAAAAGCAAATAAACTGTGAACTTTGCAAGTTCAGTTGCGCTCATTTTCCGCCAAGCTTAGTGAATGTCCTAAAGCTCTGCTGATTTCCATCATCTAATCATGTGCAAGAAAAAAGATTTATTTTTTTTTTTTTTTCTTTTCTTCCTTTTCTTCCTGATTGGATAGTCTTTACAAAGTGAAGCTTCACCACATTCAACAACCTCTGGGGAAAATGAATGCAACTGCACTTGCAGTCTATTTGCCTTTAGTAAATCAACCCCTTTATATATACTGTATACAGTGCCTTGAAAAAGTATTTATACCCCTTAAAATTTTCCACAATTTGTCATGTTACAACCAAAAATGTAAATGTATTTGTAACGACACCCCGAGTATGAAAGGGGTTAAAGTCATTTAGGACATTTCATAGCCAAACACAAAGGCAGCTACCGAACACTCCAATCAGCCAAACAAGGAACCCATACAAATAATCCACCCCAAAAATGAGACACGGCTCTGTCTTCAGCATCAAGCAGGAATCAACTCATTTATTATAACACATGGTCACAACAGATAAAATAACTCAGAGACTCTTTCCCCCCACCCTTGGAAAAGAGGGGGGTTAAACTGTCCAATGACAATGGACACACAGGTCAGGTGTGTTTAACGTCTCATCAGTACACAGTGTTAGCAGGGAGAGCTGTTGGAAGAATCCCCCCTCCCTCCAATGCAATACACATCCTGTGATCCAAGGCAGACAAACACAATCCCTCCAATGCAATACACATCCTGTGATCAAAGACAGACAAACATAAACCCTCCAATGCAATACACATCCTGTGATCAAAGACAGACAAACACAAACCCTCCAATGCAATACACACCCTGTGATCCAAGGCAGACAAACATAATAGAACATTGGTTTGCAGGAGGCTGGCATTTAGTACCCTCCAAAAGCCTCTTTTCCGGCTAGGTCTGTCACATTTCTCCCCTTTCGGCAGGAGACTAACACAGGAGGAGACCCCAGACGGGTTGACTCTGAAGTTAGTCAGTAGTTCCAGTCCTCTAATGCTGGTATCCACACCGTACCCCAAACAAATTGTTCCAAACAGATCATTACTTACCCAGCCAACTTCTGCCTCTCTCGGAGAACACGCCCGCCGCTGGGGAGAGGCCTGGACTGGCCCTTCTCCCTGTAGTCTTTTCAGCCGCTGGAGAGAAGACAGGGTGACTGGGCTCACGCCATCATGCTGTTGGGGATCTGGGCACAGGTAGTCACTGGATTTGCTTCAGCGGGGCCTATCAGGGCATAAGCAGAAATGAGGGGGGCCAAATCATTCCCCAGTAGTACATCCGCTGGCAAATCCTTCATCACTCCCACATTCACGTGTCCCGAACCAACCCCCCAATCCAGGTGAACAGCCGAAAAATGGTGCCTCCCGCTACCCTTACGACTACAGTGTCCCCGGTGTGTTGGCTCTCTGGGATGAGGTTCTTCCGTAGTAGGGTCATGGTGGTGCCAGTATCACGTAGGACATTGGCTGCCTTTCCATTAACCTGGACGGTCTGCCTGTGTTGCTGCTGGTTGTCCTGGTTAGCTGCTTGTACTAGATCAGCCTCATGCAGGACGCCCCAACATTCTTCCTTCTCAATGCAGTGAGCTGCAGGTATGGATGTGCGAGGATTCCCCCCTGCTGGCTCTCTCCACAAGTGGGACTGCCTGGCTGGATTCAACGGACAGTCTGGCTTTTTGTGCCCTAGCTGTTTACACCCGAAACACCTGAGGGGTTGTGAGTAGTCCTGGGAGTTGAACCTGGGCTGCCGAGAATAAGTGGCCACTGGAGGTGGTGCTGTAGGGCGGTACAACTGTGGTTTGTAGGCACCAGCTGGAGGGGGTGCTGCTGATCGATATTCCACCCGAGCTGTTGTCTTGACCACATGGTTATCCAGTTTGCGGGCGTCTGTGTATTCATCCGCCAGGCGAGCTGCTTCAGGCAAGGTGCAAGGTTTTCGGTCCCGGACCCACTCTCTGACTTCTGGGGACAGCTTGTCAAAGAAGTGCTCCAGCAGGAACAGCTGCAGCACCTCTTCCCCGGATACTGCTTGGCATCCAGCGACCCAGTAGGATGCCATGCGGTGTAGGCGGCATGCCCACTCGGTATATGAGTCTCCAGTTTGCTTGCTCGTCTCTCGGAACCGCCTCCGGTATGCCTCCAGTGTGACGGCATACCTGCCCAAAAGTGCTTCTTTTACCAGCCCATAGTTCATAATATCATCGTCTGGGATGGCCCTGAACGCTTCACTGGCCCCGTTGGACAATTTCCGAGACAAAATGGTAACCCATTCCTCTGTGGGCACCCGGTGTAGGGCACATTGCTGTTTAAAATCGGCAAGGTACCCATCAATCTCCCCTTCTGCTTCAATGAAATTTTTAAAAGCAGCAAAATGTACCTTTCTCCTTTCAGTTGGTGCTGTTGTGACTCCCGCTGCTGCAGCACCTCTTTGCTGTAGCCAATTTGCATCCACAGCCGCTATAACTCGGTCTATGATCTCCGCTGTAGGGTTAGGGCCATAATGTGCCAGTCTTATTTTAACAGCCCGATCAAAACTTGCCTCTTTGGGTGTCCTGTCTGTTACGCTGGGCCTTTCGGTTATGCTGGGTCTTTCCGCTCTATCCATTTAGACTAGTTCTGCGGTAATGTCCCTCTTCTTACGGTTGTTGGCCGGTCGGCCCCTGGTTCTCCAGTTGTAGCTGTCCTTCTGGGCTGTGGGAATGATCCCGCTGCTTGCCACCAGTATAACGACACCCTGAGTATGAAAGGGGTTAAAGTCGTTTAGGACATTTCATACCCAAACACAAAGGCAGCTACCGAACACTCCAATCAGCTGAACAAGGAACCCATACAAATATTCCACCTCAAAAATGAGACACGGCTCTGTCTTCAGCGTCAAGCAGGAATCAACTCATTTATTATAACACATGGTCACAACAGATAAAATAACTAAGAGACTCTTTCCCCCCCACCCTTGGAAAAGAGGGGGGGTTAAACTGTCCAATGACAATGGACACACAGGTCAGGTGTGTTTAACGTCTCATCAGTACACAGTGTTAGCAGGGAGAGCTGTTGGAAGAATCCCCCCTCCCTCCAATGCAATACACATCCTGTGATCCAAGGCAGACAAACACAATCCCTCCAATGCAATACACATCCTGTGATCAAAGACAGACAAACACAAACCCTCCAATGCAATACACATCCTGTGATCCAAGGCAGACAAACATAATAGAACATTGGTTTGCAGGAGGCTGGCATTCAGTACCCTCCAAAAGTCTCTTTTCCGGCTAGGTCTGTCACAGTATTTTATTGAGATTTTATGTGATAGAACAACACAAAGCAGCACATAATTGTGAAGTGGAAGGAAAATGATAAATGGTTTTAAATTTTTTGTTACAAATAAATATCTGAAAAGTGTGGCGTGCATTTGTATTCAGCCCCCTTTACTCTGATACCCCTAACTAAACTCTAGTGGAACCAATTGCATTCAGAAGTTACCCAATTAGTAAATAGAATCCACCTGTGTGTAATTTAATCTCAGTATAAATACAGCTGTTCTGTGAAGCCCTCAGGTTTGTTAGAGAACCTTAGTGAACAAACAGCATCACGAAGGCCAAGAAACACACCAGTCAGGTCAGAGATAAAGTTGTGGAGAAGTTTAAAGCAAGATTAGGTTATTAAAAAAGTATCACAAGCTTTCAACATCTCACGGAGCACTGTTCAATCCATCATCCAAAAATAGAAAGAGTATGGTACAACTGCAAACCTACCAAGACATGGCCATCCACCTAAACTGACAGGCAAGGAAAGGAGAGCATTAAATCAGAGAAGCAGCCATGAGGCCCATGGAACTCTGGAGGAGATGCAGAGATCCACAGCTCAGGTGGGAGAATCTGTCCACAGGACAACTATTAGTCGTGCACTCCACAAATCTGGCCTTTACGGAAGAGTGGCAAGAAGAAAGTAATTGTTGAAAGAAAGCCATGAGAAGTCCCATTTGCAGTTTGCGAGAGGCCATGTGGGGGACACAGCAAACATATGGAAGAAGGTGCTCTGGTCAGATGAGACCAAAATTGAACTTTTTGGTCTGAAAGCAAAACACTATGTGTGGTGGAAAACTAACACTGCACTTCACCCTGAGCACACTATCCCCACTCTGAAACTTTGTGGTGACAGCATCATGTTGTGAGGATGCTTTTCTTCAGCAGGGACAGGGAAGCTGGTCAGAGTTGATGGGGAGATGGATGGAGCCAAATACAGGGCAATCGTGGAAGAAAACCTGTTATAGTCTGCAAAAGACTTGAGACTGGGATGGAGGTTCACCTTCCAGCAGGACAACAACCCTAAACATACAGCCAGAGCTACAATGGAATGGTTTAGATCAAAGAATATTCATGTGTTAGAATGACCCAGTCAAAATTCAGACCTAAATCCAATTGAGAATCTGGGGCATAACTTGAAAATTGCTGTTCACAGACGCTCTCTATCCAATCTGACAGAGCTTGAGCTATTTTGCAAAGAAAAATGGGCAATAATGTCACTCTCTAGATGTGCAAAGCTGGTAGAGACATACCCAACAAACTTGCAGCTGTAATTGCAGCGAAAGGTGGTTCTACAAAGTATTGACTCAGGGGGGCTTAATACAAATGCATGGTACACTTTGCAAATATTTATTTGCAAAAAATGTTGAAAACCATTTATCATTTTTCTTTCACTTCACAATTATGTTCCACTTTGTGTTCGTCTATCACATAAAATCCCAATAAAATACATTTACGTTTTTGGTTGTAACATGACAAAATGTGGAAAATTTCAAGGGGCATGTATACTTTTTCAAGGTACTGTATATAGGCCTAAAATATGGTATAACCTAGCCCTGTTTTAAAAAATATATATTTTGTGAAATGGGTTAGCATCTCTCTCAGTAATCTACAAACCTTCATTTTGGTAAGTACAAGCTGTCAAAAGGAACCAATCAGATTTCTTGCTTAACTTGCAAGCGAAAATCTGGTTAGTTTTTGTAATCAAAGAAAACTCCACCGCTCAGGTAGATCTAGACCAGTAGACAAATGGATGGATTCTTTACCTCCAAGAGGGAAGAGCCCCAGGTGCTGGCTAATGCTGAGACAAGCAGGAATAAACAAAATTATCTGGATCCGTTACAAAAAACGGGTGACCCTGTCCCCCTCTGACAACATGGGGGAAAGCCATAGGGAAGTCCCCATGAAGTCCCTGTGCGTGAGGAGGGCGGGGTCCCTGGATGGCCCCGCCCTCCATTATATAAGAAGTGTCAGAAGAACCGAAGCGTCACATGGCAGAAGACTCCTACTGAGGCGGATCGTGTGGACGGTGCGGAGAAGAAGCCAGAGGAAGATGCGGGATGAGAAGAGTGGAGGAAGAAGAAGATGAAGAAGAAGATGGAGGAAGAAGAAGAACACCGAAGGAAGACCAGAAGAAAGAAGATGGAATAAGAAGCGGAAAGAAGAAGAAATTAATAAAGGACTTGTCAAAAACCATCTCTTGTGTTTACCCTTTTTGACACTTTTTTTGTGAAATGGTAGGGGTACATTTATATCCCATTAATAATTCACAAAATTTTTTTTAATTTTGGCGCGGGGTTCCCCTTAATAACCATACCAGACCTGAAGGGCCTGGTATGGAATTTAGGGGGACCCCCACGCATTTTTTTTTTTTTAATTTAGGTTCGGGGTTCCCCTGTTGGGAAATTCCATGCCATTTTTATCAATGAACTTTTATGTGTATTGCCAGACCGACAATTCATTATAGCGCTGGCGATAGTAGTTTTACATGACTTTTTTTCCTTTAGAAATGTCATTTTGCTGTCAGACTGTTCTAAACACGGGAAACATGGGTCCCTGTACAGGCATACTATAGGCAACCCCCAGGTATGAAATTTAAAGAAATATTACACTTTTATTGTTTCACTTTAAGCATTATTAAAATCACTGCTCCTGAAAAAACAGCCGTTTTTAAAACTTTTTTGCATTGATACATTGTCCCTGGGGCAGGACCCAGGTCCCTAAACACTTTTTATGACAATAACTTGCATATAAGCCTTTAAAATGAGTACTTTTGATTATTCATGTTTGTGTCCCATAGACTTTAACAGTGTTCGCGTGTTCAAACAAATTTTTTGCCTATTCACATGTTCTGGATGCGAACCGAACCGGGGGGTGTTCGGCTCATCCCTAGCAATGATGAGGCTGCATTGATGGGCACTGGTGAGGCTGCAGATGGGCACTGGTGAGGCTGCATTGATGGGCACTGGTGAGGCTGCATTGATGGGCACTGACCTTTAATTTGCTTCAAAGTCCTTTATTTAAAATTTAAGTTTTTTCTTGGAACTCCCCTCTCAAAATTAGGGTGCGTGTTATACGTCAATAAATACGGTAAATTCCTTAGATTTCTTAACTACTTATAAGGAGGGGTTCTAGGGTTTATGACTGTTATGGAGAAAGCAGACTTGTGTTTTCTCTGAATCCTAAGTCCTGTTCAGGGTCCTGGAAGCCAGAGACCTACACTTACCCACTGACACACATTTACCTCATAGCCAGACCTCCTATACTAGTCAAATTATGCACAAGCCTTTATGGCCTCTTGCACACTTCTACCTAAAAACTCAGCATTTTTAGGCATAAAGGCTTTTTTTGTTGACCTAAATACAGCCCATTGTTTTCAATATGCCTGTATGGCATGCTCACGTCATGCATCATCAGAGGCCTCTGATGACATCAGAATATGACAAAAGCTGGGTCTTGGAACGGATGACGTAAGCACGCCCCGGCTATCTTAGAATTATGTTTGCTGCGCTATTTTTATCTGTATTACATGTGAGTTTAATCCTTATTATTAAAGAATGTTTTTATGATTATAAGACTTATTGCACTATGGCACTTTCATTTACATTTCCCTGAGGTAAAGACTGGGGTTTTTTGCTATAAATGGAGGTGCTGATCTTTTTGAAAGTGGCCTATGAGTCTCCCATAATTAAGCAGCCCTGTATTGATGGATGGTGTCTGGGAATCAGCTGAAGCCTGAAGGCTCATCTGGTTATTGTATACAACAATGCCTATTTAGACCTGAGGGTCTACTGTCTCTGGTAAGCAACATATACTCACAGAAGCTGGTGTGGGGATTCTACGCTTAGAATATTGATCATATATTTGGACTTTTATGAATTTATTATCATGCTTTCTAGCGCTGCACTCTTTAAGATTTTGGTTTGTAATCAACTTATTGGTGCTCGCTGTTAGGAAATATAGATTGTCTAGGGATATTTTTAGACCCTCTAACTCTACATAAGGTGTACCTTACAATCCCCACAGGCCTGTGAGATTAGCCCATTGAGACAATGATAAAAACAATGACAATCGTCTCTCCGAGCAAATCTAAATCTTTATTCCTTGGTGTGAATATTTAAAGGGGCTTTCAGAAACTACCGCCCTTTGAAGGTGTCATACAAATTATCCAATCAAATACAGACATTTTATGACAAAAGTGAAACTAATTATTATTTTTAAGAAATCACGTGCTTTACAAGAAACATGAGAAATTAAACTAGATTACCAATATGCACCTAGTAATATGTGAAATGGAGTACAAGGAAAAACACAAATTTGGAAACTGATTATTATAAAATAGATGCAGTTAAACTAAATATCCCTTAAATCCCCTCTTAGATCATATAAGATGATCTCTACATTCTATCCAGTGTTCTAGTACTTCTTTGGGATTGTGACATAGATTGCCTGATGTTTCTTCATGTATGTCATGTAGGATAGCACCTTATCATCAGGAGATTGAATGTGTGCATTTATGCAGATACAACACTTAAAGCAGAGGTAAAGAATCAGAGCAAAGATAAATATCATAGTAGTCAGGCACCTTGGCACTTGTGGTAGAGATCCATGTACAGCATTCATAGTCCTCAGTCATTTCACATAAACCTGTGAGAGCTGCACTCATGCTTTCTATAGCTAACTCATGTAGTTCTAGCTGTTTTATAATTGCTCTAGTTTCTATGTTTAACATAGCAATGTCATCTGAATTCCTCTCCATTATCTCATCCAATATACTTGAATAATTGTTCAACCTTTTCATCATATCTATACCCCATCCTGTCCAAGAAGGAAACCATACCCAGGCCATATCTTGTTTATAGAACAATTCC
The DNA here is from genome assembly GCF_042186555.1 of Aquarana catesbeiana. NCBI lineage: Eukaryota > Metazoa > Chordata > Amphibia > Anura > Ranidae > Aquarana > Aquarana catesbeiana. Next base: position 183,845,547 of record NC_133331.1, on the reverse strand, counting down.
CTTTTGTTGCGGTGTTTGAGGGGGTATCTGGGGTGTATACTGGCCTCTAGATTTGCACATGGAGATGTTAAATATTGACCTGCTACAAATGGAGGATTTAGTCTGTGTCTCATTCCCTAAATTAAAACACCAATCAGGGGAATGACTTTTACCTGCTATTGGAAAGGTAACAGTGTTGTTTATGTACAGAGTGGATATGTTAGTTAAAAAGACAGGAGGAGTCTTGTTGAGGAAATATTTAAAGGTACAGCCAAAAGGGAAATTCGGGCAGTGCTAGGATGTAATTTGCTACATATCCAACATTCTTCATACCCTGATTTTTGAGCATAAGCATACTAAAATTTTAGCAAAAGCATCTTATCAGTAAAACTATCTCCAATCTCTCTTTGTTCTAGCTTGTGTGTGTGTGTTTTCCCACAGATACTTTCATTGCACCCAAATCTTCAGGGTGGTAGATACAGTTAGTGATGATCCAGGTGGGCAGGAACACTATCAGAGATCAGGATCAGGAGGCAAAATGCCTTGCCAGAAGTCTGTGGTGAAATAAGCGAGGTCATCTTCTCTGGCCGGACCTGCTTTTCGCAGAAACTCCTCTTTCGTCTGCTTGGACTTCTGCTTGAGGGCCTCCTTTATCCAAGGTCTCCTTCCTGCTCCTGGGGCTTTGGGCAACGTTTTTTACTCGGCTGGCATGGATCCAGGACTGGCAGTTTTCCACCAGGATAGCTGTTCTGGTCACTGCAACCACTGTGGTAGGAGGTCCAAAGGGATACTCTTGCTTCTTATTTCTATTCAGCTGTTGGACCACCACGGTGTCTCCCACCTTGAAGGGGTGAGTAGCTTCCTGTGAAGAAAAAGGAGAGGTGCAAGCAACATTTCGTTTGACTGTATCCAATGTTTCAACCAGTTTTCTTACATATTCTTCCTGTATTAAATCTCCCTTTCCTTCCATTAAAGGTGCTCTGGCCCATGGGGTGGGGACAGGTCTACCCATCAAAACTTCAAAAGGTGAATACCCTGTTGTTTTGGAAGGGGTCATTCTTTTTTCTGCCAGGACTGCTGGGAGGACCTTTTTCCAGCTGGCACAGGTTCCTCCTGTGGCCTTTGTTATCAAGTCTTTTATTGTTCTGTTCATTCTTTCTACTATCCCTGAGCTTTGAGGGTAGAAGGGAATGTGAAACTTCCATTCTATCTTGAGAGTTTTTACCAAGTCCTGGCAGACCCTGGTCATGAAAGCTCGACCATTGTCTGTGTTTATTTGAAGTGGGCATCCCCATCGAGGAATGATTTCCTGAGTGAGGATCCTCACTACTGTTTGTGCATCTTCTTTTGTGGTCACGAAAAGTTCAACCCATCTTGAGAATATAAAAAATCTCTACTCAGAAGATCAGCCATGACCTGTTTACCTGCATGGCCTATTCTGTGATACTGTGAGATGAAGAGTGATGCACTTGCCGCTGGTATACATGGTTTCCCCTCTTTGCATAGAAGTCCAGTTTTTTTGGATCTTTCTGCACACCCTTTTTATCCCAGTCCCTAAACTCATAATTTGATGCATAATCCTGGAGATCTGCAAGTGACTGTTCAAATGGGGATAGGTCAGGTATCAGCATAGCCATTTGGATGTCTGCTGTCTGTGAGATAGCAGCTTGTTTAGCAGCAAGGTCAGCCAGATCATTTCCCCTGGCTATCTCTGTCTGATGGCCTGTATGTGCTCTGCAGTGTACTATAGCCAGTGTTTTAGGCAGCTGGATAGCTTTTAGCAGTGACATTACCAAAGAAGAATGTGAAATGTTCTTTCCATCTGCTGCCATGAAGCCACGCCTACTCCACATCACACCGAAGTTGTGTACCATGCCGTACCCATACTTCGAATCAGTGTAAATGTTTATGTCCTGACCTTCAAAGAGCTGGCAAGCTCTAGTGAGTGCAATTAATTCAGCAGCCTGTGCTGATTGATATGGGATAGGCCTGGCCTCAAGTATAATATTTGGAAGCTGCACAACTGCATACCCTGCATGGTATGTGTGATCATTTGGCCTAGAGCAAGAACCATCCACAAAAACATTCTGTGTGTCTGGTAGTGCTGTGGAAGATAAATCAGACCTGGGTGATCTGTCTTGGTGAATGAGGTCCATGCAGTCATGTTGTGGCACAACCTCATCCTGTTCTCCTAAAAGGGCATTTAAAATTGGTGCTGGGCCTGCAGTGGGAGAAGCATATTTGATGTGCAATTTTGGACTGGACAGCAAAATCACCTCATATCCGCTCAACCTCTGAGCAGACATGTACTGTGTATGTACATTTTTCAACAGGATTGACACATTGTGGGTGGTGTGAAGTGTGGTGTCATGTCCCAGAGTGAAAGAAGTGGCCAGCTCAACCACCATCGCACAGGACGCAAGAGCTCTGAGACACACGGGCATGTCTTGAACCTGCACCGCGACCATCTTTAAGAAAAAAACTACGGGGCGCAGTCTCACACCATGTTCCTGGACCAGTACTTCCGCCATGGTTCTGCAATGTTCCTTGGCAAACAAGTTACACATTTTGCCATATTTCAGGGAGGCCGAGGCTCAGGCTGGTAACCATTGCACATTTCAACATGGCAAAAGCATTTAACATTTCATCAGACCATTTTACAGTATCAGACATTTCAGAGATGGTTGCTTGTCTCTGTCATAGAAAGAACAGTCAGGTATTCATTGGCGGCAGTAACCAATCATTCCAAGAAAGGTAAGCATGTGCTTCTTAGTAAGTGAGTGGGGCAGACTCACAAGAGTGGCAACTCTTTTGTGACTGACTTTCCTAACTCCCGCAGACAGCACAGACCTCCTGTTTACACCATTGTTACTTTTTCTTAGACACTTTGTGACCACATACATGTAACCATTTCAATAAAGATAGGCTATCAGCTTGGCAGTCCTCCTCTGAAGAACTACAAACCAAAAGATCATCAACATACTTCAACAGTACAGAACCATGAGGGGCAGTCCAAGACCCAAGGGTGGCTTGGAGTACTATAGAATAGACCACAGGTGAGTCTATGTAACTCTGGGGCATTCTACATCATCTAAACTGGCAATTGTGTTGGTCAATCGACACAGTAAAAGCAAAGAGTGGCCATGTCTCCTCGTCCACAGGGACGGAGGAAAAAAAAGCATTTGATAAATCAATCACTGAAAAATACTCTGCATCGTATGGTATGGCGGTAAGTATTAATGGCACATCAGGCACTATTGAGTAGGGATGAGGCGAACACCCCCCTGTTCGGTTTGCACCAGAACATGCGAACAGGAAAAAAGTTCATTCGAACACGCGAACACCATTGAAGTCTATGGGACACGAACATGAATAATCAAAAGTGCTAATTTTAAAGGCTTATATGCAAGTTATTGTCATAAAAAGTGTTTGGGGACCTGGGTCATGCCCCAGGGGACATGGATCAGTGCAAAAAAAAGTTTTAAAAACGGACGTTTTTTCAGGAGCAGTGATTTTAATAATGCTTAAAGTCAAACAATAGAAGTGTAATATCCCTTTAAATTTCATAGCTGGGGGGTGTCTATAGTATGCCTGTAAAGGGGTGCATGTTTCTTGTGTTTAGAACAGTCTGACAGCAAAATGACATTTCGAAGGAAAAAAGCCATTTAAAATTACTCGCGGCTATTGCATTGCCGGTCCGACAATACACATAGAAGTTCATTGATAAAAACGGCATGGGAATTCCCCACAGGGGAACCCCGAACCAAAATTAAAAAAAAAATGACGTGGGGGTCCCCCTAAATTCCATACCAGGCCCTTCAGGTCTGGTATGGATAGTAAATGGAACCCCGGCCAAAATTTAAAAAAAAATGATGTGGGGGTCCCCCGAAATTCCATACCAGACCCTTCAGGTCTGGTATGGATTTTAAGGGGAACCCCGCGCCAAAAAAAAAAAAAAAAAAAGCGGCGTGGGGTCCCCCCAAAAATCCCATACCAGACCCTTATCCAAGCACGCAACCTGGCAGGCCGCAGGAAAAGAGGGAGGGATGAGAGAGCTGCCCCCCCTCCTGAACCGTACCAGGCCACATGCCCTCAACATTGGGAGGTTGCTTTGGGGTAGCCCCCAAAACACCTTGTCCCCATGTTGATGAGGACAAGGGCCTCATCCCCACAACCCTGGCCGGTGGTTGTGGGGGTCTGCGGGCGGGGGGCTTATCGGAATCTGGAAGCCCCCTTTAACAAGGGGACCCCCAGATCCCGCCCCCCCCGTGTGAAATGGTAAGGGGGTACAAAAGTACCCCTACCATTTCACTAAAAAACTGTCAAAAATTTTAAAAATGACAAGAGACAGTTTTTGACAATTCCTTTATTTAAATGCTTCTTATTTCTTCTTTCTTCTATCTTCCTTCATCTTCTTCTTCTTCTGGTTCTTCTGGCTCTTCTGGTTCTTCCTCCGGCGTTCTCGTCCAGCATCTCCTGACTTGACTTGACGGGACTTCCCTGTGACGTCCCGTCATGTCCTGTGCGTCAGAGGGGGGCGGGGTCACCGGGTGGCCCCGCCCCCCGTTATTTAAGAACCGTCAGACGAGGAGACGCCATCACACAGCGGGAGCCTCCCTCCATGCCAGCATGGATGCGGAGCCGCCCGGAGAAGAAGATGAAGAAGAGAAGAAGAAAAGAAGAAGATGAAGAAGAAGAAGAAGAGAAGAAGATGAAGAGAAGAGTGGGAGCCTCCCCCCATGCCATGGGTAAGGAGCGGCCCGAGGAGAAGAAGATATAAGACGCCGCGGAGGAGATGCTGAACGAGAAGGAGGAAGAACCAGAAGAGCCAGAAGAACCAGAAGAAGAAGAAGAAGATGAAGGAAGATAGAAGAAAGAAGGAAGAAGAAGCATTTAAATAAAGGAATTGTCAAAAACTGTCTCTTGTCATTTTTAACATTTTTGACAGTTTTTTTGTGAAATGGTAGGGGTACTTTTGTATCCCCTTACCATTTCACACAGGGGGGGCGGGATCTGGGGGTCCCCTTGTTAAAGGGGGCTTCCAGATTCCGATAAGCCCCCCGCCCACAGACCCCCACAACCACCGGCCATGGTTGTGGGGATGAGGCCCTTGTCCTCATCAACATGGGAACAAGGTGTTTTGGGGGGCTACCCCAAAGCACCCTCCCAATGTTGAGGGCATGTGGCCTGGTACGGTTCAGGAGGGGGGCGCTCTCTTGTCCCCCCTCTTTTCCTGTGGCCTGCCAGGTTGCGTGCTCGGATAAGGGTCTGGTATGGATATGTGGGGGGGACCCCACGCCGTTTTTTTGGGGGGGGGCGTGGGGTTCCCCTTAAAATCCATACCAGACCTAAAGGGTCTGGTATGGAATTTAGGGGGACCCCCACGTCATTTTTTTTTAAAATTTTGGCCGGGGTTCCCCTTAATATCCATACCAGACCTGAAGAGCCTGGTATGGAATTTAGGGAGACCCCCACGTCATTTATTTTTTTTAAATTTTGATTCGAGGTTCCCCTGTGGGGAATTCCCATGCCGTTTTTATCAATGAACTTCTATGTGTATTGTCGGACCAGCAATGCAATAGCCGTGAGTAGTTTTAAATGGCTTTTTTCCTTCGAAATGTCATTTTGCTGTCAGACTGTTCTAAACACGGGAAACATGCGCCCCTTTACAGGCATGCTATAGACACCCCCCAGCTACGAAAATGTAAAGGGATATTACACTTTTATTGTTTGACTTTAAGCATTATTAAAATCACTGCTCCTGAAAAAACGGCCGTTTTTAAAACTTTTTTTTGCATTGATCCATGTCCCCTGGGGCAGGACCCAGGTCCCCAAACACTTTTTATGACAATAACTTGCATATAAGCCTTTAAAATTAGCACTTTTGATTTCTCACATAGATTTTTAAAGGGTGTTCCGCAGCATTCGAATTTGCCGCAAACACCCCAAATTGTTCGCTGTGAAGCTCATCCCTTCTATTGAGGCAATCGGTACCACTAGGCTATTGATGGCCCTTAGGTCTTGTACAAACCTATAGTCACCATTTGCCTTCTTTACCGGGTTAATGGGAGTATTGTAGGGCGAGACAATTTCCCTTAAGACTCCTTTCTTTAAGAAATCCTCTTTTATTCTAGCTATGTGTCACTCCCTCTTTGTCATTGCCCCCTCTCTCTTTGTATAAAAGTTTCCCATTTGATTTCCTGAGAAATCATTTTGATAATGTGTCTGCACTGGTGTTTGTTTAGGAATGTCAAAACATCCTGCAGCATCCTTCTTTGTCAGCTTCTTGCAAAAATCAGTTACAGTGCTTGTAGCCCCATCTGCTATTTGCTGTCTTACTGTAAGTGCATGTTTAGGGCCAAGGTTGCTGAGGTATGTCTTTATTAAGAGACTGTGCATGTTAAACTGAACAAATCCTGCCTCTTGTGTCCAAACTTCTATAAATCTTTTCCAGAATTCTAACACAGATTCTGCTGGCTTTTGTTTGCAAGCTGGCAGGGAAAATTTGTTGCTGTGTGTCCTCATGTGATGAGGTCCTTATCTGGTTGTGGAATGTAAGGGGGAGAAGGTGGGGCACGTGGTACAGGCATAGAGAAGGTTGATTTAACCCTTAATTTACCATCCCATGACTCTGCTAAACCCATCGTGGACAATGTTTGGGCTAGGATGCCATAGGGAGCCTCGGTCCAGCCGGGGTTCTCCACAGCATGCATTTTTATTTTTCTTTCTAAACATTCTAAATTCTTGGAGATACTGAGTCTCTTTTTTTTTTTTCTTGGCAAAATGCCAATAAGCACTCCTTATGGCCAGAGGTTCCCCTGATCATAAGCAAGCTTTGTATGTTATTACTTTTCCTATGTTTATAACCAAACAATTTTTATTTACATTTCAAATTTTTGGCAGCATGCCAACAGGTTCAAACAGTGCCTTGAATTGCGATAGTACTAATGCCGCAAACAATTCCCCACTATCTATTACGGTTAGTGAGATATTAGCACTTGAACCCTGCTGGCAAAAAGCCAAATGTCCAAATTTTGCACCTGACTTCCCCTTTGCAATAGATGTCAGTAGCAAAAAGAATTATTCAAATAACATGTTTTAATTAAAAGTTAGCCTCACCAATTTATGTATTACCTTAAGGAAGTGTTATTAACACTTTACCCATATTTTAATTGGTAAAAACGTCCCTAATGTCACAATACTTCAAAGACCTGGGACAGACTTGATAAGTCTCCCCACTCTTCGAATAAGTGATATTACTCCCTTCACTCTCAACCCTTCTTAAAACACAAATTTGTTATGTAAATTAAACCTTAAAACTTGAACCCGTGGTTTGCCTTCTCTAAATAAGGGTCCCTTTCCTAGTTTAGAATGATAAACTCCCAGGACACTGGCTACAAGATATGTCCGAGGACCAATATAATAGAATAACAAACCAGAAATACAATCAGGACACTTTTGAGACATTTGTTAGTACATAAAAAGAAATTAACCCCGGATACTCACCAATCCAGGGTTCCTTATAAACTCTAAAATTCTTATTCAATTCTTTACAGATAAATAAATCATCAGAAGCTAAACTCCAATAAGCCTTAAAGCAATAATTTCGGTATAAGACTTTGTTCTGTCAGACCACCCAATGCTTTATTTCTCTTTTTAGTTCTTTCCCTAAGATGACACTGAACGTCTGATTACAGCAAGGAAAAGAAAATATTTTTACTCACTGAATCAACACCAGAGTCATCCTGCAGACTACAATACGATACAGGTTATATCTTATACTTTAGAGTCAAAGCATTCATATATAAATCATTAAGAGTAAGCATCAATACATCACTGGATATTGTAGCATCACCCTACGTTTCAGTATAACACAGTGCAGTGGAAAGGTGTCATCTTACCTTATGACACCCGACAAATTCCATGCAGACTACAAATTACACAGATTACAAATCATCTTATGATAGCTACGCAATAGGAGGATAAAGCAAAGAGATTGGGTTTTGTCCGGCACACCTTATCAGACTTTTCTTATAATTACAGTACTGTATAAATCCTTAAACTCTCCCGGAGATTTTTTTACTGTTTTCCGGAAACAGTCGCTGAAGTCTTATTCTATGGACTTCTCCTTAAAGTCCTTGAAACCCACCCAGGGTTTTTTATTGCTTCTCAGAGCAATTTTTTGAAGCCCACCCAGGGCTTATCTCCTGCAGAGATCTTTTTCTAAAGAATACATTTTTTAGTGAAACTGGATTGACTTTGGGCTTCCAATTAATTTTTTTAATTTCTGTGTTGATTTGGTGAGCATAGGTTCACCTGAGTGATTGAAAAATGCACTCCTTTAGTAAACCAATCACAATCCATTTAACTACATGAACAAATACAACGCATAAACCAATACATGTTCTCCCAAACACATATACTTTCTAGTAAAAAAGCAAAATACAGTATAACTATAAAGTATATCACTTATGCCGCTTACACACGACTGGACTTTCTGGCAGAAAAGGTCCAACGGAATCATTCCATCGGACATTCCAATCGTGTGTGCACTTCATCAGACTTTTTCTTTTGAAAATTCTGACTGACCTAGAAATAGCACATGTCTCAAATCTTTCCTGCGGAACTTCGTCGGAACCAGTTTCTATCAGGAAAACTGCGTATCTGTATGCTGTTCGGACGGACCAAAAAATGACGCATGCTCAGAAGCAAGTACGAGACGTAAGCGCTCGGTGTGGTAAAACTAGCGTTCTTATTGGAGCTAGAACATTCCTCATGTTGTAAATTCTGTGATCGTTTAATGCAGCGCATTTTTTTCTTCTTTATAATGCTAGAAGAATGCAGCTGTTTTGCTGCTCATATTCACACAGAACATAGAGTAGTGACAAGAACCTTGTGGAAGAAGACCACTTGCCCACATCCCTGTAAGACTAGGGAGATTTTCCTCTGATGGGACTTTGTAAGGCAAGAGTCTTCAAACAATATATCAAAAAATATATCATTTTATTTATCAAAAAGTTAAAACATGACAAACTGATAAAAAGGAGGTGGATGCCAACAATTTCAGATGGTGGTAACACAAGAAGTATACATAACTATACACAATGATACACTTAACCCCACATGAGCTGTTTCAGCTAAAAGCTGTAAAACAAAGGTCCGACGCGTTTCGAGGTTGTAAATGTTGGAACCTCTTCTTCAGGGGCTGATGGTGAGGTATGTAATTATCTAGAAACATTTTATAAGGAGAAAACAGAGTAACCAACACAGTAAGAACCAAACATGATATAATATTTGAATATGTTCATATAGCATGAAGATTAAAGTTTAATTGATACAGAAATATTCTGACCATGTTACTCCTAAGCCAACATCGAGTAGCATCCAGCTTCAAGAAAAAATGGGGCAGAATGGTTTGCCGGCAGGGATCAGATCTGTGAGCCAATGCTGTCACCGAAAGACCAAGCACATCCAGAACCCAGGACAAGACACAAAGGGCGTCCTACCACTTATCGTGTGACACCTCAGGTGTCTGATATCAAAAGGTGTGCCTGTCAGCTGAGGGAGAGAGAGAACAGTATGATGGAACCCATCTCATAAAAATGGAGAAGGGGTTAAGCCTGATTAGGCAACCACCTACTAGTAGATTTAAAGTGATAGGACTGTATATATATATGTTCTATACATACATGTTAGCACATGGAGGATAGATCACTCCTAGTGCGGGATAGGGGGAGAGGTGTCACATAAGGCGTTGTCTGGTCTGGGGTACTGTTGGATCCCCCAGTGAAGAGAAGTCACATGAGGGAGGGGGAGAGAGCGATGGGAGCCTCTGCAAACAGTAACTAGAGAGGCAGAAAGGAGAGGGTCAATGGTGCTGTGTGATTAAATTGAAAACATAAGCAGTGACTACATATAGCTCAAATTGCAACATGGAGTATCCTCCATAAGCAAAGATCAATGCACTTGTACTGTGAAAATAAGTCTACATATAGAGACACACTACGCTCCATAGAGCATCGTCTCAAAATACAGCATGTAATCTACAGAGCAGAGTTGCAGAGATTACCTTGGGGACTGAGCGGCTGCACATTTGGTCTGATGCCTGTACCAGCATAGAGCTAGGCATCTTCACGTGCAGCCTAAATAGTACCGCTCATTAAAGAAAAGTGCATGACAGCTGGCTCAGGCTGGGACGGGCGTCATCAATAGTGGGAGGGGTCGCCCTCCGAGTCCCCGGCACGCAGGCCAGCCTCCAAAGCCCCACACACGAGTCAGCATCCAGGAGGAAACAACGTCACACCCTGGAGCGAGCAGACACGTGCTGGGAGGGAGCTCACATCCACGTCAGGGGCCTGCGGTGTGCTGATCACCATGGCAACGGGATAAACATATCCCGGACATGCGCGATCATGGAGAGGGAGGCCAAAAAGTGCCAAACAGAAGGATGACAACATTGGCCCCCGTGCGCCGAGTAAATTATCCAGGCGTGGACCGGCCAATTCTCCAGTCCAAGACCGGCTCAGAATCCGAGACCACAGCGACAATGAACATCCATTTCAAGGACTAAAGGGGATGCACAAATAAGATTAAGAGGGAGCACATAAAAGCAGAGAGCAAGCTGCACAGTAGGAGAAATGGAGTACATGGAAGGAGGAATGAACACAAAGGGAGGCGTAGGCAGATGTCAATGATGATCAATGTATAAGACAAACATTAGTGCAACAATACATATCCATATACCGTTCTGTATCAGTCCTCCTAAGTTGTCCCATGCTAGTGCAGTTATGGTAGTCTGCATCTGTCAGAATATAAAGGGGACCAATCAGACCCCTATACCCCAAAGAAACCATGCAAAGGTGCTTTACTGCGGCTGACTAATGATTTCACAATGTGGGGCGTATTCACCTGGGGGGGGTCCCAATCAAATCCCCCAGAGGTGAAGCCCTCCAAAAAAGGTTGGAAAGAAATGGCGTCATTCAGGCCAGGTGCCTTGGTGGCCTGAAGGCGATAAATCCACTTCTGTTCCTTTTGCAACAAAGTTTTGTTCCAATCCCCACCACGTAGCCCTGGGTGAACACGATCCAAAATAAAAAATGACACTTTGGGGAAAATTCCCGCATGGAACACAGAAACATGTCTACCCAACTGTAAGCTGGGATTGCATGATTTCATTGAGGCTATGTGGCGGTATGCCCGCCGCCAGAACTCCTGGTTTGTTTTGCCCACATAATAACAAGTGCAGTCACAAATTAGTAAGTATACCACACCAATTGTTTTGCAATTTGCAAAATGCTTAGGTGCGTACTTGTGGTCATTGGGTAATTTAATGTTTGGCTTGATGTTCATGAATTGGCAGTATGGGCATCCGCCACAGCGAAAGGTTCCAGGACGTTTGCAAGGATCTCGTTTACCCACGCCACCACCTGAATATTCGCTGGATACCAAATTATCCCTAATGTATCTAGCATGCTTACAGGTGAAGGATGGTTTGTCCTGCACAAAGGGGCCAATGGTAGGATCTAGTTTGAGGACATGCCAATACCATTCAATAATGTTTTTTACGGTCCTATGTTGGTTGGAAAACCTAGTAACTATACGGATTGGATTGGTTTTATTCTTGTTGGATTCTATATTAAAAATAAGTTTGTGTCTAGGTTTAGAGCAAGCCCATCTAAAGGCCCTCTTTAGGCATGTTTTATGCCTCATTTCCACTGAGCGGATCGGTTCGGGTTGGTACAGTTTGAATGGCCTAGAATGGTCCGGTCTATTCTGGTGAGCATTTCCACTGCAAGTGGGACCACAAGGGGCCATACAGAGTTTAGAAAAAATGCCTCAGCATAGCACAGCAGAGAGTTTTCTGTCAACCAATCAGTGGAATGTATCGTACCTCCGCCCTAACTGAACCGTTCCATTTTCTATGGCCCCACATCTGAAGCAGGACCCTGAATGGAACGGTACGGTTCGGTTGTATGGGCCACTTTCATAATGGAAACACCCAAAATAGCGTACCGTACCAAACCGAACCGATCCGCTCAGTGGAAACGAGGCATTAGAGTACCCACGTGCCAGGAGTCTCCCCATCAGCAAGTCAACCTCTCCTTTGAAGACTTTGTCGTTGGTGCAGTTCCGCCGGACACGTAGGTACTGGCTATAGGGAATCGAGTGAATCAGGGGTTAGGGGTAGAAGCTAGTAGCATGTAAAATAGAGTTGCCGGAAGTTGGCTTACGATATAGAGAGCTAGTTAGTGAGCCATCTTATTGTTTGTGGATTGTCACATCTAGGAAGGTGATCTTGTGTTCATGGAATGTCATGGTAAAGGTGAGATTGAATGGATTAGTATTCAATTCCTGTAGGAAAGCCTGGAGGTTGCGTCACGTACCTGGTAGGTAGAGCCCAGAATGCAGGGAACGGCCACTCGTATACCTCTGACTCAGGAATCCCTGGTAGTGTTGACAGGGGTTCTGGAGTACAAAGGGGCACAAGTGCCTGACTGGAAGACTGGAGCAGAGGGCTGGATCCTGTAGTCAGCTGGGATGTGTCTTGTAGACCAGCAGCAGGATGCAGACAGCAGGGAGGTGTCTTGTAGTCCAGCAGCAGGATGCAGACAACAGGGAGGTGTCTTGTAGTCCAGCAGCAGGATGCAGACAGCAGGGAGGTGTCTTGTAGTCCAGCAGCAGGATGCAGACAGCAGGGAGGTGTCTTGTAGCCCAGCAGCAGGATGCAGACAGCAGGGAGGTGTCTTGTAGCCCAGCAGCAGGATGTAGACAGCAGGGAGGTGTCTTGTAGTCCAGCAGCAGGATGCAGAAAGCAGGGTACAGGCAGACCGGGTCCAAACACAGGAGGGCAGATCAGGTACAGGAGGGTAATCCAGAAGAGTAGTCAAATTCCAAAGCCGAGATCAGGGCAGGCAGCAAACAGGGTAGTCAGGAACAGTCCAAACAGGTAACAGGTTTCAAAGGTTTCAGATCACAAGTAAGAGTGGCAGGGGTCTTCAGGAACGCTGTAGGCCAGACAGCAAGGCAGCAATGGAACAGTCCCCTTTTTATAGCACATCTTTGGCGCCAAGTGCTGTCATAGGGGGCCCGCGCACGCTCCTGTGCCGCTATTAGCGCTATTGCGCATGCGCATGCACCGGACAGCACTTCTGTGCACAGGCATCCTTCTAGTCTTTCTATTACTAGAATGCTTGCAGGGAGGCTTTTCCTGACATTGCCCCCTCCAATGGGCAGCCTCTGGATGCCCAACTGGGCCACTTTACTTGGGTGAGATCTCTTAAAGACTAGAATTAGTCTCTTGGCATGGATGTTAGTCTCTGGTTCCCAAGAGTTTTCCTCGGGACCGTATCCCTTCCATTTTACCAGATACTGAACCTGGTTGCATCTCTTCCGGCAGTCTATGATTGATTCCATCTCAAATTCCTCTTCACCGTTGATGAGCACAGGCTCAGGAGGACCGGCGTTCCGGTTAAGGAAGGGATCCGGGACTGAGGGCTTAAGGAGAGTCACATGAAAAACTGGGTGAATACGAAATGACTCTGGTAGTTTTAATTCATAAGCCACATCATTGATTTTTCTTACCACTGGGAAGGGACCCACTTAGGGCCCAATGTCCTGGAAGGACATGCTAACTTCAGATTCAGGGTGGACAGCCAGACTTGATCTCCTGTCTTCAGGTCAAGCTCCCCTCTCCTCTTCTTGTCAAATGTATCTTTGTTACGTTCCTGAGTTTTTGACATTGTCTCCTGGAGTAGCTTGTTATTTGTGCTAAAATAAACTCAAGGTTTCTTGGGCAGCCGGTACCAAACACTCTGGAACGTTGTTTTACAAAAACAAGGGGTGAAAACCATAGTTCGCAAAAAATGGAGATTGATTAGTTGCAGAGTGAACAGAATTATTGTAGGCGAACTCGGCAAGAGGTAATAGGGGAACCCAGTCATCTTGAGAAAAACAAGTATAGCATCATAAATATTGCTCCAAGGTCTGATTTGTTCGTTCGGTCTGACCATTAGTCTGGGGATTCACATAGGGCTCTCCAGAATTTGGATGTAAATTGTACCCCCCGATCAGATACGATGTTTGCAGGTATACCGTGGAGTAGGGATGAGCCGAAAACCCCCCTGTTCGGTTCACACCAGAACATGCGAACAGGAAAAAAGTTTGTTCGAACACGTGAACACTGTTAAAGTCTATGGGACACGAACATGAATAATCAAAAGTGCTAATTTTAAAGGCTTATATGCAAGTTATTGTCATAAAAAGTGTTTGGGGACCTGGGTTCTGCAAAAATCAATGCAAAAAAGTTTTAAAAACGGCCCTTTTTTCGGGAGCAGTGATTTTAATAATGCTTAAAGTGAAACAATAAAAGTGTAATATCCCTTTAAATTTCATACCTGGGGGGTGTCTATAGTATGCCTGTAAAGGGGCGCATGTTTCCCATGTTTAGAACAGTCTGACAGCAAAATGACATTTCAAAGGAAAAAAAGTCATTTAAAACTACTTGCGGCTATTAATGCATTGCCGGTCCGACAATACACATAGAAGTTCATTGATAAAAACGGCATGGGAATTCCCCACAGGGGAATCCCGAACCAAAATTTAAAAAAAAATGGCGTGGGGGTCCCCCTAAATTCCATGGCAGACCCTTCAGGTCTGGTATGGATTTTAAGGGGAACCCTGCACCAAAAAAAAAAAAAAAAACGGCGTGGGGTCCCCCCAAAAATCCATACCAGACCCTTACCCGAGCACTCAACCTGGCAGGCCGCAGGAAACGAGGGGGGATGAGAGAGCGCCCCCCCCTCCTGAACCGTACCAGGCCACATGCCCTCAACATTGGGAGGGTGCTTTGGGGTAGCCCCCCAAAACACCTTGTCCCCATGTTGATGAGGACAAGGGCCTCATCCCCACAACCCTGGCCGGTGGTTGTGGGGGTCTGCGGGCGGGGGGCTTATTGGAATCTGGAAGCCCCTTTAACAAGGGGACCCCCAGATCCCGGCCCTCCCCCACTAAAAAACTGTCAAAAATGTTAAAAATGACAAGAGACAGTTTTTGACAATTCCTTTATTTAAATGCTTCTTCTTTCTTCTTTCTTCTTTATTGTATCTTCCTTCGGTTTCTTCATCCATCTTCTTCTTCTGGTTCTTCTGGTTCTTCCTCCTGTGTTCTCGTCCAGCATCTCCTCCGCGGCGTCTTCTTCCCTTCTTCTCCTCGGGCCACTCCGCATCCATGGCATGGAGGGAGGCTCCCGCTCTTCTCTTCATCTTCTTCTCTTCTCCATCTTCTTCTCTAGGCCACTCCACATCCATGCTGGCATGGAGGGAGGCTCCTGCTGTATGACGCTTCTCCTCTTCTAACTGTTCTTAAATAACGGGGGGGGGCCACCCGGTGACCCCGCCCCCCTCTGACACACGGTGACTTGACGGGACTTCCCTGTGGCATCACGGGGAATGCCACAGGGAAGTCTCGTCATGTTAACGGCGTTAAGGACGGCTTCTTCCTCCAGGTACAGGGGGCTGCGATGGGGACTTCCTGTGCCCCATCGTATGCCAACCTGTACCTAGGGGAGTGGGAAAGCACGTTGGAACAGTCCAAATCCATACGTCTCTACATGGACAATGTGGTGATCTGGCGTCGATACATCGATGACATTTTGCTTGTCTGGGATGGCACCCCAGACAACCTCCAGGCTTTCCTACAGGAATTGAATATTAATCCATTCAATCTCACCTTTACCATGACATTCCATGAACACAAGATCACCTTCCTAGATGTGACAATCCACAAACAACAAGATGGCTCACTAACTAGCTCTCTATATCGTAAGCCGAATTCCGGCAACTCTATTTTACATGCTACTAGCTTCCACCCCCAACCCCTGATTCGCTCGATTCCCTATAGCCAGTACCTAAGTGTCAGGCGGAACTGCACCGATGACGAAGTCTTCAAACGAGAGGCTGACTTGCTGATGGGGAGACTCCTGGCACGTGGGTACTCTAAAACATGCCTAAAGAGGGCCTTTAGATGGGCTTGCTCTAAACCTAGACACAAACTTATTTTTAATACAGAATCCAACAAGAATAAAACCAATCCAATCCGTATAGTTACTAGGTTTTCCAACCAACATAGGACTGTAAAAAACATTATTGAACGGTATTGACATGTCCTCAAACTAGATCCTACCATTGGCCCCTTTAAAATAAAAAAGATAAGTTGCGCTTACATATAATGGCACTCAGGCCTGAGTGCCGGCAGACAAACGAAACTGATAGTGAACAAGATGGCCGCGGGTGACGTCATGCGAACACCTGACCCCCATACGCGTTATGTCCGTAGGCGGGACTTTATCAGCCGATGAAGTCCAGCCTACGGGGGTCAGGTGTTCGCATGACGTCACCCACGGCCATCTCGTTCACTATCAGTTTCTTTTGTCCGCCGGCACTCGGCTGAGTGCTGTTATATGTAAGTGCAACTTATCTTTTTTACCTTAATAAAAGATTGAACATACAAAGAGCATTAGATCGCTTTGTTATCTCTTTCCACATGCCATATTATGTTGACTGAGACGCATCCTGGAGCGGCTATGTCCGGAGTGTTTGCCTGGATTGCTGTGTCAGCTACACTGACTCTCGCTGTGTGACCTGTTTCAGGTCGAATTTGGGAGGTGAGAGGCCATCTGTGTGCGGTGGAGGGATCACTGACACCCGTCTTTGAGATTTGTTTCCTGCGTGTCACTTGCACTTCAATTTGCTCGTTTATCTACACCAACACCACTTGTGTTTTTATCAATTTATTGACTCTTATGAATTGCGCAGCACTTTATTTACTGATGTTTATATGAGGTTTTTATTGAATTAGCCTTTAGCGTCTGCTAGCAGTTTATTATAGCCTGGGTCCTCCTGGGTTAGCGCTGGATACTCTTTTTTGTGTTTTGCGATATATGGATATGTATTGTTGTACTAATGTTTTCTCTTATACATACATATGCATTGACATCTGCCTATGCCTCCTTTTGTGCTCATTCCTCCTTCCATGTACTCCATTTCTCCTACTGTGCAGCTTGCTCTCTGCTTCTCTGCTTTTATGTGCTCCCTCTTAATCTTATTTGTGCATTCCCTTTAGCCCTTGGAATGGATGTTTATTGTCGCTGTGGTCTCGGATTCTGAGCCGGTGTTGGACTGGAGGATTGGCCGCTCCGCGCCTGGATAATTCACCCGGCACACGGGGGCCAATGTTGTCATCTTTCTGTTTAGCACTTTTTGGCCCCCCTCTCCATGATCGCGCATGGCTGGGATATGCTTATCCCGTTGCCATGGCGATCAGCGCGCCGCGGGCCCCTGACGCGGACATCAGCTCCCTCCCAGCACGTATCCGCTCGCTCCAGGGTGTGACGTTGTTTCCTACTGAATGCTGACTCATGTGTGGGGCTTTGGAGGCTGGTCTGTGCACCGGGGACTCGGAGGGCGACCCCTCCCACTATTGATGATGCCCGTCCCAGCCTGAGCCAGCTGTCATGCACTTTTCTTTAACCGGTTCAATACAGGGCATTTTCACCCCCTTCCTTCCCAGGCCAATTTTTAGTTTTCAGCGTTGTCGCACTTTAAATGACAATGCACGGTCGTGCAATGTTGTACCCCAAAAAAATTGATGTTCTTTTTTTCCCCACAAATAGAGCTTTCTTTTGGTGGTATTTGATCACCTCTGCGGTTTTTATTTTTTGCGCTATAAACAAAAGAAGAGCGACAATTTTGAAAAAAACACTTTTTTTTTTTAACTTTTTGCTATAATAAATATCCCAATTTAAAAAAAACAAAAACAAATTTTTATCTCAGTTTCGGCCAATACGTATTCTTCTACATATTTTTGGTAAAAAAAATCGCAATAAGCGTATATTGATTGGTTTGCGCAAAAGTTATAGCGTCTACAAAATACGGGATAGATTTATGGCATTTTTTAAAAAAAATATATTTTTTTTTTTTTTACTAGTAATAGCGGCGATCGCAATTTTTTTTCGTGACTGCGACATTATGGCGGACACATCGGACACTTTTGACACATTTTTGGGACTATTCACATTTATACAGCGATCAATGCTATAAAATTGCATTGATTACTGTGTAAATGTGACAGGCAGTGAAGGGGTTAACCACTAGGGGGACACAAGGGGTTAAATATATTTCCTAAGGGAGTGTTTCTAACTGTAGGGGGCGGGGACGTACAAGGGGAGGAGACTGATCAGTGTTCCGCTGTACTAGGAACACAGATCGCTCTTCTCACAACTGACAGGACGTGGATCTGTGTGTTTACACACACAGATCCACGGTCCGGCCCGGTTAACGGGCAATCGCAGGTGCCCGGCGGACATCGTGGCTGCCGGGCACACGCACCGGGTCCCGAGCAATGCAGCGGGCGTGCCCCCCCTAGACGGCCGGGAATCCCAGGCCATCATATGACGTCCACCCAGGATGGGAGTTTCCATCTGTGGACGTCATATTACTATGGCTGGGTAGGGAAGTGGTTAATGAGCGGTACTTTATTTATATAAATTATTCCTGCGCTACCTTGGAAAACAATGGTGCACATGGACAGCTGCAAAACACTGAGTGGGATCAAACAAAGCCCATGGGTAGTGTAAAAAATATAAATAAAAAGTGCTGCGCTGGTCCAGTAAGGTGTAACTATGTGATAGTGTGCGGTAAAACAAAATACACAGTAAAAAACGGAGGGGTGTACGGGTAGTGTGTCTGTCTGCACAGTATCCTGTGAAAAAATCAAACGATGTAAAGGAGTGAACATCTATCCTGTATCTGTGCAGTGTGTGCAGGGAACCAATAGGGATAATCCTCTTGCACACCTAGTGCTAATAGAGCTTGAGCAGATGAACCTTAAAGTGCTGTAGAGTCACTGTGCAACCCGTATCAATAAAATGTAAACGTAAAATATGTGTATAAAAGAAACAAATAATAAATATCACAGAAATAGCATATGCAAAAAGTAAAATATATGGATAAAGAAAGTGCAAATTCTGCAGGGTGAATATATATGGACACAAAGTGAAAAACTATACAAAATAAATATTGTGCAAAAAACGCATCAGTGCAACATAGGTGTGTGGCATCACTCTATACGACCCAGGTAGAAAATGCCACTAGAAATATAGCTGCGTGAAGTCCAAACCAAGTCTTTGCAAGTACAATGAAGCATATGTGCCAGTGCAGACTCAAAGGAGATATTCAGTGATCCTTTAAAAAATCCAAATGTGCAACAAATAATCAGTGGGGTGCCGAAAGAGAGAGGGTGTCTATCCTC
Source organism: Aquarana catesbeiana (assembly GCF_042186555.1). Classification (NCBI taxonomy): domain Eukaryota; kingdom Metazoa; phylum Chordata; class Amphibia; order Anura; family Ranidae; genus Aquarana; species Aquarana catesbeiana. Next base: position 183,826,263 of record NC_133331.1, on the reverse strand, counting down.
TTCGTGCTCAAACACACACAGATAGGTAGTGGCCCCTTACCTTGCGGCAATAGGACAACCGCATAGAGTGTAAATGGAGGAGATGGTCTCTCTTTGGGGTCCCAGGGGCCGGAGCCGATGGTCCGTGCACTTTAATCCCTCAGTACCAGCATCAACAATAGCAGAGTCAACATATGGAGGAACAAAAAAAGGGGATGCCAGATAGTGTAGTATTTTGAGCAAGACGATACTTTTATTCAAGTCAAAGGCATGTACTCATATGGAGCAGATGTACATCCCATGTATATCCTACGAGCGGCGAGCTCGTCAATCCAGATCTGTGTCAGTGCCTATCCCATCCCTACGCGTGACGTCACCCAATCACGTGACTTCATCAGGGGATGACAGGGGAGGCACATTCATGTCTTTAAATAGTTTTAGCATTATAGTGAATGAGCGGCCATTTTCTTATGGCCCGGTGTGATGTCATGGCGGCCATGTTTGGAGAGATCAATCTCAATACACGTGTGCGGCCATTTTCTTGGTTAGAAGGCACATTAATAGTGCCAAGGGCTAAGGTCTATGCTGGATCAGCGGCCATTTTCTTGTGGCCAAGTGCAGTGTGCCAGTGTCCATGTCTCAAGAGATTATATCTGCGGCTGTAAACTAAGTCGAAAGGCGCATTCCTCATGCCATAGACGCCAGTGACACGCTGCTGAGAATATGTGGCCGCAAATAAAACTATGGGGAACTAGTTGACACAAACAGTGCTATAAATATAGCACCTTTAGGTGGCGGCTCGATAAACCTAATACTGCCGCAGGTAAATCGCACATACAACTGCAAATATAAAAGATATTTTAAAATATAGAAAATGTAATGTAAACAGGGAGATGGGACTAGCGCACAGCGCTTTTTTTATTTAATAAGGATATAAAATAGAAAAAAATGGAAAAAATATATAATGTAAAACTGGGGGATAGGACTAGCGCTCAGCGTAATGCTCTATAACAGCAGTAAAGAGCATTTAACACTGGCTCGCATGTATTAATAAAAGCAATTCCATAGTGTTCCTAGTGGTAGACTAATAGGTAACACTATGTGGGAACATTCCAATATGATGAAAATATATACATATGGGCTCTATTAATGTGTATAGGACGGGATAGGCTCTGGCAGCTAAATCACAATCCTTACATGCAAGAACCCTATCATATATTAGTAGACATTATATCTTTAGTATATGTCCACTCATAATAAATATAAAACCTAAAAAACTTTTTAAAAAAGGGGATCCATACACAGAAATAAAAACAAGAAACTAATAGTACAATATATAAAAGAGGATAAGGTTATGTAAATAAGAGGGAAGATAAAAATTTCCTAAGGGGGAGAGCTCATCTTATGCAAAATACATATAAAAACACTAGAAGGTATAGGGAAGGAGAGAGCAGGGGGTATATAAAAACAAATATTTAAAAATCACTGATAAAACAGTTAAGATTGAACTCAATATTCAAGCCTCTGGGTGAGAAAGTATCTAATGTGTATATCCATTTGGATTCTAACTGGCTAAGGGTCCTCAACTTGTGTCTGCCCCGCCAGTGTCTAACATATGGTTCTATTCCCCAGAATCTTAACTGAGTGGGGTCCTTGTTGTGGTGCACCAAAAAATGTTTCGACACACTGTGCTTGTCATATCCTTTGAGGATATTTTGCACGTGCTCTTTAATGCGCACCCTGAGTGGTCTTTTCATGCGACCTATATATTGTAGGCCGCAACTACATTCTAGAGCATAGACAGCTCCTTCCGTATTGCAGCATATAAAGTTGCTGACCTCATATGATTCTCCTGTGCTAGTGGAGGTAAAATGAAAATTTTTCTCATTTGGACGTTTCGTTCTTAAACACGCAAAACATCTTTTACAAGGAAAAAAGCCTTTTCCAATAAAAAAGGAAAATGTTTTCTTTGGTGGGTCGACTACGCTCTTAACTACTTTATCTCTGATGGTAGGTGCTCTTTTGTATATGAACCTTGGGTTGATAGGTAGGGTATTATATAGATCTCTGTCTGCCAGAAGGATGTGCCAATGTTTTTTGACTATTTTCTCTACCTTCTTATACTGTACATTAAAATCCAGAATAATAGGAGTTACTGTCGGTAATGTCTCCTTTTTGATTTTCTCTTTGATTAACTCATTCCAATTCATTTCCATCACTTCCGTGATTTTCTTCCTGATATACTTTTGATCATAGCCCTGTGTGATTGCCAATTTGCCAATTGAAAGCTGCCACCACAGAAACTGGCTTTTTAATGTACCCAAGGGACAACTAATGAGTGTAAGACGCAACTGTACCCGCTTGGAGACCTTTCTAGATCAAGCAGAAAAAATAGGCCAGAGGTTTGTCACAAAGGGCTATGATCAAAAGTATATCAGGAAGAAAATCACGGAAGTGACGGAAATGAATCGGAATGAGTTAATCAAAGAGAAAATCAAAAAGGAGACATTTTTAGGTTTATCGAGCCGCCACCTAAAGGTGCTATATTTATAGCACTGTTTGTGTCAACTAGTTCCCCATAGTTTTATTTGTGGCCACATATTCTCAGCAGCGTGTCACTGGCGTCTATGGCACGAGGAATGCGCCTTTCGACTTAGTTTACAGCTGCAGATATAATCTCTTGAGACATGGACGCCGGCACACTGCACTTGGCCACAAGAAAATGGCCGCTGATCCATCATAGACCTTAGCCCTTGGCACTATTAATGTGCCTTCTAACCAAGAAAATGGCCGCGCACGTGTATTGAGACTGATCTCTCCAAACATGGCCGCCATGACATCACACCGGGCCATAAGAAAATGGCCGCTCATTCACTATAATGCTAAAACTATTTAAAGACATGAATGTGCCTCCCCTGTCATCCCCTGATGAAGTCACATGATTGGGTGACGTCACGCGTAGGGACGGGATAGGCACTGACACAGATCTGGATTGACGAGCTCGCCGCTCGTAGGATATACATGGGATGTACATCTGCTCCATGTGAGTACATGCCTTTGACTTGAATAAAAGTATCGTCTTGCTCAAAATACTACACTATCTGGCATCCCCTTTTTTTGTTCCTCCATATGTTGACTCTGCTATTGTTGATGCTGGTACTGAGGGATTAAAGTGCAGGGACCATCGGCTCCGGGACCCCAAAGAGAGACCATCTCCTCCATTTACACTCTATGCGGTTGTCCCATTGCCGCAAGGTAAGGGGCCACTACCTATCTGTGTGTGTTTGAGCACGAAGAGGATAGACACCCTCTCTCTTTCGGCACCCCACTGATTATTTGTTGCACATTTGGATTTTTTAAAGGATCACTGATTATCTCCTTTGAGTCTGCACTGGCACATATGCTTCATTGTACTTGCAAAGACTTGGTTTGGACTTCACGCAGCTATATTTCTAGTGGCATTTTCTACCTGGGTCGTATAGAGTGATGCCACACACCTATGTTGCACTGATGCGTTTTTTGCACAATATTTATTTTGTATAGTTTTTCACTTTGTGTCCATATATATTCACCCTGCAGAATTTGCACTTTCTTTATCCATATATTTTACTTTTTGCATATGCTATTTCTGTGATATTTATTATTTGTTTCTTTTATACACATATTTTACGATTACATTTTATTGATACGGGTTGCACAGTGACACTACAGCACTTTAAGGTTCATCTGCACAAGCTCTATTAGCACTAGATGTGCAAGAGGATTATCCCTATTGGTTCCCTGCACACACTGCACCGATACAGGATAGATATTCACTCCTTTACATCGTTTGATTTTTTCACAGGATACTGTGCAGACAGACACACTACCCGTACACCCCTCCGTTTTTTACTGTATATTTTGTTTTACCGCACACTATCACATAGTTACACCTTACTGGACCAGCGCAGCACTTTTTATTTATATTTTTTAATGAGCGGTACTATTTAGGCTGCACGTGAAGATGCCTAGCTCTATGCTGGTACAGGCATCAGACCAAACGTGCAGCTGCTCAGTTCACAAAGTAAGCTCTGCAACTCTGCTCTGTAGATTACACGCTGTATTTTGAGACGATGCTCTATGGAGTGTAGTGTGTCACTATATATAGACTTATTTTCACAGTTAAAGTGCATTGATCTTTGCTTATGGAGGATAATCCATGTTGCAATTTGAGCTATATGTAGTCACTGCTTATGTTTTCAATTTAATCACACAGCACCATTGACCCTCTCCTTTCTGCCTCTCTAGTTACTGTCTGCAGAGGCTCCCATCGCTCTCTCCCCCTCCCTCATGTGACTTCTTTCACTGGGGATCCAACAGTACCCCAGACCAGACAGTGCCTTATGTGACACCTCTCCCCCTATCCTGCACTAGGAGTGATCTATCCTCCATGTGCTAACATGTATGTATAGAACATATATATACAGTCCTATCACTTTAAATCTACTAGTAGGTTTTTGCCTAATCAGGCTTAACCCCCTCTCCATTTTTATGGGATGGGTTCCATCATACTGTTCTCTCTCTCCCTCAGCTGACAGGCACACCTTTTGATATCAGTCACCTGAGGTGTCACACGATAAGTGGTAGAACACCCTTTGTGTCTTGTCCTGGGTTCTGGATGTCCTTGGTCTTTTGGTGACAGCATTGGCTCACAGATCTGATCCCTGCCGGCAAACCATTCTGCCCCATTTTTTCTTGAAGCTGGATGCTACTCGATGTTGGCTTAGGAGTAACATGGTCAGAATATTTCTGTATCAATTAAACTTTGATCTTCATGCTATATGAACATATTCAAATATTATTTAATGTTTGGTTCTTACTGTGTTGTTTACTCTGTTTTCTCCCTAGAAAATGTTTCTAGATAATTACATACCTCACCATCAGCCCCTGAAGAAGAGGTTCCAACATTTACAACCTTGAAACGCATTGGACCTTTGTTTTACAGCTTTTCGCTGAAACAGCTCATGTGGGGTTAAGTGTATCATTGTGTATAGTTATGTATACTCCTTGTGTTACCACCATCTGAAATTGTTGGCACCCACCTCCTTTTTATCACTTTTTGTCATGTTTTAATTTTTTGATAAATAAAATTATATATTTTTTGATACATTGTTTGAAGACTCTTGCCTTACAAAGTCCCATCAGAGGTAAATCTCCCATTGTATATTCACACAGAGTTCTCACAAACTGATATATGGATTATTTCTCCAGATCTCATGAATAATATTGTATTTTTTTAAAAGCCCAATCTCCATAATAATGTTTCCAACTTTTCTTTATAGTCATTATTATTTTTTATTTCATCAAGATTTTATTTTAAAATTATTTTCTAGTGATCTCCATATTTGTTTATTTTTTGGTGTGTGTGTCAAGTAACCACAATAACATTATTATGTTTATTTTTTTTGAACCTCAAGGAGGTTGGTGTCCCTTGTTAATTAGACATTATCTTTTAGAAATGTATTTGAATAAAAACACATAGGCAAGTATTTTCAGAAAATAAAATTTCCATTTATTCTGGGTAAAATATAAAGATGAAGGCAACGCTGGAGAAACTTTTGGAATTTGTGAAGCCTTTTGGCCCCAGGGCACACATCAAGTCTGTGGAAAAATAAAATTGGGATCTTGAGGAGTGCATATAATAGGGAGCCCAATCTGGTCCAGGACTCCCAGAGATCAGGACCAGCAGCAGATGACATATATGTCCCCAAGCTGTGGTACTACACCAGCCTGCATCTTCTGTCAGACCAGACTGAACCCAGGCCATCACTTTCTTCTCTTTGACGCAGCCTTCCCTCCACACTGCCCTGCAGCCTTCCCTGCAGCCTTCCTTGGAGGCTGTGGCTCTTGTAGACTTGTGGCAGGAGGAGGAGGAGGATGGGTGAGATCATATATGTGGCTGTTCTCAGTTATCTGGCCCCTCAGTCCCTTCTGAAGGGGCTCAGCAAAAAGTCCCTCAGAGGAGGCATTGGGTCTTCACCAGTTCTAGCAACCTGGTGGCTAGATAGCAACCATAGGCCTCTTCAGCATCAGGGGGCAACTGAGGACATCTGTTGCTTCCCTAATGAGGCCCAGTTCTGCCTCGTCCATCACCGTCCCCTTCCTGGGCCTTTTTGTTGGAAGGCGGAGGGGAGGCACCTGGGATTGGGTGAGGCTCCTACTGGGCCCAGCCACCTCCTGGATGTCACTGGGCACGGCCTCCTCCTGTCTGCCACTTTTCAGATCCTCCTCCTGGCTGAGCTCATCCTGTGTATAAAAAAGGGACATAGTTTTAGTTTTTGATTCATCAATCACACACAATTTTCAGATCATGAATTTCAAATTCAATGTTTAAACATATAAAAGACTATCATTCTGACCCCAGCATTTTTCAAGCTGGTCACAAACATTTTTGGCCACTACTGTCAATTGATATGTATACATCATTTTTGGATAAAATCCTTAATAGGTAATCAATTATAACATCTAGTTAACATCATTAATATTAGGACAATAAATATGTTGAAAAATAATATACCTGGCTCCAGCTGGGCGCATCTTCTTCTTCCAGGATGGAAAGCCCAGGTTATTCCTCATCAGCCTCTGCTGGGGTGGAGGGAAGGCTGCAGGGAAGGGTTGAAAGAGTTTCCCTGGCTTCAGTCTGGTTGTCCAGAAACCGCAGTTTTTGGAAGTACCACAGCTTGGGTACATATATACGTCATCTGCTGATGCTCCTGATCTCAGGGAAGCCAGGATCTTCTTATGCTCCTTCCTATACATGTTCAAGATCCCAATTTTAAGTTCCAAAAACTTCATGCCTGCTTTTGGGATCCAAGTCTTCACAAATCCCAGAAGTTTCTCCAGCATTGCCTTCCTTACTTGTTTGTTGTAATATGAACTGTGTTTAACCTCCCACAGATTCCTCATCTCCCTGTACTTGTCAATAAATATGGACAGAAATTCTGGGTCTTTAAACTTATTCATTTTTTCTGTAAGACAATACACAAGACAAAAACACTAATGTCAGCCTAAACTCTCATAATCTTATCCCAGTATAGGCTTCAATCTTTAAGCAGTATAGGCCACTGATGTTCAAAATTTTATAAAATTTACCTTCGTTTAGGACGCTCACAACTTCCGTTACTCTTTCTTATGCGCACAGAACATACGACACATGCATTTTAGCTTTATATACACTGCACCTGCGTGAAGAGGAGATTTAAGGCCTCCAATATGGCCTTTAAATAAATGGTGGAGATGGTGGACATCTTGTGGAGGAACGATTACGATGGGAAGCATGGACCGTACAACCAGCCGAATTTGCGCAAGGCTAAAATCGTGACAAAAGTTGTGAAGACTCTGCAGCAGAATTTTAGGGTACAACGCTCCAATGCTGGTCCGACCTTAAACTGAGGGAGCTGGATCAGTATCAAAGAATAAAGAAGGTGCTTCAAAAAAGTAAGTACTTGTCGTGTGTTCCTATTATGATTATTAACTTGCATGCTGCTCCATGTGCTTTTCTTTACTGTTGTATAGGGATGAGCTTCGAGTTCGAGTCGAACTCATGTTCGACTCGAACATTGGCTGTTCGCAAGTTCACCGAACAGCGAACAATTTGGGGTGTTCGCGGCAAATTCGAATGCCGCAGAACACCCTTTAAAAGTCTATGGGAGAAATCAAAAGTGCTAATTTTAAAGGCTAATATGCAAGTTATTGTCATAAAAAGTGTTTGGGGACCTGGGTCCTGCCCCAGGGGACATGGATCAATGCAAAAAAAAGTTTTAAAAACGGCCGTTTTTTCAGGAGCAGTGATTTTAATAATGCTTAAAGTCAATCAATAAAAGTGTAATATCCCTTTAAATTTCATACCTGGGGGGTGTCTATAGTGTGCCTGTAAAGGGGCGCATGTTTCCTGTGTTTAGAACAGTCTGACAGCAAAATGACATTTTGAAGGAAAAAACTCATTTAAAACTACCCGCGGCTATTGCATTGCCGACAATACACATAGAAGTTCATTGATAAAAACGGCATGGGAATTCCCCAAAGGGGAACCCCGAACCAAAATTAAAAAAAAAAAATGACGTGGGAGTCCCCCTAAATTCCATACCAGGCCCTTCAGGTCTGGTATGGATATTAAGGGGAACCCCCTGCCAAAATTTAAAAAAAAAATGACGTGGGGTTCCCCCTAAATTCCATACCAGACCCTTCAGGTCTGGTATGGATTTTAAGGGGAACCCCGCGCCAAAAAAAAAAAAAAAAAACGGCGTGGGGTCCCCCCAAAAATCCATACCAGACCCTTATCCGAGCACGCAACCTGGCAGGCCGCAGGAAAAGAGGGGGGGACGAGAGTGCGGCCCCCCCTCCCTCCTGAACTGTACCAGGCCACATGCCCTCAACATTGGGAGGGTGCTTTGGGGTAGTCCCCCCAAAACACCTTGTCCCCATGTTGATGAGGACAAGGGCCTCATCCCCACAACCCTGGCCGGTGGTTGTGGGGGTCTGCGGGCGGGGGGCTTATCGGAATCTGGAAGCCCCCTTTAACAAGGTGACCCCCAGATCCCGGCCCCCCCCTGTGTGAAATGGTAAGGGGGTACATAAGTACCCCTACCATTTCACGAAAAAAGTGTCAAAAATGTTAAAAATGACAAGAGACAGTTTTTGACAATTCCTTTATTTAAATGCTTCTTCTTTCTTCTATCTTCCTTCATCTTCTGGTTCTTCTGGTTCTTCTGGCTCTTCTGGTTCTTCCTCTGGCGTTCTCATCCAGCATCTCCTCCGCAGCGTCTTATATCTTCTTCTCCTCGGGCCGCTCCGCACCCATGGCATGGGGGGGAGGCTCCCGCTCTTCTCTTCTTCTTTTCTTCTCTTCTTCTCTTCTTCTTTTCTTCTCCGGGCCGTTCCGCAATCCATGTTGGCATGGAGGGAGGCTCCCGCTGTGTGATGGCGCTCCTCGTCTGACAGTTCTTAAATAACGGGGGGGGCGGGGCCACCCGGTGACCCCGCCCCCCTCTGACGCACGGTGACTTGACGGGACTTCCCTGTGACGTCACGGGGAATGCCACAGGGAAGTCCCGTCAAGTCACCGTGCGTCAGAGGGGGGCGGGGTCACCGGGTGGCCCCGCCCCCCCCGTTATTTAAGAACTGTCAGACGAGGAGCGCCGTCACACAGCGGGAGCCTCCCTCCATGCCAGCATGGATTGCGGAGCGGCCCGGAGAAGAAAATGAAGAAGAGAAGAAGAGAAGAAGAGAAGAAAAGAAGAAGAGAAGAGCGGGAGCCTCCCCCCCATGCCATTGGTGCGGAGCGGCCCGAGGAGAAGAAGACAGAAGACGCCGCGGAGGAGATGCTGGACAAGAAGCCGGAGGAAGAACCAGAAGAGCCAGAAGAACCAGAAGAACCAGAAGATGAAGGAAGATAGAAGAAAGAAGAAGCATTTAAATAAAGGAATTGTCAAAAACTGTCTCTTGTCATTTTTAAAATTTTTGACACTTTCTTCGTGAAATGGTAGGGGTACTTATGTACCCCCTTACCATTTCACACAGGGGGGGCCGGGATCTGGGGGTCACCTTGTTAAAGGGGGCTTCCAGATTCCGATAAGCCCCCCGCCCGCAGACCCCCACAACCACCGGCCAGGGTTGTGGGGATGAGGCCCTTGTCCTCATCAACATGGGGACAAGGTGTTTTGGGGGGCTACCCCAAAGCACCCTCCCAATGTTGAGGGCATGTGGCCTGGTACGGTTCAGGAGGGAGGGGGGGCCGCACTCTCGTCCCCCCCTCTTTTCCTGCGGCCTGCCAGGTTGTGTGCTCGGTTAAGGGTCTGATATGGATTTTTGGGGGGACCCCACGCCGTTTTTTTTTTTTTTTTTGGCGCGGGGTTCCCCTTAAAATCCATACCAGACCTGAAGGGTCTGGTATGGAATTTAGGGGGAACCCCACGTCATTTTTTTTTTTAATTTTGGCCGGGGTTCCCTTTAATATCCATACCAGACCTGAAGGGCCTGGTATGGAATTTAGGAGGACTCCCACGTCATTTTTTTTTTTTAATTTTGGTTCGGGGTTCCCCTTTGGGGAATTCCCATGCCGTTTTTATCAATGAACTTCTATGTGTATTGTCGGCAATGCAATAGCCGCGGGTAGTTTTAAATGAGTTTTTTCCTTCAAAATGTCATTTTGCTGTCAGACTGTTCTAAACACAGGAAACATGCGCCCCTTTACAGGCATACTATAGACACCCCCCAGGTACGAAATTTAAAGGGATATTACACTTTTATTGTTTGACTTTAAGCATTATTAAAATCACTGCTCCTGAAAAAACGGCCATTTTTAAAACTTTTTTTTGCATTGATCCATGTCCCCTGGGGCAGGACCCAGGTCCCCAAACACTTTTTATGACAATAACTTTCATATAAGCCTTTAAAATTAGCACTTTTGATTATTCATGTTCGTGTCCCATAGACTTTAACGGTGTTCGCATGTTCGAACAAACTTTTTTCCTGTTCGCATGTTCTGGTGCGAATCGAACAGGGGGGTGTTCGGCTCATCCCTACTGTTGTACAGTTTTAAATGGCTACTTTCATATTCGTGGACACAGTAATCGATTGTAGGAAACATCGTTAGTAGGAAACAATGTTTGAAAATATATACAATGTATTTAGTTGATACAGGGTTTTAACTACATTTTGGTCTTGGTAATTTGTCTTATTAAAAGAAGTTTAGGACATTGTTGTCAAGATGTCTTTGAAACTTGAATGAATTGCAAACTTGATTCAGTGGTATGTAAGGAGAAGACACTCAGCAGCTGTTTACACATCTGGACTCAGGAGCACTAATGTGGGACACCAGAGCACATTTTTTAGGGTAACCCACACAGGTGCTCCAGTGGATACTTGGGGTGTCTCCATCTGTGAAACTTGGCCAAAAAAGGTAAGTATTGCAGTTTGGTTAAAAGGGATTTTTAATCATGTCTTCAACTTGGATCTCATCCCAAATAGATAATTGTACACCACTTCAAAGCAATGTTTCATATTCCTATTTCTGGACTCAAATATCTGTGTGCCAAGTATACCTTTTGTTTCATTCTCATAGGGGAGAAAAGACTCAGACAAAAGGATCCTAGGGACCCCCGACCTCGCCAGCCTGAATGGGAAGTAAGCCCCAGCCCCCCGAGGATGTGGAGGAAGGAGAGGTGGAGGAAGTGGGTGACATGGGCACCCCACCAGGTGAGTGTCTGACACCCCAGCTTCAGGTAATCTATGTATGCCTGCATATTTCTAAATACATGTTTTTTCTTAAATTCTAGGTGATGTGCTGGTTGTGGAAGGGGAAGCAGTGGAACCATTTACAAGCACCAGCGCCCAATCACTCATTGCCAAGATCATGGCCTGGAATGGGGAGATTGATGCCATGTGCAATCGCATGGACATCATGCTGCAGGAAATGAAGAAAATGATCAATGTTTTGGGGAGAATCGAATCACTTTTTCCCTAAAACAAATCAATCATGTTCTTCATTTCCTTTTTAGATGCCCACATTCTGGGATTTTAAGTTTTTTAAATTTTAAAATCCAAATTTTGAAGATGCACATGGTGTGTCAACATGTGCTATCTGCCATCAGGGGATCTCAATGTACGCATTTTGTGGGTGCAACCCCTTCCTCATAACGCTAGTAGGTGAGAGGAAGGGATTGCAACCACAAAACACGTCCATTGATACCACATGATGGGAGATAGCACATGTTGACATTACCCATTTGGAATCCCAATTTGAGTGCATCTTCAAAATTTGGCTTTTACAGGGGTGACATCACTCCATCTGATTTATGGCAATATCAAGACATTTTTGACACTATGTCTGATATTGCCTTGATTTTTGAGATATCGAACTTTGTAAGTTCCAGAGTTGTGTGTATGTTACGTTTTTTAAACATGTCTGTTTGTAAAAAAAAAAAGAAAAGAAAAAAGATTGTTAAAAAAAATAATATATTGATAAAAAAATAATTATATATTTTTTCATAAAAAATTATAAACGCACATGTGAATGTGCACAGATTAAAAAGTTTGCTAATCAACAATGTGTGGCTTATTCTTTCAATGCTCAATACCAGTTTTGTAAGTAATTTTGTGTTTACAGTGACAATGGGGCTTATTTACTAAAGGATAATTCACTTGGCACTACAAGTGCACTAGGAAACCCTAGGAGACAGCCAAAAAGAAAAGCAAACAATAAATACATTTCTAGATTTTCTTTTAATTTTTTTTATTACTAAAAATTAGACATTGTCTGGCATTGCAATGGCAACCCTACCCATAAAAAAATTAACATATTTCTCCCTAATTTTACGTGTACTTTGGGGGGCCAAGCCAGTACGGCCAGTATCCAGGCCCGTTAGAGGATTCTCTGAAATAAGTCTGGCCTCAGGCCCTACTGAGGCAATATAATTTGTAGAAGGTTTTCTTAAAAAATTGTGCAGCATGATAGTACGATATTGAGTTTGTAGTCCGCCATATGGATTGCTGTCAGAAACAGGCAGAACCGACTGGACATTATCCCGAAGGCATTCTCAACAACTCTTCTCACTCTGGCCAACAGGTAGTAAAAAACCCTCCTCTCTGGGGTGAGGGTCCTTTGGGGCAATGGCCTCATCAGGTGCTCGCCCAGACTGAAGGCTTCATCTGCAATGAAGACAAAGCATCAGGTGGCAATCCCAGGCCACCACTCTGGAGACTCTGGTAGAACTCCGTCTGGGCGAAGACTCCTCCATCCAACATCCAGCCATTCTTCCCCATGTCCACATAGAGGAATTCATATTGTGCTGACACCACCACCATTTACACGATACTATGAAACCCCTTATGCCCCGTACACACGGTCGGACTTTGTTCGGACATTCCGACAACAAAATCCTAGGATTTTTTCCGACGGATGTTGGCTCAAACTTGTTTTGCCTACACACGGTCGCACAAAGTTGTCGGAATTTCCGATCGACAACCACGCGGTCACGTACACCACGTACGACGAGACTAGAAAAGGCCGGTTCAGAACCAAGCGCGGCACCCTTTGGGCTCCTTTTGCTAATCTCGTGTTAGTAAAAGTTTGGTGAGAGACGATTCGCGCTTTTTCAGACTCGTGGCTTTCAGATCGTTTTCTGCCATTCAGTTTGTGCTTGTGGGTTTGTATCTGCTCTTCAGTGCGTGCAAGCAAGTTCCGCGTGACTTTAAGTAGTCATTGTATTCTTGTTCGTTCGTTACTGGTTTTCAGGTCGCTCTTCACAGGCCTTGCTGTTCTTCAGTGCGTTCTGTTACTTCGTTCTGAGCAGCCGACCGTTTTCTAGCCATGTTTCGTATGCGTACTCCTCGTAGAGTTCGTGCTGTGCGGTGGCTTGGTGTTGGGGTCCTGACCTTGACACAAGTCCAGTCCATGAACAGGGTGAGGAGGAGTTCATGGACCAAGAATTGGTTGCTTCAGCGTGACCAGTTCTGTCATATGCCTTTGCTCCGTGAGATCCGTGAGAATAATCCTGATGATTTCAGGAACTTTCTCAGGATGACGGACCCCGTGTTTCACCGTCTGTTGGCTTCGCTGACCCCCTATATCAGCAGGCAGGATACCTGCATGAGGCAAGCCATCACTCCGGAGCAGAGGTTGGTCGCTACCTTGCGATATTTGGCCACAGGGAGAAGTCTGCAGGACTTGAAGTTCTCAACAGGCATCTCCCCCCAGGCTCTGGGGATCATTATCCCAGAGACCTGTTCTGCCATCATACAGGTCCTGCAGAAGGAGTATATGAAGGTAAGATTTTTATCCTTTTATATCACATTTTATTGTATTGAATGTTTGCTAATATATTGTATTTCTTCCCTCATTCCCTAATTACCATGATTGTAATATGCTGTGAATGTCCCCTTTGTCCTCATGCATGCTAGATTTTTATGTAATTATTATTTTATGTCCTTCATACATATTTGCCCTTCAATAACCTCTCCAGCATGGTGTCTCCTGCCCTATATTCACCTCATGTAGTCACTTAACAATGTATTTTATCAGCTCCATAGTAGTGCTTTACCCCAAACACCCCCTAAAATTAAAAATTAAAATTTGGAAATGTTATTTTTTATTTAAATTCAGGCAGAGTGCCAGAGGGTTTTTTTGTGGTGTCCCCAAATTTTTTGTAACCCTCCCTCCCCCAACTGCTAAGTCAGCTGATCCCAATTCTCTATCTGCTGACTTTGCCAAACCCATACACACTATACCCACCTCTTTACTGGTCAGATTTATGGATGAATTCCCCAAAGCATGTAGTGCAAGGGCCTGCCTGTATACTTTCCAATTGTACTGTTTAAAGTTTTTGTATCCTACTATTATCTTGATAGGTAATATCAGAATGTTCAAATGTGCTCAAATGTGTACAGTGTGTATTTATATCTTTGTATTATGACACTTCTTACCTGTCCAGTGGTCTGCCAATAGTGTAACTAAGGAGGGGCTGTTCCAAGTAATACCCTGTATTTAGGCATTCATCTCTCAATGAAGTGAAGAGGGTTACCTGTCCAAGAGTCCCCCCCCCCTATAATGTTAGAAATGGCCCATGGGGGGGGAGGGGGAATATGATAGGTGTACCTTATACTTTGTTGTTGTTAAATTCCCCTTAGTAAATGCTATCTGGAGGTTGCCCCATAATGTTTGTGTATAATCTGCTTGCCATGTATCTTTGAAAAAATAGTAATGTTTATTGTTTTTTCCTCAACAGTTTCCTTCAACGCCACAGGAATGGCAGACTGTGGCCTCCCACTTTGTCCAGCGGTGGGACTTTCCTAACTGCGGAGGGGCAATTGATGGGAAACACGTCCACATCGTCCCACCACCCAACTCGGGGTCGTACTATTATAATTACAAGGGGTTTAATAGTATAGTGATGTTGGCGGTGGTGTCGGCTAATTACGAGTTCTTGTATGTGGACGTGGGGAAGAATGGCCGGATGTCCGATGGTGGAGTGATCGCCCAGACGGAGTTCTACAGGCGTCTCCAGAATGGCAGCTTGGACTTGCCACCTCCAGAGGACAATGTTGAAGGTCTCCCATTTGTGTTCGTTGCTGATGAAGCATTTGCGCTGGGGGACCACCTGATGCGGCCATTCCCGATGAGGACCCTCACCCCGGAACAGAGGGTTTTTAATTACCGGCTGGCCAGAGCCCGAAGAGTAGTGGAGAACACATTTGGAATCCTGGCCAGCCGGTTCCGATTATTTCTGACACCCATCCATATGGCGGAGTATAAACTGAACCATATAATACTTGCCTGCTGTGTTCTCCATAATTTTTTAAGAAAACATTCAGCCAACTATGCTGGCTCAGTTGGGCCTGAGGCCGGAATCCCAAATCCATCAACACTGACGGCGCTTGAAAGTGGCCATCCTAGCTTGCCCTCCCTGAATGCCCGTGATGTCCGGTTACGCTACCTGGAGTTCTTTGCGGGTAGGGGGGCTATCAATATGCCAGACAATCTGTGACACCTTTTTCAAATAAAAAACAACCAAAAGAAATTCTTTGTGGACATTTACTGCTTGTGTTTGTTTTAGCTGACCCTGACAGAAATGTGTTGAGTGCAGAAAATGTCGTGATTGGGTAACCTTATAAAAAACACTGTTGGCTGGTACTTCCTAAATGCAAAAACACATTTCACTACAAGTGCACTTGCAACTGCACTGAACCTGCACTTGTAGTGCAAAGTGTATTTGCCCTTAGGAAATAACCCCCATTTTTGCATAAAACAGCAATTACATCACCCCAAAAGTGTTGTAGTGTTGAGACAATAATCCACACATTCTTGAGTAAGGCACTTTTTTATACCTGCACAATCACATGTGCATTTACGAAAGGTTTTTAAAACAAACCAACATGTTTGTTGTATAACAATGTTTGCAGTAGCATTATCAAAAATCGAAATATCCATTTCAGATAAAATAGGCCTGTGTAAAACCAACAAGAAAGCCAAAAAACTTGAACTTACAAAGTTCACATATGGTAAAACCTGAAGGCTACATCAGACATCAGTATTTAGGAACTGGGTTTGATATAGCGTTCAGATGGGGTGAAATCACCCCTGGAAAAGCCAAATTTGGAAGATGCACACCAATTTACGAATGTCAACATGTGCTATCTGCCATCAGGGGGGATCAAGGGACGTGTTTTGGGGGAGCAAGCCCTTCCTCAATGCTACTTTATAATTGAGGAAGGGGTTGCACCCCCAAAACGCGTCCATTGATCTCCCGTGATGGCAGATAGCACATATTGGCACACTGTGTGCATCCTCCAAATTTGGCTTTTCTAAACATTGAAAAACTTTTGTTAAGATTGGACCACGATAAAACAGGTGATTTTGTGGGGTTTAAATTCGCCCCAAAACATCAATGATGTTATTATTTTTTTTAATAACATCACTGATTTGTTGCTGGATGTTTTGCAATTGGAGATTACACCCCATGATCTTCCCGATCAGTATCTGGGCACTTTCAGATGTAAAGCGTTCTGGATCACGATCACCTAAAAAGAGATAAAGAACAAAAAAAAAGGTCTCAAAAATCTGCCACCATCCATCTCTTTTACCTGAGTCTGTGGTCGCAGACACTCATTGTTGTGGTGCCAATCTCCACCACATCTTCTTCTTCCTCCTGCTCTTCTTCTTGGGTTGGTATTTCCCCTTCTTCCAGAGGGGGGGGTCTCTGGTCTGCTGGGATGAGGGGTGTCCGAGTCTTTTCTCCCCTATGTAAAACAAAAATGGTATACTTAGCACACAGATATTTGATGGCAGAACTAGAAATAGGAAACATTGCTTGGAAGTGGGGTGCAATTGTCTATTTTAGCCGAGTTCCAAGATGTATATTTTTTATTGCCCTTTGTCAAGCTGCAATACTTTACCTGTTTAGTACAAGCTTCACAGATGTAGCCCCCCTATAGTATACACTGGAGCATCAGTGTGCCCCCCCTAATAAAAATGGTGTTCTTGTGTCCCACACTAGTGCTCCAGTGTCCAGATGTGAAAACAGCTGCTCAGTGTCCTCTCCTTACACACAATCTAGTTTGCATTTCATTCTAGTAACAAACCCATCTACACAAACAAATATTTGGCATCCAAGTAGGCCCCCAAAAATGTGTGAAAATGCATATGGCCTAAACAATGGTGTTCTAGAGGCCGAAAGAAAAATGTTTGATACGAACGAATAATGGGCCCATGAACATTAAAGTTGACCTTTTTAAACGTTACAATTAATAAAAGCATATGGAGCAGAACGAACGTAATAAAGACAGAAAGAATAGGAACACGGCACAACTACTTACTTTTTTGCAGCACTCTCCGGATCTTTCGGTACTGCTCTGGCTCTCTCAACTTCAGGTCCGACCACCGCTTCCTGAGCTGATCTTTAGACCTTCGTACCCCGAAATTCCGCTCAAGACTCCTGACCACTTTTGCCATGATTTTGGCCTTTCGGATGTTGGGGTTGGGGTAAGGCCCATATTTTCCTTCATAGTCGGACTTCTTCATGATGTCGACCATCTCCAACATATCCCCAAACGACATATTTGTGGCCTTAAAACGTCTCCTTCTGGATCGGGACGTGCCTGGATCCGGGCTTTCCTCCTCCTCGTTGCTAGAATTAGCACGCACCTGTTGTAACTCTGCCATCATGCTCTTCCCCCACTGCGCCGAACGAAAAGGGGCGGGGAATACACTAGAAAGAACGTCAGGGGCGGGCGGAGTTACACGCATGCGCAGTGTGTATAAAGCGTAACACGCGTGCGTATTACGTACGATCTGTGAGCGGAGGAAGGAGCATTGGACGCACCGATCGTAATAACGAAGGTAAGAGACAAACTTGTGCCTATACTGCTTCTAGATTGAGGCCTATATTGTAACAAGATTAGGAGAGTTTTGTCTGACATTAGGCTTTGTCTTGTGTTGTGTCTTGCAGTGAACATGGATATCTTAATGAAAGACAATGACTTCATGTCAGTATTCATAGAGATGCTAAGTGAGCTGCCCTGTCTGTGGGAGATTAAACACCCCCATTTCAAGAACCAAGCAAAGAGGAAGGCAGCACTGGAGCAATTGTGTGAAATTGTGAAGCAGGTGATCCCCACAGCAGACATCACTTATTTAAAGATCTTAATTGGTGGCCTGAGGAGCACATATCTGAGGGAGCGCAAGAAAGTCCAGGATTCACAGAGATCCGGAGCAGCAGATGACATCTATGTCCCCAGGATGTTGTACTATGACAGGCTGCACTTTCTGGCAGGCCAGACTGAACCCAGGCCATCCCTCTCCAGTCTTCCTTCCACGCTTCCTTGCCCCCGGGCTGAGGCTTCTGATGACCAACCTGGGCCTTCCAGGCCACATGTAGAGGAGCCCAGATTGAGCCAGGTATAGCATTCCTCTAAATATTTCTGCTTGTACAATCAATGATGTTAACTAGATGTTAGTTTGGAGTACTAATTTAGGATTGTGATTGATGATGCAAAAACTAAAACGATGTCCCTTTTTCATACACAGGGAAGTCTCAGCCAGGAGGTGGCCAGGCCGAGCTGGCTGGCTGATATCAAGGTCCCTCCACCCCCCCTGAAAACAGAAAGTGGCAGTAGGAGGAGTACCCTAGAGGAGGCTGCTATAGCATTCTTTTGGAGGGCTACAGAGGTCCTGGGAGCACCCCACACCATGCAGGAGAACATTGCTGCCTTCATAGCCTATAAAATGCAGAGG
Source organism: Aquarana catesbeiana (assembly GCF_042186555.1). NCBI lineage: Eukaryota > Metazoa > Chordata > Amphibia > Anura > Ranidae > Aquarana > Aquarana catesbeiana. The sequence goes on along the minus strand of NC_133331.1, from coordinate 183,807,518 downwards.
AATGGAGGAGGGCCAAAAAGCCATGTGTGAGGCCCTCATATCGGAGGCTCTGGAGAAAGGTATGAGGGGCCAAATTACACCTCACACACATCTTTGGGATGGTCCTCCTCCTCCTCCTCCTCCCTCTCCTCCAGGTCCTCCCAGTCCTCCTCCAGGTCCCCCTAGTCCTCCTCCTCCTCCAGGTCCTCCTCCTCCTCCAGGTCTTACTCCTCCTCCTGCCACATCTCCAACTGCACAGCCACAGCCCGGAAGGAAGCGTGGAAGGAAGACCAGACAGTGATTGCCCTGGGTTCAGTCTGGTCAGCCAAAAGATGCAGCCTCTTGTGGTACCACAGCCTGGGGACACAGATGTCATCTGCTGCTATCCGGATCTCTGCGAATTCTGGACCAGACTGCCCTCCCTTACAAATGGACTCCCCAGGCTACCAATTTTAATGTTGAAGAATTGATGTCTGCCGTGGGGGTCCCAGGCTTCGCTAATTTCTCCTGTTGATCCAGTGTTGCCTTTCTCTTTGTTTGGTTCTGAGCCCTTAATAAAGGATTTTTGTTTTGAATTATACTCTCCTATGTGTTTTACTTCAAAAAGGACAGTTGGTTTGTGAGGATTCAGGTACATTTCAAATATACAATGTGAAATGAACAAGGGTCACCAACAACAAACAATCTCCTTGAGATTAAATAATAAAAGATATCAATGGTGTTGGGGTAACTTGACACACAAAACACACACAAAAATATTCTGGAGTAAAAATAAAAATAACATTGAACAAAGATCAGCCTTGGAAAAAATCCAAACATTAAAGAAAAAAAAAGGTTTAAAATCCAAAATAAGGCAGTGCGCATGCGCGAGAGCTCCGTAATGGCCGCCTAAGCCCGGAGCTCCGCACCACCCCGGACCGACGAGCGGCATAACCCCGGCCCCAGCAGGAGGAGGATGCGCTCAAGCACTCCCCTCGCTCTCGGAACTGCGGGGGAACACGGTGAGATGGCCGGCACACAAGCCCGCCGAGATCTGGGCCCGCAATTTGCAGCGGTGGCGGCGGACGGGCCCACCAAGATGGCCGCCGACGGGGACACTACTAGGCCTCACACAGCCTCACTTCACAAGGGGTCAGAGCAGCGTCCCATCTTCACCCCTCCGACCCTGACCTATGCCCAGGCAACACAGGGAAGCCACAACACGCTCCAGACCGCGCACCAGGGCATGCACCAGCACCAAGCTCCACAGGCTGCTCTCAGAGACTCTCACAGCAGTGAGCAGGGGGAAGATGGCGCTTCTCCCTCAGGCATACCCCCTCACCTCTCCTCCTATGCAGGCTCCCCACCTGGATACACATTTCAGGACATATCTGTCATGCAAGAGGAGCTCTTCTCCAAATTCTCTACCCTTTTAGAAAAGGGCCTAGCCAACACTGCCTCTCAGATCACAAATGCTATTAAATCAGACCTCTCTAACCTGGGCTCTAGGATGGAGGCGATGGAAGACAAAATTGACCATACAGTCGCCAGAACCAACCAGAACGCCGCACACCTCCAGTCAGTCCAAGAACAGCTAGAAACGGCCCTATCAAGAATTGACGAACTTGAGAACAGGTCTAGGAGGTACAACTTCCGAATTAGAGGCCTTCCTGAATCCTTCACGGATATCCCCCTCACGGTGCAGTACTTTATCTCGGACCTCATCCCCAACATCCCGCCGCATAGGCTGGAGCTGGATAGGGTGCACAGAGCCCTGGGTCCCCCGAGGAAAGACGGGTCCCCAAGGGACATAATAGTTAAACCGCACTTCTACGCGGTAAAAGAGGAGGTAATGAGACAATCTCGCCTGAAGCCCAAGCTCCAACACCAGGGTCACCAAATTCAGGTCTTTGCGGACCTCGCTCAATCCACCATCCAAAGAAGATGCACCCTCAAACCCCTCCTGTCAGTGTTGATGGAACGAGACATCAAATACCGCTGGACATTCCCCTTCGCGGTAAAGTTTTCCATACAAGGCAAGACCTCATCTGCCACAGGCTCATCCAAACGCCCCCCCCCAGGCAGCCCAGCTTCACCTCTCTGGATTAGGAATGAGCTTCGTGTTCGAGTCGAACCCATGTTCGACTCGAACATCGTCTGTTCGATCGTTCGCCGAATTGCGAACGATATGGGCCGTTCGCGCCAAATTCGTGTGGCGCGTCACGGCCCATAATTCACTGCGGCATTGCAGTGCATTGCTTGCTGATGATTGGCCAAGCATGCACTATGACCCGCATGCTTGGCCAATCACAGCGCCGCCTTAACAGAGAGCCATAATTGGCCAAAGCCAAGGAGGCTTTGGCCAATTATGGCTCAGGGGATTTAGTACACGCCCCACACTATATAAGGCCGCCTGCACGGCGGCCCTGTGCAGTGTGTTCCGGTGTGCTTAGAGAGAGAGAGAGACAGTGTCATTTCATTTGAGTTAGCTAGATTAGGCAGGACAGTCAGTCAGTTAGCTGCACTTAAAGTGTATTGTGTATATATATGCATCCCAGGTGTTGCATATATATATATATATATACACTGTATTCAGTTTAGCTAGATCCGTTCCTGTTATCTTCTAGACTATTTACATTTAGTGCAGTGCGTCCTGCTCACAGTGTTCAGCTAGATCCGTTCCTGTTATATTCCTACTGACAGGCAGGCTTGTCTTGTTACAGTATTTTGAAGAAAATTACTGGTGTTCTTTTGATCCTATTAGTACCACAGTCAGGCAGCTAGACTATTTACATTTAGTGCAGTGCGTCCTGCTCACAGTGTTCAGCTAGATCCGTTCCTGTTATCTTCTTACTGACAGGCAGGCTTGTCTTGTTACAGTATTTTAAAGAAAATTACTGGTGTTCTTTTGATCCTATTAGTACCACAGTCAGGCAGCTAGACTATTTACAGTTAGTGCAGTGCGTCCTGCCCACAGTGTTCTGCTAAACCTACAAGTAAGTGGGGTGCGTCCTGCTCACAGTGTTCAGCTAAACCTACAAGTTAGTGGGGTGCGTCCACCTCACAGTGTTCAGCTAAACCTACAAGCTAGTGGGGTGCGTCCTGCTCACAGTGTTCAGCTAGATCCGTTTCTGTTATCTTCTTACTAACAGGCAGGCTTGTCTTGTTACAGTAAATACAGCTACCTGAAGAAAATTGCTGGTGTTCTTTTGATCCTATTAGTACCACAGTCAGGCAGCTAGACTATTTACAGTTAGTGCAGTGCGTCCTGCTCACAGTGTTCTGCTAAACCTACAAGTTAGTGGGGTGCGTCCTGCTCACAGTGTTCAGCTAAACCTACAAGTTAGTGGGGTGCGTCCACCTCACAGTGTTCAGCTAAACCTACAAGCTAGTGGGGTGCGTCCTGCTCACAGTGTTCAGCTAGATCCGTTTCTGTTATCTTCTTACTGACAGGCAGGCTTGTCTTGTTACAGTAAATACAGCTACCTGAAGAAAATTGCTGGTGTTCTTTTGATCCTATTAGTACCACAGTCAGGCAGCTAGACTATTTACAGTTAGTGCAGTGCGTCCTGCTCACAGTGTTCTGCTAAACCTACAAGTTAGTGGGGTGCGTCCTGCTCACAGTGTTCAGCTAAACCTACAAGTTAGTGGGGTGCGTCCACCTCACAGTGTTCAGCTAAACCTACAAGCTAGTGGGGTGCGTCCTGCTCACAGTGTTCAGCTAGATCCATTTCTGTTATCTTCTTACTGACAGGCAGGCTTGTCTTGTTACAGTAAATACAGCTACCTGAAGAAAATTGCTGGTGTTCTTTTGATCCTATTAGTACCACAGTCAGGCAGCTAGACTATTTACAGTTAGTGCAGTGCGTCCTGCCCACAGTGTTCTGCTAAACCTACAAGTAATCTATGGATTAGGGATGAGCTTCGTGTTCGAGTCGAACCCATGTTCGACTCGAACATCGGCTGTTCGATTGTTCGCCGAATTGCGAACGATATGGGCCGTTCGCGCCAAATTCGTGTGGCGCGTCACGGCCCATAATTCACTGCGGCATTGCAGTGCATTGCTTGCTGATGATTGGCCAAGCATGCACTATGACCCGCATGCTTTGCCAATCACAGCGCCGCCTTAACAGAGAGCCATAATTGGCCAAAGCCAAGGAGGCTTTGGCCAATTATGGCTCAGGGGATTTAGTACACGCCCCACACTATATAAGGCCGCCTGCACGGCGGCCCTGTGCAGTGTGTTCTGGTGTGCTTAGAGAGAGAGAGAGACAGTGTCATTTCATTTGAGTTAGCTAGATTAGGCAGGACAGTCAGTCAGTTAGCTGCACTTAAAGTGTATTGTGTATATATATGCATCCCAGGTGTTGCATATATATATATATATACACTGTATTCAGTTTAGCTAGATCCGTTCCTGTTATCTTCTAGACTATTTACATTTAGTGCAGTGCGTCCTGCTCACAGTGTTCAGCTAGATCCGTTCCTGTTATATTCCTACTGACAGGCAGGCTTGTCTTGTTACAGTATTTTGAAGAAAATTACTGGTGTTCTTTTGATCCTATTAGTACCACAGTCAGGCAGCTAGACTATTTACATTTAGTGCAGTGCGTCCTGCTCACAGTGTTCAGCTAGATCCGTTCCTGTTATCTTCTTACTGACAGGCAGGCTTGTCTTGTTACAGTATTTTAAAGAAAATTACTGGTGTTCTTTTGATCCTATTAGTACCACAGTCAGGCAGCTAGACTATTTACAGTTAGTGCAGTGCGTCCTGCCCACAGTGTTCTGCTAAACCTACAAGTAAGTGGGGTGCGTCCTGCTCACAGTGTTCAGCTAAACCTACAAGTTAGTGGGGTGCGTCCACCTCACAGAGTTCAGCTAAACCTACAAGCTAGTGGGGTGCGTCCTGCTCACAGTGTTCAGCTAGATCCGTTTCTGTTATCTTCTTACTAACAGGCAGGCTTGTCTTGTTACAGTAAATACAGCTACCTGAAGAAAATTGCTGGTGTTCTTTTGATCCTATTAGTACCACAGTCAGGCAGCTAGACTATTTACAGTTAGTGCAGTGCGTCCTGCTCACAGTGTTCTGCTAAACCTACAAGTTAGTGGGGTGCGTCCTGCTCACAGTGTTCAGCTAAACCTACAAGTTAGTGGGGTGCGTCCACCTCACAGTGTTCAGCTAAACCTACAAGCTAGTGGGGTGCGTCCTGCTCACAGTGTTCAGCTAGATCCGTTTCTGTTATCTTCTTACTGACAGGCAGGCTTGTCTTGTTACAGTAAATACAGCTACCTGAAGAAAATTGCTGGTGTTCTTTTGATCCTATTAGTACCACAGTCAGGCAGCTAGACTATTTACAGTTAGTGCAGTGCGTCCTGCTCACAGTGTTCTGCTAAACCTACAAGTTAGTGGGGTGCGTCCTGCTCACAGTGTTCAGCTAAACCTACAAGTTAGTGGGGTGCGTCCACCTCACAGTGTTCAGCTAAACCTACAAGCTAGTGGGGTGCGTCCTGCTCACAGTGTTCAGCTAGATCCGTTCCTGTTATCTTCTTACTGACAGGCAGGCTTGTCTTGTTACAGTAAATACAGCTACCTGAAGAAAATTGCTGGTGTTCTTTTGATCCTTTTAGTACCACAGTCAGGCAGCTAGACTATTTACAGTTAGTGCAGTGCATCCTGCTCACAGTGTTCTGCTAAACCTACAAGTTAGTGGGGTGCGTCCTGCTCACAGTGTTCAGCTAAACCTACAAGTTAGTGGGGTGCGTCCACCTCACAGTGTTCAGCTAAACCTACAAGCTAGTGGGGTGCGTCCTGCTCACAGTGTTCAGCTAGATCCGTTCCTGTTATCTTCTTACTGACAGGCAGGCTTGTCTTGTTACAGTAAATACAGCTACCTGAAGAAAATTGCTGGTGTTCTTTTGATCCTATTAGTACCACAGTCAGGCAGCTAGACTATTTACAGTTAGTGCAGTCCGTCCTGCTCACAGTGTTCTGCTAAACCTACAAGTTAGTGGGGTGCGTCCTGCTCACAGTGTTCAGCTAAACCTACAAGTTAGTGGGGTGCGTCCACCTCACAGTGTTCAGCTAAACCTACAAGCTAGTGGGGTGCGTCCTGCTCACAGTGTTCAGCTAGATCCGTTCCTGTTATCTTCTTACTGACAGGCAGGCTTGTCTTGTTACAGTATTTTAAAGAAAATTGCTGGTGTTCTTTTGATCCTATTAGTACCACAGTCAGGCAGCTAGACTATTTACAGTTAGTGCAGTGCGTCCTGCTCACAGTGTTCTGCTAAACCTACAAGTTAGTGGGGTGCGTCCTGCTCACAGTGTTCAGCTAAACCTACAAGTTAGTGGGGTGCGTCCACCTCACAGTGTTCAGCTAAAGCTACCTGTAGAAGGTTGGTGGTGTTCTCATACTACAGGCAGGCAGTTGATTTTGCTAGCTGCAGTATCAGTACATATATATATATATATATATATATATATATATATATATATATATATATATCCCAGCTTAGTGCAGCTACAGGCCATTAGTATGTCTGGAAGGCCAAGAAGGAGAGGCAGACAGTCACAAGCCAATAAGAGAGGGCAAGCAGGCTCTGTGTCTAGTGCTGGTCGTGGAGACGGTGCATCCTCATCAGCACGTGGCCATGGGACACGCTTGGCCTTTTTTTCGGCAGCTGGCCATGTTGAGCCGCAACATGCGGAAGACTTGGTCGAGTGGATGACCAAGCCGTCCTCATCCTCCTCATCCTCTCTCACCCATGCCCAGGGTACTTTGTCTGGCAAAGCAGCGGCCTCTTCCCTTGGCTCAATGTCATTAGTGACTCCTTCCCTAGCCCCACCATGTCCTCCTGAGGAGTCCCTCGAACTGTTTGACCACAGTGTTGGGTACATGCTCCAGGAGGATGCCCAGCGTTTGGAAGGCTCTGATGATGATACTGAGCTCGATGAAGGCAGTAACACGAGCACGGACAGAGGGGGTGCCCAAGAAGGACAGCAATCTGGCAGTCATGCTCCCCCTGCTGCAGCATACTGCCAGGTTTGCTCCAGTGATGAGGAGGGAGGGGATGATGAGGTCACTGACTCAACGTGGGTGCCTGATAGGAGAGAGGAGGAGGAGGAGGAGGAGGAGGCGGCACATCACCAACGAGGCAGGATGCCCTCCAGGGGCCAGCCTAAGGGCAGCACATTAACTGCATCACACCCCAAAGCTCCACATGTGCAGGGCGCTGCAGTCTCTGCGCGTTATTCAAAAAGTTCTTTGGTGTGGGCCTTTTTTGAGACGAGTGCATCAGATCGCACCGCTGCTATTTGCAACATATGTCTCAAGCGTATCTCGCGTGGCCAAAACATCTCCCGCTTGGGTACCACATGCTTGACCAGACAAATGTTGACCTGCCATGCAGTTCGTTGGCAAGCGTATCTAAAAGACCCACACCAAAGAACAAAGAGGACCTCTGCTTGCTCCTCATCAGCTAAGATTTCCAACCCCACTAGACCTTCAGTCCTCTCTGAGACCTGCACTGAGAGGAATGAAGGTGTAGAATTAGGTGTGTCACAGCCACGTACTTGTGGGCAATCTGATTTTGGTACACCGACGTCAGATTGTACCAGGCAAATTTCCCTGCCCCAGCTGCTGCACCGCCGAAAGAAGTTTGCTCCCAGCCATCCACATGCCCAACGGTTGAATGCTAGCTTGGCAAAATTGCTAGCACTTCAACTGCTGCCTTTTCAGTTGGTAGACTCTGCCCCCTTCCGTGAGTTTGTGGAATGTGCGGTTCCTCAGTGGCAGGTACCCAAACGCCACTTTTTCTCACGGAAGGCAATTCCGGCTCTCTACCAGCATGTGTAAGGCAATGTCCATGCCTCGCTGGACAGGGCGGTCAGCGGTAAGGTGCATATTACCGCTGACTCATGGTCCAGCAGGCATGGACAGGGACGTTACCTAAGTTTCACGGCGCATTGGGTGACTCTGCTGGCAGCTGGGAAGGATGCAGGACAAGGTGCAGTAGTGTTGGAGGTTGTTCCGCCACCACGCCTCCAAAATGCTAATGATTGTGACACACCTCTCTCCTCCACCCCCTCCTCTTCTTCTTCCTCCATGGCCTCTTCCTCGGAACCAGCGGTGCTCCGTAGTCGTTCAAGGGGCTACGCAAGTACGCAGGCCAAAAGATGCCATGCGGTGCTTGAGCTGGTGTGCTTGGGGGACAGGAGCCACACTGGGGCAGAGGTTCTGTCAGCTCTGCAGGGGCAGGTTCAGAGGTGGTTGACGCCACGCCAACTTAAGGCAGGAATGGTGGTTTGCGACAATGGCACCAACCTCCTCTCTGCCCTCCGACAGGGACAAATGACCCATGTGCCCTGTTTGGCTCACGTCCTTAACTTGGTGGTGCAGCGGTTCTTGGGCAGGTACCCGGGCTTACAGGATGTCCTGAGGCAGGCCAGGAAAGTCTGTGTGCATTTCCGCCGGTCATATAATGCCAGTGCTCGGCTGACGGACCTCCAAAAGGAGTTTAACCTGCCCAAGAACCGCCTAATCTGTGACATGCCCACCAGGTGGAACTCAACGTTGGCCATGCTGCAGCGGCTGCACACACAGCAGAGGGCCATCAATGAGTACCTGTGCGACTATGGCACCAGGACAGGGTCAGAGGAGCTTGTTTTTTTTTCCCCACGCCAGTGGGCCATGATCAGGGATGCATGCACTGTCCTGTCACCATTTGAGGAGGCCACGAGGATGGTGAGCAGTGACAGTGCATGCATCAGTGACACTGTCCCCCTTGTCCACCTGTTGGAGCACACGCTGCGTGGAATAATGGACAGGGCACTTGAGGCAGAACAGAGGCAGGAAGAGGAGGACTTCCTTAGCTCTCAAGGCCCCCTTTATCCAGACAGTGTTCCTGCGTGCCCGCCGATCACACAGGAAGAGGACGAGGAGGAAGAGGAGGAGGAGGAGGAGGAAGATTGTGTCAGTATGGAGGTGGAGCCTGGCACTCAGCATCAGCAGCAGTCTTTAAGGGATCAGTCCCAAGAAACACATGGACTTGTACGTGGCTGGGAGGAGGTGGCTGCGGACCATGTCGTCCTTAGTGACCCAGAGGACTCCGGACCGAATGCCTCAGCAAACCTACGCTGCATGGCCTCCCTGATCCTGCAAAGCCTGCGTAAGGATCCTCGTATTCGTGGTATCAAGGAGAAGGACCAATACTGGCTGGCAACCCTCCTTGATCCACGTTACAAGGGTAAGGTTGCGGACCTTATCTTGCCATCGCAGAGGGAGCAGAGGATGAAACATCTTCGGGAGGCCTTGCAGAAAGGTCTGTGCAACGCGTTCCCAGAGACTGGGAGGTTACAAACTCCTGTTTCTGGACAACGTGTTGCTGAGGCTTCGGTCAGTCAAAGAAGGAGCGGTGGAGAAGGTGGCCGTCTGACCGATGTGTTCAGACAATTTTTTGGTCCGCAGCCCCAAGGTATGATCGGTTCCAGCAACCATCGCCAGCGTCTGTTTTACATGGTGCAGGAATACCTAGGGGCAAGATCAGACTTGGACACCTTTCCCACCGAAAATCCTCTGGGTTACTGGGTCTTGAGGATGGATCACTGGCCAGAGCTTGCACAGTATGCAATTGAGCTACTGGCCTGTCCTGCATCCAGCGTTCTTTCGGAACGCACATTCAGTGCTGCTGGAGGCGTGGTAACCGATCACAGGGTGCGTCTGTCCACTGACTCGGTCGATCGACTGACCTTCATAAAAATGAATGAGTCTTGGATCACCACCAGCTACCAAGCACCTGATGCTGATGTAACCGAATAATTTTTTTTGAAATCTCAGATCCCTTCAAAGACTGCCTATGCTGATGCTGAGTGACTATCCCTGAGTAATTATCCTCTTCCTCCTCAATCATCACGCTGATAGCTTGTAAGAACATTTTTGGTTCTGGGTGCCACCACCAGTGCCTAAGGCACAATTTTTCAGCCCCTGTTTAACAGGGGCGTGTAATTACGATTTTTGATGTAATACTTTGCAGCAGGGCTCGTTCCTGCATTCCAACTAGAGTGTCTGTGAGGGGTTGCAGTGTTGTGGCACCAGCACCAGTGCCTAAGGCCCAATTTTTCAGCCCTTGTTTAACAGGGGCGTGTAATTACAATTTTTGATGCAATACTTTGCAGCAGGGCTCGTTCCTGCATTCCAACTAGAGTGTCTGTGAGGGATTGCAGTGTTGTGGCACCAGCACCAGTGCCTAAGGCCTAATTTTTCAGCTCCTGTTCAACAGGGGCATGTAATTACAATTCTTGATCTAATATTTCACAGCAGAGCCCTGTGAGGGCTTACAGTGTTGTGGCCACAGCAACACCTAAGGCCCAAATTTCTGCTGAGTATATAGGGCAGGACCCTACTTTCAAACAACTAACTTACAAACGACTCCTACTTGCAAACGGAAGGAGACAACAGGAAGTGAAATCTACCCCTAGGAAGGGAAATTCTCTCCTGTAAGAGTTAATATGGGAAAAACATTTCTCCTTTCCACTGATGCTTTCCAATCCATTGGGACAAAAAGTGAGGTGAAATCTTCTGAAGAGGAGGAAAGACAGCAAAACAAATGTCACAGGGGTGATAACCCTTCCCTATGTTTTCCAAAAAGCTTAAAAAAGATTTTTTGGCTGGAGCTAAACACATTAAAAATGTACCCGTTCAAAATTACAAAGAGATTCTACTTAACAACAAACCTACAGCCTGTATACTGCTGTTCAGAGTATATAGGGCCTGGTGGCCCCACACCTTTCCTTATTTTAATTTGGGTGCGGGGTTCCCCTTAATATCCATACAAGACCCAAAGGGCCTGGTAATGGACTGGGGGGTACCCATGCCGTTTGTCTCACTGATTTTCATCCATATTGCCAGGACCCGACATTACATTAAACCCGCAAGCAGTTTTAAATGAGATTTTTTCCTTTAAAAATGACATTTGGTGCAGGGACTGTTCTAAACACGGGAAACATGCGTCACTTTACAGGCATACTATAGATACCCCTCAGGTACGATATTTAAAGGAATATTTCACTTTTTTCTTTTTTACTTTAAGCATCATTAAAATCACTGCTCCCGAAAAAACGGCCGTTTTTAAAAGTTTTTTTTGCATTGATACATGTCCCCTGGGGTAGGACCCGGGTCCCCAAACCCTTTTTAGGACAATACCATGCAAATTAGCCTTTAAAATGAGCACTTTTGATTTCGAACGTTCGAGTCCCATAGACGTCAATGGGGTTCTAACGTTCGTGCGAACTTTCGGTCCGTTCGCAGGTTCTGGTGCGAACCGAACCGGGGGGTGTTCGGCTCATCCCTACTCTGGATCAAGGGCCCCTCTAAGAGGAGCAAAGATGGCAAGCCCCCTTAACGGAGTAAGAAGACCCCCTTCTTACGCACCCAGGCCTTCCACGGTCTTTCCTGTGGGGGACGTTCCCCCTTCTTTGAATGAGCAAACGCTCCTCTTTTCAATCCAAGACCCCAACGAGGCCTCGGACACAGGTCATTGAACTTAATTTTCTTTTACAGATGGGACTACGTCTACGGATGAAATCCCCTGAAGTGTCCATCCTAAGGAGAACAGTTCTTGTGATCCCTTGGCCTTTTCGATGCGAAAGTGAGTTCTCTTCCCATCCCAATCTGAGACTTATAACACTGAGACCTCAGTTCCTCATAGCCCTCAATAACTAATTATCTTCTCCCCATTGTTACTTTTTATTATCAGGTTTATTTGGGTTCTTAGCTCTGCTTGAATCCCTTTTACAGTTTCCACGAAAGTTTTTACTGTACTGAAATAGCAGTAACAAATTGCACTTATTGAGATGAAGATCTTACACCACGTTATGCAAATAGTATATAGTTACGGTTCCTTAGAAGCATGGGTCCGGGGTGGTACCCATGCGCCTCCTCTCACCTCGAGGGCAACCACTGTGCCCCCGAAGAGTGAGACTTCTCTCGGCCAATATGGACGAGGGAAGACTTAAATTGGAGTTTAAGCGGCCTGACATACCGCTATCCTCCACGGGTCCCTCTAGAAGACCCTTGTCGCTACAGTTTTTGTCATTATTGTTGTTGTTTTCTTTATTTACTTGTCTCTCCTCCTTCTTCCCTCCTCTTCCTCTCACCTTTTCTTTTTCTCCTAGCTGGCCGTCTGGAGATCCCCCGGTCCCTCCCGCACGCTACTATAGCACGGACCCGTCCACCTTCTCGTACTCAAGGAACTCTCCCCATCACAAGGTAGGCGGCTGCTGGGCCAGTGATCACTCCCCTCTCTGTTCCCATGACTGACCAAGTGTCTAAGGGCCTGGACCTTAGGGTCGCCTCTCACAACATGCAGGGGCTCAACTCTCCCAAGAAAAGAAGGGTTGCCTTAGACCATTATAAATCCCTCAAACTGGATGTAGTGCTCCTTCAGGAGACGCACTTTCCGATTCCATACAGTCCCAAGTTCTTACACGCCTTCTACCCATCTTTCTTCATGGCCAACGCACCAAACAAAACAAAGGGGTAGCAGTACTTTTCTCTAAAAATAGCAAATTTAACCATATCTCTGACCTTAAAGACCCAGAGGGTAGGTTCATCCTTGTAAAGGGCACTCTGGAGGGAGTACTATACTCCATAATCTCTTACTACGCCCCTAATAAGGGTCAAGCATCCTTCTTCCAGAACCTCTTTGCAACTCTTGGCCCCCTCCTGGAGGGGAAAGTCATTTGGGGTGGGGACTCAAATGTAGCGTTTGACCAGGGTCTAGACAAAACCAACCCTCTCAAAGGAAAACTTACACGCCCCACCAAACTAAGCACCAGAATAGCTAAAATGATTCACTCCCAGGGGTTAGCAGATATTTGGAGGGAACTGAATCCCACCTCCAGGGACTTTACTCACTTCTCCTCGCCCCACCAGACCTACGCAAGGATAGATCACATTCTTATCCAGACTAATCTCATCCCTCTTGCCACCAAAGCCAAAATCCTAGACATAGTCTGGTCGGACCACTCAATGGTCCTCCTGACTTTGAAAAATGCGCTATCGCGTAGTGGTGGCTCTTACTGGAAACTGAACGAGTCTCTCCTGGGGGATCCAGTTCAAGCCAAATTAGTAGCGGACGCGATTAAGGAATATTTTCGGTTAAATGATGTGGGTAACATCTCCCCCGAAACACTATGGGCAGCCCACAAGGCCTCGGTCCGTGGCGAGCTTATCAGATTAGCCACTAAAGTTAAAAAGGAGAGGATGATAGACATTCTCAGGCTGGAACAAAAATATATAGCTTTAAAAACCGAACATAAAAAATCCCCATCTAAAGACCTCAATGACAAATTAGACACAATTAGACTGGAACTCAACCTAGCTTTAACGGCAAAAGCTGAAAAACACATTAGATGGAGCGGTGCTAAATTCTACTGCCACAAAGACAGAGTCGGGACAATGCAAGCCGCGAAACTCTCCCCCAAGTTCCAATCTCGCACTTTCCCCAAAGTGCGCATAGCGGGTCAACCCCCCCACGGCCAATCCATCTAAAATCATGACAGCTTTCCATGACTTCTACTCAGGCTTATACAAAGCCACGCAAACACAGAGCGACAGTTCGACCGCCTCCTTCCTCGAGAATGTCAAACTGCCATCTCTTTCCAAAGACCACAGAGACCTGATGGAGGAGCCCTTCTCCTCAGACGAAATTAAGGAAGTTATCAAAAACCTCAAGACAGGCTCGGCCCCCGGGCCGGACGGCTTGTCAGTCCCTTATTACAAAAAGTTCGGGGACATACTGGCCCCACACATGGCCAAATTTTTCAACTCTAAGAGAACGGGATCCCCTTTCGACCCCCACTTGAATACGGCTTTCATAACAGTAATCCCCAAACCGAATAAGAACCAAGAAGAAGTAGAGAACTATAGGCCCATTTCCCTTATCAATAACGATCTCAAGATACTCACTAAAATCTTAGCCAACCGACTAGCCTCGTTTATCAAGCAGTACGTTCACAAAGACCAGGTAGGCTTCATCCCAGGAAGGCAGGGTCCAGATCAAATTAGGAGAGCGGTGGACATTGTCTCCATTCTCCAATCAAATTGGGATGGGGGCCCAAAACAAGCAGGTATGTTGTTGTCATTAGATTTACATAAGGCCTTCGACGCGATCGAATGGCCTTACCTTTTCTCCATCCTGGAGAGATGGGGTTTCGGGGCTAGCTTCCTAGGGGTACTAAGATCCCTCTACTCCAACCCGGCGGCAATAATCCGACTGCAGGGACAACACTCCAAACCCCTTCAAATAACGAGAGGGACGAGACAGGGTTGCCCTCTCTCCCCTCTCATTTTCGCTATGGCCATCGAAACACTGGCAATAGCGATTAGATCAAACCCCAACATTCACGGCGTATCCTGTGGGGAACAAGTCCACAAGTGTGGGCTCTTCGCCGATGACATGCTCCTGTTCATAACGTCCCCTATCACTTCACTCCCTAATTTATGTAAATTATTGAAAGATTTCTCTAGCACCTCAGGCCTCAAGGTGAACTACTCTAAATCTTCTGCCTTAAACATCTCCCTGCAGTCGGGTACGGTTGCCGCTCTTAAAAGTTCCTTTGATTTCAAATGGAATGACCAATGGATAGATTATTTAGGAATCAAACTTCCAGCTAGAACAGAACAACTGTGCCCCCTAAATTTCCCGCCAATGTACCGGAAATTAACAGCTGATCTGGGAGCTTGGTCCAAGGGTGAAATTTCCTGGCTGGGCAGAGTTCATGCTGTGAAGATGACTCTTCTTCCCAGACTGCTATACCTCTTCAGGGCCATCCCGATAAATATAACCAAAGAACACCTTTCCAATTTCCAAAAGAAGATCACCAAATTTATCTGGGGGGGCAGAGGACATAGATTTCAACAAAAAACCCTATTCCTTCCAAGAGACCAGGAAGGCATGGGGGCTCCTCAGCTTCACTGGTACTTTCAAGCGGCCAGGCTGGCCCAACTGTCCACGGTTTACTCCAGGGCAGAGAAACCAGACTGGATTCAAATAGAGCGACAGGCTGTCCCCACATACACCCTGGACTATCTCCTCTGGACCCCTCCCAATCAGAGGCCTGGAAACAGCCCAAAGTCTCGGTGAAAGCGGCTATCCACAAAATCTCTTGGATCATGGCCCAAGAGAAATTGGCTAGCATCTTAGATGACAAGTGATTCAATAAGTGACAGCAAAGGAGAGTCCACCACCAGGGATAGAGGGGGTTGCTCCTTACCAGATGGCCACGACCCCCCACTACAGAGGGTCACAGCAAGCAGGCAATCTTATAACCCAGAGATTGGGAGCTTCTATCGGTCTCCACCGGGGGTCATCTCACCATCAGCCACACCAGCGAAACCAATGGCAGGGATACACCAGATGGCCGCGACCCCCCACTACAGAGGGTCACAGCAAGCAGGCAATCTTATAACCCAGAGATTGGGAGCTTCTATCGGTCTCCACCAGGGGTCATCTCACCGTCAGCCACACCAGCGAAACCAATGGCGGGGATACACCATAGAATACAAAAGGAGCTCACATAGTGTAAAACCACCACAATTTATTAAAAATTTAAAATAACAAAGTGAACACTTACAAAACGTAGTTAATATAAAAGCCTGAAGTCCGACTCCTTGGCCACAGGAGCCCGGACAAACCCGTCCTGCTGGAATACAACACTGTTTGGGGGTGACGTCAGCGCGTCGTCTGGCTCCGCCTGGGCCGGTGGAGACCGATAGAAGCTCCCAATCTCTGGGTTATAAGATTGCCTGCTTGCTGTGACCCTCTGTAGTGGGGGGTCGTGGCCATCTGGTAAGGAGCAACCCCCTCTATCCCTGGTGGTGGAGTCTCCTTTGCTGTCATTTATTGAATCACTATTTGGATTTTTTGTACTTTTTTGGGAGAATTTATATACTTTTTGATCATATTGATTTTTTAGTTTGGGACATTAATTTGGATTATTATTAATAGTTATTCACATACACTTTTATGTTTAATTCCACATTCAATAGAAGGAACTTTTTTCTCACTGAGGACTTTTATGGTAACTTGCACATGTATTAGCGCAATTCTTTTTATTTCCTAAAATTTATTTCACAATTGCTGTTTATTGTTGGGATTGCAGCTTTTCAACAATTTATTGTTTATTTTGGTTTATAGCGCAGTTTTTTCTTCTTTTTTCCATCTTAGATGACAAAACTAAGCAATTTGAAGCCATATGGGAGCCCTGGGCAAAATTCGTCGGCATCTCTCTCATACCAGGAATCCCACCCCAAAACTAACAGGGGTCAACTTATGAGGCGGGGGCCCCTCCAGACGGACGGCTAACATTCCTCTCACTCTTTTCCTTTCTCCTCTTCCTCTTTTCTATCCTTCCAAATGTATTTTTGATTAATCCAGTCCCTCTGCTGGGGGAAACCAGGATAGTTCAGCGGGTAATGACCGTATTGTGTTTTCTGACCAGTTTTCCTTCATTTTGAGACAATCATTACTCAGCTCGTAGCTCGTTTCTCTCGGATAGGTGGTAATCTCCACTGCTTTATTATATAGATCTTTGAGACCCTAGGGCCCTTGGTCAATCCCTGGTCAGGAGAGGAGCGGGGCTCACACTGTGCACAGCATGATCCCGTTAGGGGTGCCGGTGGGATCCCCTAGTGCCTCTCTAGACGGCAGATAATCCCCCTAGGGAACACGTTCTATGTTTACATCAGTTGCAAGGTTTCAAGCATTGATTCCTATACACCATAGTTAATCATATTCAATGAGCCTTATAAATGCTAATGCTCTAGCCCCAGCAGGCATATCTTATGTATCAGAGGATGTTACATGATATGTGATTTCAAATCCTGTATTGTACTTTATCGTATATATTTTCTTGTTTTTGTACAAAACCAATAAAAGATTTTGAAAGCAAAATCCAAAATAAAAAAAAAATAAAAAATATAAAACTGTCAGATGTGACAACTAATAACAATATATTCAGGGAATCCCACTAAAAAAACACAAATAAAAGTTTGTGAGAAGTGTGTGTGAATATGAGCAGCAAAACGACTTAATTCTTGTCACATTATAAAGAAGAAGAGAGTGCGCTGTATTAAACCTTTTTGAACATTGCAGCGTGACGAAAGTGCTGTATCCATTGCGAACGCTAAGTTTACCAGAACGAGCTGTCCCGTGTCGGAATTTCTTCTGAGCATGCGTGGCACTTTGTGCGTCGGAACAGGCCACACACGGTCGGAATTGACGCGATCGGATTTTGTTGTCGGAAAATTTTATCTCCTGCTGTCCAACTTTGTGTGTCGGAAAATCCGATGGAAAATGTCCGATGGCGCCCACATACGGTCGGAATTTCCGACAACACGCTCCGATCGGACATTGCCCATCGGAAAATCCGACCGTGTGTACGGGGCATTATAGTTAAAATAGTATGGCACAATGTGGACATGCTTCCCATCTATAGCCCATCCACAGTTGGGAAAGTCCCAACGGGTGGCAAAATGGGATGCACAGTCTGCCATTCCTGTGGTGTTGAAGGAAACTGGGGAATCAACCAAGAAAAAAAATATAAGTACTTTTGCACATAACATTGCAAGCAGATTACACAAAAAACATTCTTGCCCAACATCAGTATAACATTTATTTTTAGTATTTTATTTTAAGGCCCACTTATCAGATTCCTCACCCCCTCTGATGGCCCATTGATAACATTTAAGGGGGGGCTTATAAATTAATTTAAGGACACACATACCATTTGGACACATTTTAAGGGGGTGTTTATGGTAAGCACTACAATGGAGCTGACAAAATACATTAAGTGATTAGACTAGGTGTGTATGGGCCCAGGATAGCATGCTGGGGAGGTTAGTGAAGGCAAATATGCATGAAGGACAAAAAAGAAGCATTAAAAGATTACGGTATGCATGAGGACAAAGGGGACATTCACAGCATATTACAATCATGGTAATTAGGGATTAATGAAAGAAATACAATACATTAGCAAACATTAAATACATAGAATGTGATGTTAAAGGATAAATCTTACCTTAATATAGTCCTTCTGCAGGACCTGGATGATGGCAGAACAGGTCTTTGGGATAATGATCCCCAGAGCCTGGGGGGAGATGCCTGTCGAGAACTTCAAGTCCTGCAGGCTTCTCCCAGTCACCAAGTACCCCAACGTGACTAGCCTCTGCTCCGGAGTGATGGCTTGCCTCATGCAGGTATCTTGCCTGCTGATATAAGGGGTCAGCAAAGCCAACAAACTGTGAAAAATGGGGTCCGTCGTCCTGAGAAAGTTCCTGAAATCGTCAGGATTATTCTCATGGATCTCATGAAGCAAAGGCATGTGAGAGAATTGGTCACTCTGGAGCAACCAATTCTTGGTCCATGAATTCCTCCCCACCCTGTTGATGGACTGGACTTGGGTCAAACAATGAACTCCAACACCAAGCCCCAGCTTAGCACAAACTCTACAATGAGTACGTACCCGCAACATGGCTTCAAAATGGTTGGCTGGTCAGAACGTACTAACAGAACGCACTGAAGAACAGCAAGGCCTGTGAAGAGCGAGCTGAAAATCAGCAATGAGCAGACAAGAATGCACTGAATGAACTACATGCACTGAAAAGCAGATACAAACTCCACAAGCACAAACTGAACAGCAGTTAAACGATCTGAAAAAACACGAGTCTGAAAAGCACGAATGGTCTCCCACCAAACTTCTACTAACACGAGATAAACACGAAATTAGCAGAAGGGGCCCAAAGGGTGGCGCATTGGCTATTGAACTTACGTTTTATAGTCCTGTTGTACGTGGTATACGTCACTGCATTCTAAATGAACAGACTTTGGTGTGATCATGTGTAGGCAAGTCCGTTTCAGCGGAACTCCATCGGAACTCTGTCAGAAAGACCGTCGGAGTCTATTCTGATGGAAAGTTCAGTCGTGTGTACGCAGCATAAGATTGTGGACTCTAATGAGCAGGGCCCTCTGATTCCTCCTGTATTGAATTGTAATGTAATTGTACTATCTGCCCTCATGTTTAAAAGGGCTGCTCAAACTGTTGGCGCTATATAAATCCTGTATAGTATTAATAATAACTACAAAAATACTGACAATGCACTGTTCAAGACAAGAGGACTTGTGCTGTGGAAAATTTGCTCATAAAAAGCAGGTAGAAGTCAAATGACTCATATTGCCTAAAGGCTTGAGACATATGATTTTTTTCCTCATTGCAGTCCTAGTATGATTTTTTTCTGCACTGTATCTATGTGTGGGGGTGGCAATTTAAGTAGAGGAGAAAAGTTTTGCTTCCTCATTTTAGACTTGTGATCTGATGACTGTGAGGTAGTGATCAAGAATCAGGTTTAAAAAACACAGATCCACAGGTCCAGAGCAGTACAAGTCTCTTTCCAGTAATCCCTCAGAAAAGAAACAACACAGCAGTGACATTTTTAAACTCATATGACTATCAGTAAGAGGTAGCAGTGCGTTGCATAAAGAATTGATCTCACACTGCAGATATATAGAAAAAGATTGCCTAGGCACAGCCACATATTAGGAAGTGGACTGCTATTTGTCAGGACTCGGAATTCAAGGAAAATTGTCACTGCACTGATTAGGCACAAATAATATTTCTAGATATTGCCTCAGCAGATCTTTACTTATTGCGTTTATGTCCACTTTAAGTAGTATTTGTTTAAAAAAAATGCATGTTTTTATTCCTGTGTAAAGGTTATCTTCTTGCACAGGTCCCATTATGTCCTAGCAAACTCCAGAGCTAGGTGGGGATTATGGACAACCGTGATGAATAAATTCTCATCTGCAGGAGATGTTGAAGTCAGTAAAGGTGTGCTAGGTGATTTTATACACTAAATCATCAAACACTGTTTTTTCATGTTTAGGTTCATTTTTTACAGATATAACTTATTCCCTTTTAAGCCTGTAGCCATCTGAGATTTTTGAAAATTGCAAAAAGTATAAAATGCTGCTTCCTTGTGAGATGGGAATCTGGGGGCCTCTTGTACAATAGCTCATGTACGTAATGTCCCATGTATCATCTTTCATGCTTGTGTATTTGGCTCATCGCTTTCCCCAGTAGTTGTACAAACTAGAAGCATCCATCTGCTGAAATATAGTTTAAAATTCTATATGACTAAAGAGATGCAAATGATGCTGCTTTTTATTGAAATATTGGGATTTTCGGGTGCTGATAATGAGTGTAGACCTTCCCATCCTAAATCAATCTGTTTGTTTGTTTTTTTCATTTTAAAGAAAAAAAAAGAAGAAAAGCTTAATTTTTTTTTTGTTTTTTTTCAACAAATTTAATTTTAGAATGTACTAGTAGCACTTTTAAAAAAAAATCTTGTATCTTCTCAGAATGTACAACTATCTTTACTACAATGACAGCCATGTACTTTACATCTATACAGAAAGTTAAGCAGTTACTTTCACCTGTGCCCTGCACATAGAATGACCCACAGGTACCTTTCCTGTCTGTTACATTTTGGTGCTTCCTGGACAAAAATATCAATAATATATTTGCAATGCTGTGCCTCCACAAAAAAAGGCAGCCTTTGATTAATGTCCCTATCCTGTGCTATATTGATGAACTGGTAAAATAAAATATACCTGAAGGTATTAATTTATCCAGGTCATGGTATACCTTATAGTAGTTAGTCACATTCAACTAGATTTCTTCTGTAATGTTGAGAGAAACATTTTCCAGCATTTTTTTGTAGTTCTGGAAATGTTGTCTTGTTTTACACCTGTCTGTTATCCAACTGGGAAGGTTTTCCCTTATTTCCCATCTTCATAAGATAAATTAAATAAATGAAAGGCATGGAAAGCACTGTAAACATTATCAGGTTTTTTTGTTTGTTTTTACCATTAATGATTTTTTTTATCATATACAAAAAAGTTTTACAAGAGCTCTCATACGAAATCTGCTGCCAGGTGGAACTGTGGAAGTACTAAGTCAGGTGGCAGAACTGAGTGGGTGACGGACAGACCAGGTACTCCAACCATGCGCTGCTTGCTGTGTCCAGCAAGGCAGCTCAGGTCAGTTCAATAAGGGGGCAACACACATCACAGGGGGTATAGTCTATAATGGGCATTGTGCGCAAGAAGATGGTCAGTTTACGCGGGAAGGGGGTGTAGGGTTAAAGAGGGGTAGTGTATACAGGAAAGGTGGTGTAGGGTTAAAGGGGGTAGTGTGTACAGGAAGGGGGTGTAGGGTTAAAGGTGGGTGTAGGGTTAAAGGGGGAAGTGTATACAGGAAGGGGGGTGTAAGGTTAAAGGGGGCAGTGTGTGCAGCAAGGGGGGCAGTGTATACAGGAAGGGGGTGTAGGGTTAAAGGGGGTCAGTGTGTATAGAAAGGAGGATGTAGAATTAAAGGGGGCAGTGTGTATAGGAAGGGGATGTAGAATTAAAGGGGGCAGAGTGTATAGGAAGGAGGTGTAGAATTAAAGGGGGGCAGTGTGTATAGGAAGGTGGGTGTAGAATTTAAAGGAGGCCAGTGCATGCAGGAATGGGATGTAGCATTAAAGGGGGGCAGTGTATGGAGGAAGGGGAGTGTAGGGTTAAAGGGGTGGCATTATGTGCGGGAAGGTGTGTGTGTGTGTTTTTTTTTGGGGGGGGGTGCAAGTAGCTTACCTAGGGCACAAAAAAGTCTAGCATCGGCCCTGTTCAAATGCATAATATCATGGCGAATGACAACATATTTGGGTATTCCACACACAGAAATAACTTTCAAGGAGACCAAGTAGCAACTAAAAGTACAGCAGTGCTTGTCAAGGAGCAGAATAAATGTGAGTGCGGCACAACAATAAAATAAAAACATAACAATAGGTGTACATAACTAGGGTAGACGTACAACATCATGCAGTAAGTTCTCTTGCACCGTGAGCATAGAGTTACAAACACATTAAGGTGCCAACTATTTTAATTTCATTGTGTAAGTCACCCAAAAGTCCCATTGCTTATGGAAAGGTTCAGATTAGCAGTCATTGTAGACTTGCAGGCTGCTCACCTTTGTCCCCACTATTTTCAGAAAAGTGAGCCATTTCATGTTAGGGAGGTATATGTTTATAGGTGTGTATTAAAGATTGTTAATCCCACATCAAAATGAGGTACCTACCACAATCATATGGTTAAAGGCCACTGAGCCCTTTACAGCTATTAGCACTCCTCTTTTCTTAGTGTGTTAGACATGTAAACATATGGGAATTGTCTATAGGAGAACTGTGGGAGATTTGGGGAATTAAAATGGGTCTCTAGCAGTCAAAAAAACATCACACTGAAGCACTTTGTGCTTCCTTCCATGCCATCTAGCGCTTAGCTGAGCTGTTGAGCCCTTTCGCATTTAGAAAGGTGATTTTAAATTATATTGGTTTGGAAAGTCAGTTGTGGAACAAGATAGTCTCCCATTGAAGAGAGGCCCAGCTCAGAGAGAATGAGGAAATGTGATGTTACTTTGTGGTGACTTCAGTGATGAAGTAGCAGTTGGAACTTGAGACTTCAGGAAGTTCTGGTTAATTTCCTTAAAAGAATGATGAACATTTTCACTTGCAGAGAGCTCAAACATGATGCAAGATGTACCCTTGAAAATGAAAAAACAGAAAAGCAGAAAAGCAGTGTAACACAAACAAAGATATAATTTCAAAGTCAATAACAAACTTAAAAACAAATGATCTCCTGGGAAAACCTGGGAGGTAAGATACCACAACTTTTTTGGGGGTATAGCAGAAAATTTTATTTAGTGCACTTCTAGAGCTCACCAGAGCAGTGCTATGGAAATGGAAGTGAAATATCGGATAGGCCATGTCAAACAATGTTTACTTCTTGCAATTCAGATGTCACCCACTTACGAGAGGGGGATTTTTTGTGGTTTTCTGTGTCTATATCCAGTATTTTCCAGGCTCTCTTCTAAGGTGGTAATAGTGAAGATTTCCCATTCACAGGTAACCAGCAATTTAAATGGATATCCCCAGCAATATGGAATGTGCTTATTACACAGAGGCTTGGTAGTTGTAGCTAAATTTATCTGTTGCTGTAATATGTGTAGTGAGAAATCCACATACATGGTGAGACCTGAAAGGCATGCAGGCAGAGGGTCTGATTTCTGAGTAAGTGCCAGCAACTTCTTCTTGACATGGTAAAAGTGAATGCATACTATGGTATCTCTAGGAAGTTTAGCTGATAGATGTTTTGGCTTGGGTAGCCTATGAATATGATCTGTAATAAGTTCCTCAGCCAGTGTGTCAGGTAGCACCTCTGTTAGTAGTTTAGAGAATAAGGTATTTAGCTCTGGTGGTTTCACAGATTCTGGTATGCATCTTATTTTAATATTATCTATTACATATACAGTGTTTGCAATTTTCCTTTTATATCTTATTGGATGGTTCATATATATTTTTTGATAGGTGGAGCACTTAACTTTATTGTGCATATATTCATTTTATCAATGTGGTGTGATTACACATTTTAGTGATAGCAGTTCTTGAAACATTTTCTGGGATATTAGGTAGAGCATGAGAATATTTGCATTTTTTCAAATGACTCAGGTGGACCAGATAGAGAACAGAAAGATTGATCTGAGCCCAGCTAGCTGGAGGTAGTCCTCACATCAACCCATCAGCTGGCATAGATGGGTTGAATAATAATAGCATGAAGGCCAAATAAATGTATACATAACCCTCTGCAGGGACTGTAGCTCAGAAGAACAGAGTTTAAGCTGTAGGGTAGAAAAGCAATTTCAGCAAAATATTAATTCTGAATGAAATCATCCTACCTACCCAAGGGTTGGTATTTCAGTAGACTTTGTCTAATTTTAGAAAATGGGATGGGAAGGGTTGCAATCATAAAATGTGTGGTATGCTGCAGTAATGTAGATACCCAGATATTTAATGGAATCCCCCTGCCGCCTATAGGGTTAGCTGGATTAAGGTTGGAGGAGTCCCCACACAGACCAGATTTAGCTGTGTGGCCACCAATTTGTCCTCTTCAACCTTGTAGCCCGAGAAAAAATATATAATCATAATTCCTGGTGCACATTAAGTAAGGAAAAATTGTGATTCATGAGATACAATAATAATCTGTCCACAAAAAAGTAAAATTTTGCATTGTGAGTCTCTAATTCCTATGGCATGAATGTTTACACCTTGGTCTATTTTAGCTGTTAGGAACTCAGTAGAAAGGGAAAATAGAAGGGCAACCCTTTTGGGTACTTTTAGATTTTCTAGAAAGACTTTTGGGCCCAAAAAGGATGCTAAATACTGTAGGTTATGGAATCAATTAATGATTGTACCTTGCATGGTTTTAAACATGAGTTTACTAAATAAAGGCTAGATCAGGAAATTGTTTACATAATTCCATCAAAGGTAAATGAGGTTTCATAAAGGAGTTCAAGCCCTTAACATAACAGGACATTATAGTTATCATAAGGGAGGTATATGCTATGCTATAAATACCTGGATCTCAAAGAGAGCTATCAGCAAATGTAAAGCAAAAATGATACATTCAGAACATTGTATAATAAACATTTGCACCAATTACCAACACATTACCCAACGAGTCACGAGAAGGGCATCTTGGTAAAGGGACCTAAACAAAAGTGGGTCTTGGTGGCAGTATCCCAAGGTGTACACCATGGAACCAGAGCAAAGAGCAAGTGCACTCACCAGGCTCCAAAGAAGTACATGTACACTTAGGATGCAATACGTTGAAAAGTTAGAAAACAGTCATCTAGAGAGATGTTTATACTGCTAGAAGAAAAACTGTTTCGACTACTCAGATGTTATTGTTGCATACATTTGATAATACACACAGTCTATACAACCACCCTGGAATAAATAATTTCAACAAAAACTATATTCTGCACTCCAATTAATGAAACATCATTTTGATGCCTTTTGACATAGCACTTCTCTCCTGTAAGCGGAAGAACCGTGTACCCCCATTAGCCCTCCTCATTCTCCCAACCATATTATGTGGGAGTGTGACGAAGGCACTTATTCCCCTGAGAGAGATATTTATTCTCTTTCACGGGTAAATTGTGATTACTTGCAAAAAATAATTTATACAATGTATCATCTAATCTCATATGTTTTTTGTTTACTCTTTACTCCAGAATTCACTGGTTTCTTTTCTATCTATTCATCTCTTCAGTCCACACAGGTTGATCTGCGCAGTCAGCTCTGCATAACAAAAAGTAAGTCAAAACTATTTGATCTATTGCCATGGCACCACTGAATATACTTTCCCTGAATGTTCAGGGAATAAATGTCCCTCAAAAAAGGACCAAAGCCTTCCATACTTTCCATAACAAGAAGGCTCACATAGTATGCCTCCAAGAAACACACTTCACCAAAGATTCTACTCCAAAATATATTTCTCCTTTTTATCAACAAATTTACACGGCTTCTGCCTGTACCAAGCAAAGGGGAACTCTAATTGCATTTCACCGATCCACACCATTCACCTTATCATCAGAAATTAAAGACCCAGAAGGTAGATAGCTGATACTCATGGGTTATATAATGGATAAGAGAAAGAGATAACCCCTCAGGAAATGGTGGGACTTTAAAGGCAACGGAGTAAATAAAAGCAATTTTATTGGTACAAATATACAAAAATATACAAAAAATCTACAATAGTCACATAGAATAATGATTTTAACAATAAAATCAGGAATATACTGATGAGCGAACCAAATGTGTATTCATGTAGTATTCCACCTGAGGATGGCGGCAACTCTTGTGACATAATTGGATGGTTCCCCCTTTTTAAATATATAATGGATACAGCAATCACAGTGATTTCCTACTATGCTCCTAACAAACAACCTACACCATTCCTCTCACATATATTACAAGTGATTAATACACACAAAATAGGAACAGTGATAATGTGTGGGGATTCGAACCAGGTCCTCCTCCCATTTCTAAATAAATCACCTTTTACACCATCCAAAATAACCTCTAGATTACCTTTTTCTCAACTTCTTTCCAAATACAATCTGGTAGATTCATGGAGAGAAAGTAACCCAATGAAAAAGAAATTCACTTATTTCTCGCACCCTCATCAAACCTTCACCAGAATAGATCATATTTTTCTAACAATAGGAATGATACCAGAAATTATTGCATCAGATATAATTCCGATTCCGTGGTCTGACCATAATGCAGTATACACTACTATAGCCTCAGCCATACCAAAAGCGCATGACCCAACGTGGTACTTACCGGACATAATGCTCAAACACCCACTACATCAGATGGCCATTGAACAAGCTTTAAAGGAATACATATCAATTAATAATACAACAGACATCTCCCCAATAACACTGTGGGAAGCTCATAAGCCTGTCTTGCGTGGTACAATACAAAGACAAATGGCACTATTTAAACGGGAACGCAAAAATCTAGCAAAAAAACTAGAACTCAATTTTAATGCAGCCTACATATCATTTCAAGATAATCCATCCCAGAGTACAAAATCTCATCTGGAAAAATCTAGATTGGAATACGATCTATTTCTCACTGAGTCAGTTGATAAATCCCTCAAACGCTCCAAACACAATTTCTACATGAATACAAACAAACCAGGTACGTATTTGGCTCGGGCATTAAATTCAACTAACAAATCTTTCAAACCAATACGTTTGAAATTATCAAAAAATGTTTACACTTGTAATCCAGTTAAAATAGTCC
Source organism: Aquarana catesbeiana (assembly GCF_042186555.1). Lineage (NCBI taxonomy): Eukaryota > Metazoa > Chordata > Amphibia > Anura > Ranidae > Aquarana > Aquarana catesbeiana. The sequence continues at coordinate 183,780,816 of NC_133331.1, read as the reverse complement.
ATAAATTTCACTCACATCTCGCAACTTTATACAAGACAAACAATGAATTTAATCCTACAGAGGCTGAATCCTTCTTCTCAAAAATAACCTTACCTGAGTTATCTCAGAATCAAAAAAGCAGTTTGGATGAGCCTATAACTATAGATGAAGTTGCTAACGCCATAAAAGACCTAAAACTTAACAAAAGACCAGGCCCAGACGGCTACTCGGCTTTATACTATAAAACATTCTCAGAAATACTCTCTCTCATTCTCACTGAAACTTTTAACAAACTTCTAGATGGACATTCTTTTCGGCAAGAAACACTAATGGCAATTGTTTGTATGATCCCAAAACCCCTTTCTGATGATACTCCCTGTTTGAATTATCGGCCTATCTCTCTGTTAAACCTCGATATTAAATTATTAGCAAAAATAATAGCAAAACGCCTCAATAGCATTATAGGAAAATTAATACATAGAGATCAAGTAGGCTTCATGCCAAATAGACAGGCAGGCGATAATATACGCAGGGCAGTGTTATTGGCACATATTGCTAAAAAACGGAAAATCCCTTTATGTTTTCTATCTCTCGATATTAAGAGGGCATTTGACACAGTATCCTGGCAATATATGCAATATTCATTACAAAAATGGGGTTTTGGACCCCACTTTTTAACATGGATCAAAGCATTATATAATAAACCCAAAGCCTATATAAAATATGCTGGATACAAATCTGAAGCCTTTAATATCGAAAGAGGTACCCGACAGGGTTGCCCATTATCTCCCTTATTATTTGCCCTTATACTCGAACCCATGGCCCAATACATCAGAACAAACCAAACTATAACTGGCATTGAAGTAGGAGGTATTACACACAAATTATGTATATTTGCAGACGATATATTACTTTTTCTATCATCACCACAGGTCTCTGGTCCTAACTTAATACCAGCTCTTGATGGATTTGCAGCCCTATCCGGCCTTATGATTAATCCTAAGAAATGCCTAGTGCTTAATATTTCACTCACAAACATGGAATTGATCCCGGCTAGGGCTGCACTCCCATTCACATGGGCAGAAAAATCAATCCCATATCTTGGAATTCATTTAACAGCATCTCATTCTGACTTATTCTCAACCAATTATCCTCCTGTATTAAGACAGATCACAAATCTAATAAAACAATGGTCGCAACTTCCTTTATCCTGGATAGGGAAGATTAATGCAATCAAAATGACTATTCTACCCAAATTGCTTTATCTATTCAGAGTCCTCCCTATTCCAATTCCTTCCTATTTTTTGAGAATAGTACAAAAAAGAGCAACTTCGTTTATATGGGGCTCTTCTAAACCACGTATACCTATACACACACTACATCTTCCCAAAAATAAAGGAGGCCTGGGATACCCTAATTTTACTAACTACTACAGAGCAGCACATTTGGCCAGTCTGTCCAAATACCATGCAAAACAGGAAATCCCATTATGGGTATTTATAGAGGCTTCAGAAAATGACCCTCTATTAATATCAAATTTATTATGGCTTGATCCTAAAGACCGCTTTAAAATTCATAATCCCATAACTAAACACTTCTTATCTCTCTGGGATAAACTAAAAACCAAATATCAGTTACAATCTCCACACAATCCTCTCCTTTCTTTTATCAGAAATCCGGCCTTTTATCCGGCATGGATCTACCCAAATTCTTTTAAAGCTTGGACAACATCAGGCATTCAGACACTAAATGACTTCATAGCATCTAAATCATTCCTTTCATTCCCATCGCTTAGAGAAAAATATGATCTACCAAACTCTGAGATATTTAGATATCTCCAAATCAAAAATTTCTATGCACCATTCCTAAAGGGGGATACACCATTATCCCAATTATCCATTTTTGAATCAAACTGTACAAAAGATCCATTTGCTAAAGGTACAATTTCATCACTTTATAATCAATTATATGGAGTAGCAAATCTTAATAGACCCTCTTACGTTCAGAGGTGGGAGGAGGACCTGGGACGAACTTTAAAAGACACGGACTGGTCTAACATATGGCTCACATCTAAGTCATCTTCACCCAACATCTTAGCACTGGAGACAAATTATAAAGTCCTAACTCGCTGGTACCTTGTACCCGCTAGAGTGGCAAAATATTCACCTAATACCTCAGCTCTTTGTTTTCGAGGATGCCCAGAAATAGGCACATATTTACACATATGGTGGACGTGCCCAGTAATCCAAACCTTCTGGAAGGAAGTCTTCGTGATTTCATCTAAAATATTTAAAAAAATAATACAACCAGATCCATATTTAACTTTAACTTAATCTAAAACCGGAATGGTTAACACTCTCTCAATTCAAACTTATGATCCAACTAATAACGGCTGCAAAACAAACAGTGGCCAAGGCATGGAAATCTCCTACATTGGTACTAGCAGAAACAATTCACAGAATGAATAATACAATGTCCCATGCTAAGATGGTAGCCATCGATCAAAATCAAATTCCAAAATTTGAAAAACTTTGGCATCCTTGGATAAAACAACAGTTCCTGTCAAACTTCAATGACTCTGTCCTGTTGCCATGGTAACAGATTAAATGACTTACAGAGACACCCATTCTAAGGCTTCAAAGAGAACTAAAAAGAATAATAAACTGACGAGCGGGACAACCTTGTGGACCATACCTCTACCTTTCAACCCTTTTTCTTCTTTCTCTTTCCTTTTCTCCACCTTACGATTAAAGCTCATTATCAGAATTTATTTGACCTATATACACTCTACTTGTAAACAATATGTATAGTAGGTATAAATCATTTAAATACCTACAAAAGTAACTAAGGAAATTATATATATCTTTAATTTAGGTTTACGTGAACCCAATGTTTAATATTTGAAATTTCATGATATTTACCTATATAAACCCTACTGTAAAACAAGGAGCTTACTTTATAGATCCTTGTAAACTTACTTTATGTATCTTTATAACATTGTATACTCAATAAACTTCTTTTGACAAGGAAAATACACACAGTCATACGTCCATGTCAAAATTACCTCTGAGCACACTTTTCAGAAGTGCCTTAAAACAGCAGTGTGGCTTTACAAGTATTTGTAAATGTACGCAATAACGTGTAAGTAATTATTGAATTTATGTATAATAAAGATTTCAGAGTTTGGCAAACAGTGTGCGGAAACTTCACTGTTTGAACCAGTGGATCTTTGAGAGGAGATTGGTGGCTGTCTTGCACCAATATTTTTGCTGCATATTTTTCCAACTTTAAGCCAACACATTTTGAAGGTTAGTCACCTCCTTTAAATGTAAATGTTTAGAAATATGTGTATATATATATATATATATATATATATATATATATACACATACACACACACACCATATATGTACTACGAAAAAAAATGGAATGTGCATTAGTACTGAGGGCATTTTTTTAAATATTATTTTATTTTGCATTTCAGAAGTAAAACTATCTTTAAAAATTGCATATACTCTGAGCAAAATTCTAAATGCAACACTTTTGTGTTTGCCCCTATTTATCATGAGCTGAACTCAAAGATCTACAACTTTTTGCATGTACACAAAATGCCTATTTCTCTCAAATATTGTTCCCAAATTTGTCTAAATCTGTGTTAGTGAGTACTTCTCCTTTGCCGAGATAATCCATCCCCCTCACAGGTGTGGCATATCAAGATGCTGATCAGACAGCATGATTGTTGCACAGGTGTGCCTTAGACTGGCCACAATAAAATGCCAAATGTGCAGTTCTATCACACAGCACAATGCCACAGATGTAGCAAGTTTTGAGGGAGCGTGCAATTGGCATGCTGACTGCAGGAATGTCCACCAGAGCTGTTTCCCTTAAATTGAATGTTTATTTCTCTATAAATAAATAATTGTTCTTCTCCAAATAATTTGGCAGTACATCCAACCGGCCTCACAAACGCAGCCCATGTGTAACCACACCAGACCAGGACCTCCACATCCAGCATCTTCACATCCAAGATTGTCTGAGACCAGCCACCCAGACAGCTGCTGCAAAAATCGGTTTGCATAACCAAAGAATTTCTGCACAAACTGTCAGAAACCATTTCTGGGAAGCTCATCTGCATGCTCATCGTCCAAATCGGGGTCTCGACCTGACTGCAATTCATCATCATAACCGACTTGAGTGGGCAAATGATCACATTCAATGGCTTCTGGCACTATGGACAGGTGTTCTCTTCACAGATGAATCCCGGTTCCCACTATACAGGGCAGATGGCAGACTGCATGTATGGCATTGTGTGGGTGAGCGGTTTGCTGATGTCAAAGTTGTGGATCGAGTGGCCCATGGTAGCGGTGGGATTATGGTATGGGCAGGCATATGCTATGGACAACGAACACAGGTGCATTTTATTGATGGTATTTTGAATGCACAGAGATACCATGACAAGATCCTGAGGCCCATTGTTGTGCCATTCATCCGCGACCATCACCTCATATTGCAGCATGATAATGCACAGCCCCATGTTGCAAGGATCTGTACACAATTCCTGGAAGCTGAAAACAGCATACTCACCGGACATGTCACCCATTGAGCATGTTTGGGATGCTCTGGATCAGTGTATACGACAGCGTGTTACAGTTCCTACCAATATCCAGCAACTTCGCACAGCCATTGAAGAGAAATGGACCAAAATTCCACAGGCCACAATCAACAACCTGATCAATTCTATGCGAAGGAAATGTGCTGCACTGCGTGAGGAAAATGGTGGTCACACCAGATACTGACTGTTTTCACCCCTCCCCCCCTCAATAAAGTAAAACTGCACATTTTAGAGTGGCCTTTTATTGTGGCCAGCCTAAGGCACACCTGTGCAATAATCATGCTGTCTAATCAGCATCTTGATATGCCACACCTGTGAGGAGGATGGATTATCTCAGCAAAGGAGAAGTGCTCACTAACACAGATTTGTGAACAATATTTGAGAGTTGTAGATCTTTAAGGTCAGCTCATGATAAATAGGGGCAAACACAAAAGTGTTGCATTTATAATTTTGCTCAGTATAATATATATATATAATTTGTAAGGGATCAGAAGGGTAAAACGCCGGCTCAGACAGTCCAGTAAAAAAAAAATGGCTTTATTTAGCAAAACAAACAGAAGAAATGACAGGGTTGTCTTGTAACACAGGTGCACATATAGAAAAAGTTCAGTATCTGCAGCCAACAGGTTGGTATGTACAGTACATAGCTCTAGCTAGAGTCTTTTATGCAGTTTAGCTCACCCCAGCAGGCCACAATCCAGTAATTGAGCTCTCCTCCCAACGTGCTGATGTCTCTCTCACTCCAAGCACACAGATCCACTGACATTTCCAGACCAGTTGACTAATAAGCAGGTCTGAAGGGAAAGTACCTGCCCTCCTTCCTAACCCAGCCCCTGGCTGACTCCCTACATATCCCCCCTCTGTTCCAGGCCAGGGGTCTGGACACCATGAACAAAGTGGCAACAGACCCAGGAAAAGACATCCTCATTCTGATGTACCTTTCCTGGTCTATGTACACTACAAAGTTGGAGTCCTGCAGGGTGAGAAACCACCAGGTGATTCTGGAGTTTTTGTCTTTATTTTGGGCCATCCACATAAGGAGTGCATGATCTGAAACTAATTTGAAGGGTCGGCCCAACAGGTAGTAGTGGAGTGTCTCCAAAGCCCACTTGATTGCAAGACACTCCCTTTCGACATAGGAATAGTTCATTTCAGCCAGTGCTCATCTCCCCCAACCATCTGGGATAGTACTGCACCCAGACCCAACTTTGATGCGTTGGTTTATTCCAGGAACTCTTTTTGGAAATCGGGAGCTACTAGTACTGGTTCCTGGCACAAAGTTTGCTTCAAATGGCAGAATGCTGCCTCAGCTTTAGTACTCCATTGCACAATAGGCGCGTTCCTTCCCTTGGTGAGATCGGTCAGAGGTGCTGCTAGGATGGCAAAGTTGGGGACAAACCTCCTATAATAGCCCACAATGCCAGGAAAGGACCACACCTGTTTCTTTGTGAGTGGATGGAGCCATTTCTGGATAGACTCAACATTGTTTAGTTGTTTAATCATGCCCCTGCCTCCAACAAAACCCAGGTAGTGGACCTCCTCCAACCCAATCTTGCTTTTTTTCTGGGTTCACCATGAACCTGGCCCTTCGGAGCGCTTACAAGACCAACTGGACTTTTGGCAATTGACTCTGGCAGTCATGACTAAAGATGATGACATTGTCAAGGTAGGCTCCTGAGAAATCCTTATTAGGGATGAGCTTCGTGTTCGAGTCGAACCCATGTTCGACTCGAACATCGGCTGTTCGATCGTTCGCCGAATTGCGAACGATATGGGCCGCTCGTGCCAAATTCGTGTGGCGCGTCACGGCCCATAATTCACTGCGGCATCGCAGTGCATTGCTTGCTGATGATTGGCCAAGCATGCACTATGACCCGCATGCTTGGCCAATCACAGCGCCGCCTTAACAGAGAGCCATAATTGGCCAAAGCCAAGGAGGCTTTGGCCAATTATGGCTCAGGGGATTTAGTACACGCCCAACACTATATAAGGCCGCCTGCACGGCGGCCCTGTTCAGTGTGTTCCGGTGTGCTTAGAGAGAGAGAGAGACAGTGTCATTTCATTTGAGTTAGCTAGATTAGGCAGGACAGTCAGTCAGTTAGCTGCACTTAAAGTGTATTGTGTATATATATGCATCCCAGGTGTTGCATATATATATATATATACACTGTATTCAGTTTAGCTAGATCCGTTCCTGTTATCTTCTAGACTATTTACATTTAGTGCAGTGCGTCCTGCTCACAGTGTTCAGCTAGATCCGTTCCTGTTATATTCCTACTGACAGGCAGGCTTGTCTTGTTACAGTATTTTGAAGAAAATTACTGGTGTTCTTTTGATCCTATTAGTACCACAGTCAGGCAGCTAGACTATTTACATTTAGTGCAGTGCGTCCTGCTCACAGTGTTCAGCTAGATCCGTTCCTGTTATCTTCTTACTGACAGGCAGGCTTGTCTTGTTACAGTATTTTAAAGAAAATGACTGGTGTTCTTTTGATCCTATTAGTACCACAGTCAGGCAGCTAGACTATTTACAGTTAGTGCAGTGCGTCCTGCCCACAGTGTTCTGCTAAACCTACAAGTAAGTGGGGTGCGTCCTGCTCACAGTGTTCAGCTAAACCTACAAGTTAGTGGGGTGCATCCACCTCACAGTGTTCAGCTAAACCTACAAGCTAGTGGGGTGCATCCTGCTCACAGTGTTCAGCTAGATCCGTTTCTGTTATCTTCTTACTGACAGGCAGGCTTGCCTTGTTACAGTAAATACAGCTACCTGAAGAAAATTGCTGGTGTTCTTTTGATCCTATTAGTACCACAGTCAGGCAGCTAGACTATTTACAGTTAGTGCAGTGCATCCTGCTCACAGTGTTCTGCTAAACCTACAAGTTAGTGGGGTGCGTCCTGCTCACAGTGTTCAGCTAAACCTACAAGTTAGTGGGGTGCGTCCACCTCACAGTGTTCAGCTAAACCTGCAAGCTAGTGGGGTGCGTCCTGCTCACAGTGTTCAGCTAGATCCGTTCCTGTTATCTTCTTACTGACAGGCAGGCTTGTCTTGTTACAGTAAATACAGCTACCTGAAGAAAATTGCTGGTGTTCTTTTGATCCTATTAGTACCACAGTCAGGCAGCTAGACTATTTACAGTTAGTGCAGTGCGTCCTGCTCACAGTGTTCTGCTAAACCTACAAGTTAGTGGGGTGCGTCCTGCTCACAGTGTTCAGCTAAACCTACAAGTTAGTGGGGTGCGTTCACCTCACAGTGTTCAGCTAAACCTACAAGCTAGTGGGGTGCGTCCTGCTCACAGTGTTCAGCTAGATCCGTTCCTGTTATCTTCTTACTGACAGGCAGGCTTGTCTTGTTACAGTATTTTAAAGAAAATTGCTGGTGTTCTTTTGATCCTATTAGTACCACAGTCAGGCAGCTAGACTATTTACAGTTAGTGCAGTGCGTCCTGCTCACAGTGTTCTGCTAAACCTACAAGTTAGTGGGGTGCGTCCTGCTCACAGTGTTCAGCTAAACCTACAAGTTAGTGGGGTGCGTCCACCTCACAGTGTTCAGCTAAACCTACAAGCTAGTGGGGTGCGTCCTGCTCACAGTGTTCAGCTAGATCCGTTCCTGTTATCTTCTTACTGACAGGCAGGCTTGTCTTGTTACAGTAAATACAGCTACCTGAAGAAAATTGCTGGTGTTCTTTTGATCCTATTAGTACCACAGTCAGGCAGCTAGACTATTTACAGTTAGTGCAGTGCGTCCTGCTCACAGTGTTCTGCTAAACCTACAAGTTAGTGGGGTGCGTCCTGCTCACAGTGTTCAGCTAAACCTACAAGTTAGTGGGGTGCGTCCACCTCACAGTGTTCAGCTAAACCTACAAGCTAGTGGGGTGCGTCCTGCTCACAGTGTTCAGCTAGATCCGTTCCTGTTATCTTCTTACTGACAGGCAGGCTTGTCTTGTTACAGTATTTTAAAGAAAATTACTGATGTTCTTTTGATCCTATTAGTACCACAGTCAGACAGCTAGACTATTTACAGTTAGTGCAGTGCGTCCTGCTCACAGTGTTCTGCTAAACCTACAAGTTAGTGGGGTGCGTCCTGCTCACAGTGTTCAGCTAAACCTACAAGTTAGTGTGGTGCGTCCACCTCACAGTGTTCAGCTAAACCTACAAGCTAGTGGGGTGCGTCTTGCTCACAGTGTTCAGCTAGATCCGTTTCTGTTATCTTCTTACTGACAGGCAGGCTTGTCTTGTTACAGTAAATACAGCTACCTGAAGAAAATTGCTGGTGTTCTTTTGATCCTATTAGTACCACAGTCAGGCAGCTAGACTATTTACAGTTAGTGCAGTGCGTCCTGCTCACAGTGTTCTGCTAAACCTACAAGTTAGTGGGGTGCGTCCACCTCACAGTGTTCAGCTAAAGCTACCTGTAGAAGGTTGGTGGTGTTCTCATACTACAGGCAGGCAGTTGATTTTGCTAGCTGCAGTATCAGTACATATATATATATATATATATATATATATATATATATCCCAGCTTAGTGCAGCTACAGGCCATTAGTATGTCTGGAAGGCCAAGAAGGAGAGGCAGACAGTCACAAGCCAATAAGAGAGGGCAAGCAGGCTCTGTGTCTAGTGCTGGTCGTGGAGACGGTGCATCCTCATCAGCACGTGGCCATGGGACACGCTTGGCCTTTTTTTCGGCAGCTGGCCATGTTGAGCCGCAACATGCGGAAGACTTGGTCGAGTGGATGACCAAGCCGTCCTCATCCTCCTCATCCTCTCTCACCCATGCCCAGGGTACTTTGTCTGGCAAAGCAGCGGCCTCTTCCCTCGGCTCAATGTCATCAGTGACTCCTTCCCTAGCCCCACCATGTCCTCCTGAGGAGTCCCTCAAACTGTTTGACCACAGTGTTGGGTACATGCTCCAGGAGGATGCCCAGCGTTTGGAAGGCTCTGATGATGATACTGAGCTCGATGAAGGCAGTAACACGAGCACGGACAGAGGGGGTGCCCAAGAAGGACAGCAATCTGGCAGTCATGCTCCCCCTGCTGCAGCATACTGCCAGGTTTGCTCCAGTGATGAGGAGGGAGGGGATGATGAGGTCACTGACTCAACGTGGGTGCCTGATAGGAGAGAGGAGGAGGAGGAGGAGGCGGCACATCACCAACGAGGCAGGATGCCCTCCAGGGGCCAGCCTAAGGGCAGCACATTGACTGCATCACACCCCAAAGCTCCACATGTGCAGGGCGCTGCAGTCTCTGCGCGTTATTCAAAAAGTTCTTTGGTGTGGGCCTTTTTTGAGACAAGTGCATCAGATCGCACCGCTGCTATTTGCAACATATGTCTCAAGCGTATCTCGCGTGGCCAAAACATCTCCCGCTTGGGTACCACATGCTTGACCAGACATATGTTGACCTGCCATGCAGTTCGTTGGCAAGCGTATCTAAAAGACCCACACCAAAGAACAAAGAGGACCTCTGCTTGCTCCTCATCAGCTGAGATTTCCAACCCCACTAGACCTTCAGTCCTCTCTGAGACCTGCACTGAGAAGAATGAAGGTGTAGAATTAGGTGTGTCACAGCCACGTACGTGTGGGCAATCTGATTTTGGTACACCGACGTCAGATTGTACCAGGCAAATTTCCCTGCCCCAGCTGCTGCACCGCCGAAAGAAGTTTGCTCCCAGCCATCCACATGCCCAACGATTGAATGCTAGCTTGGCAAAATTGCTAGCACTTCAACTGCTGCCTTTTCAGTTGGTAGACTCTGCCCCCTTCCGTGAGTTTGTGGAATGTGCGGTTCCTCAGTGGCAGGTACCCAAACGCCACTTTTTCTCACGGAAGGCGATTCCGGCTCTCTACCAGCATGTGGAAGGCAATGTCCATGCCTCGCTGGACAAGGCGGTCAGCGGTAAGGTGCATATTACCGCTGACTCATGGTCCAGCAGGCATGGACAGGGACGTTACCTAAGTTTCACGGCGCATTGGGTGACTCTGCTGGCAGCTGGGAAGGATGCAGGACAAGGTGCAGTAGTGTTGGAGGTTGTTCCGCCACCACGCCTCCAAAATGCTAATGATTGTGACACACCTCTCTCCTCCACCCCCTCCTCTTCTTCTTACTCCATGGCCTCTTCCTCGGAACCAGCGGTGCTCCGTAGTCGTTCAAGGGGCTACGCAAGTACGCAGGCCAAAAGATGCCATGCGGTGCTTGAGCTGGTGTGCTTGGGGGACAGGAGCCACACTGGGGCAGAGGTTCTGTCAGCTCTGCAGGGGCAGGTTCAGAGGTGGTTGACGCCACGCCAACTTAAGGCAGGAATGGTGGTTTGCGACAATGGCACCAACCTCCTCTCTGCCCTCCGACAGGGACAAATGACCCATGTGCCCTGTTTGGCTCACGTCCTTAACTTGGTGGTGCAGCGGTTCTTGGGCAGGTACCCGGGCTTACAGGATGTCCTGAGGCAGGCCAGGAAAGTCTGTGTGCATTTCCGCCGGTCATATAATGCCAGTGCTCGGCTGACGGACCTCCAAAAGGAGTTTAACCTGCCCAAGAACCGCCTAATCTGTGACATGCCCACCAGGTGGAACTCAACGTTGGCCATGCTGCAGTGGCTGCACACGCAGCAGAGGTCCATCAATGAGTACCTGTGCGACTATGGCACCAGGACAGGGTCAGGGGAGCTTGTTTTTTTTTCCCCACGCCAGTGGGCCATGATCAGGGATGCATGCACTGTCCTGTCACCATTTGAGGAGGCCACGAGGATGGTGAGCAGTGACAGTGCATGCATCAGTGACACTGTCCCCCTTGTCCACCTGTTGGAGCACACGTTGCGTGGAATAATGGACAGGGCACTTGAGGCAGAACAGAGGCAGGAAGAGGAGGACTTCCTTAGCTCTCAAGGCCCCCTTTATCCAGACAGTGTTCCTGCGTGCCTGCCGATCACACAGGAAGAGGACGAGGAGGAAGAGGAGGAGGAGGAGGAAGATTGTGTCAGTATGGAGGTGGAGCCTGGCACTCAGCATCAGCAGCAGTCTTTAAGGGATCAGTCCCAAGAAACACATGGACTTGTACGTGGCTGGGAGGAGGTGGCTGCGGACCATGTCGTCCTTAGTGACCCAGAGGACTCCGGACCGAATGCCTCAGCAAACCTACGCTGCATGGCCTCCCTGATCCTGCAAAGCCTGCGTAAGGATCCTCGTATTCGTGGTATCAAGGAGAAGGACCAATACTGGCTGGCAACCCTCCTTGATCCACGTTACAAGGGTAAGGTTGCGGACCTTATCTTGCCATCGCAGGGGCAGTTCAGACAGTGTCAGAGTAGCGCCGGTTGAACACTGTCTATTTGATTGTGTTACTGCCAATTTAATGCTGTATAGTTTTGTGCGTCACTGTACTTTTGGCGCATTATATTGCAGTATATTATAGTGTATCCATGGAGTGTGTCTGTGGGGTGTGAGTACTCAAAGTGCACCAAACACCACTTTACATTGATTAAAGTGCCTCTTCGTACAGATTTCCACTTCTTCTTTACATTTGCTTATAAGCACCACCCTCTCCCTCTCAATAATGCGTGGAAGGACAACAAGGAGAGGCAGACGTTCCCTTGACACTGTAAGGGGGCCAGCAACAAATGTGTCCACAGGCAAAGGTGTACGTGGTGGTCACTCCTCAGGCAGGGCATCATTTCAGTGATTTTGCCCATGCTATCCAGCCACAGCATGCAGAGGAGGTGGTGGACTGGCCTACTAAACCTTCCTCATCCTCCTCATCCTCTGTCACGCAAGCAGAGACAAGTGTGCAGTCCCCTGCAGTTGCCAGAGTGGATAAACCTGCCTTCTTGTCCACATCTCTTCCTGCCATAGCCCCAACATCAGCCATGGAGGAGTCAGCTGAGTTATTTGTCCACAGTGTTAACCACTTGCTTCTTGATGATGCCCAGCCATTACTGGATTCAGATGTTGGTTCTGAGGTTGAGGATGACAGAAACATGAGCCTAGAGAGAGGGGAGAACACTGGTAAACAAATTGGCATTCATGTTCTCCCAGACACAGCATATTGCCAAGTTGTCTCCAGTGGTAATGATGATGATGGAGGAGATGGGGATGATGATGATGATGAGGTCACTGATAGAGCAGAGGAGGAAACTGAAGGTGAGGCAGCACAACCCCAAGGAGGCAGACATCAAGAGAAAAGAGAGCAGCCACCCTATTCCATCACATTCAGCTGTCTGGGCCTTTCAGCGGTTTTATCAGGTTGACATGGTAAATCTGGTAAGGTTTATGTTTGGTGGGCTGATGGACTTTATAGTTAACCTTCCCCACCCTCTCAACGGGTCCTTGCCACTTGGCAAGAAACTTATTCTCTATGGTGGGCACTAATACCAACACCCAATCCCCAGGTTTAAACTCTCTAACCTTGGCAGATCAGTTGTACACATGACTCTGGGCCTTTTGCGCAGCCGGCAAATCTTCCTCAACTATGGGAATAGCTTTTGTTATTCAATCCTGCATTTGAGAGATGTGCTCTACCACACTCTGATACGGGGAAGCCTCTTGTTCCCACATCTCTTTCATTACATCCAGTAGTCCACGGGGATGTCTCTGATAAACCAACTCAAAGGGAGAGAACCCCGTGGAGGCCTGGGGTACCTCTCTTATGGCAAACAACAAGGGAGGCAACAAGCAATCCCAATCACGTCCATCCTTTTCAACCGCTTTTTAACATTTCCAAGGTTTTGTTGAACCGCTCCACTAACCCGTCAGTTTGTGGATGATACACTGAGGTCCGCAGTTGTTTAATTTTAAACAGTTTACAGAGCTCCTTCATCACTTTAGACATGAAGGGTGTACCTTGATCCTTCAAGATCTCAGATGGAAGCCCTGCTCTCATAAACATATGGAACAACTCCGATGAAATGACCTTGGATGAACAATTGCTTAAAGGGACCGCTTCCAGATACCTGGTGGCATAGTCCAGGAAAACTAAAATGTGGTGTCCCTAGCTGACTTGGGTAAGGGGCCAACCAAGTCCATGGCTATGCAGTCAAGGGGAACCTTGATAATTGGGAGCGGTACCAGCGGATTGCAAAAATGGGGTGTTGGGGTGGTTCTCTGACAGGTGGGTCAGGATTCACAGTAGTCCTTAATTACCCGATATACACCAGGCCAAAAAAAAAAATGCTGCAAAACCCATTCCTGAGTTTTAACTGCTCCAAGGTGACCCCCAAGTACATGACTATGAGCCAAATGCAACACTTTAGATCTAAAAGATTTGGATACCACCAGTTGTTCCAACACTTCATCACTGACTTTAGTTACTCTATACAACAAGTCGTGATTCACAGCAAAATGAGGGAACTGCACATCCCCCCCCAGGGTGCTGTGGTTCACCGTTTAACATTGTGGCCTGTTCTCTGGAGGGGGATCAAAGTGGGGTCCCTCATCTGAGCACTAAGGAAATCTTCCCGGGAGCCCCCGAGATCTGAAAAATCTGGCCCAGAGGAGTTACCTTCCGCTTCCAACCTGCAAACACCTCCAGGGGCCCGGGCTCACTTTAAGTGGGTTCAGCCATCTGATATGGATCCTCAGTATTACCATCCTGTAACACATTATTTTTTACCAATTCTGAGGGCTCTTGCTTTTGGGGGAGGACCTCCGAACCTTTGAGCTTTTGCTCATACAAGTCCCAAAACACGGGGCAGTCTTGTCCGATTAGTAAGTCATGGGGTAACCCTGGGACCACCCCAACTTTTAGTGTAGCAATTTCTGTAGGTGCACCCAGGGTTAAACAGGCCACTGGATAGTCCTTAACATCACCATGCACACAGATGACCCCAACCTGTTCCCCTGGTACCAGGTTTCTCTGCAACCCATCCGCTCGGAGCAGGGTGACGACACTCCCAAAGTCAAGGAGTGCTACCACCTCCTGTCCACTGACCCGCACCACACACTCATGCAGATTCAGGCTGGTTGCAGCACATAATGCATAGGCATACCTGGAGCAACAGCAACCCATGTCGCACTCCATTGGTTCTTACTGTCTTAAGGCACTTGGCCGCCAGATGACCCAGTTGATGGCAGGACCAAAAGCGAACCTGACAGGGCTCCCCCTGTCAGTTCTCCAGAAGCTTTGGCCCTGGGGAGCTCCTGGCAGCTGTATTATGCACCCGAGCAGACACCATGCGATCAAGGGGTGCCATGCTGGTGCTGGAATGCACTTCTTTGGAAAGGGCCAGCTCTCTGGTGACAGAGGGACTCTCCTGGAAATTTTCTACACAGCCATAGCACTCAACATTAGCAGCTATCTCATCCAGAGACTGAAGCTCGGACTGGGCAACCCATGCAGGAATTGGTCCAGTGCGACTCTTTCCACAATCCGAGTGGGTGTCTTTTTCTCAGGTTTCAGCCAGTCCTGGAACAACTGCATCACGTGGTAAAACTACTCATGGGCAGGCTTAGCCTTGTCAAAGTGCCAGGCTTGGACTCGGTTTGCCCTTAAAGTGACAGTCACTCCCAGCATTGCTAGGATTTCTGCTTTTGGCAGCTTATAGCCCCATACTGATTCAGGGGCCAAGTCACAGTGTGCTTTTTGGGGGTCTGCGGTCAGGAAAGGAGCCAGTACATCTGCCCAATCTTTATCCGGTAGACCTTCCCTTGCTGCAACCCGCTCAAAACCCACTAGTTATGCTTTTACGTTGTCTGCGGCTGTCATCTTTTGCAGGGTCCGCTGCACTGCCTCCTGGGGATCACTCTTTGCAGTGGGGTCACCTTTCATCATTTCAGCCTGCTGGGTCACCGCCTTTTGTAGTTCTGCTAACTGTTCAACCAGTAAGCGGTTTGTTTCCTGTTGCACAGCGACTGCTTAGGCATTAGCCACTGCTAACTGTTTAATTAGCTCCCCCGTGGCTTGTTCCAAAGACTTCACAGTCTGTGCAGCTTTCACCCAGGACATTGGATTGACCTCCACCCCTCAAACTGCCCAATGCATTCCTCCACCAATTTGTAAGGGATCAGAGGGGTGAAAAGCCAGCTCAGACAGGCCAGTAAAATTAAAAATGGCTTTATTCAGCAACATGGAAAACAAACAGAAGAAACAACAGGCATGTCTTGTAACACAGGTGCACATAAAGGAAAAGTTCAGTCTCTGCAGCCAACAGGCTGGTATGCACAGTACACAGCTCTAGCCAGAACTAGAGTCTTTTATGCAGTTTAGCTCACCCCAGCAGACCACAATCCAGTAATGGAGCTCTCTTCCCAATGTGCTGATGTCTCTCTCACTCCAAGCACACAGCTCCACTGATATTTCCAGACCAGACCATATATATACAGTGCCTTGAAAAAGTATTCACACCCCTTGAAATTTTCCACATTTTGTCATGTTACAATCAAACAAGTACTTGTATCTTATGTGATAGACCAACACAAAGTGGCACATAATTGTGAAGTGGACGAAAGATGATAAATGGTTTTCATATTTTTTTAGAAATAAATATGTGAAAAGTGTGGCGTGCATTTTAATTGAGTCAATACTTTGTAGAACCACCTTTTGCTACAATTACAGCTGAAAGTCTTTTTGGGGATGTCTCTACCAGCTTTGCACATCTAAAGAGTGAAATTTTTGCCCATTCTTCTTTGCAAAATAGCCCAAGCTCTGTCAGATTGGATGGAGGGCGTCTGAACAGCAATTTTCAAGTCTTGCTACAGATTCTCAATTGAATTTAGGTCTGGACTTTGACTGGGCCATTCTAACACATGAATTTGCTTTGGTCTAAACCATTCCATTGTAGCTCTGGCTGTATGTTTAGGGTCAATGCCCTGCTGGAAGGTGAACCTCCGCCCCAGTCTCAAGTCTATTGCAGACTCTAACAGGTTTTCTTCTAAGATTGCCCTGTATTTGGCTCCATCCATCTTCCCATCAACTCTGACCAGCAACCCTGCTGAAGAAAATCATCCCCACAACATGACACTGCCACCACCATGTTTCACGGTGGGGATGGTGTGTTCAGGGTGATGTGCAGTGTTAGTTTTCAGCCACCCATAGCATTTTGCTTTTATACCAATGAGTTAAATGTTGGTCTCATCTGACCAGAGCACCTTCTTCCACATTTGCTGTGTCCCCCACATGGTGTTGTGGAAATTTTATTATGTGTGTTTTATAGATTGTCATCTGTCTCCCTGGGTCTGATCTAACCAAGGAGCGCTCTAGCAGAGTGCACTTGGGTTGAATCGGGACCAGTGGTAAAACCGTCAGTATGAAAACCTTCTCATGGGCTTGTGCACTGTACACTGTGCCTTCATACACACCAGGTAAAAACACTTAGATTGTCATGGTCGCTGGTATCCTGGTTTGCTGGACTCTGGGGGGTTATGCTCAAGTACTTAACCCAGACGTCCTCCTCCAGCCAGCTACTAGGCTTTTCTACCTCCACCAAACCTTGATTAAATTCAGGTTGGTTCTGACTTTCTTCCACTCTTTTATTTTTGTTACCTGTTTTTAGATTTACTGGCTGACCTACTCAGGGTTTTTTCCTTGTCAAAAGAAGTTTATTGAGTATACAATGTTATAAAGATACATAAAGTAAGTTTACAAGGATCTATAAAGTAAGCTCATTGTTTTACAGTAGGGTTTATATAGGTAAATATCATGAAATTTCAAATATTAAACATTGGGTTCACGTAAACCTAAATTAAAGATATATATAATTTCCTTAGTTACTTTTGTAGGTATTTAAATGATTTATACCTACTATACATATTGTTTACAAGTAGAGTGTATATAGGCCAAATAAATTCTGATAATGAGCTTTAATCGTAAGGTGGAGAAAAGGAAAGAGAAAGAAGAAAAAGGGTTGAAAGGTAGAGGTATGGTCCACAAGGCTGTCCCGCTCGTCAGTTTATTATTCTTTTTAGTTCTCTTTGAAGCCTTAGAATGGGTGTCTCTGTAAGTCATTTAATCTGTTACCATGGCAACAGGACAGAGTCATTGAAGTTTGACAGGAACTGTTGTTTTATCCAAGGATGCCAAAGTTTTTCAAATTTTGGAATTTGATTTTGATCGATGGCTACCATCTTAGCATGGGACATTGTATTATTCATTCTGTGAATTATTTCTGCTAGTACCAATGTAGGAGATTTCCATGCCTTGGCCACTGTTTGTTTTGCAGCCGTTATTAGTTGGATCATTAGTTTGAATTGAGAGAGTGTTAACCATTCCGGTTTTAGATTAAGTAAAGTTAAATATGGATCTGGTTGTATTATTTTTTTAAATATTTTAGATGCAATCACGAAGACTTCCTTCCAGAAGGTTTGGATTACTGGGCACGTCCACCATATGTCTAAATATGTGCCTATTTCTGGGCATCCTCGAAAACAAAGAGCTGAGGTATTAGGTGAATATTTTGCCACTCTAGCGGGTACAAGGTACCAGCGAGTTAGGACTTTATAATTTGTCTCCAGTGCTAAGATGTTGGGTGAAGATGACTTAGATGTGAGCCATATGTTAGACCAGTCCGTGTCTTCTAAAGTTCGTCCCAGGTCCTCCTCCCACCTCTGAACGTAAGAGGGTCTATTAAGATTTGCTACTCCATATAATTGATTATAAAGTGATGAAATTGTACCTTTAGCAAATGGATCTTTTGTACAGATTGATTCAAAAATGGATAATTGGGATAATGGTGTATCCCCCTTTAGGAATGGTGTATAGAAATTTTTGATTTGGAGATATCTAAATATCTCAGAGTTTGGTAGATCATATTTTTCTCTAAGCGATGGGAATGAAAGGAATGATTTAGATGCTATGAAGTCATTTAGTATCTGAATGCCTGATGTTGTCCAAGCCTTAAAAGAATTTGGGTAGATCCATGCCGGATAAAAGGCCGGATTTCTGATAAAAGAAAGGAGAGGATTGTGTGGAGATTGTAACTGATATTTGGTTTTTAGTTTATCCCAGAGAGATAAGAAGTGTTTAGTTATGGGATTATGAATTTTAAAGCGGTCTTTAGGATCAAGCCATAATAAATTTGATATTAATAGAGGGTCATTTTCTGAAGCCTCTATAAATACCCATAATGGGATTTCCTGTTTTGCATGGTATTTGGACAGACTGGCCAAATGTGCTGCTCTGTAGTAGTTAGTAAAATTAGGGTATCCCAGGCCTCCTTTATTTTTGGGAAGATGTAGTGTGTGTATAGGTATACGTGGTTTAGAAGAGCCCCATATAAACGAAGTTGCTCTTTTTTGTACTATTCTCAAAAAATAGGAAGGAATTGGAATAGGGAGGACTCTGAATAGATAAAGCAATTTGGGTAGAATAGTCATTTTGATTGCATTAATCTTCCCCATCCAGGATAAAGGAAGTTGCGACCATTGTTTTATTAGATTTGTGATCTGTCTTAATACAGGAGGATAATTGGTTGAGAATAAGTCAGAATGAGATGCTGTTAAATGAATTCCAAGATATGGGATTGATTTTTCTGCCCATGTGAATGGGAGTGCAGCCCTAGCCGGGATCAATTCCATGTTTGTGAGTGAAATATTAAGCACTAGGCATTTCTTAGGATTAATCATAAGGCCGGATAGGGCTGCAAATCCATCAAGAGCTGGTATTAAGTTAGGACCAGAGACCTGTGGTGATGATAGAAAAAGTAATATATTGTCTGCAAATATACATAATTTGTGTGTAATACCTCCTACTTCAATGCCAGTTATAGTTTGGTTTGTTCTGATGTATTGGGCCATGGGTTCGAGTATAAGGGCAAATAATAAGGGAGATAATGGGCAACCCTGTCGGGTATCTCTTTCGATATTAAAGGCTTCAGATTTGTATCCAGCATATTTTATATAGGCTTTGGGTTTATTATATAATGCTTTGATCCATGTTAAAAAGTGGGGTCCAAAACCCCATTTTTGTAATGAATATTGCATATATTGCCAGAATACTGTGTCAAATGCCCTCTTAATATCGAGAGATAGAAAACATAAAGGGATTTTCCGTTTTTTAGCAATATGTGCCAATAACACTGCCCTGCGTATATTATCGCCTGCCTGTCTATTTGGCATGAAGCCTACTTGATCTCTATGTATTAATTTTCCTATAATGCTATTGAGGCGTTTTGCTATTATTTTTGCTAATAATTTAATATCGAGGTTTAACAGAGAGATAGGCCGATAATTCACACAGGAAGTATCATCAGAAAGGGGTTTTGGGATCATACAAACAATTGCCATTAGTGTTTCTTGCCGAAAAGAATGTCCATCTAGAAGTTTGTTAAAAGTTTCAGTGAGAATGGGAGAGAGTATTTCTGAGAATGTTTTATAGTATAAAGCCGAGTAGCCGTCTGGGCCTGGTCTTTTGTTAAGTTTTAGGTCTTTTATGGCGTTAGCAACTTCATCTATAGTTATAGGCTCATCCAAACTGCTTTTTTGATTCTGAGATAACTCAGGTAAGGTTATTTTTGAGAAGAAGGATTCAGCCTCTGTAGGATTAAATTCATTGTTTGTCTTGTATAAAGTTGCGAGATGTGAGTGAAATTTATGGACTATTTTAACTGGATTACAAGTGTAAACATTTTTTGATAATTTCAAACGTATTGGTTTGAAAGATTTGTTAGTTGAATTTAATGCCCGAGCCAAATATGTACCTGGTTTGTTTGTATTCATGTAGAAATTGTGTTTGGAGCGTTTGAGGGATTTATCAACTGACTCAGTGAGAAATAGATCGTATTCCAATCTAGATTTTTCCAGATGAGATTTTGTACTCTGAGATGGATTATCTTAAAATGATATGTAGGCTGCATTAAAATTGAGTTCTAGTTTTTTTGCTAGATTTTTGCGTTCCCGTTTAAATAGTGCCATTTGTCTTTGTATTGTACCACGCAAGACAGCGGCGGAGGAGATCGGGACCTGTCACTGCTGAGGTACTGAGACGAGTGAGTCCAAGATGGCCCCCACCTGTCTCTATACCATGTGACGGCCGGAGCGACGTCATTACGACGGCTCCGCCCACTTCTCTTAAAGGCACAATTTTTTTTGTGTCATTTTTTTAAACGACTTTTTTTTTTTTTTGCATTTTAGTCTAAATATGAGATCTGAGGACTTTTTGACCTCAGATCTCATATTTAAGAGGACCTGTCATGCTTTTTTCTATTACAAGGGATGTTTACATTCCTTGTAATAGGAATAAAAGTGATCCAAATTTTTTTTTTTTTAAAAACAGTGAAAAAATAAATAAAATAAAGTAAAATAAATAATAAAAAAAAAAAAAAAATGTTTAAAGCGCCCTGTCCTGACGAGCTCACGCGCAGAAGCGAACGCATATGTGAGTAGCGCCCGCATATGAAAACGGTGGTCAAACCACACATGTGAGGTATCACCGCGACCGGTAGAGTGAGAGCAATAATTCTAGCCCTAGACCTCCTCTGTAACGCAAAACATGCAATCTGTAGAATTTTTTAAACGTCGCCTATGGAGATTTTTAAGGGTAAAAGTCTGACGCCATTCCACGAGCGGGCGCAATTTTAAAGTGTGACATGATGGGTATCAATTTACTTGGCGTAACATTATATTTCACAATATAAAAAAAAATTGGGCTAACTTTACTGTTGTCTTATTTTTTTTTTTCAAAAAAAGTGAATTTTTTCCAAAAAAAGTGCGCTTAGAAGACCGCTGCGCAAATACGGTGCAAAAAAAAGTATTGCAATGACCGCTATTTTATTCTCTAGGGTGTTAGAAAAAAAACAATATATAATGTTTGGGGGTTCTAAGTAATTTTCTAGCAAAAAAACCTGTTTTAAACTCTTAAACACCTAAAATCCAAAACGAGGCTGGTTTTGAAGTGGTTAAAGCTTGTTCAATGGCCATCTGATGTAGTGGGTGTTTGAGCATTATGTCCGGTAAGTACCACGTTGGGTCATGCGCTTTTGGTATGGCTGAGGCTATAGTAGTGTATACTGCATTATGGTCAGACCACGGAATCGGAATTATATCTGATGCAATAATTTCTGGTATCATTCCTATTGTTAGAAAAATATGATCTATTCTGGTGAAGGTTTGATGAGGGTGCGAGAAATAAGTGAATTTCTTTTTCATTGGGTTACTTTCTCTCCATGAATCTACCAGATTGTATTTGGAAAGAAGTTGAGAAAAAGGTAATCTAGAGGTTATTTTGGATGGTGTAAAAGGTGATTTATCTAGAAATGGGAGGAGGACCTGGTTCGAATCCCCACACATTATCACTGTTCCTATTTTGTGTGTATTAATCACTTGTAATATATGTGAGAGGAATGGTGTAGGTTGTTTGTTAGGAGCGTAGTAGGAAATCACTGTGATTGCTGTATCCATTATATAACCCATGAGTATCAGGTATCTACCTTCTGGGTCTTTAATTTCTGATGATAAGGTGAATGGTGTGGATCGGTGAAATGCAATTAGAGTTCCCCTTTGCTTGGTACAGGCAGAAGCCGTGTAAATTTGTTGATAAAAAGGAGAAATATATTTTGGAGTAGAATCTTTGGTGAAGTGTGTTTCTTGGAGGCATACTATGTGAGCCTTCTTGTTATGGAAAGTACGGAAGGCTTTGGTCCTTTTTTGTGGGACATTTATTCCCTGAACATTCAGGGAAAGTATATTCAGTGGTGCCATGGCAATAGATCAAATAGTTTTGACTTACTTTTTGTTATGCAGAGCTGACTGCGCAGATCAACCTGTGTGGACTGAAGAGATGGATAGATAGAAAAGAAACCAGTGAATTCTGGAGTAAAGAGTAAACAAAAAACATATGAGATTAGATGATACATTGTATAAATTATTTTTTGCAAGTAATCACAATTTACCCGTGAAAGAGAATAAATATCTCTCTCAGGGGAATAAGTGCCTTCGTCACACTCCCACATAATATGGTTGGGAGAATGAGGAGGGCTAATGGGGGTACCCGGATCTTCCGCTTACAGGAGAGAAGTGCTATGTCAAAAGACATCAAAATGATGTTTCATTAATTGGAGTGCAGAATATAGTTTTTGTTGAAATTATTTATTCCAGGGTGGTTGTATATGGTTAGTCTTGCCCTAGGCTAAATAATTCAGTTAGAAAGGTACTGTTAATAACTTTGGTATTGATGAAGATAGTTTGAATTATTTTGGGATTTTAACCCTTTTAGAGTAAACAATTACATATTTTATTCATATGTAACTGTTTAGATATGTTAACTCATAAAATTGAGGTTGTATTGCTTCAGATTAGAATAAACAAAAACATAATTCTAGGAACTAGTTAGGTAATAATATATTTGTTTTAAGAAAAGAAAGAAAAAGCTTCCATTACTTCTGGATTATTGAACATATTTGTCCTAAAAAGTAATAAATCTATTGTTATTACCTGATAATATATAACTGAACAAGAATTTCCTTATTTCACTTATATATTCTAAGGCTATATGAATCAGAAGTAATAAGAAATATAACTGGAATGTAACATGATCCCACACAGTGTGTGACTATCAGAATGCAGTTACATTCAGTTATAAATACAGGTTTTTTATAGAGAACCATCTCTTAGTATAATAAATGAAGAGATATCAGGAATTAGGATGTCAGTCCATTGAATCTTCTTGGTCCATGGATGATGTGGCATAACGGCCTCTTTTGTGAGAATGATGATTCCCATTTTGGTAGTTAAATCTGACTGAAAAGGGGAAGCCCCATTGATACATAATGTTGTGGCGTTGCAGTTCCATTAGTTGGGGTTTCATGGATCGTCTTTTAGTAATAGTAAGTTGGGATAGGTCAGCAAAAATTTGATAATTGTGTCCTTGAAAATTAAGTTCCTTTTTTTCTCTTGCAGCAATTAGTATTTGTTCTTTCGTTCTGTAATAATGAAATTTTGTGATTATATCACGTGGGGGTCCATCTTTCTTTTTGGCTGTGAGGGCTCTGTGTACTCTGTCCAGTTCTAAACGTTCAATAGGGATATCTGGCTTTAGTTCTTGTAATAGAGCAGTAATAGTAGATTGCAGGTCTGTCACAGTTTCAGGTATTCCCCTTATGCGCAAGTTTGAACGTCTGGCTCTATTTTCGTAATCTTCGAGCTTAGTTTGAAGTATTAAATTCTCTTTTTTTAATTGTTCCAATTCTGTTATATTTTCTTGGGTTGTAATTTCAATTTCATCTATTTTTATTTCTAAGGCTGCAGTGCGGTTTCCCAGCTCTCTTATTTCTTTGGTTAGGCTTTTTGTTATTTGGTCTGAGGTTTGTTTTAAAGCCTTATGAAGCATCTTTTCAAATTGTAATAATATTACTGGGGATACTGAGGAGGCTTGTGGAGAAGTTTGTGAGAGGATTTGTTCTGTATCTGACTCAAATGGAGAGTCTTGCTGTGACATTTTCTGTCTGTGAGAGCGCCCTGATGCTGTATCTTGTGAGGTGACTGGAGCTGCTTTAGCTGCAGTGAGTGCCTGTGAGCTCTTTGTGAGGTGATTTTTATTTCTGCCACGGTTTCCTCCCAGTACCATATTTCCTGCCCAAACTTTCACAGTTTGTTCCCAGGGGCAAAAAGGTTCAAATGGATACCTTTTGAGTCTGCAGGCTCCGCTTTGTCCTTCTCTTCTCTCCTCAGCGGTGTGGAGCTCTAACAATGCATGTCTGCTCCGCTAGGCTCCGCCTCCTGCTACTCAGGGTTTTTTCAAGCCCCCTGGTGTAGAGACTTCTCTGTTTGGGCACATACCGGCTGGTCCTCAGTCCTGGTTATCTCTCGCTACCTGTCCATTTCCTTGGCTCCCCTCTGGCAAGGTAGTTATTATAATTTTTTTTTTCATCCCCTCTCTCTCCACAAATCCAAATACAAACACATATGTACCTCCTGTTTTTTTTTGGAGGGGGGGGGTCACTCTAATGATCTATATACACAGTGCTTATGGTTTAACTTGCTGCTGCTAGAATCAATTAATTCCTTGCCCCCAGCAATGTGTGTGTGGTGTCATGCACATACATATATGTGCACACACACATACATTGTTATCTAGATAGGATCCAGAGGCTATCCATATATACTTTATACTAGCTGGATAATTTTATCTTCCTCTTTTCCTTCCTCATGAACCCACAGAGAAGGGTTTATCTCAGAGGGCCATACCGGTAGTCTTTAAATATTATTATATACATTACGTTGTGATGATATGTATGTTCACCTTAAAGCTGTATTTCTTTTGCACATTCATCAATATGTATTGAATCTTTGTTTATGTATTTATTTGCAGACGTTTTTACATTCTGCGACAAATCGCATATACCCCTGATGAAGAAATAGCAACCCAGGCAAATTTTGAAATGCGTTGGGTGCTCCTGTTGTATTTACCTTCAGTCTAACAGACCTTTGTGGTTATTGTCTGTACACTTTCACTGTATTGCATGTTTATTCATTTCCAGAATATTATTATGTAATTGTTGTCTATATCATGTATGTGCTCATTATTTTATAACATTTTCTATTAAAATTCATATACTTTTTATACTCTCTCCACACTTCATTTGTCCATCTGCCCTATGTAAAGTCCCATCCAGAGGAAGTCTTTTTCTTTCAATTCGTTCTCATGGGCTTGGAGCTTGGAGCTTGGACCTTCTCTCTGTGTGTGTGTGGGTGTTCACCGGTTTGTAAGTATCAAGCGCAATGCGCTGGGCTTCTTGCCTTCAAATGTCTATGCACATTAGAGAAGCGAAGTCCACATAACGAGAGAAACATATTATAGGTAGGTTTGCAGTTGTGCCATGCTCCTTCCATTTTCAGATGATGGATTGAACAGTGCTCCACGAGATGTTCAAAGCTTAGGATATTTTTTTATAACCTAACCCTCATTTAAACCTCTCCACAACTTTATCTTTGATCTGTCTGGTGTGTTCCTTAGCCTTATGGATGCTGTTTGTTCACAAAGGTTCTCTAACAAACCTCTTAGGGCTTCGCAGAACAGCTGTATTTGAGATTAAATACACACAAGTGGACTCTATTTACAAAGTAGGTGACTTCTGAAGGAAATTGTTTCCACTAGATTTTAGTTAGGGGTATCAGAGTAAAGGGGGCTGAATACAAATGCTTGCCACACTTTTCAGATATTTATTTGTAAAAAAGTTAGAAAGCCATTTATCATTTTCCTTCTATTTCACAATTCTGTGCCACTTTGTGTTGGTCTATCACATAAAATGCCAATAAAATACATTTATGTTTTTGATTGTAACGTGATAAAATATGGAAAATGTCAAGGGGTATGAATACTTTTTCAAGGCACTATATATATAACAAACAACTTTCATGGTTTTCATATGAGAAAAAGGTTTGCTCTAGTCAAAGATTATGCCAGTAAATATCTGAGCAGATCAAGTAAAAGTAAAATGTGTAAAAGTACTGTTAGAAAGTGAAACATCAATATACTCTAACCATGTATAAAAATAGCCTAGAGAACAATGCCTTAGGTGATATTTTTTCTACCAAGAAGAGAAATATCTACAGTACATAAAAAAATGTAGAATTGAGAGTAGGGATGAGCTTCGAGTTCGAGTCAAAGTCATGTTCGACTCGAACATCGGCTGTTCGCCAGTTCGCCGAACAGCGAACAATTTGGGGTGTTTGCGGCAAATTTGAATGCCGCGGAACACCCTTTAAAAGTCTATGGGAAAAATCAAAAGTGCTAATTTTAAAGGCTTATATTCATGGTATTGTCATAAAAAGTGTTTGGGGACCTAGGTCCTGCCCCAGGGGACATGGATCAATGCAAAAAAAAAAGTTTTAAAAATGGCCGTTTTTTCGGGAGCAGTGATTTTAATAATGCTTAACCACTTGACGACCGCCTCACGCCGATTTACGTCGGCAAAGTGGCACGGACAGGCAAAATCACGTACATATACGTGATTTGCCTTCCGCGGGTGGGGGGGTCCGATCGGACCCCCCCCGGTGCGAGGTGGTCGTCTTTTGTCCCACGGCGATCGGAGATGAGGGGGAGGCCATCCGTTCGTGGCCCCCCCCTCGCGATCGCCGCCGGCCAATGAGAACATTCCTTTGCTGCTGTATGCTAAACAGCAGCAAAGGAAATGATGTCATCTCTCCTCGGCTCGGTAATTTCCGTTCCGGCCCAAGGAGAGAAGACAGGTATGTGAGTGCACAACACACACACACACAGTAGAACATGCCAGGCACACTAAACACCCCCGATCCCCCCCCGATCGCCCCCCGATCCCCCCCCAATCACCCCCCCCCTGTCACAAACTGACACCAGCAGTTTTTTTTTTTTTTTTTCTGATTACTGCATTGGTGTCAGTTTGTGACAGTTACAGTGTTGGGACAGTTAGTATTACCCCCCTGTAGGTCTAGGATACCCCCCTAACCCCCCCTAATAAAGTTTTAACCCCTTGATCACCCCCTGTCACCAGTGTCACTAAGCGATCATTTTTCTGATCGCTGTATTAGTGTCGCTGGTGACGCTAGTTAGTGAGGTAAATATTTAGGTTCGCCGTCAGCATTTTATAGCGTCAGGGACCCCCATATACTATCTAATAAATGTTTTAACCCCTTGATTGCCCCCTAGTTAACCCTTTCACCACTGATCACCGTATAACTGTTACGGGTGACGCTGGTTAGTTTGTTTATTTTTTATAGTGTCAGGGCACCCGCCGTTTATTACCAAATAAAAGTTTTGCCCCCTGATCGCCCGGCGGTGATATGCGTCGCCCCAGGCAGCGTCAGATTAGCGCCAGTACCGCTAACACCCACACACGCAGCATACGCCTCCCTTAGTGGTATAGTATCTGATCGGATCAATATCTGATCTGATCAGATCTATACTAGCGTCCCCAGCAGTTTAGGGTTCCCAAAAACACAGTGTTAGCGGGATCAGCCCAGATACCTGCTAGCACCTGCGTTTTGCCCCTCCGCCCGGCCCAGCCCAAGTGCAGTATCGATCGATCACTGTCACTTACAAAACACTAAACGCATAACTGCAGCGTTCGCAGAGTCAGGCCTGATCCCTGCGATCGCTAACAGTTTTTTTGGTAGCATTTTGGTGAACTGGCAAGCACCAGCCCCAGGCAGCGTCAGGTTAGCGACACTAGCGCTAACACCCACGCACGCACCGTACAGCTCCCTTAGTGGTATAGTATCTGATCGGATCAATATCTGATCCGATCAGATCTATACTAGCGTCCCCAGCAGTTTAGGGTTCCCAAAAACGCAGTGTTAGCGGGATCAGCCCAGATACCTGCTAGCACCTGCGTTTTGTCCCTCTGCCCGGCCCAGCCCAGCCCACCCAAGTGCAGTATCGATCGATCACTGACACTTACAAAACACTAAACGCATAACTGCAGCGTTCGCAGAGTCAGGCCTGATCCCTGCGATCGCTAACAGTTTTTTTGGTAGTATTTTGGTGAACTGGCAAGCACCAGCCCCAAGCAGCGTCAGATTAGCGCCAGTACCGCTAACACCCACGCACGCACCGTACACCTCCCTTAGTGGTATAGTATCTGAACGGATCAATATCTGATCCGATCAGATCTATACTGGCGTCCCCAGAAGTTTAGGGTTCCCAAAAACGCAGTGTTAGCGGGATCAGCCCAGATACCTGCTAGCACCTGCATTTTGCCCCTCCGCCCGGCCCAGCCCACCCAAGTGCAGTATCGATCGATCACTGTCACTTACAAAACACTTAACGCATAACTGCAGCGTTCGCAGAGTCAGGCCTGATCCCTGCGATCGCTAACAGTTTTTTTGGTAGCTTTTTATTGAACTGGCAAGCGCCAGCGGCCTAGTACACCCCGGTCGTAGTCAAACCAGCACTGCAGTAACACTTGGTGACGTGGCGAGTCCCATAAGTGCAGTTCAAGCTGGTGAGGTGGCAAGCACAAGTAGTGTCCCGCTGCCACCAAGAAGACAAACACAGGCCCGTCGTGCCCATAGTGCCCTTCCTGCTGCATTTGCCAATCCTAATTGGGAACCCACCGCTTCTGCAGCGCTCGTACTTCCCCCATTCACATCCCCAACCAAATGCAGTCGGCTGCATGAGAGGCATTTTCTTTATGTCCTCCCGAGTACCCCTACCCAACGAACCCCCAAAAAAGATGTCGTGTCTGCAGCAAGCGCGAATATAGGCGTGACACCCTCTATTATTGTCCCTCCTGTCCTGACAATCCTGGTCTTTGCATTGGTGAATGTTTTGAACGCTACCATTCATTAGTTGAGTATTAGCGTAGGGTACAGCATTGCACAGACTAGGCACACTTTCACAGGGTCTCCCAAGATGCCATCGCATTTTGAGAGACCCGAACCTGGAACCGGTTACCGTTATAAAAGTTAGTTACAAAAAAAGTGTAAAAAAAAAAAAAAAAATATAAAATAAAAAAAAATAGTTGTCGTTTTATTGTTCTCTCTCTCTCTATTCTCTCTCTCTTGTTCTGCTCTTTTTTACTGTATTCTATTCTGCAATGTTTTATTGTTATTATGTTTTATCATGTTTGCTTTTCAGGTATGCAATTTTTTATACTTTACCGTTTACTGTGCTTTATTGTTAACCATTTTTTTGTCTTCAGGTACGCCATTCACGACTTTGAATGGTTATACCAGAATGATGCCTGCAGGTTTAGGTATCATCTTGGTATCATTCTTTTCAGCCAGCGGTCGCCTTTCATGTAAAAGCAATCCTAGTGGCTAATTAGCCTCTAGACTGCTTTTACAAGCCGTGGGAGGGAATGCCCCCCCACCGTCTTCCGTGTTTTTCTCTGGCTCTCCTGTCTCAACAGGGAACCTGAGAATGCAGCTGGTGATTCAACCAGCTGACCATAGAGATGATCAGAGACCAGAGTGGCTCCAAACATCTCTATGGCCTAAGAAACCGGAAGCTACGAGCATTTTATGACTTAGATTTCGCCGGATGTAAATAGCGCCATTGGGAAATGGGGGAAGCATTTTATCACACCGATCTTGGTGTCATCAGATGCTTTGAGGGCAGAGGAGAGATCTAGGGTCTAATAGACCCCAATTTTTTCAAAAAAGAGTACCTGTCAACACCTATTGCTATCATAGGGGATATTTACATTCCCCGAGATAACAATAAAAATGATTAAAAAAAAAAAATGAAAGGAACAGTTTAAAAATAAGATAAAAAAGCAAAAAAATAATAAAGAAAAAAAAAAAAGAAAAAAAAAAAGCACCCCTGTCGCCCCCTGCTCTCGCGCTAAGGCGAACGCAAACGGCGGTCTGTCGTAAAACGTAAACAGCAATTGCACCATGCATGTGAGGTATCGCCGCGAAGGTCAGATCGAGGGCAGTAATTTTTGCAGTAGACCTCCTCTGTAAATCTAAAGTGGTAACCTGTAAAGGCTTTTAAAGGCTTTTAAAAATGCATTTATTTTGTTGCCACTGCACGTTTGTGCGCAATTTTAAAGC
The DNA here is from genome assembly GCF_042186555.1 of Aquarana catesbeiana. Taxonomy (NCBI): domain Eukaryota; kingdom Metazoa; phylum Chordata; class Amphibia; order Anura; family Ranidae; genus Aquarana; species Aquarana catesbeiana. The sequence continues at coordinate 183,750,835 of NC_133331.1, read as the reverse complement.
ATGTCATATTTGGTATCCATGTACTCGGCCTAAGATCATCTTTTTTATTTCATCAAACATTTGGGCAATATAGTGTGTTTTAGTGCATTAAAATTTAAAAAAGTGTGTTTTTTCCCCAAAAAATGCGTTTGAAAAATCGCTGCGCAAATACTGTGTGAAAAAAAAAAATGAAACACCCACCATTTTAATCTGTAGGGCATTTGCTTTAAAAAAATATATAATGTTTGGGGGTTCAAAGTAATTTTTTTGCAAAAAAAAAATAACTTTTTCATGTAAACAATGAGTGTGAGAAAGGGCTTTGTCTTCAAGTGGTTAGAAGAGTTGGTGATGTGTGACATAAGCTTCTAAATGTTGTGCATAAAATGCCAGGACAGTTCAACCCCCCCCCAAATGACCCCATTTTGGAAAGTAGACACCCCAAGCTATTTGCTGAGAGGCATGTCGAGTCCATGGAATATTTTATATTGCGACACAAGTTGCGGGAAAGAGACAAATTTTTTTTTTTTTGCACAAAGTTGTCACTAAATGATATATTGCTCAAACATGCCATGGGAATATGTGAAATTACACCCCAAAATACATTCTGCTGCTTCTCCTGAGTACGGGGATACCACATGTGTGAGACTTTTTGGGATCCTAGCCGCGTACGGGACCCCGAAATCCAAGCACCGCCTTCAGGCTTTCTAAGGGCATGAATTTTTGATTTCACTCTTCACTGCCTATCACAGTTTCGGAGGCCATGGAAAGCCCAAGTGGCAAAAAAACCCCCCCAAATGACCCCATTTTGGAAAGTAGACACCCAAAGCTATTTGCTGAGAGGTATAGTGAGTATTTTGCAGACCTCGCTTTTTGTCACAAAGTTTTGAAAATTGAAAAAAAAAAAAAAAAAAAAACTTTTTTCTTGTCTTTCTTCATTTTCAAAAACAAATGAGAGCTGCAAAATACTCACCATGCCTCTCAGCAAATAGCTTGGGGTGTCTACTTTCCAAAATGGGGTCATTTGGGGGGGTTTTGTGCCACCTGGGCATTCCATGGCCTCCGAAACTGTGATAGGCAGTGAAGAGTGAAATCAAAAATTTTCACCCTTAGAAATCCTGAAGGCGGTGCTTGGTTTTCGGGGCCCCGTACGCGGCTAGGCTCCCAAAAAGTCCCACACATGTGGTATCCCCATACTCAGGAGAAGCAGCTAAATGTATTTTGGGGTGCAATTCCACATATGCCCATGCCCTGTGTGAGCAATATATCATTTAGTGACAACTTTGTGCAAAAAAAAAAAAAAAAAAAGTGTCACTTTCCCGCAACTTGTGTCAAAATATAAAATATTCCATGGACTCAATATGCCTCTCAGCAAATAGCTTGGGGTGTCTACTTTCCAAAATGGGGTCATTTGGGGGGGTTTTGTGCCACCTGGGCATTCCATGGCCTCCGAAACTGTGATAGGCAGTGAAGAGTGAAATCAAAAATTTACACCCTTAGAAATCCTGAAGGCGGTGCTTGGTTTTCGGGGCCCCGTACGCGGCTAAGCTCCCAAAAAGTCCCACACATGTGGTATCCCCATACTCAGGAGAAGCAGCTGAATGTATTTTGGGGTGCAATTCCACATAGGCCCATGGCCTGTGTGAGCAATATATCATTTAGTGACAACTTTTTGTAAATATTTTTTTTTTTTTTTGTCATTATTCAATCACTTGGGACAAAAAAAATAAATATTCAATGGGTTCAACATGCCTCTCAGCAATTTCCTTGGGGTGTCTACTTTCCAAAATGGGGTCATTTGGGGGGGGTTTGTACTGCCCTGCCATTTTAGCACCTCAAGAAATGACATAGGCAGTCATAAACTAAAAGCTGTGTAAATTACAGAAAATGTACCCTAGTTTGTAGACGCTATAACTTTTGCGCAAACCAATAAATATATGCTTATTGACATTTTTTTTACCAAAGACATGTGGACGAATACATTTTGGCCTAAATGTATGACTAAAATTTAGTTTATTGGATTTTTTTTATAACAAAAAGTAGAAAATATAATTTTTTTTCAAAATTTTCGGTCTTTTTCCGTTTATAGCGCAAAAAATAAAAACTGCAGAGGTGATCAAATACCATCAAAAGAAAGCTCTATTTGTGGGAAGAAAAGGACGCAAATTTCGTTTGGGTACAGCATTGCATGACCGCGCAATTAGCAGTTAAAGCGACGCAGTGCCAAATTGGAAAAAGACCTCTGGTCCTTAGGCAGCATAATGGTCCAGGGCTCAAGTGGTTAAAGTGAAACAATAAAAGTGTAATATCCCTTTAAATTTCATACCTGGGGGTGTCTGTAGCAGTGTTTCTCAACTCCATTCCTCAAGGCACCCCAACAGGTCATTTTTTCAGGAATTCCCTCAGATGAAACGGCTGTGGCAATTACTATGGCAGTGAAACTGATCAAATCACCCGTGCAAAATAATGGAGAGCCTGAAAACATGACCTGTTGGGGCGCCTTGAGGACTGGAGTTGAGAATCACTGGTCTATAGTATGCCTGTAAAGGGCCGCATGTTTCCCGTGTTTAGAACAGTCTGACAGCAAAATGACATTTCAAAGGAAAAAAAGTCATTTAAAACTACTCGCGGCTATTAATGAATTGCCAGTCCGACAATACACATAAAAGTTCATTGATAAAAACGGCATAGGAATTCCCCACAGGGGAACCCTGAACCAAAATTTTAAAAAAAAAAATGACGTGGGGGTCCCCCTAAATTCCATACCAGGTCCTTCAGGTCTGGTATGGATGTTAAGGGGAACCCCGGCCAAAATTAAAAAAAAAATGGCGCGGGGTCCCCCTCAAAATCTATACCAGACCCTTCAGGTCTGGTATGGATTTTAAGGGGAACCCCGCGCCAAAATTTAAAAAAACGGCATGGGGTCCCCCCAAAAATCCATACCAGACCCTTATCCAAGCATGCAACCTAGCAGGCCTCAGGAAAAGAGAGGGGGACGAGAGAGCGCCCCCCTCCTGAACCGTACCAGGCCACATGCCCTCAACATTGGGAGGGTGCTTTGGGGTAGCCCCCCAAAACACCTTATCCCCATGTTGATGGGGACAAGGGCCTCATCCCCACAACCCTTGCTCGGTGGTTGTGGGGGTCTGTTTAACAAGGGGACCCCCAGATCCTGGCCCTCCCCCCTGTGTGAAATGGTAAGGGGGTACTTGTACCCCTACCATTTAAAAAAAAAACTGTCAAAAATGTTAAAAATGACAAGAGACAGTTTTTGACAATTCCTTTGTTTAAATGCTTCTTCTTTCTTCTATCTTCTATTTTCTATCTTCCTTCGGTTTCTTCCTCCATCTTCTTCTTCTTCTGGTTCTTCTGGTTCTTCCTCTGGTGTTTTCGTCCGGCATCTTCCTCCGTGGTGTCTTCTTATCTTCTTCTCCTCGGGCCGCTCTGCATCCATGATGGCATGGAGGGAGGCTCCCGCTGTGTGATGCTTTTCCTCGTCTGACGGTTCTTAAATAATGGGGGACGGGGCCACCCAGTGACCCCTCTGATGCACGGGGACTTGACGGGACTTCCCTGTGGCATTCCCTGTGACATCAGAGGGGGTGGGGTCACCCGTTACATAACCCCGCTCCCTTCTGGCGTCACAGAGAATGCCACAGGGAAGTCCCCGTCAAGTCCCTGTGCATCAGAGGGGGGCGGGGTCACCAGGTGGCTCTGCCCCCCACTATTTAAGAACCGTCAGTAGAGGAGAAGCGTCACACAGTGGGAGCCTCCCTCCATGCCATCATGGATGCGGAGCGGCCCGAGGAGAAGAAGATAAAAAGGCGCAGCGGAGGACGATGCCGGACGAGAACACTGGAGGAAGAACCAGAAGAACCAGAAGAACCAGAAGAAGAAGAAGATAGAGGAAGAAACCGAAGGAAGATAGAAGATAGAAGATAGAAGATAGAAGATAGAAGAAGCATTTAAATAAAGGAATTGTCAAAAACTCTCTTGTCATTTTTAGCATTTTTGACAGTTTTTTTGTGAAATGGTAGGGGTACTTTTGTACCCCCTTACCATTTCAGACAGGGGGGAGGGCCAGGATCTGGGGTCCCCTTGTTAAAGGGGGCTTCCACATTCCGATAAGCCCCCCGCCTGAAGACCCCCACAACCACCAGGCAAGGGTTGTGGGGATGAGGCCCTTGTCCCCATCAACAAGGTGTTTTGGGGGGCTACCCCAAAGCACCCTCCCAATGTTGAGGGCATGTGGTCTGGTACGGTTCAGGAGGGGGGCACTCTCTCATCCCCCCCTTTTCCTGCGGCCTGCCAGGTTGCGTGCTCGGATAAGGGTCTGGTATGGATTTTTGGGGGGACCCCATGCCGTTTTTAAAAAAAATTTTGGCGCGGGGTTCCCCTTAAAATCCATATCAGACCTGAAGGGTCTGGTATAGATTTTGAGGGGGACCCCACGCCATTTTTTTTTTTAAATTTTGGCAGGGGTTCCCCTTAATATCCATACCATACCTGAAGGGCCTGATATGGAATCTAGGGGGACCCCCAACGTCATTTTTTTTTTTTTATTTTGGTTTGGGGTTCCCCTGTGGGGAATTCCCATGCCGTTTTTGTCAATGAACTTTTATGTGTATTGTCGGACCGGCAAATCATTAATAGCCGCAAGTAGTTTTAAATGACTTTTTTTTCCTTTGAAATGTCATTTGCTATCAGACTGTTCTAAACACGGGAAACATGCACCCCTTTACAGGCATACTATATACACCCCCAGGTACGAAATTTAAAGGGACATTACACTTTTATTGTTTCACTTTAAGCATTATTAAAATCACTGCTCCCGAAAAAACATCCGTTTTGATTATTCATGTTCGTGTCCCATAGACTTTAACGGTGGTCGCGTGTTCGAACAAATTTTTTGCCTCTTCACAAGTTCTGGTGCGAACCGAACAGGGGGGTGTTCGGCTCATCCCTAATTGAGAGTAATCTCATAAAAAACCTTGTGTATTAAAGGTCAGATGATTACACAGCATGAGAGTTGTGAACTGATATCTGCATGTTATAACCAGGTCTTCCTCTGAAGTCGGGTAGTATAGTTTATGATTCAGAATGCAACTTAGTGCTTTAATATAGCCATTAGTAATTTGTATTATTAACCATTTTCCTCTGTCTGTGTGTGTAGGTTGAATTATATTTTATTATTTGCAGAAAGAGAAAAGAATGAATATCACATTCCATGAGATTCCATGGATCAATGTCTTATCCAGATACAAAAAAGAAGAAACCTAGCCATTATGATCCAATATTTATTAGATGCATACAAAACTATTTTGACTAACACTATGGGGGTGAGAGTGGAGAGTGCAAAATCTGGTGCAGCTCTGCATAGAAACCAATCAACTTCCAATTTTTATGTCAAAGCTTAATAAAACAAACTGAATTTGACGCACAGTTGCACCAGATTTTTCACTCTCCAGTATTAGTAAATCAAACCCCTATGCATCAATAGAAACAATATAAAGTAAAGGCACACTCCTCTCAAAGTCGACCCATTTATTGCTTTTGACTCATGTGGTCTAAAATTAATACATTTGAGTTAGAGGTACGTGGTTTTTTAATTGGACAATCCCTCAAGAGGTTTTTTAGCAGCTAAGTAGGTGTTTCAATCAAAGTGACCATAACAAAGTTAAAAATTGAAATTCTTTATTCATATTGAAGTAACAAAACAAAGGGATAGGGGCATGATTTGTTTAGGAGTAAAAAGCAATTAGGATCCTTACATATAAAAAAGAACATCTCGTCAATGTGAGAAGATCACATGTAAATTCAATACATATTATACATGCCGTAAACTTGTGTAGAGTTTTGCATGATATCCCTATGCATTTCAACCTGTATAGGTAAAGGTCTTCTTCAGGGGAATTAACTATATGCGAGAAACAAAACAATTTAGTTTGAGCTATCTGTAAATAGATCAATTATTTGGTACATTCATTTTGTGTTATAAAGTTAAGTTTGCATATTTACCACTCTTTGACGAGAAAAATTTCATGCCACAGTTGGGTACATTGCTATTATTCTAAAAACACCACCATCCACAGTGATCCCGAGAGGCCCCCACAATGTTCCTCCACCGTCAGAAGAGGCAGCAGAGACCCCCACCTCCACACTACTTGCAAGGAGTCACCCCTTGGAGAGACCTGGGAAAAACCCAAAGGGTTTGGTCGGGGGGGGATGAGAAAAGGCAGCGGCACCCTTGACTTTTCTGTATTCCAAAATTAGAAAAAGTTTTATTTTTTAAAAATTATAATGAATACACGGAGTGTCATATCCAACATGTTTTAGGTCTATTAGATCATATGTTAGAAAGATAATAATATTGGATCTATGTTAACTTAAATAATAATTATTTGGCCAATAATTACACATGAGCAATGTCAAACCTATGTTAAATAGAGTTGTAATTTGGTAGTCGGTCGTTGCACGTACACACCTCAATGTAGTTTAACCGAGGTGTGTGTGTGTATATATATATATATATATATATATATATATATATATATATATATATATATATATACAAAGTGTGTGAATGAGTGGTGACATGGTAGTTATTCATTTATTTTAGTTTAGACATGGTTCATGAATAAACTTAAAAAACAGCTGATGCGTATTTAAATTTGCATAGTTGGCTGCTAATGAAGTACGATTATTTGAATAACAAATGATGTATATGGGTCAATCACTTAGTTAGTCACTGAAATGTATATGTGCTGTTAGGTGTTGGTGGTATGGGGTTAATGGAATGTAGCACAATGTGTGTGAGATGGATGGTTAATAAATTACGGTTAAAATATCCCGCAAGATTTCATGTGGATGTGTAACGAGAAGATGTAATCAATGTAGTGAGGGGGTAAATTGGTGAAATGGGAAAGGAATCGTGTGAAGATTAGGGGAAGTGATAAAAACAATGTGTGTGTGATATGAGGCGTGTATGTCAGGTGAGTGTGCTCAATTATAAAAATGAAAAGTGCATAAAACCTCAACAAAAATTGAAAAGTGAGTGATAATATAAAAAAAAACAAAAAAAAGTGCATAAAAATGTGCAAGAAACTAATGAAATGAAACAGGTGTGGTGATAGGGTTCCAAAAATGGGGAATGTAACAGAGGTTATTACAGCAGTGAAATCCTTGCACCAGCCTCCGTAATTCTAGAATTTAAAAGTGTATGGAATTTACAATTCTGATTCAAGTTATGTGAATAGCATGTAAAAATCAGCAACCCGAGTTAACACTTGAGATCTGTTTGTATGGCTTACCTTGGGCATCAATTTGTTAGTATGTTGGTATTTCAAAGCACCATCCCAGGATCTCAGAGAGATCAGCTGGGGTTGAATGATTTATATATGTCATTTGAGTGAAGAGATTAGTGTCAGCTGCCATACCATCTGTCTCCTCCCCCCCGGGGTATCACAAATCCCAGCGGCCAGAATGGCCACCACAGCGTGGCTCCCTCATTGTTCCGGAAGGTGATGAACACCCCGGCAACTGCTGACATCACCATGGCAACAGCAGGACACCCCCGCACGGCACACATGCCTGGAGGGCCCCGCAAGCGCGCGCACCCCCTGATGTCACACGCACATGCGGAACCACCGGGCCACGCGCAGCGCCTGGTTAGTCCAGTGATGGTCATGGGATGCCACCGGCATGCGCAGGCTCCATCTAGTGGCGTAAAAACATATTGCACCACTCGGAGCTTAAGTGAGGGGATCCGCTGTGCGACGACCTGGGTCAGGGCAACCGCACAGCAGTATCCCCCCGCGTGCCGGGAAGAGGAGGAGGATACTCCCCTCCAGAGGGGGTGGGGAAGCATGGAGGCCAGTGATTGCTGGTAACTAAATGGTGTAAAGAAGGAGAAAAAACAATGATTAAAAATTATTATGTAAAATCATGTACAAAAATGTGTTGATGCCTATGTAAATTTTCAACCAATCGTTTCTGCAATAGATGTATTCATATTCTAGATTGTAAGGTCACCAATCAAGCAATTATTTTTGAAAAAATTACACGGGGTCACAGTGATTTATAAAAGAGTATTCTAATATCCAGTAGGATGTGAATTATTAATTTGTCTTACCAGGGGCAAAGCCTTTCAGGAAAGGTGCATAAGTGATTGCTTCATTTAATCCCGGAAGGGTAGTAGTCTGTAAATTAAAAATCCAGTGCTGCTCATGCTGGAGAAGTGTCTTGTTCCAGTCGCCACCTCAATCAGGGATATGTATGCTGTCGAGGGCAGTGAAAATTACTTTGGGCATTTTATAGTGATGGTGGAGAGCAACGTGCCTGCCTATGGGTAAATATCTATTGCCAATCTCCATGCTGTATATGTGTTTGGAAATCCTGCGCCAAAATTCTTGCTTGGTTTTTCCTACATAGTAGGCCCCGCAAATAAACAATTCCTTGTGTTTGGCAATTGGTGAAGTGTTTTGGAATAAACACTTTGGGAGTAAGAAGGTTTTTTTCCTTCCCAATGAGATAACAGTATGTACAGTGACTACAGGGGAAAGATCCTTGTGTTGGACAATGTTTTTTTTTTACACGTGTTTTGTCTATAAATTCAGTTTTCACTAGTCTGTCTTTTATGGAAGGAACTTGCCTATATGTAATCAATGGTTTTCCTGGTACTAGTGGTTCAATCTTGGGGTCAACCCTAAGGATCGACTAATGTTTTTCTAAATTTTTTTTTAATTTCCAAATGTTGGTTGGAGAAGCGCATTATTAGCCTCATAGGCTCACAGTTTGAATTGGATATTGATCTTGACTTATGTAAGAGCTGGGATCGAGACTGTCGAATAGTTCTATTACATGCCTTTCTTAGGCATGATCGGCTGAAGCCTCGGGCTATCAGTCGATCCTGAAGTATGGCTGCTTCTTTTTTGAAAGGCTCCTCATTGGAGCAATTTCTTTGCACCCAAAGATACTGTCCATAAGAAATTGAGTCCATTAACGGAGCAGGGTGAAAACTTTTTGCGTGCATATTGTATTGCCTGCTGTATCTTTGCAGAAAAGGGTGCTATTTAGTTTACCTTCAGGGTTACAGACCACTTGAATGTCTAAAAAGGTTATGGTTCTCTTATTATATGCCATAGTAAACTTCAGATTGAAGTCATTAAGATTGATTTTGTGGAAGAACTCCCTGAGAGAGTCCTCAGACCCTTCCCAAACGATGAAGACATCGTCAATGTACCTGAGCCACATAATTATGTGGCTCAGGTACTCGACGAGGTCCTCACTGTTGAAAAGGTAACGTTCCTACTCCCCCAGGTACAAGTTGGCGTAGGACGGGGCACAACATGTCCCCATCGCTACGCCTTGTACCTGGAGGTAGTGGGAACCATCAAACATAAAGTGATTGTGGTAAAGAATATAGTCCAGACCTTGTACAATGAATGCATTTAAAGCCTGATCATCGTTTGAACCTTGCTGCAGAATTTTTTGTATGGTCTCCAATCCTCGGGAGTGGGGAATTGAACTATAAATGACTTCTACGTCAATAGTGACGAGAAGCGCATCTTAGGGAATTGTAAGTTCTTCAATTGTTTTAATGAAATGTATCGTATCTTTGATAAATGAAGGTAAGGAGACAACATACTGCTGCAAGTAAGAGGCGATGACCCAGCTTAGATTCTCTGAGATTCCTCCATTCCCGGAGACTATAGGTCTACCGGTAGGGTTGGTAGGGTTTTTATGGATTTTAGGCAGACTGTAAAAAGTCGGGACCTTGGGATGTTTAGTTCTTATATATTTGGAAAGTTGTTTATTGATAACGTTGTTATTGAAAGCCTGATCTACCATCTCATAAAATTCTTCATTGTGTTTGTTGATTAAGCTACTTGGAATTGCTTGATACCAACTCTTGTTGTCCAATATCTTTTTGCACATAGACCTGTAGGCATCAATGTCCATTAGTACAACGTTTCCGCCCTTATCTGAGGGTTTGACTACAATCGACTCGTTATTGCTCAGTGAGTGGAGTGCCTGATTATGTTCTGGGGAAACATTTTAAGGATTGTTTTTCCGACATGATAGTCTACAAATATCTTTGGTCTGTTTTAAAAACATAGCAACGCTGGGACTAGTGTTTAAGGGCAGAAACTTAGTAGATGGTTTTTTGAAAAGAGTGATAGGATTTTGTGTCGTCTTATTGACTTCTTCAAATAGTTTGTCCAAGTCTAATTGATCAATTAAATCACAGGTGTTACTTTCCTGAAATAGGAGAGTCAAGTCCCGTAATGCTTTGAACTCATGCATGCTGTATTTGGACAGTGGTGTCAATATCTATAGTAAATGTTTCGTACTGACATTTAAGCATTACTTTCCTTGCAAACAGATGTAAATCTGTGACTACTTCAAAAAGGTCAAAATTCTGGCTGGGACAAAAACTCAAACCCATAGAGAGTACCTCAGTTTCTGCTTGGGTAGGGAAATAGGAAGACAAATTTACAAAATTCAATTGTTTAATTGGGTTTGCATCATGTATGATTCTATTCCCTTTCCTGTTTTTTGGGTTGGGGGGATTTTCCCCCCGATTTGGGTTTAAAGTCTTTTGTGACATGCTACGTTCATTTGGAAGGTTATAGTTACTAGAGATGCTGGATGCATCTGAAAGTGGGGAATCTGATTCTTCCTGTCTGTTGTTCTGTTTTATCCCAAGCCCCATTGCGGGACATTCTGAAGTATTCACTATCTGATCTGAGTCAGTTTCAATGGTACGCTTTTTGTGGTCTTGTTCCAAAGAACCTCTGTTGTTGCGGCTTCTCTTCTGTCAGCTGCGGCCTGGATAGGAATAATCCTGGCCGCATGCAGAAGGATAGGGATTGGGCTGAAACACATTGCCCAATTTATGTGACGAAGATTGATTCCGGAATTGGGGTGGTCTACTGTATTGTGTTTTTTGTGTATTCCATTTCTACGCCTTGCCCTCTGAGAAAGTTGTCTTGTCCTGCCAGAATTTAATTTCCTTATTTTGTAAGATGTTTTTATTATATATCATTTTATTATATATTTCCTTCATTTTGTTTTGCAATTTGGAGTATAATGCATGGTCTTTGAATGGGACCAAAATCCACTCCAAAGCACTAATTTCTTTATCTAAGGATTCAGTTTGTTGTTTGTATTCCCATGGTAGTATCAACATCATTTCTTGTGAGCATTTCTGTAAATTATCCTCCCACTTCACTTTGCATTCACTGCTCACTTGTTCGACATTGGGAAAGATTTGTATGCGTAAACCGTATGGATTGATTTGATGTTTGGCATAAAGTTCGAATGATCTAATGTGCCAAAATAAAGCAGATTTTTTCTCTAATAATCTATTTAGCTTCTGGAGAAGGGAGGAGATTTGTGTCGAAATCTGATCTCCCTTCTCAAAAGCTGTCTCGTAGCCCGACATCAGTGTTGTCCACTCATCACCTTGAAAATCACTCATATTTGCAGTAGTAAGTGATATAAATAATAAATAATAAAGCAATCAATCAAGCAAACACTGGACCAATAACCTACTTGTTACAACTCTATTTAACATAGGTTTGACATTGCTCATGTGTAATTATTGGCCAAATAATTATTATTTAAATTAACATAGATCCAATATTATTATCTTTCTAACATATGATCTAATAGACCTAAAACATGTTGCATATGACACTCCATGTATTCATTATAATTTAAAAAAAATAAAACTTTCTCTAATTTTGGAATACAGAAAAGTCAAGGGTGCCACTGCCTTTTCTCCTCCCCCCGACCAAACCCCTTGGGTTTTTCCCTGGTCCCTCCAAGGGGTGACTCCTTGCAAGTAGTGTGGAGGTGGGGGTCTCTGCTGCCTCTTCTGACAGTGGAGGAACATTGTGGGGGCCTCTCAGGATCGCTGTGATTGGTGGTGTTTTTAGAAGAATAGCAATGTATCCAACTGTGGCATGAAATTTTTCTCGTCAAAGAGTGGTAAATATGCATACTTAACTTTATAACACAAAATGAATGTACCAAACAATTGATCTATTTACAGATAGCTCAATCTAAATTGTTTTCTTTCTCACATAGAGTTAATTTCCCTGAAGAAGACCTTTACCTATACAGGTTGAAACGCGTAGGGATATCATGCAAAACTCTACACACGTTTACAGCATTTATAATATGTATTGAGTTTACATGTGATCTTCTCACATTGACGAGATGTTCTTTTTTATATGTAAGGATCCTAATTGCTTTTTACAACTCCTAAACAAATCATGCCCCTATCCCTTTGTTTTGTTACTTCAATATGAACAAAGAATTTGAATTTTCAACTCTGTTATGGTCACTTTGATTGGAACACCTACTTAGCTGCTAAAAAACCCCTTGAGAGATTTTCCATTTAATTACTTTAATTGGGGTGTGCAGCTCCAACTCACATATATGTGTTATCTATTCTAGAGGTACGTCGTTTTATATTGAATAGAAAATACAACATTTCTATTGCTTTGTTAGTTCAGCTTTCTCTAGCTGGCTAAAGTATACATAACATATCTTATGACCTAAAGCTTTTAATTGAGTATAAAACACAAAAAGGAAAGAGGGCTTCATAAATAGAATCAAATGTAACCAAAGCGGGGGGAGTTTCCTTTCAATTAAACATTCTAATTGTCTCACAGATCGTTGGCAGAATACACACTTGCTATACAAAGGAATAAAGGCTTAAAAACATAAAGGAAAAGCAAAAAGAGATAAGAAGAAAGAAAAAAAAAGATGAGTCAGAGATATCCATTGTCCATTTCCTGAAATAAAGATTGTTTGACAGAATTATATTGCATCCTAAGTTTCCACTTTTGTTCAAATCTATGCTGGGTGTCATTTAGGATACTAGTTAATTTGTCATTAACTATAATTCAGTTAAAGCAGAAATAAAGGCTTAATACTCTGTCCAATGGTGTGCCAGTTTTTAAGCCTCTTCTTTGGCCATAGGGGAATGACCTCACTTCTGTGCATGCACAGGAGCAGCGGTGGACTGTCCATTAGGGGGCCTCCCCACCTATCCATGTGTCTGGCCCCCTGATCTACATGCAGGGTGCCGGACCATGGATTCCAATGGGTAGGGGGTGTTTTTTTTTTAAGCATGCAATTAGAGCCAGAAGCTCTAAAAGGCTTAAAAAAGGGTGGGCTCGGGGCGCAGAGCACTGTGCTCCAAGCCCACCCAGTTGTGTGACAATAGCCAATGAATATTCGCTATTGCCACACTGATCCTCCTCCCGGACAATCAGGAAGCGGGTCTTGAGACAAATAACCCGATTGGCTGAAAGGACAGGCGATACTATTGGACGTTTAGGAGGAGGGAGGAAGCTGCCATAATGCAGAATAGGAGGAGAGGATACAGGAGTCGCTGCCCTCCACCCATACAAGCCCACAACCCGTCCGCTTGAAACCTAGATGGGGTAAGTGCCGGGGCTTGATAGACGACCGAGCAGGGGGGTTTAGTGCAGGTGACCCGACCGACCTACCTACCTAGAGCAGGTGGGGGGTTGCTGCCCGCTGACCGACGGGTGGGTTTTTTTTCCACCCCCCCCAAAAAAACTACCAGCCACCACTGTGCAGGAGGCCATCATCTCAGCACTCAGAGACTGGCCCGGTGCTGTAAGCTGAGCTGAGCATGCAAGCAGCAAGCATGTCTCATCTGCAATAAATGCCTGCCTGCTCACGGTTTCTTATAATAGAACGTAACCACTTAAGGACCAAGCCTCTTTTTGAGATTTGTTGTTTACAAGTTAAAAACATTTTTTTTGCTAGAAAATTACTTAGAACCCCCAAACATTATACATTTTTTTCTAACACCCTAGAGAATAAAATGGTGGTCGTTGCAATACTTTCTGTCACACTGTATTTGCGCTGTGGTCTTACAAGCCACTTTTTTGGAAGAAATACACAACAGTAAAGTTAGCTAAATTTTTTGATATTGTGAAAGAATGTTACGCCAAGTAAATTGATACCCAACATGTCCCGCTTCAAAATTTCGCCGCTCGTGGAATGGAGACAAACTTTTACCCTTAAAAATCTCCATAGGTGACATTTAAAAAATTCTACAGGTTGCATGTTTTGAGTTACAGAGGAGGGCTAGAAATATTGCTCTCACTCTGCCGATTCTCAGGGATACCTCACATATGTGGTTAGAACACCGTTTTCATATGCGGGAGCTAATCAAGTATGCCTCTCGCTTCTTCGCACAAGCTCAGTGGGACGGGACACTTTAAAAAAAAAGTTATCTTATTTATTTTATCTTTTATTTTTTATTTCTACACTGTTCTTTTAAAAAAAATGTGTCACTTTTATTCCTATTACAAGGAATGTAAACATTCCTTGTAATAGAAAAAAAGCATGACAGGACCTCTTAAATATGAGATCTGGGGTCAAAAAGACCTCAGATCTCATATTTACACTAAAATGCAATAATAAAAAAAAAAAATGTTATTTAAAAAAAAAAGGCCCTTTAAGATCTATGGGCAGAAATGACGTTTTGACATCACTTCCGCCCAGCAATGGCATGAAGATGGGTGGGGGCCATCTTCCCCTCACTCGTCTCCATACCCAGCAAGGGAGAAAATCTGATCGCCTCCATTGCTGCCGACAGCTCTGGTAAGCGGCGGAGGGCATCGAAGCGCGGCGGGAGGGGGGCCCTCTCCCGCTGCCGATAAAAGTGATCTCAGGGCAAATCCGCTGCAGAGACCACTATTATCGGAAAGCGGACTGTCGGCCAAAGAAGAGGATACCGTGGTTATGGCAGCTAGCTGCTGTCATAACAATGATGTTCCTCTTCAAAATTAGGACGTATATCGGCGTGGCGGTCCGTAAGTGATTAATTTCCCCTTTAAGCCTATATTTAACAACATTGAATGGAACTGTAGGTTTTCTCCAGTATCACACAATTCCAATCCTAGTTGCTAGAAAGATATGTGAAATAAGCCTACCTGCCCACTTGGTAACCCCTGAGAAGGTAGCATACAATGGCACATTTATTGGAGATGTTTTAGGATTAATTAGGGTCAGTATATTGACCAGTGAAAATCAGTTTAATTGTGCCTTCTCCATTGTTCTTAAAGCATATCTAAACCCAAAAACAAAAACAGATTGCATGTTACCAATCCTATGTTTTGGCTGTACTAGTTTTCCTTTTTCAATTTTTCTCTTTTTTTCACCTAGTAATCTTGGAAATACCAAACTTCCTCTGCATCACGTCTCGTGTTTACTCATCCACTGTATCTATGTCATGCAACTATGAGTCATGATTGTCACATAGATTGGACTTACAGTACATACTGTACATACAAGTCAGATAGTGTTCATCTCTGTTTTATGGGAGTTTCTGGGATTAGTAGTTTACAAAAGTAAGATTGTTTTGCTATCCGTTCAACTTACGGGAAGATAAAATGGGGTTAATATACTAAAGGAAAATAGGCTGTTCTTTTTGCAGGGGAAATTTCATTCTGTGATCCCAGAGCTTGGAGAATACAGTGGAATTTCACTTTGCAAAAAATACCCAATCACATGTAAGAGAGAAAAAACTAAACATGATTGGATGATAGAAGTCAGTAGAGCTTCACCTCATTCACTAAGCTCTGTGAAAACTTTCCTTAGTAAATTAACCTCAATGACATTGCATTTCAGGCAAGATCAAGGGCATTTTCGTTACTTATTGAAATAGTTATTAACCTGAAAAAAGGGGAAATGCAGCCACAACATCTAAGGCTGTATACAGTACATTATGTTTTTGGGTTTGGATACGCTTTAAAGTTTATAAAGCTACTGACTCCTCTTTCAAGGGGAATTTTAATGGACATTATAGATAGTTTAATGAAATGCACTGTTTCTTGTGACTGGAAAGTAATTAAAAAATTATCCTTGGACAAGTTGTTGAAATCAGTGATGCATTGCTCAATTATACTATCCTGAATTTGTGAAACATTCTGTTCAGCTGTGGAGGATCTGTGTGATTTTCCTTTCTACTGGACTAAAACATATTTTGGACTGATAACTATTGATTATGGAGATTGAAAATCTTAAAGTCTAAGTTTTCCTAAAAACACAAAGAATAAGCACAAGGAGCATTATTTACCTTCAGTGAGTTGTGTCCCTTTTACTAATCTTGTATGAATGAAACAGTCTATTAATAGTGATGAGCCGAACAGCCCTGGGTTCAGTTAGAGCAGGGTTCAGATGCTGAACGTGAACCCCTTTAAAATCAATTGAAGCTGAATCTGTAAAATGAAAAATACTTATTTTTTGGTCTAATATCCAAAGTGTCAATAAATAGCTTGGGAGGGGGCTGCCTCTTGAAAATTCCATTCTGGAGGGCAGGAGGCGGAGCCTAGCAGAGCAGACATGCATTGTTAGAGCTCCACACCGCTGAGGAGAGAAGAGAAGGACAAAGCAGAGCATGCAGGCTCAAAAGGTATCCATTTGAACCTTTTTGCCCCAGGGAACAAACTGTGAAAGTTTGGGCAGGAAATATGGTACTGGGAGGAAACCGTGGCAGAAATAAAAATCACCTCACAAAGAGCTCACAGGCACTCACTGCAGCTGAAGCAGCTCCAGTCACCTCACAAGATACAGCATCAGGGCTCTCTCACAGACAGAAAATGTCACAGCAAGACTCTACATTTGAGTCAGATACAGAACAAATCCTCTCACAAACTTCTCCACAAGCCTCCTCAGTATCCCCAGTAATATTATTACAATTTGAAAAGATGCTTCATAAGGCTTTAAAACAAACCTCAGACCAAATAACAAAAAGCCTAACCAAAGAAATAAGAGAGCTGGGAAACCGCACCGCAGCCTTAGAAATAAAAATGGATGAAATTGAAATTACAACCCAAGAAAATATAACAGAATTGGAACAATTAAAAAAAGAGAATTTAATACTTCAAACTAAGCTCGAAGATTACGAAAATAGAGCCAGACGTTCAAACTTGCGCATAAGGGGAATACCTGAAACTGTGACAGACCTGCAATCTACTATTACTGCTCTATTACAAGAACTAAAGCCAGATATCCCTATTGAACGTTTAGAACTGGACAGAGTACAAAGAGCCCTAACAGCCAAAAAGAAAGATGGACCCCCACGTGATATAATCACAAAATTTCATTATTACAGAACGAAAGAACAAATACTAATTGCTGCAAGAGAAAAAAAGGAACTTAATTTTCAAGGACACAATTATCAAATTTTTGCTGACCTATCCCAACTTATTATTACTAAAAGACGATCCATGAAACCCCAACTAATGGAACTGCAACGCCACAACATTATGTATCAATGGGGCTTCCTCTTTTCAGTCAGATTTAACTACCAAGGTACAATTTACAGAAGCAGATCAGCAGATGAACTACAACAAACCCTTTTAAAATTAAATCTGACAGAACCCACAAGCAGCAACACTCCCACACGCAGAAGAATAGCGTCATCTTCACCTTCAGGCAGCACCCAGAAAATTTCAGAACAACATGGGAATCATCATTCTCACAAAAGAGGCCGTTATGCCACATCATCCATGGACCAAGAAGATTCAATGGACTGACATCCTAATTCCTGATATCTCTTAATTTATTATACTAAGAGATGGTTCTCTATAAAAAACCTATATTTATAACTGAATGTAACTGCATTCTGATAGTCACACACTGTGTGGGATCATGTTACATTCCAGTTATATTTCTTATTACTTCTCATATAGCCTTAGAATATATAAGTGAAATAAGGAAATTCTTGTTCAGTTATATATTATCAGGTAATAACAATAGATTTATTACTTTTTAGGACAAATATGTTCAATAATCCAGAAGTAATGGAAGCTTTTTCTTTCTTTTCTTAAAACAAATATATTATTACCTAACTAGTTCCTAGAATTATGTTTTTGTTTATTCTAATCTGAAGCAATACAACCTCAATTTTATGAGTTAACATATCTAAACAGTTACATATGAATAAAATATGTAATTGTTTACTCTAAAAGGGTTAAAATCCCAAAATAATTCAAACTATCTTCATCAATACCAAAGTTATTAACAGTACCTTTCTAACTGAATTATTTAGCCTAGGGCAAGACTAACCATATACAACCACCCTGGAATAAATAATTTCAACAAAAACTATATTCTGCACTCCAATTAATGAAACATCATTTTGATGTCTTTTGACATAGCACTTCTCTCCTGTAAGCGGAAGATCCGGGTACCCCCATTAGCCCTCCTCATTCTCCCAACCATATTATGTGGGAGTGTGACGAAGGCACTTATTCCCCTGAGAGAGATATTTATTCTCTTTCACGGGTAAATTGTGATTACTTGCAAAAAATAATTTATACAATGTATCATCTAATCTCATATGTTTTTTGTTTACTCTTTACTCCAGAATTCACTGGTTTCTTTTCTATCTATTCATCTCTTCAGTCCACACAGGTTGATCTGCGCAGTCAGCTCTGCAGAACAAAAAGTAAGTCAAAACTATTTGATCTATTGCCATGGCACCACTGAATATACTTTCCCTGAATGTTCAGGGAATAAATGTCCCTCAAAAAAGGACCAAAGCCTTCCGTACTTTCCATAACAAGAAGGCTCACATAGTATGCCTCCAAGAAACACACTTCACCAAAGATTCTACTCCAAAATATATTTCTCCTTTTTATCAACAAATTTACACGGCTTCTGCCTGTACCAAGCAAAGGGGAACTCTAATTGCATTTCACCGATCCACACCATTCACCTTATCATCAGAAATTAAAGACCCAGAAGGTAGATACCTGATACTCATGGGTTATATAATGGATACAGCAATCACGGTGATTTCCTACTACGCTCCTAACAAACAACCTACACCATTCCTCTCACATATATTACAAGTGATTAATACACACAAAATAGGAACAGTGATAATGTGTGGGGATTCGAACCAGGTCCTCCTCCCATTTCTAGATAAATCACCTTTTACACCATCCAAAATAACCTCTAGATTACCTTTTTCTCAACTTCTTTCCAGATACAATCTGGTAGATTCATGGAGAGAAAGTAACCCAATGAAAAAGAAATTCACTTATTTCTCGCACCCTCATCAAACCTTCACCAGAATAGATCATATTTTTCTAACAATAGGAATGGTACCAGAAATTATTGCATCAGATATAATTCCGATTCCGTGGTCTGACCATAATGCAGTATACACTACTATAGCCTCAGCCATACCAAAAGCGCATGACCCAACGTGGTACTTACCGGACATAATGCTCAAACACCCACTACATCAGATGGCCATTGAACAAGCTTTAAAGGAATACATATCAATTAATAATACAACAGACATCTCCCCAATAACACTGTGGGAAGCTCATAAGCCTGTCTTGCGTGGTACAATACAAAGACAAATGGCACTATTTAAACGGGAACGCAAAAATCTAGCAAAAAAACTAGAACTCAATTTTAATGCAGCCTACATATCATTTCAAGATAATCCATCTCAGAGTACAAAATCTCATCTGGAAAAATCTAGATTGGAATACGATCTATTTCTCACTGAGTCAGTTGATAAATCCCTCAAACGCTCCAAACACAATTTCTACATGAATACAAACAAACCAGGTACATATTTGGCTTGGGCATTAAATTCAACTAACAAATCTTTCAAACCAATACGTTTGAAATTATCAAAAAATGTTTACACTTGTAATCCAGTTAAAATAGTCCATACATTTCACTCACATCTCGCAACTTTATACAAGACAAACAATGAATTTAATCCTACAGAAGCTGAATCCTTCTTCTCAAAAATAACCTTACCTGAGTTATCTCAGAATCAAAAAAGCAGTTTGGATGAGCCTATAACTATAGATGAAGTTGCTAACGCCATAAAAGACCTAAAACTTAACAAAAGACCAGGCCCAGACGGCTACTCGGCTTTATACTATAAAACATTCTCAGAAATACTCTCTCCCATTCTCACTGAAACTTTTAACAAACTTCTAGATGGACATTCTTTTCGGCAAGAAACACTAATGGCAATTGTTTGTATGATCCCAAAACCCCTTTCTGATGATACTTCCTGTGTGAATTATCGGCCTATCTCTCTGTTAAACCTCGATATTAAATTATTAGCAAAAATAATAGCAAAACGCCTCAATAGCATTATAGGAAAATTAATACATAGAGATCAAGTAGGCTTCATGCCAAATAGACAGGCAGGCGATAATATACGCAGGGCAGTGTTATTGGCACATATTGCTAAAAAACGGAAAATCCCTTTATGTTTTCTATCTCTTGATATTAAGAGGGCATTTGACACAGTATCCTGGCAATATATGCAATATTCATTACAAAAATGGGATTTTGGACCCCACTTTTTAACATGGATCAAAGCATTATATAATAAACCCAAAGCCTATATAAAATATGCTGGATACAAATCTGAAGCCTTTAATATCGAAAGAGGTACCCGACAGGGTTGCCCATTATCTCCCTTATTATTTGCCCTTATACTCGAACCCATGGCCCAATACATCAGAACAAACCAAACTATAACTGGCATTGAAGTAGGAGGTATTACACACAAATTATGTATATTTGCAGATGATATATTACTTTTTCTATCATCACCACAGGTCTCTGGTCCTAACTTAATACCAGCTCTTGATGGATTTGCAGCCCTATCCGGCCTTATGATTAATCCTAAGAAATGCCTAGTGCTTAATATTTCACTCACAAACATGAAATTGATCCCGGCTAGGGCTGCACTCCCATTCACATGGGCAGAAAAATCAATCCCATATCTTGGAATTCATTTAACAGCATCTCATTCTGACTTATTCTCAACCAATTATCCTCCTGTATTAAGACAGATCACAGATCTAATAAAACAATGGTCGCAACTTCCTTTATCCTGGATAGGGAAGATTAATGCAATCAAAATGACTATTCTACCCAAATTGCTTTATCTATTCAGAGTCCTCCCTATTCCAATTCCTTCCTATTTTCTGAGAATAGTACAAAAAAGAGCAACTTCGTTTATATGGGGATCTTCTAAACCACGTATACCTATACACACTACATCTTCCCAAAAATAAAGGAGGCCTGGGATACCCTAATTTTACTAACTACTACAGAGCAGCACATTTGGCCAGTCTGTCCAAATACTATGCAAAACAGGAAATCCCATTATGGGTATTTATAGAGGCTTCAGAAAATGACCCTCTATTAATATCAAATTTATTATGGCTTGATCCTAAAGACCGCTTTAAAATTCATAATCCCATAACTAAACACTTCTTATCTCTCTGGGATAAACTAAAAACCAAATATCAGTTACAATCTCCACACAATCCTCTCCTTTCTTTTATCAGAAATCCGGCCTTTTATCCAGCATGGATCTACCCAAATTCTTTTTAAACTTGGACAACATCAGGCATTCAGACACTAAATGACTTCATAGCATCTAAATCATTCCTTTCATTCCCATCGCTTAGAGAAAAATATGATCTACCAAACTCTGAGATATTTAGATATCTCCAAATCAAAAATTTCTATACACCATTCCTAAAGGGGGATACACCATTATCCCAATTATCCATTTTTGAATCAATCTGTACAAAAGATCCATTTGCTAAAGGTACAATTTCATCACTTTATAATCAATTATATGGAGTAGCAAATCTTAATAGACCCTCTTACGTTCAGAGGTGGGAGGAGGACCTGGGACGAACTTTAGAAGACACGGACTGGTCTAATATATGGCTCACATCTAAGTCATCTTCACCCAACATCTTGGCACTGGAGACAAATTATAAAGTCTTAACTCGCTGGTACCTTGTACCCGCTAGAGTGGCAAAATATTCACCTAATACCTCAACTCATTGTTTTCGAGGATGCCCAGAAATAGGCACATATTTGCACATATGGTGGACGTGCCCAGTAATCCAAACCTTCTGGAAGGAAGTCTTCGTGATTGCATCTAAAATATTTAAAAAAATAATACAACCAGATCCATATTTAACTTTACTTAATCTAAAACCGGAATGGTTAACACTCTCTCAATTCAAACTTATGATCCAACTAATAACGGCTGCAAAACAAACAGTGGCCAAGGCATGGAAATCTCCTACATTGGTACTAGCAGAAACAATTCACAGAATGAATAATACAATGTCCCATGCTAAGATGGTAGCCATCAATCAAAATCAAATTCCAAAATTTGAAAAACTTTGGCATCCTTGGATAAAACAACATTTCCTGTCAAATTTCAATGACTCTGTCCTGTTGCCATGGTAACAGATTAAATGACTTACAGAGACACCCATTCTAAGGCTTCAAAGAGAACTAAAAAGAATAATAAACTGACGAGCGGGGCAACCTTGTGGACCATACCTCTACCTTTCAACCCTTTTTCTTCTTTCTCTTTCCTTTTCTCCACCTTACGATTAAAGCTCATTATCAGAATTTATTTGACCTATATACACTCTACTTGTAAACAATATGTATAGTAGGTATAAATCATTTAAATACCAACAAAAGTAACTAAGGAAATGATATATATCTTTAATTTAGGTTTACGTGAACCCAATGTTTAATATTTGAAATTTCATGATATTTACCTATATAAACCCTACTGTAAAACAATGAGCTTACTTTATAGATCCTTGTAAACTTACTTTATGTATCTTTATGTATCTTTATAACATTGTATACTCAATAAACTTCTTTTGACAAGGAGAAAATTCCATTCTGCTGAAAGCAGTAATTTTTTATCACTTAGACCCCTTTCACACTGGAGCGTTTTGCAGACACTAGAGCGTTAAAAATAGCACCTGCAAACCACCCTAAAACAGCTGCTATATTCACTCCAGTGTGAAAGCCTGAGGGCTTTCACACTGGAGCGGTGCACTGGCAGGGCGTCAGAAAAAGTTCTGCCAGCAGCTTCTTTGGAGCAGTGAAGGAGCGGTGAACTCACCGTTCCTCCACCGCTGTTCCCCATTGAAATCAATGGGGCAGTGCAGCGATACCCAGAGCGGCATTTTTCTGGCAGATTTAACCCCTTTTTGGCTGCTAGCCGGGGGTTAAAACTGCCCCCGCTAATAGAGCCATTAAAAATAGTGCCGCTTTACCTCTGATTCTGGTGGTGGCACAGTGTAAAAGGGGTCTGACATTTTCAAAGGAAAAAATAGCTTCTTTTTTTATAAAGAAAAACAGCACACAGACCCCAAAGCCCCCAAAATACATAGCAAAACAATTCAAAAAGAAGCAGGTAATGACATTTCATTTTCTGGATGGTGTCTGGTCTAAAGCTGTTATAGATTTTAAGGGGGTACCTCATGCATAAAAAAAAATATTAAAAAAAAATTGTGAGGTCTCCCTAGAAATCCGTACCAAACCCTTTGAATCTAGTGCAGATTTTAAATGGGACTCAACACAATGAAAATGTGTGAGGTCCCCCTAATCCCTAACAGATCCTTAATCCAAGCATTGCTCCTGACAGGCCATGAAAGGTGGATGACGAGTGATCCCCCTCAAACCATACCAGACCACATGCCTTCATCATGGAGGGTGCCATGGGGGACCACCCTGACAAAGCACTCTGTCCCCATATCAATGAGTACAAGGGCCAGGAAAGGGTTTTTCTACGGTTGAGAGACTCATTATTTCTGTAGGACCTCAGATACAATTCCCCACAATAAAAATAAGTATAGGGTACATGTACATAGCACCCCTACTCATTCACAGCAAAAAAAGGTGTCACCTGGAAATAAAGACAACCAAATGTTTAATAAGTTCTTTATTGAAAAAAGAAATGTAAATCCATTATCAATCTCAATGCCTGCTGTTGCTCACTCCCTGAAAAAGGAAAAAAAAAGGGGCAGGGACAGAGGTGACATCATTACCCAAATATGACCATTATACCAAAATATGCTCTATTCCCTGCTCAATTGCTTACATGGCTGGTGATTCCCGACCATGTAAGCGAGAGGGATGATTGATGTCAGTGGTTGGTAAGAACGCAGCAGGTGCAAGCAACTGTTGCTTCCTTAGCAACCATTGACAAATGGGACAGTGGTGTCATCATTCGCCAAATATGACTTTGGGCTATTTGTGCGTTTGGACAAACCTCCAAAACAGTTGCCCATTCATTCCCTTTATAGGCAGGAACTGAAATTTATGCAGTATATTGAAGCGCTATTTCTACTACTTCTATATATGGACGTTTCTTGATGTGATTTTTTCCTAAGGAAGCACCCGCTGTGTCCCTAGGTACCACAAATGCTTTGCAGAATCTCTGCCCCTTTTAAGTACAGGGGTGGGGATAGCAGTGACATCACTGCCAAAATATGGCCATGGCCATATTTGGTCAATGATGTCACCACTATCCCCATCCCATTCAGGTAGCTGTCATTTGGCTACTATACCATTGAAATAGTTGGAGTGTGCTGGGTTGTCATTTTTTTTTCTGTAAGACAGCAGGTAGAAGGCATTATTATTGATGAAGGATTTACATGAGGACATTTTGGGGTATTTTTATTTTTATTATTGTCAATCGTTTGTGTGTCCTTATTTCTAGGTTACATTTTTTTTATGTGAGTTGAGTTGTATGCACCTCATACTCATTCATGTAAGGGGGATTTGTATCTGGGGGGCTCTTTATTATTAAATGATTGATTATATGCCCCCTGCCCATAGACCCACACAACCACTGGCCAGGGTTGAATGAATCAAAGGATCTGGTGTGTATTTTGGGGGGACTTTATACAATTCTTTTTCATTCTTACTGTAAGATGTACACTACAGCAAAAATTAAAGGAAAAAAAAGATACAGTTTAAGTCGCCAGCAGATTGCATTCATTGCCATCTTTTTTTTTATGAGAAACGGCACACACACAATACTGTTTTTAAAAAACAAAGAAGCTGTCAATGACCACTGTCAGTTCTTTGGCAGCAATTTTAAAACTTGTTTCCTTTGTAAATGTCAGTGCTCCTAGAGCACTTTCTGTATATGACAGAGATGTGCTCCTTCCCAGGCAGGATTAGCAAACATGGTCCCCTTTTTTGTGATTTGGGTTTTTAGGTTTGACACTTTGCAATATTTCAATTTTTATTTTATTTAAGAAGCATGTAATTTAAAGTGGTTTTTAAACTATTACATATACCCAATGAAGTGGCCGACATAAGGTGATATGCAAAGATTAAATAAATCATCCTACATATGTTGTGTAGCGGTTCAGCTGCAGCATTTATTTCTCTACATCTAATCAAAGTCCAGAATTTATAAAGTTTGTCTGAGCTTTCAGAAAGCAGGGAACAGGGAGCTGAAGTTACACTCTGCAGAGCTCAGTGAGATCTGAGTTCTGATTTGGGGGTAGGGACACACCCCTTCATATAGCACACAGGAACAGAGCTGACACTGTCAATCAGCTGGCGCTCCCTTCCCTGTAACCGCTTTTCTCTTGGTGTCAGGAAAACTTGTCAGAAGTGATTCATGCTGATAGCATACAGAAACACTAAAGAGGGATATGCTTTGTTCATATTTCATGCCTGAGGTTTACAACCACATTCAATAAATTAAACAATTTTAATGTTTCAGTTTAACCACTTCAGCCCCAGTAGGATTTACCCCCTAATGACCAGGCCATTTTTTTGCAATACAGCGCTGCGTTACTTTAACTGACAATTGCGCAGTCGTGCAATGTTGTATCCAAATAAAATAATGTCCCAGAAATGGAGCTTTCTTTTGTTGGTATTTGATAACCCCTGCAGATTTTATTGTTTGCACTATAAATAAAAAAGAGTGACAATTTTGAAGAAAAAAACACAATAATTTTTACTTTCTGCTATAATACATAGCCAAATTATTTATATATATGTTTTTGGTAAACAAAATCCCAATAAGCGTATATTGATTGGTTTGCGCAAAAGTATAAAGTTAATTGGTTTTACTGGTAATGGCAGCGATCTGCGATTTGTAGCGGGACTGCAACATTGTAGCAGACAAATATGACCCTAAGTGACACTTTTTGTGAACCAGAGACACCGATACAGTGATCAGTGCTAAAAAAATATATAAATGACACTGGTAGGGAAGGGGTTAACACTAGGGGTGCTCAAAGAGTTATACAAAGGGGCCATACAAAGGGGGTGGTTTACCTCCTCCATTGGTTATCAATATGTGGGCAGAACCACGCACACTTTGGCCATCAGAGTAGGTGAACATTTAACCAACATCAAAAAAGGATTAAGCGAACACAGTCTATCTAAGCATTTCTCTCGGTGCTATCATAAAAGTTTGTCAACATTGGAGGTGATTGCGAAAAACAGCCCACATTGGCGAGGCAGTAATATGAAAAGACAGATTTCTCGCCGCGAGACCCAGTGGATATTTGACCTAATGTTTTACCGACCCTGCAAACTCAATGTGGAGTGGGACATCAACTCCTTTATTAATAACTCTTGAGGGAGTTGATGTCAGATCATTTCATCCACCACTTCTGAGTATGACATTTTCATCTAGAAGTGTTGTTGTGGCGTTTAGGGTAGCTATGGTCTACTGGCCCCTATAAGTTTTTCAGGAATACTAACACTGTTGGATTTGAGTCTCCCTCCTGGCCAGTTTACTAGCAATTTATATACTGACATAAACTTAGGTCTAGGGCTCGGTTTGCATCAGTGTGCTGTGCAACCTCTCATGTTTCACACCGCACTGTGGTGCGGATCACGTGCGATGTCTGTGTGATGCAAGTTCGACCATACAGTTTGTGTGGCTGGATTCACGCCGCATTTGGACAAAAGTCATGTAGAACCATTTTTTGGTCCGCACCGGAATAGGATCGTATAGGTGTTCACACCCATGCATTCTGATTCATGTCTGACAGTTTGCACTGCAATGTGCGAGCTGACCTGGGGGTGTCCTTAACTTTGTATTGACGCTCCCGGGGGTTCGTGTGTGACGGTGTAAGCTGCCTGCGAGCCAGGTGCGATGCAGAAGCCCATGCTGGATTGCATTGCACCAGTGTGAGCCAAGCCTTATATACAGCTTCATACCAAATGGAGGTTCATTATGAGAATTAATGTATGGATAAGCTGTCTGCAAAAGAATGGGAAGAGACTTGCATGTAAGGAGCCTGATATTTAATAATATTATCTGCTATCCCTTATTGTGCTCTTTATTATTTATTTATTTATTTTTACTTTTTTTATATTTAATTTTTGTATTTAGATTTCTATTTATTTATCATTATTTTTGTTTATCTTCATTACTTGATTTATTTTTCCTCCCCTTTTTTATTTATTCTTTTAGTTTTTTTTTTACATGGTCATTGCATTAGACACAATTGCTGTTTAAAGTCAATCATTTTTTAACTGGTTGTGATATTTTAATACACAGATTTTTAAGTATAAAAAAAAATGTGATAGTTTCAACACACACTGCTCTTTAAATTTTTGAAAACGGCAAGCAGTTTTATCTGTATTGCTAATTTGACACACAGCTGGAACAGTAACCTAATTTAATATGAAGGGAGGTTGTTTATTTTCCTTCACTGGGGCTCCTATGCAGGGTGTGTCACTTCCTGTTCTTCCTCAATAAATTGTTAGTGAGAGATGTTGCTTGCTATCCTTCATCCACGTCAATGCCTTCTGAGAGAAAATGCGTTGCATTGGAGCTAGCAAAGTGACTTCCACTAGCATGGACTGCACTGCAGGCCGCCGTGCAAGATTTTATCCCATATTGCTTGAATTCATTGTCCTTGATGTAAGTGCAATTTTTATTTAATAAACTAGCTTTATATGCATTATGAGCATCTTCCATTATCTTTTATAACCACATGATGTGATTAACGAGATTAAGGAGCACCATAAGCCTGGATAGATTCCCTGGTGCTGGCTGGCTACTTGTCTTCAGAGATACTTCCATTCACACACATATGATCTCTTGGTGGGATCATTTGATTCTGTAAACGGACAATTTTCACATTCAGAGCACAGCGGTGACACACTTTCCACTGCGGATTATTTCAGCTGCACCACAAACGGTTTGTTGTATTTGCATGTGGGAAAAATTGGAGTATCATTTTTTTTTTCTCTAAACACATTGAATTGTGGAGTATTTATGAATGTTTTGCACCATTTATTATTTGTCATCTTTTTTGTGAACAGATCGTGGCTATTTACCCAAAAAATTATTTTTGATGTAATTCATTTGATACACCGTTCTAGGCAACAAGAGTTTCACTTACCCAGTGACACTTTGCCATTTGAACATTCACTATTGTTTGATTTTGCTTGCTGCACATTGTTTGTTGCATCTGTAACCTTTGATTTCACCTATTTGCAGCTGAGCGCACCTTTTTGTATTGTTTTATTGAGAGTACATAGCTAGAGAGCCTGCCTCTAATTGGGAGAAGTGGGGAATACAAAGCGGAGAGAGACAACAAGGCCCCCCTGACTGGGTCTTCTGGATCAATCCTATCAAAAACGACTCATGTTCTAACTGGGCATCAATAAAGTAATTTGCATGAGGGGCCGCCAGTCCATTTCCATATTAGCTCTCTAAAATGGGAGGACTATCAATTTATACGAGTTTTGTGCAATAAATATTGGTGAGTCATGGAGTGTATATATAGCAATTGGGGGGGGGCCCTAGACATCTTGATTAAGGTTACACTGGTTATAGCATTTGGATTTTAATTTATCTCAGACTGGGAAAAGGTTACTTTTAAAGTGTAGTTCAGCTGAAAAAAATAAAATCAGCAGCTACAAAAAGTGTAGCTGCTGACTTTCAATAATTGACACTCGCCTGTTCCACGGTCCAGCGATGCGGGCGTACGAAGCCTCGCTCCTCTCTGCGGCACCAACATTCTTATTGTGGGCGCCTGACTGTGGCTTCACAGCTGGGCATGCACTGTGGAGAAGCGCTGTGAATGGGCAGGCAATCTTCTGGGACCTGTGGGAAGTTTGCAGGGAGAGAGGGGGGAGAGGTGATCTTCCTTCTGACAGCTTGATGAAGGAGCGTGGCTGCCATGTCATTGCAGCCCATACGCTTGGGAAACGCGTAGTTCTGCTGAAAAAAGTAAAATCAGCAACTACAAAAAGTGTAGTTGCTGACTTTTAATAATCGACACTTGCCTTTTCATATCTGATACACTTACAGTGTTTAATGTATTGGCTGATTTGACATTCCATAAAATTTGCAATTAAAAACAGCGACAGTGACAAAGTCTGTCTGCCCAGTATGCTCTTGATTCCAATATGAACAAACATCTATATGTTGGAGATGATGTAAACAGGTAGAAGTGTTTTTTTTTACTCCACCAAGAGTATATATATGTTGTTCTCTTCAAAAAGAAAAGAAAAGCCCAAGAAATATGGGCGTAAACTAAATGCTTGAGGCTCCACTGAGGCCGAGAGGCAAATCCTGCAAGAAATGTGATAACATAAATATATAGTAGGAGGTCCTATTTTAATATAGTAAGGAAGTTGTTTTGCAAAATTAAGTTCATACCTGAAGGTGGCTCAAGAGTTGATGTTCATAGGTGTATATGATGACTACTATACTTTAGACCAAGCCTCACCATATATACTGTACATGTAACAGGTGTGTCTCTGTCAGGCAAATCTAGTCCCATCTGGCCACCTAATATCACAGTATCTATACTATTTCTTTTTAAACAACCCTTTAGCATAAGGACACAATAAATTTAAAAATAATACTTGCAATCTAAACAGACAACTAATTGAATACCCTATCTTATCTACTAACTCTCTAGCTATCAATAGATACACCTATGAACATCAACTCTTGAGCCACCTTCAGGTATGAACTTAATTTTGCAAACCAACTTCCTTACTAGATTAAAATAGGACCTCCTACTATATATTTATGTTATCACATTTCTTGCAGGATTTGCCTCTCGGCCTCAGTGGAGCCTCAAGCATTTAGTTTATGCCCATATTTCTTGGGCTTGTCTTTTCTTTTTAAAGAGAACAACATATATACATATATACTCTTGGTGGAGTAAAAAAAAACACTTCTACCTGTTTACATAATCTCCAATATATAGATGTTTGTTCATATTGGAATCAAGAGCATACTGGGCAGACAGACTTTGTCACTGTCGCTGTTTTTAATCGCAAATTTTATGGAATGTCAAATCAGCCAATACAGTGTTTAATGTAAGTGTATCAGATATGAAAATTACATTATGAAATGCTTTATTGATGGATATTCAGATATTGATTATTATCTTTTCAATATATCTTCTTTAACACAGAACCATTTAAAGCGTACACTACCCCTGAGGAAGGAGTTTAATTGACTCCGAAATGCGTCGGGTGAAAAAGTACTGCTCCGAAACATGATTGTAATACTGATGGATTTACATTCCTAACAATAGATGTTACGGTTGCTGTCATATTTTATTATGTTAATTCATTAAATTATATTTGTACCAAGTATACCTCTTTTATGATTGCTACATGTGCCTGAAAAGTCCACCACTAGGGGACCCCCTTTGCTGTTATGTATAAATAATTTTGGATGTGGCACAAATTCACAGTCAGATGCTGATCTACAATATACATTACACATTCTGATTGTGGGCGCCTGACTGTGGCTTCATAGCTGGGCATGCGCTGTGGAGAAGCGCTGTGAATGGGCAGGCAATCTTCTGGGACCTGTGGGAAGATTGCAGGGAGGGAGGGGAGAGAGGTGATCTTCCTTCTGACAGCTTGATGAAGGAGTGCGGCTGCCATGTCATTGCAGCCCGTACACTCGGGAAACGCGTCGCTTACCAGTGACATCATTCCCCCTCGCCTGCCATCCATCTGCGTTCCTGGCATCGCTTTGAGTTTGTTTCCACCGCGGCCGGCTACAACATCTAGCGGTGTCCGGAGCATACACAGTCTCACGCGTGGCAAGCAGGACGCTTATGAATGATCTGATGATTATCTCCACAATGGATACTGTCACCACATGCCCTTGATGACTTCACACTTGTGAGTTGCCTGTGCATGTGCTTTAATAAAACTGTATTTTAAACTACACCCAGAGGCGCCTCTCTCCTTGTGCTCTTTTTTAGGTTTTGTGAACTTGGTTTCAGTTCTCCACTGAAGGCAGCCCTGTCTGTGGATCTTTTACCATCACCCTCCCCCCCATTTTTTGGTTCAATATGGACTTTCATTGATCATGGACTCCCCCCCCTCCCCTCCCTCTCTCCATACACATTGTTGTTAATATAGTATATCCTCCATTTATCAGTGGTGCTCCTATGGTGGTTTTATCCTTATTTTCCAGATTTTTGCGCCTTTACTTGTATCACTGATCTTCCTTCCGGTGCCGTGCAGCCCCGGGAGGAAGTAGGAGCTGGATATCTCTAAAAAGAGGGTATTCACCCCCCCCAAAAAAATGACATGCCAAATATGGCATATCAGGGGGTCAACTGCACTTAAAGTGGAAGTTCAATTTTTGGTTGGAACTCTGCTCTAAGGTATTCTAACAGAAATTACTATGTTGAAATACTTAAACAGGTCCACTATCTGAATTTATAAAGCAAGTCAAAAGTTCAGATAAATAGGGCCTAGGGGAGGCAGAATTGATTTGTCATGAAAGAAGAAAATGGTCCTGTAGGTGTATTATAATGGAATTCAGAAAAATATTCCTTGTCAAAAGAAGTTTATTGAGTATACAATGTTATAAAGATACATAAAGTAAGTTTACAAGGATCTATAAAGTAAGCTCATTGTTTTACAGTAGGGTTTATATAGGTAAATATCATGAAATTTCAAATATTAAACATTGGGTTCACGTAAACCTAAATTAAAGATATATATCATTTCCTTAGTTACTTTTGTAGGTATTTAAATGATTTATACCTACTATACATATTGTTTACAAGTAGAGTGTATATAGGTCAAATAAATTCTGATAATGAGCTTTAATCGTAAGGTGGAGAAAAGGAAAGAGAAAGAAGAAAAAGGGTTGAAAGGTAGAGGTATGGTCCACAAGGCTGTCCCGCTCGTCAGTTTATTATTCTTTTTAGTTCTCTTTGAAGCCTTAGAATGGGTGTCTCTGTAAGTCATTTAATCTGTTACCATGGCAACAGGACAGAGTCATTGAAGTTTGACAGGAACTGTTGTTTTATCCAAGGATGCCAAAGTTTTTCAAATTTTGGAATTTGATTTTGATCGATGGCTACCATCTTAGCATGGGACATTGTATTATTCATTCTGTGAATTATTTCTGCTAATACCAATGTAGGAGATTTCCATGCCTTGGCCACTGTTTGTTTTGCAGCCGTTATTAGTTGGATCATTAGTTTGAATTGAGAGAGTGTTAACCATTCCGGTTTTAGATTAAGTAAAGTTAAATATGGATCTGGTTGTATTATTTTTTTAAATATTTTAGATGCAATCACGAAGACTTCCTTCCAGAAGGTTTGGATTACTGGGCACGTCCACCATATGTGTAAATATGTGCCTATTTCTGGGCATCCTCGAAAACAAAGAGCTGAGGTATTAGGTGAATATTTTGCCACTCTAGCGGGTACAAGGTACCAGCGAGTTAGGACTTTATAATTTGTCTCCAGTGCTAAGATGTTGGGTGAAGATGACTTAGATGTGAGCCATATGTTAGACCAGTCCGTGTCTTCTAAAGTTCGTCCCAGGTCCTCCTCCCACCTCTGAACGTAAGAGGGTCTATTAAGATTTGCTACTCCATATAATTGATTATAAAGTGATGAAATTGTACCTTTAGCAAATGGATCTTTTGTACAGATTGATTCAAAAATGGATAATTGGGATAATGGTGTATCCCCCTTTAGGAATGGTGTATAGAAATTTTTGATTTGGAGATATCTAAATATCTCAGAGTTTGGTAGATCATATTTTTCTCTAAGCGATGGGAATGAAAGGAATGATTTAGATGCTATGAAGTCATTTAGTATCTGAATGCCTGATGTTGTCCAAGCCTTAAAAGAATTTGGGTAGATCCATGCCGGATAAAAGGCCGGATTTCTGATAAAAGAAAGGAGAGGATTGTGTGGAGATTGTAACTGATATTTGGTTTTTAGTTTATCCCAGAGAGATAAGAAGTGTTTAGTTATGGGATTATGAATTTTAAAGCGGTCTTTAGGATCAAGCCATAATAAATTTGATATTAATAGAGGGTCATTTTCTGAAGCCTCTATAAATACCCATAATGGGATTTCCTGTTTTGCATGGTATTTGGACAGACTGGCCAAATGTGCTGCTCTGTAGTAGTTAGTAAAATTAGGGTATCCCAGGCCTCCTTTATTTTTGGGAAGATGTAGTGTGTGTATAGGTATACGTGGTTTAGAAGAGCCCCATATAAACGAAGTTGCTCTTTTTTGTACTATTCTCAAAAAATAGGAAGGAATTGGAATAGGGAGGACTCTGAATAGATAAAGCAATTTGGGTAGAATAGTCATTTTGATTGCATTAATCTTTCCTATCCAGGATAAAGGAAGTTGCGACCATTGTTTTATTAGATTTGTGATCTGTCTTAATACAGGAGGATAATTGGTTGAGAATAAGTCAGAATGAGATGCTGTTAAATGAATTCCAAGATATGGGATTGATTTTTCTGCCCATGTGAATGGGAGTGCAGCCCTAGCCGGGATCAATTCCATGTTTGTGAGTGAAATATTAAGCACTAGGCATTTCTTAGGATTAATCATAAGGCCGGATAGGGCTGCAAATCCATCAAGAGCTGGTATTAAGTTAGGACCAGAGACCTGTGGTGATGATAGAAAAAGTAATATATCGTCTGCAAATATACATAATTTGTGTGTAATACCTCCTACTTCAATGCCAGTTATAGTTTGGTTTGTTCTGATGTATTGGGCCATGGGTTCGAGTATAAGGGCAAATAATAAGGGAGATAATGGGCAACCCTGTCGGGTACCTCTTTCGATATTAAAGGCTTCAGATTTGTATCCAGCATATTTTATATAGGCTTTGGGTTTATTATATAATGCTTTGATCCATGTTAAAAAGTGGGGTCCAAAACCCCATTTTTGTAATGAATATTGCATATATTGCCAGGATACTGTGTCAAATGCCCTCTTAATATCGAGAGATAGAAAACATAAAGGGATTTTCTGTTTTTTAGCAATATGTGCCAATAACACTGCCCTGCGTATATTATCGCCTGCCTGTCTATTTGGCATGAAGCCTACTTGATCTCTATGTATTAATTTTCCTATAATGCTATTGAGGCGTTTTGCTATTATTTTTGCTAATAATTTAATATCGAGGTTTAACAGAGAGATAGGCCGATAATTCACACAGGAAGTATCATCGGAAAGGGGTTTTGGGATCATACAAACAATTGCCATTAGTGTTTCTTGCCGAAAAGAATGTCCATCTAGAAGTTTGTTAAAAGTTTCAGTGAGAATGGGAGAGAGTATTTCTGAGAATGTTTTATAGTATAAAGCCGAGTAGCCGTCTGGTCCTGGTCTTTTGTCAAGTTTTAGGTCTTTTATGGCGTTAGCAACTTCATCTACAGTTATAGGCTCATCCAAACTGCTTTTTTGATTCTGAGATAACTCAGGTAAGGTTATTTTTGAGAAGAAGGATTCAGCTTCTGTAGGATTAAATTCATTGTTTGTCTTGTATAAAGTTGCGAGATGTGAGTGAAATGTATGGACTATTTTAACTGGATTACAAGTGTAAACATTTTTTGATAATTTCAAACGTATTGGTTTGAAAGATTTGTTAGTTGAATTTAATGCCCGAGCCAAATATGTACCTGGTTTGTTTGTATTCATGTAGAAATTGTGTTTGGAGCGTTTGAGGGATTTATCAACTGACTCAGTGAGAAATAGATCTTATTCCAATCTAGATTTTTCCAGATGAGATTTTGTACTCTGAGATGGATTATCTTGAAATGATATGTAGGCTGCATTAAAATTGAGTTCTAGTTTTTTTGCTAGATTTTTGCGTTCCCGTTTAAATAGTGCCATTTGTCTTTGTATTGTACCACGCAAGACAGGCTTATGAGCTTCCCACAGTGTTATTGGGGAGATGTCTGTTGTATTATTAATTGATATGTGTTCCTTTAAAGCTTGTTCAATGGCCATCTGATGTAGTGGGTGTTTGAGCATTATGTCCGGTAAGTACCACGTTGTGTCATGCGCTTTTGGTATGGCTGAGGCTATAGTAGTGTATACTGCATTATGGTCAGACCACGGAATCGGAATTATATCTGATGCAATAATTTCTGGTATCATTCCTATTGTTAGAAAAATATGATCTATTCTGGTGAAGGTTTGATGAGGGTGCGAGAAATAAGTGAATTTCTTTTTCATTGGGTTACTTTCTCTCCATGAATCTACCAGATTGTATTTGGAAAGAAGTTGAGAAAAAGGTAATCTAGAGGTTATTTTGGATGGTGTAAAAGGTGATTTATCTAGAAATGGGAGGAGGACCTGGTTCGAATCCCCACACATTATCACTGTTCCTATTTTGTGTGTATTAATCACTTGTAATATATGTGAGAGGAATGGTGTAGGTTGTTTGTTAGGAGCGTAGTAGGAAATCACTGTGATTGCTGTATCCATTATATAACCTATGAGTATCAGGTATCTACCTTCTGGGTCTTTAATTTCTGATGATAAGGTGAATGGTGTGGATCGGTGAAATGCAATTAGAGTTCCCCTTTGCTTGGTACAGGCAGAAGCCGTGTAAATTTGTTGATAAAAAGGAGAAATATATTTTGGAGTAGAATCTTTGGTGTAGTGTGTTTCTTGGAGGCATACTATGTGAGCCTTCTTGTTATGGAAAGTACGGAAGGCTTTGGTCCTTTTTTGAGGGACATTTATTCCCTGAACATTCAGGGAAAGTATATTCAGTGGTGCCATGGCAATAGATCAAATAGTTTTGACTTACTTTTTGTTATGCAGAGCTGACTGCGCAGATCAACCTGTGTGGACTGAAGAGATGAATAGATAGAAAAGAAACCAGTGAATTCTGGAGTAAAGAGTAAACAAAAAACATATGAGATTAGATGATACATTGTATAAATTATTTTTTGCAAGTAATCACAATTTACCCGTGAAAGAGAATAAATATCTCTCTCAGGGGAATAAGTGCCTTCGTCACACTCCCACATAATATGGTTGGGAGAATGAGGAGGGCTAATGGGGGTACACAGATCTTCCGCTTACAGGAGAGAAGTGCTATGTCAAAAGACATCACAATGATGTTTCATTAATTGGAGTGCAGAATATAGTTTTTGTTGAAATTATTTATTCCAGGGTGGTTGTATATGGTTAGTCTTGCCCTAGGCTAAATAATTCAGTTAGAAAGGTACTGTTAATAACTTTGGTATTGATGAAGATAGTTTGAATTATTTTGGGATTTTAACCCTTTTAGAGTAAACAATTACATATTTTATTCATATGTAACTGTTTAGATATGTTAACTCATAAAATTGAGGTTGTATTGCTTCAGATTAGAATAAACAAAAACATAATTCTAGGAACTAGTTAGGTAATAATATATTTGTTTTAAGAAAAGAAAGAAAAAGCTTCCATTACTTCTGGATTATTGAGCATATTTGTCCTAAAAAGTAATAAATCTATTGTTATTACCTGATAATATATAACTGAACAAGAATTTCCTTATTTCACTTATATATTCTAAGGCTATATGAATCAGAAGTAATAAGAAATATAACTGGAATGTAACATGATCCCACACAGTGTGTGACTATCAGAATGCAGTTACATTCAGTTATAAATATAGGTTTTTTATAGAGAACCATCTCTTAGTATAATAAATGAAGAGATATCAGGAATTAGGATATCAGTCCATTGAATCTTCTTGGTCCATGGATGATGTGGCATAACGGCCTCTTTTGTGAGAATGATGATTCCCATTTTGTTCTGAAATTTTCTGGGTGCTGCCTGAAGGTGAAGATGATGCCATTCTTCTGCGTGTGGGAGAGTTGCTGCTTGTGGGTTCTGTCAGATTTAATTTTAAAAGGGTTTGTTGTAGTTCATCTGCTGATCTGCTTCTGTAAATTGTACCTTGGTAGTTAAATCTGACTGAAAAGGGGAAGCCCCATTGATACATAATGTTGTGGCGTTGCAGTTCCATTAGTTGGGGTTTCATGGATCGTCTTTTAGTAATAGTAAGTTGGGATAGGTCAGCAAAAATTTGATAATTGTGTCCTTGAAAATTAAGTTCCTTTTTTTCTCTTGCAGCAATTAGTATTTGTTCTTTCGTTCCGTAATAATGAAATTTTGTGATTATATCACGTGGGGGTCCATCTTTCTTTTTGGCTGTGAGGGCTCTGTGTACTCTGTCCAGTTCTAAATGTTCAATAGGGATATCTGGCTTTAGTTCTTGTAATAGAGCAGTAATAGTAGATTGCAGGTCTGTCACAGTTTCAGGTATTCCCCTTATGCGCAAGTTTGAACGTCTGGCTCTATTTTCGTAATCCTCGAGCTTAGTTTGAAGTATTAAATTCTCTTTTTTTAATTGTTCCAATTCTGTTATATTTTCTTGGGTTGTAATTTCAATTTCATCCATTTTTATTTCTAAGGCTGCGGTGCGGTTTCCCAGCTCTCTTATTTCTTTGGTTAGGCTTTTTGTTATTTGGTCTGAGGTTTGTTTTAAAGCCTTATGAAGCATCTTTTCAAATTGTAATAATATTACTGGGGATACTGAGGAGGCTTGTGGAGAAGTTTGTGAGAGGATTTGTTCTGTATCTGACTCAAATGGAGAGTCTTGCTGTGACATTTTCTGTCTGTGAGAGCGCCCTGATGCTGTATCTTGTGAGGTGACTGGAGCTGCTTCAGCTGCAGTGAGAGCCTGTGAGCTCTTTGTGAGGTGATTTTTATTTCTGCCACTGTTTCCTCCCAGTACCATATTTCCTGCCCAAACTTTCACAGTTTGTTCCCAGGGGCAAAAAGGTTCAAATGGATACCTTTTGAGCCTGCAGGCTCCGCTTTGTCCTTCTCTTCTCTCCTCAGCGGTGTGGAGCTCTAACAATGCATGTCTGCTCCGCTAGGCTCCGCCTCCTGCCCCCCCGGAATTCAGAAAAATATTCAACCACGAGAGAGCAGCAAGTTAGATCAGGACTCCTGTTTACAAAAAGAACTGACATCTATCTTAAAGACAATGTATGACCCACCAAAAAAGGGCAACAAGTCAGTACTCCCAAGCAAAACAGAAAGAATCAATACTTTTCTAGAGGAGATCAGCAAGTGGGAAAACCAGACAACCTATGTAGAAGGAAAATAACTGGCACCTTTTCCATAAAAAGTTTATGATGTGGTTCCTAGGAAGAGAAAGCAGCAATCATGATTACAGAGTACAAAATGGTTAATAAAAAAAAAAAAAAAACAAAGTCTTGCGAGCTACCATGCAAAGATCCAAATGATAATCAGAGGTAATTAAAGGACAGTTGCTAACATTGATCATGTCCCATATGCTCGTGCCAAACAAAAATTTAAACCAATATAATGCTGCGCTATCCAAATATAATCAAGTGGTTATCTTACTTAATCCTAATATTACTATCTTAAGTTAAATAGTGATTGCGAGGTATTTACATTCCTATGTACTTAATCAAGCGAACATAATAATGCAATCTTATGCGATTAAAAGTTGCAATCATTAACAATTAGAAATTGCAGTCTTGTGCGATATTCCCAATGACAACCTGTGTACCACACACACCTCCTATATGCACATGTTACATTCATATGCAATAGAAAATTTGCAACCCTATGCGATAATTGCGACAAATGCAATAATTGCAGTGACACCTTGTAATTTACATTAATCTATATAAAAGTGCATCAATATACAATAATCAATATAAAATAAAGTGAACCATGTTTAAAGTGCTCTTGTGACAAAATATATCATGCGTTAATATGTGTACATAAAATAGCAACATAAAGTCCATTCATAATTTCTCCATCCTTCCTTCTGGTTCTTATTACAGATG
Source organism: Aquarana catesbeiana (assembly GCF_042186555.1). NCBI lineage: Eukaryota > Metazoa > Chordata > Amphibia > Anura > Ranidae > Aquarana > Aquarana catesbeiana. The sequence continues at coordinate 183,711,843 of NC_133331.1, read as the reverse complement.
ATAAAACAGTTAAGTGCTCGTGTCTACTCTTGTGCTTCCCCCCCCCTTTGGTGAATGCGCTCACCTTAAAGCGTGTGACCCTGCACTTAAGCTCGGTCAAAACACTCTTTTAAACCACCTCTGGGTTTATGGTCAGCATTCAGATCCTTGGATGGTTGCTTGCAACAATATTCATATGGAAAACAGAGGAAACTGGATAGTGTAACACCTTTTAAAAATGTTATTTAAAATTACAATTATCCCTATATTAGGGTACTCGCATTTAATAGGGGCTAAAAAGCGCACCACTCTGTAACAAGTCAAACAAATGTAGAGATGCTGTACTGGCGTATCTTCTCCTGCTCTGAGAACACTCCTCACAAGCTGTCCTGTCCTCTCCACAATGCGTGCCGATACCAGCAAATGACATATCTTCCTCAGGGGGAATTCTATTGGACGGTTGAGATATCAATCATTTTATAGCGCCTTAGCAGCCATTTTGTTGAAGACCATGGACATTCTATAGTTTAATATATGCTTTATGCCATATTTTCTGATAGGACAGAGCATTCCACACTACCCATACTGCATGCTGTGCATTGTGACCGAGCACAATAACACACAGAGGTGTGATAACATCAGCTAGTAATGGCTTAAAAGACGCTCATCAGCCTAAAAATAACCTATATATCCCTCTGCACACTACATACAGGAAGGCATGTAAGGAGAAGGACACATCTTTACAGCGTCACTAACATAAAATGTATAAAACAGTATCATTAAAACAGCGACATCCTAACCACCTAATCTGCCTATAAATAGCAATTAACAATATGCTAATGGATGCTACATCATTAAATATTATATCATTAGCTATGTTTATTAATCTAATACTCTAAATAACATGGGGCAACTCATGTAAGACAAATGGTGGGTAAATGCATGTGTTTTAACGTGCGTGCATGTATTCAACAAACACGCACATCCACACCCCTAAACTATATACCATCAAAGGCCAGCCTATTTTATTGCATAATCAATCTACTAAAAAATTTGTATTGTTAATTAAATAAAGTATTTTATTGACAATGTGTGGGCATGTGTGGATTGTACTCACTTTTGTTGCCAGTGGTTTAGACATTAATGGCTATGTGTTGAGTTATTTTTAGGGGACAGCAAATTTACACTGTTATAAAAGCTGTACACTCACTACTTTACATTGTAAAATCCTCCTCCTCCTCTTCCTCTTCCCTTGCGTAGCCCCTTGAACACCTACGGAGCACCGCTGGTTCAGAGGAAGAGGCCATAGAGGAAGAAGAAGAGGAGGGGGTGGAGGAGAGAGCTGTGGTAGAATCACCACTAGCATTTTGGAGGTGCGGTGGCGGAACAAGCTCCAACAATACTGAACCCTGTCCTGCATCCTTCCCAGCTGCCAGCAGAGTTACCCAGTGCACCGTGAAAGAAAGGTAACGTCCCTGTCCATGCCTTCTGGACCATGAGTCAGCAGTAATAAGCACCTTACTGCTGACTGCTCTGTCCAACAAGGCCAAGACATTGCCTTCCACATGCTGGTAGAGAGCCGGAATGGCCTTCCATGAAAAAAAATGGCATTTGGGAACCTGCCACTGAGGTACCGCACATTCCACAAATTCACGAAAGGGGGCAGAGTCTACCAGCTGAAAAGGCAGCAGTTGCAGTGCTAGCAATTTGGCCAAGCTAGCATTCAGGTGCTGAGCATGTGGATGGCTGGTACCAAATTTCTTTGATGGTTTAGCAACTGGGGTAGGGAAATTTGCCTGCTAAAATCCAATGTTGGTGTACCACTAGCAGATTGGCCGCAAGTACTTGGGACATGTATTTCTATACCTTCATTCGTCTCAGTGCAGGTTTCTGAGAGGACTGGAGGTATAGTGGGGTTGGAGATCCCAGCTGATGAGGAGCAAGGAGAGGTCCACCTTGTTCTTTGATGTGGGTCTTTTAAGTGCTGTTGCCAATGGACTGCATGGGAGGTTGTCATATGTCTGATCAAGCATGTGGTGCCCAAGCAGCTGCTGTTTTGGCCACGCTTGATACGCTTCAGACATATGTTGCAAACAGCAACTGTGTGATCTGCTGCACATGTGTCAAAAAAGGCCCACACCAAAGAACTTTTTAAAATATGTGGGGAGTCAGCAGGGCCCTGCACCTGCTTAGCTCTGCGGTGTGATGCAATAGGGTGGCTGCCCTTAAGCTGCCCCCTGGAGGGCATCCTGCCTCATTGGAGATATGCCTCCTCCTCCTCCTCTCTTCTATCAGGCACTCAAGAAGAGTCAGTGACCTCATCATCCCCTCCCTCCTCGTCACTGGAGCAAACTTGGCTCAGGGTACATGACTGCCAGTTTCTTGACCTTCTTGGGCACCCCCTCTCTCTAGGCTCATGTTACTCCCTTCCTCAATCTGGGTACCATCATCGGAGCCTTCAATCGCTGCGCATCCTCCTGCAGCATGTACCTGACACTGTGGTTGAATAGTTCGGGGGACTCGTCCATGCATGATGGTGGGGCTAGGGAAAGAGTGACTGTTGACATGGAGCCGATGGAATAGGCCACTTTGGCAGCTGCATTGGCAGGCCAACTACTCTGAGCCTATGTGACAGAGGATGAGGAGGGCTTTGATATCCATTCCACCAACTCTTCTGCATGTTGTGGCTCAATAACATGGCCAGCTGCAGAAAAAAAGGACAAGCATGCCCCACGGCCACATGCTAAGGAAGCACCGTGTCCACGACCAGTGCTGTCGACTGTAGACAGAGCCTGCTTGCCCTCTTTTAGTGGCCTGTGACCGTCTGCCTCTCCTTGGTGGCCTTCCAGACATGCTGTAAATTTTGTTTAGCAAAACCACACTACACTGTATTGTGTACTGTGTACACCACCAGAAAAGTAGTAGCAAGTGTACTAGGGGTGCACGGTACTGTGTACACCAACAGAAGTGTAATAACAACTATGGGTGCACTGTATGTATTGTGTATACCACCAGGAAAGTAGTAGCAACTGCACTAGGGGTGCACAGTACTGTGTACATCAACAGAAGTTTAACAACAACTATGGGTGCACTGCATGTATTGTGTACTGTGTACACCACCAGAAAAGTAGTAGCAACTGCACTAAGGGTGCACGGTACTGTGTAAACCAACAAAAGTTTAATAGCAATTATGGGTGCACTGTATGTATTGTTTACTGTGTACACGACCAGAAAAGTAGCAGCAACTGCACTAGGGGTGCACAGTACTGTGTACACCAACAGAAGTGTAATAACAACTATGGGTGTACTGTATGTATTGTGTACTGTGTACACCACCAGAAAAGTAGTAGCAACTGCACTAGGGGTGCACGGTACAGTGTACACTATCAGAAGTGTAATAACAACTATGGGTGTGCTGTATTGTGTACACCACCAGAAAAGTAGTAGCAACTGCATATGGGTGCACAGTACTGTGTACACCAACAGGAGTGTAATAACGACTATGGGTGTACTGTGTACACCACCAGAAAAGTAGTAGCAACTGCATATGGGTGCACAGTACTGTGTACACCGCGTGAAGTATATTAGAAAAAGTACACCAGGAATGGCCTGCAGTCAGATATAGCTAAACTGGATATAGTGGATATATTTTTCCTTCTCTGGGTGTTATCATTGACATGGATCTGCATTGGTGGACAATGTGACTGATTTCCATTTTGGGAATTTTAAGTTTTTATTTTTTAAGTATTTAATAACAGTGTGAAAACTTACAGCTTAATTCTTTTGTGAATGACCAGTAGTGCCATGTACCCCTTACTCATTCACATGAAGGGACCAGTAACTAGGGAACCTGTTTTTAAGGGGCTTCTAAATCCCCTTGCAGCCACAACCATCTGGCCATGGGGACATAGTGCCTTGCCAGGGGGTTGCCCCTAACAGGGCATATGGCCTGGTAGGGTTCAGAAGGGAGGCCGCACACTTGTCCATCCCTTCCCTGGCCAGCCACGCTGCATGCTCAGATAAGGGTCTTTTGTGGAGACTTCACCCTTTTTTGTTTATTGCCTGAGGTTCTATCTTAAAATCTGTACTAGTCCTGAATGGTATAGTACAAATATTGAGAGGGCCCAGCTAAATTTTTAGAACAATTCCCACCCCTTTGTTTACAATCCACTGTCACTTGGGATTCCTCTGCTGACAGATGAAATGGGCCAGACAAGGATAACTCATAGTTGTTAGGACACCAGTGTTTGTAAGCTTCCTAACAACAAGCCTAAGGGGAAGCTATTACATTTACCAGTGATAATACAATGACCTTGGATCAAGCAAAATTCAATCCAAACCTGGGCTTGGACCAATCCAGAAGCTCATTCTAATAAGGGGTCTAAACAGACTGCCCTTACATTCCACTTTGTAACTAGAGAAAAAAAGTGTTCAGTGCTAAGCATTGCCATGTTTACTGAAGGGATACTTTACAGATTAACCACAATTATAACAAATTCCTACATATCTATAGACTACTCTAATAATAGTATTAAAATTAAAGAAGGGCTTCTGGTTCTGGCACCACATGGACTAGCAGCTCCTCTCCTTGGCTTCTGCTGAACTGCCACTAAATCAGCCTACAAAGCCTGCCCGGCCCGCTGACACCCTGCGAGGCCTCCTCCTGCTCTGATGGGCTGATTCCTATTTAAAAGCAGTGCTCGCTCTCAGATGCCAGCACACCCACCTGATCGGACATGGCGGTAGCACAAGGAATGGAGGTTAGTGACAGTCCCTTGCACATCCCCCCTGCCAGCCAATCAGAAGATAGAGAGAAATGCCCAGGCAGTAACAGCACTTCTCCCCTTCACTATTATAGACTGTGGGAAAAATCAATACAGGCAGGCATAGAGCACATTGAGGGAGAACTGTCAGAGCATAATGCTCGCATTACAGAAGTAGAGATGATGCTGTCCTCTGTGAAGGATGAGTTATATCAGTCACAGGCCACTGAGCAAGTCCAGGACAAAACCAACCAGTTCATTCTCCAAAAGTTGGAGGACTTAGAAAACAGATTGAGACGTAATAACTTAAGATTTGTGGGAGTGCCTGAATCTCTCCACCCTGCCTCCCTTATGGAATTTTGTGCCTTTAAGATACCTGAAGCTCTGGGCCTTAATTCCACCTACATGGTTGAAAGGGCTCACCGCCTAGGATTGTAATCTGCTGACCGCCAATCTCCCCGCCCGATTATCTCCAAATAACTCAACTACACGGATAAAGCAGCAATTCTGCAGAAGTACCATCAATCTCGTTCATTACAAATTGATGGCTTTAAATTCCAATTATTTTTCAGACTACTCCATGGAGGTATCCAAAAAAAGAAAGGCTTTCCAACACATCTATTCAGCGCTGTTTCAACACCAGATCAAATTCACTTTGGCCTACCCGGCAGTTCTGCTCTTATGTGCCCTGAGCAGTGATCAGCTCACCTTTCAGGATCCTACCGAGGCTGAATCTTTCCTACGTTTAATTAACCCGGAGGCCCACTCAAACCTCCTTCCCAGGGTGATTTCTGTCTCCCGTCCTTTAGACCAATGGCGCCCCAGAAAAGATCCCCCAAAAATGTCTCAAATTCTCTGGCTCCAACAGCCGTGCCAGTTTCTGTTGAGTGGCATTATTAGTGCAGGTTATGTTATTTAATGCTCTATATTTTACTTGTTTTTGCTCTCTGCAGAAGTTCGCTTTCCGTCTTTCCCATGAATGTTGCTGACTGCTTCTCCTCAGATCCTTTCTTTAATCAAGCCATCAGTTAAACTGACAAATAGTTTTGCTCAGAAGGGCACTTATGCTTGTTTCCCGACCTTGAGCGGGCTCCTGGGAGACGGCTCCTTTCAGTGCTACCATGCGGAAAAAAGCGAAGTCACCATTTGGTATGTTTATTTGGTTTAATCTTACCCTATTTATGTTTTCTATCACCTGTTCTTGTATTGACTTCCAGTACACTATACTCTCCTTATCCACCTTTAGCACACCCTTGGCCCATGGACGAAATCTCCCTCACCCATATTCCTAACATCAGCCCCTCTCGCTACTTTACCTACTTCTTCACATCCTAGCCCTAGACAACCTCCATAAGAATTACCTCATGAAATGTGAAGGGGCTCGGATCCCGTATTAAAAGACTGTCATCTAAAAAGATTAAAAACTGGAATTGCCTTACTACAAGAAACACATCTTAAAACTCCTGACTTTGCATGCATGAAAAAGCTATGGGTGAGCACCGTCCTTAGGTCAGAGGCAGTTGGGAGAAAGGATGGGGCACTCATCTTAATTCATAAAAATCTTTCATGTAAGATAACCTCTGTAGATACAGATGATCAAGGGTACTTTATCACCACTCAGCTTCACCTAGGGAACAAAGATCTTCAGATTTCCAATGTTTATGCTCCCAATAACCTAGGCCAATCTTTTCTTTTGTTCTTTCGTTATCGACTAAACTGCTGTCACTTCCTCATAGTCCGAGCATCATTGGAGGAGACTTTAATGCGGTCATGCATCCTGTTGATCACAGGTCTGTCTCTAAACGCCCCTTGGCAGAAACACAAACCCTTTACCGACACCTTTTTCCCAGTGTCGGCTGGTGAAGTTTTAGGATGGGGCGCCAGACCCCTCCCTTCCTTTTGACCTATCCCATTTCTCATAAGCCCCACCCCTTATATAATCCACCCACTCCATCCCCTGTATTCCACTTGCTTCCACCCATAGTGTCAGGAGTATACAGCCCCAGAATCACAGGACAGAGTATACAGCCCCAGAATCACTGATAGGCTATATAGATCAGAATTCCAGATGGTATATTGATCAGCATTGGGGCTCATGGCACACTGACAGCACCCACCACTCCCCCGCGGGTGGCTCGCAGAACATTGACAGCACTACACCCCACCCACGGCACACTTATGGCAAAAAGGAGGTCCAGCATTTACCGGGCTGTGGTGTTGTTTCCTCCTGTGTCTCCTCCATGCAGCAGCAGCGACAGATGAGTTCGCTCCACATACTTCCTCCACTCTGTTCCTCTTCCACCAAAGCACTGGGCATCCAATAGGATTGCCTGGCACTTTGGCTAATGGGGAAACAGGTATCACTGACCTGCCTCCTGATTGGTAAGGAGGCACTATGGTGTGAAAATAGCGAAAATTCATCCGCTATGGTCACACAATTGGGTGGGCTCAGAGCGCAGAGAGTGCACCCCGATCCCATCCAATTGTGCCTGTTAGAGCCTCTGGCTCTAATCAGGTGCTTAAAAAAGTAGCCCCTCCCACCCGGCCATAGGCATCCATGCATCCAGCATTCCCCCTCATCTTCCAGGACAACTAATTGAGAGATGATTGGCTCTGCCCTCTACAGGAAATGCAAATCAGACACAATTTAAAAAGGCCCCTCCCTCTCTTCTGACCCTCCAGTTGTTTTGTGTTTCCAGACCTTCCAGGAGCACACCGTAATTTTTTTTTTATAAAGGTCTGGTAACTGTGGTTGGTGGACCCCCTTCTGTTGGTAATATTCAGGACTGGTTGGCCATGTCTGGGGTGTTTTTCTATGTTTATAGACCAAGAAGGGCCCCCTGTTTATATTGGGTTACTTGCTTCCCTGGTGGTTTAGCAATGACAACTCCAAATGGAAAAGACACATATGAAAGAGACCAAAGGAGCTGCGCACCCCGAGAATAGTTTTTCCAAAAAAGGTTTGTTCCCCAGTGGGGCTTTAAAACAGCAATGTGCAACATCACAGAGATTTTTTCTAGATGGTATTGGAAAAACAATTTATTAACAAAATGTCCAATAAAATCATGTGGTTGAATACAGTGTATACATATAAAGTCTGATCCAATGATAAAGTTCATATTCCATAAAACGGTGAAAAAACACATTTGACACATCATTACATTACATGGTGTTGTATGACATATAAGCCCCAACACGTTTCGACCTAGATACGGTCTCTTCAGGGGGCACATTTGGATCTAAAAAAATATAATACATATATTCAGAATTTTAAATTTTTTTTGTCATTCGTCACATTAAATAAGTCATAGTGGTGGGTTTTACCGTTAAAGGATGAAATAAGTATTTCAAGTTCTAAGATGGTCGGAGCCATTGGAGAGTCCGAAGGGTGCACAGGCCGCCCCCCCCTCCCCAGAAAAGAGGAGCCAACCCCAAGGGGCTTACAAGGAGCTACACTGGTACACGCCTCCTGGGGGGTGAAGGAGCATACACCTGCAACAAACACCCATTGGTAGCCATTAGTAAATTAATAAGCTAGTAATTGAATCATCATTGTAAATGTTTCTAGTTGTACATATTTAGACTGATAGTATATAAAAATATCAATGTATAAGTATTTCAAAATGTTGTTTGCGTCCCATGAAATTAAGAATAAATATAAAATTAAAAATAAAAAAATAACTAAATGAGTAATCAAAGTAAATTAGTATTTAGTTAATGCATGAAAAAAAGGGGGTGTGCTGATGTGGAAAAGTAGTACATAAATAGTAGTATTCAATAATACTACAAATAAAAAATGTGGTGCACAAAGAATACAAAGTGTGTGTATAAAAACGTGCACTGTGGATAAAATTATGAAGTCACTATGAAAGTGCATCCTGTGATGGGAAGCATGGTGTATATCAACCAAACACTGGCAGAACGTGAGAAGGTGACAATAAAGAAGAGATAAAAAACAAAAACAAACTCAAAGAGTGAAAAATAAATGTGAAAATAGGTAGAGAACCGAATGTGACTGTGTGTGAATGATGATGTGATATGTGAAGTGAAGTAATGTGGTTCAAAAAAATATAATAATTATTATACTTTACCTTGTATTGTGTCGCGATTCGTATAAGCTATAGATTTGATATGGGGTTTGCGAAGCTTGTTTGGTGTTGCAATGGGTGCAATGCCGTCTATCCTGGCCTACATGGGATTCTTGTTTGATTATTAGGCATCCAGTCTCTTATATATCTAGGATGAGGCTAATGGGATGATTGTGAACAGGTGCAGAACTCCCCCACTCCCCCAAGGACATGGCGTGAGGGCCGCCAAAGGAGCAGCCCACGTGTGGCTCCCTCGGTGTCCCGGAAGGCCTCGACCACCGTCATCATCTCCGTTGCAAAACGCGTGATGTCATGACGTTGTGCGCATGCTGATGAACCTCGCGCACGCGCACTCTGCCACCACCAGTCCGGATGCTGCCGGCAGGGTGAGGCTCACCTCGGCGACTGAAAACTCGGCAACGGAAAAACTCCACATACCCCCACCCTGCCGGGAATCCGCGAAGGGGCCAAACTCCTTCGAGGCTTCCCGGCAGGGTGGGGGTATGTGGAGTTTTTCCGTGTGCCCCTTTGTTTGCTCTAGTCGGCGCTTGTTTTCAGTCGCCGAGGTGAGCCTCACCCTGCCGGCGGCATCCCATGTTCATCTCCGGACTGGTGGTGGCGGAGTGACGTGCACGAGGTCCTCGGCATGCGCACGTCATGATGTCACACGTTTTGCGACGGAGATGACGACGGTGGTCGAGGCCCTCCGGCCTTCCAGGACGCAGAGGGAGCCACACGTGGGTCGCTCCTTTGGCGGCCCTCACACCATGTCCTTAGGGGAGTGGGGAAGTTTTGCACCTGTTCACAATCATCCCATTAGCCTCACCCTAGATATATAAGAGACTGGATGCTTAATAATCAAACAAGGGGGGCGTGTCCAAGATGGCCACCAGACCAGACGTGCTCTAAGGGAGCTCTGAGACTCAGCTGGCCTAACATCCGTTTCCCTGCAGTATCTCGGGACCGGTATGCCCAGGGTGTCTCGCAAGCCCAGAAATACCCTGAAAAAAACGTCCTCCACCGCACGCTTATCTCCCGCCACAGCAGCCAATATGGCGTCCCAGACGGAGGACACAGACACAGTGCTGCAGGAGCAGAACAACTTTGAAGCTCTCATGCAGGCTATCACCACCTGCCAGACCACCCTGACAGGGAAAATAGAGAGCATGCAACTGGACATAAGTCTCATACGCAGAGACATGGACTATTTTCGCTCCAGGCTCACTAATGCTGAAAGGAGAGTGGGGGAGGCAGAAGACATGCTGCAAAATCAGGGAGTCTCACTCCGCACGCTGCAGACCAAGATGAAAGTCTTGGAAGCGCGTGCAGAAGATGCTGAGAACAGAAACCGAAGGAACAACCTCCGGATAGTGGGGCTACCAGAGGGCACAGAAGGTAAAGACCCCACGGCATTTACTGAGCACTTGCTTCATACCCTCCTTCCAGATGCCAGGTTTTCAGATTTCTTTGTGGTGGAGAGGGCACACAGAATGCCTGCTACCCAGGGGCCCCCAGGAGCTCCTCAACGCACATTTATTTTAAAACTCCTGAACTTTTGGGATCGAGATCAGGTTTTGCGGGAGGCAAGAAAGATTGAAGTGCTTCGCCATGAGGGAGCGAAGCTCATGATTTTTCCTGATTTTTCAATCGACACACAAAAGCTAAGAAGATCTTTCGATCAAATCAAACTGGGTCTCCTCTATTGCAAGATGAAGTATAGCATGTTATTTCCCGCCCGCCTGAGAGTCCAAGATGGGAAATCAGTGAGGCGTCCAGATGGCTTGAAACACTACCAAGAGGATGATTCGATCAATCTTATTAAACCCCCTTATAACCTGAGTTTTATTTCAGCAAGGATCATCTGCCGACTCCAGGACTAACATAACTTTTTCTCCTCAGCTTATCCATCTAATGGTGACTGAGCTACTCTCATACTCCTCACGAGATCCGGTACTGTGAGTATACATTGCTGATATCTAGGGCGAGTAAATGCAAAAAAGATGGAGTGAACTTTATGATCCTGTCAATGCATTTGATACTGGGACTGGAGTCCCTAGTTTGCAATGTGTTCTAGTACAAGAATAGTACCCCGGAACGCTCTGGGAGACAATCTGATCTGCAGGGATCGTTTATGCGGAAATTTTTGTCTCACTGACTGCTCTTTATGAGCACAGACTAAGTCGCTCTGGTGTTCCACTGTTCACGGACCCCATGGGCAGTTGTCGCAATTAGTTATGGGGAACAAGCATCCTGAAGTTTGGGGGGTGGTGCTGAGAGGGGGGAGGGAGGGAAATTCTGGAGCTGGTGTTTCTACTCCATGTTAGGTTCAAGTTTTGTAGTTTTTCTTTTTTTATTAATTTTCATGGTTTTTCATCGCTTCGGATTATACAGTCAGTATTTTACTCAAAGTAAGACATGTAATGTTATTCTGCTACCACTAGAGAGGGCAAGCTATCCAACTAACTGCATAATAACAAATATATATATATTGCTAACTATATTCTTATATTGTGTGAGCTCTGTATAGAGTTAAAGTTGTACCAATCCTGTAGCACATACCCCATAATGATAGAAAGATTCCCCTTAATGTTCTGTCTTGGAATGTATGGGGCCTAAATTCCAAGATAAAACGCTCCTTGGTTTTCACTTACATCAAAAAATACAACCCCCATATCTGTATTTTACAGGAGACACATTTAACGGGGAGCAGGACGCTGGCTCTAAAGAAGCCTTGGGTGGGTTCTTATTACCACTCCACTTACTCCACATACTCCAGGGGAGTCAGTGTCCTGGTCCACAAATCACTACCTTACTAGATCTCCACCTAGATCCTGAGGGGAAATACGTTGTTCTACATGCTATGTGCGACAGGATTGAAATGGTAGTTGTTGGTTTATATATCCCACCCCCAGCCTCTATGGTGATTCTTCACAAACTGACCCCTATATTGGCTCAATACCCGGCAGTGGCCATACTTTTGGCTGGAGACTTTAATAAGCCCCCTGACCCTAGCATGGATAGGTTTGGCCTCTGACTCCCCGCTGTTGCGTTGGGCGGAGGGCTATGGCCTCAGTGATGTGTGGAGATGGCGTTACCCTAGGGAAAGGCAATATACATGTCATTCTGTCACATACGCCTCTTTTTCGAGAATAGACCTTCTCTATGCCAGTGGTCCCATTCTCTCCCGCGTCCAGGAGGTTAAGATCCTACTACATGGCATTTATGACCACACCCCTCTCCTTCTGCAGCTTAACACAGACTCGCCGATGGGCACTGGCCTCTGGCAAGTTTCGGGTTTCTGGATAACAGATGAGCGTGTCGCCCCCTGAGGTCGCAGGAGACATGAACACATATTTGGTACAAAACAGAGCAACAGCCACCCCACCAATGGTATGGGATGCCTACAAGGCCTATACACTGGGACAGTACCGCATGGTTATCAACAAGGTTAGAAAACTCAATAAGCTTGCATTGGAGGAGGCAGAGGGAGGGGCTCAGAGTCTAGAATACAGCTATGTGATTACCAGAGATGTGGGGACCTATGCCACACTTCAAGCTCTCCATCGTGAGATATTGCTGTTGCAAGCAACTGCGACTCGCAAGCTTCTGCTCTCACAGTCAGAGGATATTTGAATAAGGGGAGAGATCAGGTAGATTGCTGGCATGGCTGGCTAAGGAGCGCTCCACCATAGCACACATTGCCAATATCAAAGACGATCTGGGAAATCTGGCTGATCCTGTTTTGATCAATACTAGATTTACACAATTTTATGAACTCCTATATATGTCTAAGACTGATTACACAATAGACGCCCTGCAAAACTTCCTAAGTCAAATAGAATTTTCGGTCCTATCGGAAGAGTCAAAAACCAAACTAGATGCACCAATTACCCTTAAAGAAGTGCAGACAGCAATTTCATCACTGCAATCTGCAAAATCCCCAGGCCCAGACGGTCTACCGGCCAAATTTTATAAAACTAATAGCGAGTCCCTGGCCCCGCAGTTTCATGAACTTTTAATATCTATGCTGGAAGACCAATGCCTCCCCCATCAATGTCAGAGGCAGTGATTGTCATAATTCCTAAGCCCCGTAAGGATCCCGAGCTCTGTGAGTCATACCGGTCTATTTCGCTACTAAACGTTGACGCTAAGATAATCACCAAAATTCTAGCGAATCGGCTCAACTCGGTCATCCTTTCCCTGGTTCATGGAGACCAAACAGGTTTCATGCCAGGTAAGGGAACCGACATCAACCTGCGTCGGTTATACACAAATATATCCCATGCGGTGGCCGGAGGCTCCCCCGGAGTGGTGGCCTCCCTAGACGCCGAAAAGGCGTTCAATTCGGGCGAATAGGAATATCTCTGGTATGTATTAGAAAAATTTAACATTGGGCCTAAATGTATTTCATGGATCAAGCTGATGTATGCCAATCCTACTGCCAAAACCAATTGGTCCCTCTCGTCCCCCTTCAGACTGCACAGGGGCACTAGACAGGGATGTCCGTTATCCCCGGGACTGTTCGCCCTGTCTATTGAACCTCTCGCTATCCTCATTAGGTCTTCTGCGGCTGCCGGGGGGATGGATGTGGGCCCACTAAGGGAACAAATCTCCCTATACGCGGATGACGCTCTTCTCTACCTCCCGGATGCTTCATATTCCCTTGAGGAGATCTTGAGGATTATTGATCTCTTTGGATTCTTCTCTGGAATACGCATCAATTGGAATAAATCTGTACTTTTCCCAATATCCCAACCACCCCTCCTCCCTCCCCCCCACATACCCCTACAAATGGTCACTAAATTTAGGTATTTGGGCACTGAAATACAAAAAGATCTCTCTTGTTATCTGACAGAAAATGTATACCCCATTTTACAACAACTAACACGGAGATGTCTGACATGGAAGTCCCTCCTCCTGACACCTGTGGGTAGGACGAACCTCCTCAAAATGATATTCCTCTCCAAATTTTTATATGTATTTAGAAACAATCCAATACCTATTCCTAACTAATTTTTCAAGAAAGTAGACTGGGTAATCATTACCTTCATTTGGGCTGGCCAGACCCCCAGGGTGGCTAAAAACAGTCTACAACTTCCCCTATCTGCAGGTGGATTGGCACTGCCGTGCTTCAAACAATATTACTGGATAGCAGTGCTGGTAATGGTACACTGGTGGTTCATTCAGTCACGGCATAATCCGGCGGTTAATTTGGAGGCAGCCATATTGGGGTCGTACTCAGCATTGAGTAACCTGGTATTCAGAGGTCCAAAAGCACAAGATACGATGACTGTTCCCATGCGCACAACCACCAAGGTCTGGGAACAGTTGACAGCCAAACTTAACCCGCCACAAACTTTTTCCCCCTATACGCCACTTTGGGGTAAACCCAAACTACCACATCTGTTAATGATTCCAGACCCAGCAGTCTAGGCTAAATATGAAATTAAGATCTTACAGCATATCATGCCAGAGGGCAAACTTCTTTCATACGACGAAATGCGACATACCTTTCAACTACCCACAAAAATGTTTTTCCGTTATCTACAGCTGAGACACGCAATGCAGGCACAATTTCCTACAGATATTCAACTCCAATCACATATGGTGGAGCGCTTCCTTATTTCTAAGAATGTGGACCGTATCCTCTCCTTTTTGTTTATTTCAAAATATTTTATTGAGTTTTCAAGAAAAAAAACATACAAATCATTAGCGTTGAATGCGGGAGTATAAAGGCGCATATTGCGAACCCCTTAGGGGTTACAAGTTAACCTTACGACAGTAGATACGAATATAACAACGGTCTAAGACTTTGCAATAATACCTTTAAGTGTCAAAATTCGTTCACTTAAATCTTGGAACCCAGAGACAAGGAATGGTTGGGAGAGGGGCAAGGAGGAGAGACCGTCTGCACCCCGACTGGGAACACACTGTGCCTGAGCGGAACACTCCAACTTGCCCCTAGCACTAAAGGTCTCTGGGCAACAAAACAGGGGAAAAGAACCTACTTCGTATGCTTCCCTTGGGAGCTAGTCTCCCAGGGGTCCCTACCATGGTTTAAATTAAAGCAGGTAAAATGTCGTCTTGGTAGATCAACCTGCTAAAAAACAAAAGATAGGAAAAGAAGAGAAGAAGGAGAGGTGAGAGTGGGGGGAGAGAGGGAGAGGAGAAAGTAGTCAAAAGCCAATCCACGGGAGGAGTCCCCCCAGACCCAGAAACAGCCTGACGCTTTAAGGTTGAACCCCTGGGATCAAGGAGATGCCCAAGAAATTAGCCCATGGTTCCCAGATAGCTTCGAATTTCTCTTTGGTATTGTTCAGGGTACTAGCAAGCTTCTCTTGGGCCATGATCCATGAAATTTTGCAGATAGCCGCTTTGAAGGATACCTTGGGTTGTTTCCATGCCTTGGCTATAGATAGTTTAGCCCCCAGTAAAATGAAGTGAATCAATTTACGGGCCAGTTTGGGAGTCTTAGGTAAATGATCGTTTAAAAGCGCTAAGGCGGGGGTTCTTGGGATCTGAACTCCAGTGACTTTCTTGATCATATGGAAAAATCCTATGCCAGAAAGGCCTCAGATGTGGACATTCCCAAAAGATATGGGCCAATGAGCCCCTAAGAAGACAACCCCTAAAGCACCTGGGGTCCGTGGAGGGGAACATTTTGGCCAGTCTCTCCGGTGGAAGGTACCATCTTGTGATAACCTTTACGCTGGACTCCACCAGTGAGATGTTCAGAATGCTCTTGTATGCCCTATTAAAAGTGACCCTCCACTTCTGCAGGTCCCATTCCAAGGATAAGTCTGACTCCCAAGCTAACATGTATGGAGTTTTGGTTGTTTGATTAGAGAGTGACTGGTAAATGATAGAGATTCCACCCCTCTGCTCCGTAGACTGACCGCACCATATTTCGTAAGGGGTGAATGAGTGGTTTGAAGGATTGTCTTTTCCCCTATGTGTGAGAAAGTGTCTGATCTGCTGAAATCGAAAGTTCTCAGAGCTAGGCATCTCCAGCTGACTCACACAGAAGGCCCTGGTTATAGGCCCCATTGATGTGAAGTAGTGTCCAATCCGGTACATCCCCTTGTTCAGCCACCATCGGAAAGCTTTAATGTCATTTCCTGGGGGAAAGTCAGGGTTATTGAAGATATGAGCCAGTGGTTGTCTGGAGGAAGTTATGGTTGGAAGGTTTCTTAGAGAATCCCATAATTGAAAGGATTGCGAGAGGACTGGGGATAAGATGGGGGGACGTTTTTTAGGGGGGACCCACAAAAGAAAGTCGATAGTAAAAGAAGGAACTGCCTGTCTCTCAATCTGTATCCAATCCGGTCTCTCTGCCTTTGCGTATACCGTCGAAATCTGGGCTAACCTGGCTGATTGGTAGTACCATAATAGCTGCGGAAGGCCTAATCCCCCTTGTGGTCTATTTAAGTATAATGTGCTCTGTTGAAGTCTGTACCCCTTCCCTCCCCAAATTAATTTTACTATTTTCCTTTGGAACGATTTCAAGTGCTCTTTATTAATGTTGATTGGAATGGCTCTAAATAGGTAGAGGATTCTGGGGAGCAAATTCATCTTGACTGCATGAATCCTCCCTAACCAGGATAAACCCCCTCTAGCCCATTTGGATAAGTCTGCCTCTAGTTTGCGGTAAGTGTGAGGGAAGTTGGTTGCATAAAGAAGTTCTGTTTTCGCTGTGAGCCTAATCCCCAAGTAATCAATGTATGAGTCACTCCATTTGATTTCAAAGGCACTCTGCAGGGATGCCAGTAAAGTTGGGTTAAGGGAGATGTTCAAGGCTGACGATTTGGCATAATTGACCTTCAGCCCCGAAACCTTCGAGAACTCTTTCAGGAGCTTGCAGAGGTTTGGAAGGGAGGTGGTTGGGGATGTGATGAAAAGGAGCATATCGTCCGCAAACAACCCACATTTGTGGACCTGGTCACCACAGGCAACCCCTTGGATGTTGGGATCTGCTCTTATTGCTATTGCTAACGTTTTGATCGCAATAGCAAAAATTAGGGGGGAGAGTGGGCATCCCTGCCTAGTGCCTCTTGCAATGGTTAGGGTTTTAGAGTATTGACCTTGTAAGCGAATCACCGCTTTAGGAGAGGAGTAAAGTGATTTTAGGGTCCCTAAAAAGTTGGGTCCAAAACCCCACCTCTCCAGTATGGAGAAGAGATAAGGCCATTCGATCGAGTCGAAAGCTTTGTGAAGATCCAGCGAGAGGATCATACCTTCTTGTTTCGGCCCCCCTTCCCAGTTAGATTGTAGGATGGATACTATATCTATTGCTCTCCTAATTTGGTCGGGTCCTTGCCTAAAGGGTATAAAACCGACCTGATCCTTGTGTACATAGAGATTGATGAAAGAGGATAGTCGGTTGGCAAGAATTTTAGTAAGAATTTTGAGGTCATTATTAATTAAAGATATGGGCCTGTAGTTCTCAACTTCCTCATGGTTTTTGTTGGGTTTGGGGATTACTGAGATGAATGCTGTGTTTAGTTGGGTTTCCAGGGGGGATCCTGTCTTTTTAGAATTAAAGAACTTTGCTAGATACGGGGCTAGGATAGCGCTATATTCCTTATAGTAGGGGACTGAGAGGCCGTCTGGCCCCGCGGCAGAGCCGGATTTAAGACCTTTTATTACCTCCCTGATTTCAGCCTCCGTGATGGGGGCTTCCATTAAGTCTCTACAGTCTCTGGAGAGTGAGGGAAGTTGTAGATGCGAAAGGAATTCATTTACTAAGGGGCCTTTCTCTGGTTGGGGTGAGTTGTAGAGAGAAGCATAAAAATCGTGGAAAGCAGACATAATACTGATTGGGTTTGCTGTTGGAGGTTGACAAGCTATCCTCAATTTGGGGAAGGAGAGAGAACGAAATTTAGGTGAGAGTTTAGAAGCCAACATTGAGCAGAATCTATCCTTATGGCAATAAAATTTGGCTCCACACCATCTAAGATTTTTCTCTGCTTTAGCCGTTAAAGCAAGATTCAGCTCAAGTCTGGTGGCGTCAAGTTTACTTAAGAGGGCCCTGGACGGATGTTTTTTATGTTCTGCTTTTAGTTGGAGGAAGGATTTTTCAAGTCTTTGAATGTCTATCAATCGTTCCTTCTTAAATTTGGCCGCTAGTTTAATTATAACTCCTCGAATAGTTGCCTTGTGGGCTGCCCACAGGGTTTCGGGGGAGATGTTCTCCACATCATTTAAGAGGAAATATTCTTTAATAGATTTAGCAATTTCTTGAACCAGGCTAGGGTCAGCTAAAAGGGATTTGTTTAGTCGCCAGAAGAAACCTCCTCGCCCAGACAGAACATTTCTCAGGGTAAGGGTAACCAAGGAATGATCAGACCATGCTGTGTCCAGTATTGCTGCCTTAGTTGAGAAAGGAATGAGGGCCGTCTGGGTGAGGATGTGATCAATTCTAGCGTACGACTGGTGGGGAGCTGAAAAGTACGTATAGTCCCTTTTGTTGGGGTTCAATTCCCTCCATACGTCTACCAGACCCTGTGAGTGGACCATTTTGGCGATCCTCGTGCTAAGTTTTGTGGGGCGTGTGAGTTGGTCTTTAGGGGGCTTGGTTTTGTCTAGACCCTGATCAAATGCAACATTTGAGTCCCCTCCCAGGATAACTTTGCCTTCCAGGAGCGGATCCAAAGTTGAGAACAGATCCTGGAAAAACGACGCTTGGCCCTTGTTTGGGGCGTAGTATGAGACGAAAGAATATAAAACGCCTTCCAGGGTACCTTTCACCAAAATGAATCTGCCCTCTGGATCCCTGAAGTCAGAGAGGTGTGAAAATTTGCAGTTTTTAGAGAAGAGGATAGCTACCCCCTTCGTCTTATTAGGGGCGTTCGCTAAGTAAAATGTTGGAAAGTGTGCATGTAGGAACTTGGGGGTGTACCGGGTGTGGAAATGTGTCTCCTGCAGGAGCATCACATCAATTCTCAGTGATTTATAATGATCCATGGCTAGTCTCCGTTTCCTTGGAGAGTTTAGGCCCTGGACATTATGTGAACCGATCTTGAGGTCAATAACCTTCGCGGTCAGGTCAGCCATGTGAGCAGAGGGGATAGAAGCTAGTAATCACGCAGTCACTTACCCTTGGGAGTCTTCTGATACTGAATTTAGGCCAAGTTGTGCGGAGTAGTCCCAGGATCGACTCTGGGACGTGGAGGGGTACCCCCCCCGGGTTGGCTAGAAGAAAGAAAAGGGATGAGATGAGGGAGAAAAAGATAAGAGACTTACTAAACACTAAAGACAAAAACAAAGACATGGGTACCATGAAAATACCCTTGGGGTTATGCGAATCAGAATCCGCTATAACCCAAATGAACTACTTATGACCGCCCTGTGGGGCGTCTGAAGTTCCGACACCAAAGGACACCAACGGTTCTTTGGAATCGAGTGGAGGCACAATGGGTCCACCCCGGACCCTAGGTGTGTCAAATTTGAACCATAAAATAAACACACAACAATAGTTAACAGAGTAACTGTAGTAACAGCCCTACTTGCAGGGCTCTCTATGCCTGAAACAATATTCAACCCAGGTAGGAACAAGTAATCAAGAACCTTAGCATCCCGCCCCCATCTCATCCCCAGAAGTCCCCCCGCCCCCTAACTGACTATGTGAGGGAGAATTCCTGGGGGTCCCCTGAAAATGAGAGAGGCCTTAATGGCCTAGCTAACATGACCTCCATCTGAAAATGGGGAGGAGATATGGGTATTACAGAAAAACCGAGGTTTCTAACTGAACTAAGATTTGGCCCGGCATAATCAATACTGGTATTCTAGTCCTGTATTCTGATCTTTATGTTAGAGGGACCTTGGTCTTCATGTAGTATTGTATTTTCTGTAGAAGTCCTCTTCTTCTGGGAAGGTTGCCAGCTAAAATAGCTGGTTCTTGCAGGCGGCAGGTTGAGGAAAAGAGAGGTGAGTGAATGTTTCAGACCTTCTTCATCGGGAAAATTTCCAAATGTAGAAAACGGTGTGAAATACAGTGAGACTCGATGAGATTTTAGATGTTGGGTATGCCATGTCCATGAGACGTGGGAAGGTATTGGAGCACTTGCTCCATCAACTTGGGGGGAGAACAGGCCCAAAAATGTCTCTACAGAGACTGGAGAAAAGAGATGAGTAAGTCAGCCTTAGGGTGGTTTCCCCTCTTTGCTCTTCTTGGAAGGGCCCTTCATCCAGAGTAGGGATACCGGGCTGCCTGGAGGAGGGCGTTTAGTGGAGCCCGAGGAAGCAGACGAGACGTCCATTGGAGCCTCATGGGAAATCAGCCTGAGGCCGAGTAATAGCCTTTCCCCTTCCTGGAGGCTAGCGAATGTGTGGGTCTTGCCTTGGATGGAGAACTTTACAGCGAAGGTGAAGGTCCAACGGTATTTGATGTCCCGTTGAGAGAGGACCGTGAGAAGGGGTTTTAGTGTCCTGCGTCTTTGAATAGTTGTAGGGGCGAGGTCAGCGAAAATCTGGATCTGGTGACCCTGGTGCTGCAGCATAGGCTTTTGTCGGGATAGACCCATGACCTCTTCCTTTACCGCATAAAAGTGCGGCTTGACGATTATGTCCCTTGGGGAGCCATCTTGTCTGGGGGGGCCAAGAGACCTGTGTGCTCTGTCAAGTTCAAGACGTTGAGGGGGTATGTTGGGGATCAGGGCTGTGATAATGTCATGAACCATGGAGGGTATGTCGGAAAAAGTTTCCGGGAGGCCTCTAATCCGAAAGTTGTACCTCCTAGACCGGTTTTCGAGTTCGTCGATCCTGGAGAGGGCAACATCTAATTGTTCTTGAATGGTCATGAGGTGTGCTGCGTTTTGGTTGGTTCTAGCGGTTGTGCATTCCACTTTATCCTCAATGGCTTCAATTCTGGCGCCTAAATTGGACAAGTCTGCTTTAATAGTGTTGGTGATCTGTTTTGCTGTATTAGCCAGTCCTTTCTCTAAAAGGGATGAGAATTTTGCAAACATGTCTTCCTGCATTGCTGTGAGGTCTGTTACTGAGAAGCCAGAATGCTGCATAGCTGTAGGTGGTAGTTGGGCCTGTGCAGGGAGGGCCTGTGAGAGTATCTCTTGTTGTGAGAGGGACAGCGTCTCAGGGGGGGCCTTTGCTGTGGCCTGGGGCTTCATATGGCCTTGCGGGGGTAAATGGGGAGTTTGGGAGGGTCCCTGTGCTGCCTGTGCGTAGGTCAGGGACGAAGGAGAGAGTATTGGCCTGTTCTCTTGCATCCTGGAGTGGATGCCTGCCTGATGCAGCGGCCCGTCCGTGCTGGCGGCCATCTTGGGACTCCCGTCCGCGCCTGCCGAGGTAAATTGTGGGCCGAGATCACGTCTTGCAGGGGGCCCCGACATCTCCTTCTGGTCCCCGGCTGTTCCCCCACCTGGGAGGGGTGCTGTGTCGCCCGTTAGTGGGCTGAGGCGGCTGGTGTGCGGCTGGTCAGTCCGGGGTGGAGCGGAGCTCCTGGCTCAGGCAGCCATGTCGGAGCTCTCGCGCATGCGCACTGATGATCCTCTCCTTTTTGTACCTCCGGGTGTCCTTGGGAACTGATAGCCAGGGGACTAGGCTATTCAATAAATGGAAGCTGGATGTGCCCTCCCTGACGGATGATGACTGGGAGGAAGGCACTCAACAATATATCCCTCTGATGATATCTGCCAGGGACAGGTACATCCAGTTAAAGTTCCTTCATCAGGCATGCTATACACCCCAAAGGCTTGCTAAAATATATTCCTCTCACTCTGATAGATGCCCAAAATGCAACACTGACACAGGTACTTTTCTTCATGTGGTGTGGTCGTGCCCCCTTATCCAACAGTTCTGGAGGGAGGTGGTGCAATCTATCAACTCGATTGGGAACCTGGCAATTACACTTGATCCCCGTGTCCTTCTCTTGGGGATCTGTGACACCCTTACCACGAACACCCATTAGGCTATTCATCTTCTATGCCCTATTCTATGCGAGAAAAGCCATTCTAATCAAATGGAAGCAGGCCGACCCCCGACGGTGGAACAGCAGAAAACACTCATTGACAAGACCCTTCCACTTTACAAGCTTACATATATGAGCTGGAAATGCCCCCCAAAATTTGAGAAAATATGGGGTGCATGGGCTACTAGGTAAACATCTGCTGATGCTGCAAGGCTCTGTTCTGGTGCCTTACTATATTCAACTAGACAGTCCCCATCTGGGTTTTTTTTTTTTTTTTTTCTTTCATGCCCCCCCCGGAGGAGCCTTCTTAGCCCCTCTATCACTAACATGGTTGATAAATCATAGGGATACTTGCAGAAATTATCACTAAAATGTACCTTTCTCTTTACGAAGATTGTATTATTACTGATATGCAATTGGGGGAAAAAAAAACATATAATTAAGGTGTAAACTGAAATGTCTTACTTTTTGCTGTAATATTGGAAAAATATCTTTTATTAGATTGTTACTTTCCTTCCTCTTTTAGTCTTTTATAATATATATATATATTTGTAACTGTACTTTTTGTTTTGAAACTTTTCTTTGATGGAGATGAATAAAAACTTTTCTGTTAAAAAAAAAAATAATCAAACAAGAATCCCATGTAGGCCAGGATAGACGGCATTGCACCCATTGCAACACCAAACAAGCTTCACAAACCCCATATCAAATCTATAGCTTATACGAATCACGACACGATATAAGGTAAATTATAATAATTATTATATTTTTTTTAACCACACTATTTCACTCCACATATCACATCATCATTCACACACGGTCACATTCGGTTGGCTCTCTACCTATTTTTCACATTTATTTTTCACTCTTTGAGTTTGTTTTTGTTTTTCATTCCTTCTTTATTATCACCTTCTCACGTTCTGCCAGCGTTTGGTTGATATACACCATGCTTCCCATCACATGATGCACTTTCATAGTGACTTCATAATTTTATCCACAGTGCACGTTTTTATACACACACTTTGTATTCTCTGTGCACCACATTTTTTATTTGTAGTATTATTGAATACTACTATTTATGTACTACTTTTCCACATCAGCACACCCCCTTTTTTTCATGCATTAACAAAATACTAATTTACTTTGATTACTCATTTAGTTAATTTTTTATTTTTAATTTTATATTTATTTTTAATTTCATGGGACGCAAACAACATTTTGAAATACTTATACATTGATATTTTTATATACTATCAGTCTAAATATGTACAACTAGAAACATTTACAATGATGATTCAATTACTAGCTTATTAATTTACTAATGGCTACCAATGGGTGTTTGTTGCAGGTGTATGCTCCTTCGCCCCCCAGGAGGCGTGTACCAGTGTAGCTCCTTGTAAGCCCCTTGGGGTTGGCTCCTCTTTTCTGGGGAAGGGGGCGGCCTGGGCACCCTTCGGACTCTCCAATGGCTCCGACCATCTTAGAACTTGAAATACTTATTCCATCCTTTAACGGTAAAACCCACCACTATGACTTATTTAATGTGACGAATGACAAAATATATTATAATTTTAAATATATATGTATTATATTTTTTTAGATCCAAATGTGCCCCCTGAAGAGACCGTATCTAGGTTGAAACGCGTCGGGGCTTATATATCATACAAACCATGTAATGTAATGATGTGTCGAATGTGTTTTTTCACCTTTTTATGGAATATGAACTTTATCATTGGATCAGACTTTATATATATACACTGTATTCAACCACATGATTTTATTGGACATTTTGTTAATAAATTGTTTTTCCAATACCATCTAGAAATAATCTCTGTGATGTTGCACATTACTCTTTTAAAGCCCCGCTGGGGATCAAACCTTTTTAGAGCAACGGTAACTCCCTTCCATTTCCAGCCTCTAGCTGTGTGGAGAGGCATTTTCCTTGTGTCTTCCCCAGGTTGGGTGTACGAAAATGGCATAGGAGGACTTCCGGTGATGCGGCAAGATGGCTCCGGAACCGGAAGTGACATGACACACTTCCTGCATGCTGTTTTCTTAAAGGATCTCAGCGTGGTACAATGCAGGGGACTCGTTGCTTTGGAAATGGTCTGCCAAACGCAGGGCAGACTAGTTTAGCACTGCACCGGCGGTCAGAGGAGTCTCACCAGCCGCCTTGCGTTCTCCTCTATGGAGTCTGAGGACAGGACTAAGGATGGAGCACCCGCTCGAGTTGAGCCAGCTGCGGCATCCGGGTCCAATACTGCTCCCAAGGTAAGCCCTTATCTGTGGATAAAGAGCTTCTGCAGCAGGGGGCTCTGTATAAGCCTTTTTTATGGTTTTGTTTTCTGTTTTTTTCTAGGTTGACAAACCTGTAAAGAAAAAAAGTGGGAACTGTAGAGCCAGGCTTTCTAATAGTTATAAAAAACGATTTAGTGAGAATTGTATTCCGTCAAAGGCAGGTTCTGGGTCTACTGCCTCTTTTAAAGGAGTTGATGACTTGTATGAAGGAGGTAGTGACCTCTTTTCGGTCCTTTAACAACAGAGTAGCCGGGCTAGGTCCTTCCACTTCTAAGCCTGTGACTTAGGAGCCTTTAGTCTTGGCTAGATCTCTACCTCTCTTAGTGTCAAAGACCGTTAGTTCACATAATGTTTCTGACCTGGAAGAAGGTGAGAATCCAGTATCTATGTCTGATGAGTACTCTGCATCAGAGAATGAGGATACTGGTAGCTCAACTAGGTATCTTTTTCCAGTTGAAGATATTGACAAACTATTAAGGTCAATATATACTTCTGAACAGATCGAGATGCCTCAGCAAGCCCGGTCTGTTCAGGATAAGATGTACACAAGGACAGAAATTTAGGTTTTTTCCTGTACATCATTCTGTCAAGGATATGATCCTTTCTGAGTGGAAAGAACCTGAAAGAAGGTTGTTACAGTCTAGTGGACGTAAGAGATGGTTTCCCTTTCAGTACGATTTTTGAAGAGGTTTTTTAAAATGTTCTACATTAGATGCTCCTATGTCACAAGTATCTAAAAAGTCAGATCTTTCATTTGAGAACTCTGGAGTCCTTAAACATCAAGATGGATAGAAAGGCAGACTCCTTATTAGGTAAGGCCTGGGATGCCTCTTATTTTTCTTTAGGGCCAGATGTAGCGTCCACCTGTGTTGCTAGGAATTTAGACATGTGGGTCCAAAGTCTGGATGACCTTCTCTCCTCCGATACCCCCATAGAGGTGATCAGGGATTCTCTACCCCTTATTGCCAAGTCAGTGGTTTTTTGGCTGATGCAGCAGCAGATTCTGTAAAATCTGTTGCCAGAACATCAGCACTCATTAATTCAGCTAGACGGACCATCTGGATAAATCTTGGGAAGGTGAACCTACCTCCTAGAATAAACTTTGCAGCATACCCTTTGAGGGCAAGCTCTTATTTGGTTCTTCCTTCGAGGAAGTCCTAGATCATTCCTCTGAGAAGAGTAAACGGTTTCCATCTTCTCAAAGGAATAAGCCCCAGAATGAGGCCTTTTCATGGCTTTCAGAACAAAGTTAATTTTAAGACAAATAGGCAACTGGCAAAGAAGAAGTGGTCATTTAACAAGGACAAGCAAAAAGGGGGGCACTCTTTGCTCCTTCAGCCCCTACCAAAAATCCCCAGGCGGGGGTAGGAGGCAGGTTGTCCCATTTCATCAAGGAATGGGCAGAGATTACCAGCAATCCTTTTGTCCTCCAAATTATAGAAAGAGGTTACAGTTTGGAATTCAAAAACCCCCCACCCCAGAGGTTTTTTCTTACCAATCTGCTGAGGGACCAGGAGAGATGGCAGGCCATGGTGAATTGCAATGTGAGGAACGGAGGGGGTTATTTCTCCCGTTCCGGAAGATCAAAAATTCTGAGGATTTTATTCTCACTTCTTTCTGGTAAGAAAGGCTTCCGGCAGTTTTCAGATGGTCATCAATTTAAGCGTCTTGAACAGATTCATAATTTACAAACAATTCTGGATGGAAAACCTGTATTCTGTAAGGAATCTGTAATTACCAGCAGTGTTCATGGTAACCCTGGATCTTCAGGACGCTTACCTTCATGTACCAATCTGCCAGAATCATCAAAAGTTCCTCAGATTTGCAGTTCTCATGAGGAATGGTCCAAGTCATTGGCAGTTCAGAGCCCTTCCTTTTTGTCTCTCCGCAGCACCAAGGATTTTCACGAAAATCAAGGCCAAAGTCATGGCTTATTTTCGAATACAGAGCGTATCGATCGTTCTATATTTAAACGATTTTTTGGTCTTTGCCCGAGAGAAAGAGAGCCTTGTTCAAGATCAGAAATTGGGGTGGAAGGTCAATCAGCAAAAGTCTTGTCTGGTTCCCTCCCAGAGCATGCCCTTTTTGGGTTACCTAATAGACACAGTTGCCCAAAAGATTTTAAAGATTCTTCTCTCTGTGCAGAACTTCAGGTTGCTCCTACAGGCCTCCTTTCATCAGATCATGCAGTTATTGGGCTTAATGACTGCAGCCATTGCGTGGGTGCCATAGGCCCATTTACATTCCAGGCCCCTTCAGGCATTTCTTCTACATCATTGGGATCGCAATAAAAGCTCTTTGAATCAGCTCATACAGCTTCCAAGAGAGGATTTTCTCAATATGTCCTGGTGGGAGCAACAGAAACATCTACAGGGAGGGAAGGACTGGCCACAGTATTCCCCCAATGAAAATTACTACAGATTCCAGCCTGTGGGGCTGGGGAGCTCACTTGGGGGACTGGCAGGCCCAAGGAGCCTGGCTACCAGAGGAGGCATGCCAGTCATCGAATTTCAGAGAACTGTTAGCAGTGGGAAAGGCTTTAGTTGCTCTGGAGGAAAGGATCAATTCAAAAGACCTGTTGTTTTTTTTTCAGACAATGCCACGACCGTGGCGTACCTAAACAAACAGGGGGGTACTCTTCTATTGTTAAGCCAGCAGATTCTGTCCTGGGCAGAGAACAATGTCTCTTCAGTCAGGGCGGTGCACATTGGTGGGACAATGAATGTTCTGGACAATCTGAGCAGAGTAAACATTAGTGCCAGCATTTGGGAACTGAATCAAGACACGTTCCAGGAGATCTTGTTAAGGTGGGGTGTTCCCAGAGAGAATCTTTTTGCATCCAGTTTCAGCAAAAAACTACCAGCTGGAAAGAGAGACAGAGTCCTTAGGGACAGATGCACTCTCTTTCCCATGGAATTTCACTCTAGCCTACGCCTTCCCTTCATTTACTCTCTTACCACTGGTAGTTTTGGAAAATTGTTCAGAATCAATCAGAAGTTATCCTGATTGCCCCTTGGTGGCCCAGGAGGAGTTGTTTCTCCTCGCTGAGAGCTCTCCCAATAGAACCCTCCTGGCCCCTGCCAGAGCTGGGGGATCTTCTCCGTCAGGGGCCAGTACTCCATCCAAACCCTCAGACCTTCCATTTGATGGCCTGGAGGCTGAGCGGCGCATCCTATGCCAAGGGGGTGCTCAGGGTTATTGAGACTCTTCTGGACAGCCATAAGTTAGTCACAAGAAAGGTCTTTGGGAAAGTTTGGAAGACTTTTGTTTCCTGGCAGAAGAAGACACGAATGGATTCTTTTTCTACTCCCTGTATACTAGATTTTTTGCAGAGGGGAGTGGAGAAAGGACTTTCTGTCAGCACCCTTAGGGTTCAGGTTGCTGCCCTGTCTCTGTTTGTAGAAAGAAGACTGGCTGAGAACCCTTTGCTTAAGAGGTTCCTTTCAGCCAGAACTAGGTGTACACCCAGGGCTGTTAAACAGATTCCTCCCTGGGATCTGTTGTTAGTATTAAATACTCTAACTAGGGCTCCATTTGAGTCATTGCATGAGGCCTCTCTGAAAGTGATTTGCTTAAGATCACCTTTCTTTTGGCTCTAACGTCAGAGAGAAGGATTTCTTATCTAGAATCTTTCCTGTAAGGGAATTGTAGTAGTGATTAGGCCCGATCCTTTTTACTTGCCCAAAGTTTCTTCCAGCTTTCACAGGTCCCAGGAGGTAGTTCTTCTTCCTAGTTTTTGTTCCTCCCCCAAGAATGCGTAAGAGGAAAAATTTAGTTTTTTGGACGTGAAAAGATGCCTTCTGCTTTATCTAGAAAGGTCTAGTGAGTTTAGGAGATCCTCCTAACTCTTATGCCCTGTACACATGGTCAGATTTTCCGACGGAAAATGTGTGATAGGACCTTGTTGTCAGAATTTCCGACCGTGTGTAGGCTCCATCACACATTTTCCATCGGATTTTCCAACACACAAAGTTTGGGAGCAGGCTATAAAATGTTCCGACAACAAAATCCGTTGTCGGAATTTCCGATCGTGTTTACAGAAATCCGACGCACAAAGTGTCACGCATGCTCAGAATAAATAAAGAGATAAAAGCTATTGGCTACTGCCCCGTTTATAGTCCCGACGTACGTGTTTTATGTCACCTCGTTCAGAACTATCAGATTTTCCGACAACTTTGTGTGACCGTGTGTATGCAAGACAAGTTTGAGCCAACATCCGTCGGAAAAAATCCTAGGATTTTGTTGTCAGAATGTCCGATCAATGTCCGACCGTGTGTACAGGGCATTAATGTTAATCAGAGGCCCCAAAAAGGGGACCAAGGCATTTAGAAGTTCCATTTCCAGATGGATTAGGGAAGCAATTTGTGAAGCATACAGAGCATCGGGTCACACCCCTCCTTCCAGAGTTAGAGCTCATTCAACAAGATCTTTGGCTGCGTCATGGGCAGAAAGAGCGTGGAGCATCATGTGAAGAAATTTCTAAAGCTGCTGTCTGGTCCTCCTCCTCTCATGCATTTATCAAGCATTATAGAGTCCAGATGCTCTGCAGCCAGGACCTCTCCTTTGGTAGGAAAGTACTTCAGGCTGTCATCCCTCCCTAAGGTATAGAATCTTGCTTATCCTCTCAAGTAGCTGTCCTGGAAGATGAGGGGGGAAAACCCAGTTAGACTTATCGGTAATGGTATTTCCATGAATCTTTCAGGACAGCATCTATATTCCCACCCTATTCTGTATTCTCTGGTCTCCTTTTGTTTACCTGGTGTTTTTTTTTTAGTTATTCCTCTGCCGAGTGCACTTTTGGTGGAGTTTTACTTGATCTTCAAACAACTGAGGGTCAGAGGAGAGGGAAGGGCCCTTTAAATTGTGTCTGATTTGTGTTTCCTGTAGAGGGCGGAGCCAATTATCTCTCAAGTAGCTGTCCTGGAAGATCATGGAAACACCATTATCGGTCTAACAGGGTTTTTTTGCCTCTTCCATTGAGTCCATCCACTTGACTGATGTCTGGTGCTTTCTCTACCTTGCAGATAGAAAGTTCACCTTTTTATCCTTGCCACACTCTCCAGAATTGACTATATTTCAGGACCCTCATAAGGTATTGGGACTTACAGAGACTATTTCCCTCCTCTCTTGCTGACAGTGGGGGGTGGTGGAGCTGTGGACTGGTGGATTTGTTGATTCAAATGGGGCACACTACTACCTATATGGAGGATGCTATTTGAATAAACCCAGGGCCCCTGTCTGCTCACCAAGACCTCCATGAAGCTGTTTTAGCTATATACAGTTTCAGAGGTAAGCCTGACTGTTTGATCACTAAATTCTCTGCGCACCTCATCGGCAAAGTTGGCCAACAGCAACGATACTATAAACCACAGATTGGGTCGTGTGAGGAACCAAACATTAAACGTTATGTTACTAGACCACAACCTCCTTCCTCTAATCCCTCCGCAAACCCTTTTGCCTTGCTGGATCCTTCCCTGGATTCGGAAGATTCTACAAATCCCCCTCTACCTAGCTCTCAGAATCAAACTCCCAATTTTTCACCTCCAAGTGTGACTCTTACCCCTGACATTTTAGACACCAAACTGCAGCTTTTACTTCAACAAATCACATCCAATGTCTCGGCAGAGGTAAGCAAACTAGCTGCCGAATTGAGAGGGGAAATAACCCAAATTGAAGATCGCACAGACACCCTGGAGAGCAAATTCGATGAGATGATAAACTATGTACAATCGATCAAGGAGGAAAATCATACCTTATGCCTCTCAGTTTCTCAACTGCAACTACAACAGGAGGACTTAGAGAATAGAGAAAGAAGACAAAACCTACGCTTCAAAGGAATTCCGGAGACGGTGGGTGACTCTGAGCTCCAGACCTATCTTCTAGGCCTCTTTAATAATTTGGCTCCCTCAGTTGTGGACATAGACTGGCGCTTGGACAGGGCCCATTGGTCTCTGGGCCCAAAACCTCTGGCCGGAGCTAGACCCAGAGATGTTGTGGTGAGGTTTCATTACTTCGAAAGTAAGGAGGCACTGACCTTGGCAACATGTAATAAATCCCAAATTATGTATAAGGGTGCTAAATTGCAGATCTTTAGCGCACTTTCTCCCATCACCCTCGCTAAACGGAGGAATCTACGCCCACTTACTTCACATCTGCAACAACACAAGATCCTATACTACTACGGATTTCCTTTCCGTCTAGCCTTGTCTAAAGAAGGAGACCAATATTCTTTACGTGAGCTGCAAGAGGCTGAGGCCTTCCTAAAAAATCTGGGCCTCCCTCCTCTCCCGGAGGATGACATAATCCCTTCTGCCACAACAGTCCGTTTACCTCCAAACACACCCACTCGCATCTGGACCCCTGTCAGGGGCAAGTCCAAGAAAAACCTCTCCACCCCTCAACACCTGCGATCTTCTTAACAACCTCCTTGATCATCTTCCTGAACGTTCCTTTTTGGTTCTATTCCTCACTACCCTTTGCATTTCTGTTTCCTCAAATTTTTGGATGAAACGATGTTGCTGTTTTGGCTACTTAAGTTCTGAATCTACCCTGCACCCTCTCCAGGGTAGAATTTTTTCCCATCCCATGGGATGCTTTCACTAGAGGTTTTGCTACTTTGAGTGACAAATCTACCTGTTTCCTTATTAACTTTGCTTTTTCCTGAGGTGTACAGGTTTTTCCAATGTCTTTTTGTTTTTATTTCTGCTATCAAGATCATATGGTGAGCAGCGGGCCCTTCCCATCTCCTCAACCAGAGTCGCCTGATGGAAGTCCGTTCACGTCCCTACCAGGCCCTGGTCTATGCCCAGGGCTTCCTGACAGACTGTTTTTTCTCAGGCTTACAGAGTTTTGAACTCTTTTTTTTTTCTTTTGATTTTTCTTTTTTGGTTTTATTTTTTATTTTTCTTACTCATGTCTACAGCTTTGTTTCCTCATTTTAAAACGGTATAAACTGGGGGTTTGTTAGCTAGCAGTCAGAGTTGGAAAAATGATTGTTATTAACAATACCCATAAACTTCATTATATATACTTTTATATTATCAATATTTCATTGCTTCTATTATCTAATATCTATTATCTATTATCTAATACTTCTACACTAGCCTATCTGAATATATCGCAACCATGGCTCTGAAAATTGTCCTATAATGTGAAAGACTTGGGTTCCATTAGTAAGCGCTGGATGGCCCTGAAGGATTTCAGGGCCTCGGGCACAGACGTGGTAATGATTCAGGAGACCCACTTTCGGGCAGGCGGATCATTAAAATTTGCCTTGAAGTTTTTCCCCACCTCCTTTCTTGCTTTTGATTCCATGGGCAGGGCGGGAGTGGCAATCCTGATCAGAAAATCGTGCCTGTTAAGGTCAGGAAGTCTCACGTGGACCCACTAGGGATAGACAAACCCTTTTTAGCACTGGCCCATCCAAAAAAATCTTGTACCAAGGCAATGCCTTCCGTAAATGTATCAGGTCATACAGGCTCTTCGTCTCATGGAGGATAAAACATCCCTCTGCTAAACAATTTACGTTCTATTCACCAGCTCATAAAATGTATTCCCGCCTTGATCATTTTTTTATTTCGGCTCCACTCATCCCCTATGTGGTCGAGTCAGATATTTCTCCCATTACATGGTCAGACCATGCGCCCATTATGTTAGATCTTATGCTTTCTCAGACTTATACCAAATCCTGTCATTGGCGTCTTAATGACCACCTTTTGCAGTCTGACGTATCCCACTCCATCCTAGCAAATGGCTTGAAAGAGTACTTTCTGCTCAACACAGGATCACTATCTCAGGTTTCCATGCTGTGGGAGGCACACAAGGCTGTTTTCCGAGGTGTGTGTATAGCTGAAAGCTCTCGGCTGAAGAGAGATAGAAATAGTCTTGTACAGTCTTTAACGTCCGCTCTAGTAATAGCTGAGCGGAGGCTTTTGGGTGGTCCCACGGTGATGAAATTACGCAAAGTCATTCATCTCAGAGAACAAATTAAATCAACAAAACTTGACAAAACAGCCAGGTCCATACTGTGGACGAAACAAAAATGTTATGAATACTCCAATAAACCCCACAGGATGTTAGTTAATAAGCTATGCCCACGACCGTTTAATTCATTCCCTGACTTCCTTCAACAGTCAGATGGATCTAGAACACACTGCCCCTGTGAGATGTCCAAAATGTTCAGCAAATTTTACAGTAAATTGTATAATTGCCTGACCCCGGAGAATCATTTTAACTTTACCCAAGAAAAATTTGAGTCCCTTTTCTCCAATATAAAGCTACCAAAATTATCTACAGCAGATTTAGAGAGTTTGAACGTGGCAGTATCAGCTGAAGAACTTTTGGGCTATAATTAAAAGCCTCCCACTACACAAATCTCCCGGCCCTGATGGCTTGCCTTACTCTTATTACAGATCTTTTTTTGACATTTTATCTCCACACATGCTATCTTTATATGATTCCCTCCTTAAAGGCACTCCTCCGCACTCACATTTCTCCCATTCATTCATTTCGGTTATCCCAATCCTGGAAAGGATCCCTCTATCCCAGATAACTACAAACCCATAGCCCTTCTAAATTCAGACTACAAAATATTTACTAAAATCCTTGCCTCCCGACTATCTGGGCTCATCCCCAAACTGAACCACAGGGATCAGGTGGGTTTTGTGCTTGGTAGGCATGCGGGAGACAACATCCGGCGTACAATAGATCTAATAGACCTTTTAGATAGAACTTCTCGTTCGGCATTAATTCTGAGTTTAGATGCACAGAAAGCTTTTGACAGGCTAAGCTGGCCTTACATGTTTGCCACTAGGGATGAGCTTCGAGTTTGAGTCGAACTCATGTTTGACTCGAACATCGGCTGTTCACCAGTTCGCTGAACATCGAACAATATGGGGTGTTCGTGGCAAATTTGAAAGCCGCGGAACACCCTTTAAAAGTCTATGGGAGAAATCAAAAGTGCTAATTTTAAAGGCTTATATGCAAGTTATTGTCATAAAAAAGTGTTAGGGGACCTGGGTCCTGCCCCAGGGGACATGGATCAATGCAAAAAAAAGTTTTAAAAATGGCTATTTTATCAGGAGCAGTGATTTTAATAATGCTTAAAGTGAAACAATAAAAGTGTAATATTCCTTTAAATTTGGTACCTGGAGGGTGTCTATAGTATGCCTGTAAAGGGGGTGCATGTTTCCCATGTTTTGAACAGTCTGACAGCAAAATGACATTTCAAAGGAAAAAAAGTCATTTAAAACTACTTGCGGCTATTAATGAATTGCCGGTCCGACAATACACATAAAAGTTCATTGATAAAAACGGCATGGGAATTCCCCACAGGGGAACCCCGAACCAAAATAAAAAAAAAAAATGACATGGGGGTCCCCCTAAATTCCATACCAGGCCCTTCAAGTCTGGTATGGATATTAAGGGGAACCCTGGCCAAAATTGAAAAAAAAAATGGCATGGGGTCTCCCCAAAAATCCATACCAGACCCTTATCCGAGCAGGCAACCTGGCAGACCACAGGAAAAGAGGGGGGACAAGAGAGCGCCCCCCCTCCTGAACTGTACCAGGCCACATGCCCTCAACATTGGGAGGGTGCTTTTGGGTAGCCCCCCAAAACACCTTGTCCCCATGTTGATGGGAACAAGGGCCTCATCCCCACAACCCTTGCCCGTTGGTTGTGAGGCAGGGGGCTTATCGGAATCTGGAAGCCCCCTTTAACAAGGGGACCCCCAGATCCCAGCCCTCCCCCTGTGTGAAATGGTAAGGGGGTGTCAAAAATGTTAAAAATGACAAGAGACAGTTTTTGACAATTCCTTTATTTAAATGCTTCTTATTTCTTCTATCTTCTTTCTTCTATCTTCCTTCAGTTTCTTCCTTCATCTTCATCTTCTTTTGGTTCTTCTGGTTCTTCCTCTGGTGTTCTCGTCCGGCATCTTCCTTCGCGGCACCGGCGTCTTCTTCCCTTCGTCTTCTGGGCCGATCCGCATCCAGCATGATGGGAGGCTCCCGCTGTGTGACGCTTCTCCTATTCTGACGGTTCTTAAATAACGGAGGGTGGGGCCACCCGGTGACCCGCCCCCCTCTGACGCATGGTGACTTCCCTGTCCGCCCCCTCTGACGTCATGGGGAATGCCACAGGGAAGTCTCCGTGCGTCAGAGGGGGGCGGGGTCACCGGGTGGCCCCACCCTCCGTTATTTAAGAACCGTCAGAAGAGGAGAAGCGTCACACAGTGGGAGCCTCCCATCATGCTGGATGTGAAGCGGCCCAGAAGACGAAGAGAAGAAGACGCCGGTGCCACAGAGGAAGATGCCGGCTGAGAACACTGGAGGAAGAACCAGAAGAACCAGAAGAACCAGAAGAAGAAACCGAAGGAAGATAGAAGAAAGAAGATAGAAGAAAGAAGATAGAAGATAGAAGAAGCATTTAAATAAAGGAATTGCCAAAAACTGTCTCTGGTCATTTTTAACATTTTTGACAGTTTTTTTGTGAAATGGTAGGGGTATTTTTTGTACCCCCTTACCATTTCACACAGGGGGGAGGGCTGGGATCTGGGGGTCCCCTTGTTAAAGGGGGCTTCCAGATTCCGATAAGCCCCCCACCCGCAGACCCCCACAACCACTGGGCAAGGGTTGTGGGGATGAGGCCCTTGTCCCCATCAACATGGGGACAAGGTGTTTTGTGGGCTACCCCAAAGCACCCTCTCAATGTTGAGGGCATGCGGCCTGGTACAGTTCAGGAGGGGGGGTGCTCTCTCATTCCTCCCTCTTTTCCTGTGGCCTGCCAGGTTGCGTGCTCGGATAAGGGTCTGGTATGGGTTTTTGGGGGGACCTGAAGGGCGTGGTATGGAATTTAGGAGGACCCCCACGTCATTTTTTTTTTTTTAATTTTGGTTCAGGGTTCCCCTGTGGGGAATTCTAATGCCGTTTTTATCAATGAACTTTAATGTGTATTGTCGGACCGGCAATTCATTAATAGCCGCAAGTAGTTTTAAATGACTTTTTTTCCTTTGAAATGTCATTTTGCCTGTCAGACTGTTCTAAACACGGGACACATGCGCCCCTTTACAGGCATACTATAGACACCCCCCAGGTACGAAATTTAAAGGAATATTACACTTTTATTGTTTCACTTTAAGCATTATTAAAATCACTGCTCCCGAAAAAACGACCATTTTTAAAACTTTTTTTGCATTGATCCATGTCCCCTGGGGCAGGACCCAGGTCCCCAAACACTTTTTATGACAATAACTTGCATAAAAGCCTTTAAAATTAGCACTTTTGATTATTCATGTTCGTGACCCATAGACTTTAACGGTGTTCGTGTGTTCAAATGAAATTTTTTGCCTGTTCGCATGTTCTGGTGCGAACCGAACAGGGGGGTGTTCGGCTCATCCCTATTTGCCACTTTAAAAATATTTGGTTTTA
Source organism: Aquarana catesbeiana (assembly GCF_042186555.1). Lineage (NCBI taxonomy): Eukaryota > Metazoa > Chordata > Amphibia > Anura > Ranidae > Aquarana > Aquarana catesbeiana. The sequence continues at coordinate 183,676,364 of NC_133331.1, read as the reverse complement.
ACTGTTCTTTTCTAAAAGCCTTAGAGGCCCTATATTCAACTATCACAGCACAGGTGCAAATGTCGTCCTTCCTGTCTCCTGGCTTCCCCATGACAAATGGAACTCGGCAGGGTTGTCCTCTTTCGCCATTGCTTTTTATCTTGTGCTTGGAACCCCTAGCCAAGTCTATCCGTATTCATCCAGATATACGTGGGGTGGTGATGAGACAGGGGGAATATAAATTATCATTATTTGCAGATGACATTTTGCTTACTATCACTTACGCGTTAATATCTCTCCCCTCGTTAAATAAACTATTGACTTCTTTTAGTGCTATCTCCGGATATAGTGTCAACACTTCTAAAACTGAAGCCCTCCCTATACACATTCCATCACCCTTATTATCCCAACTCAAAGAATCATACTCTTATAAATGGTGTAACACCTTTCTCAAATACTTGGGTGTCCTACTTACCCCTTCATATGCCTCCCTTTATAATACTAAATTTCATCCTCTGATATTGGATATTAATAAATCTCTGTCGAAATATCCCCTGTCTCTCTTAGGCAGGATCAATGTTTTAAAAATGTCTATTTTACCAAGACTGCTCTATCACTTTGAAACACTGCCAGTAGCGTAGCTGTACCTGCTTTACAACTAAAAGCACTCCACAGAAATTTTCTAAAATTTATATGGAATGATAGGGCCCATCGCATAGCGAGCTATGTGATGTTTTCCATTAGATGCAGGGGAGGTTTGGGAGCTCCGGACATTACTAAATACTAATATGCCACACATTTAAGTCCTCTTGGACTTCCTTAGATGCACCAAACCAATGGGCTGCCATTGAAAAAGGGGTACTCTATCCGGTTCACCCGTGCTCCTTGATTTGGGGTGCCCCCCTCTCTGGATCCCATATATAAACATCAGTGCACTGGCCCAATGGCATTAACTTTAACCATTTGGCGTCATTGCCTCAAACGCTATCCCCTTATGTCCCCCTGCTCTCCTCTTGTGAATGTACTATTCAACCCACTCATTCCAGACAGTATGTCCCTTGGCAGGATTTTTCCATGGCTTAATGTACATCTCTTTCAGCTCCGGAACCTGGTCCATCCCATAACGTGGAGACTACATACTTTCAATACTTTAGGTGAAAAATTTGATATACCATTACACCTTTTCCACTTTTACCCGCAGGTTTGACACTTCTTCCACTCTAAATCGCCAACCCTGACCCTAGATAAGCCAACTACCTTTGAATACCTATGTGCTCAGGGCCCTCATCAACTGCATTTAATTTCATGTATTTACCATATCCTCCATGAGTCGACTCCTATCACGGAAACCTTACACCATTATATGAGAAGGTGGTCTCACTTAGTGGGCCGTCCTGTCACAATACAGATGTGGGATAGGATTTGGTCCTCTACTTTTAGATCTTCCAAATGTGTCACTCAGAGGGAGACATCCATTAAGATTCTCATGTTTTGGTATAGGACTCCTGATGTAATTCATAAGTATGAGCCCTCAGTCCTGCCACACTGTTGGTGGTGTGGGACTGACATAGGCTCTTTATTTCATATTTTTTGGCAATGTTCCCTGATTCAACCCTTTTGGCGTGATGTGCATTTACTTATACAAAAGGTGGTTGGGGTGTCCCTTCTGATGGATCCTTTAAATTATCTGTTAGGTCTACCTTCTCTAGGTGTATCTAAAAAGGCAAATAGACTAATATCCTATATTTTGCTAGCCGCCAAGAGGCTTATCCCACTGTCCTGGTTATCCAATGTACCTCCTTCATGATCCAGATTTCTACATCTGGTGGCTGAGATTCGGACGATGGAGTTTTTGACGGCCTCGGTGCATAACTGCATCTCCCAATTTAATAAAATATGGGAACCATGGGATCTTTCGGAATACGGGACCCCCGTACTACCAAATACATCCTAATCATCTATTGATTCTACATTGATTATGTCTATTTGACTTCTTCCTTCCCCCTTTCCGGTGCTCATCATTTGATGCCGCACTAGGTTTTATATTACATAATCTGCACCTTTCATGGAATTCCTTGCCTACTATACTGCTTTGAATAATCTTGAGATTCTGGATTTTTATTCATAATACGCCTACTATGTACATCAAAGGGAAATGATACAATTCACACTTGTGCCTATCTGTGAACATTTTTCTTTTTACTTATACTTGTTATCTTCTATTTTGTTTTTCCTTTCTATCACGATTGTTTATGATGCACGTTCATTGATAGTGTAATGTACAGTTTATAACAATTTTGTATTTGTTTTCTGATAACCCAATAAAAATACAATTTTGAAAAAAAAGAATTGACTATATTTTTAGCAGTCTCATACTTCAAATAACGGAAGAAATCCACGATATTGCAATTTCGGACCATGCTCCAACATCAGTATCAAGTGATGACCCCATTCCCCTGAACAATCCTCGATTATGGTGAAAAAAGTGCAAGATATATGATAGGTGACGATGATGTGTGACAGATTCCTCTTAATAACCGTAGTCCATGGTGCGCCACACGTTTCCCCCAGCCTCTCACCTATAGCAAAGACCCCTAGGGTCAAGTCGAGTCTGCAATCAGGAAGTGGATGAAACACCATCAATCGATCTGTCTCCTCCAATCATCACAGGTCTGGTAAATCTCCAATGGAAGGCCTCAAGTTTGGCAAGTTGGGTGGAGGCATGCAATAGAAAGGAGTATTCCCATTGTGTAGTATTCAAAACAGGTTTATTCAAAACAACATAGTAACTTACATGTACAGCATAAAATGAACAGCACAGATCCCAGTACTTCCATACATGTCCCCTGGGGCAGCACCTGGGTCCCCAAACACGTTTTATGACAATAACTTGCATATAAGCCTTTAAAATTAGCACTTTTGGTTTTTCATGTTAGTGTCCCATAGACTTTAACTGTGGTCCGGCAGCTTTCGAATTTGCCATGAACACGTATATTGTTCAGTGAACAGGCGAACATCTGATGTTTGACTCAAACATCGGGCTCATCCCTAGTAGACAAGATAGTTGGCCAGAGGGAATCTCAAAGGCACCACATCCCAAAGTAATATAGAACAAGACACATTGGGGATGTTCTTATAGAAGAGCTGGGATGTTTTATGTGGCAATAACTCCAGTTACAATCACATATTAAAATGCAAAGAATTTATTAGATATATTCAAAAAAAGTTTGATATGCTAAAAACACAGACACAATTCATGTATGATATATATTTTATGAATTCATTGCAGTTATTTATCATGGTGTAGCAATCCTGACATGTTTCACCATTTTGATTTTGGTTTCTGCAGGGGATATATGCTACCACACCATAGGCAACAGTTAATTGCATTTGACATTGAATCCACAGGGATTTTTCAAACAGAAATGAGTGTCCGAAATGCCAGGGATAAGGAAGGAGGAATGGATTTCCTCCCAATAGGCCAGGGTAGAAGCTGTTGTGCAGTTAGCTGCAGAAGGGATAATCAGACAGACAGGGTAACTGTTGATATGGCCTGTTCACAGACCAAGCAAAGAATACAGATATCATTCAGTAGGAGAGTCCTATCCATAGGATGGAAGTTTCCATCCTATGGATGTTTCCAAGAGGAAAATCATGGCCTGCAGTGGTATACTCTGATGTTACCAGCACCACTGACCATAAGTCTGCCTGCCACGGCCCCTCGCCTCTCCCTTCTTCTGGGAAGGCTGTCCACAAGGTTTAAGAGTGTGTCTATTGGAATGTTTGACCATTTTTCCAGAAGCACATTTGTGAGTTCAGGCACTGATGTTGGACGAGAGGGCCTGGCTCTCAGTCTCCACTCTAATTCATCCCAAAGGTGTTCTATTGGGTTGAGGTCAGGACTTTGTGCAGGCCAGTCAAGTTCCTCCACCCCATACTCGCTCATCCATGTCTTTATGATGATTGTTTTGTGCACTGGTCCAAATCATTTGGTGGAGGGGGGATTATGGTGTGTGGTTGTTTTTCAAGGGTTGGGCTTGGCTCCTTAGTTCCAGTGAAGGGAACTCTTAAGGCATCATCATACAAAGACATTTTGGACAATTTCATGCTCCCAACTTTGTGGGAACAGTTTGGGGATGGTCCCTTCCTGTTCCAACATGACTGCGCACCAGTGCACAAAGCACTCCTTGTAGTACAGATCCCTATAGACACTGTGCAGTAGGAGGAGTGAGGGATGATTTTTAAAAACTGCCAAGGAAAATTCTTCCTCTTGACCCTGAGGGAGATAGAGAGTGATTGATATTTACACTTATAAAATCATGAACTTTATCACAATTGTATTGATTCACCGTGCCAAAAAAAAACGGCGTGGGGTCCCCCCAAAAATCCATATCAGACCCTTATCCGAGTACGCAACCTGGCAGGCTGCAGGAAAAGAGGGGGGATGAGAGTGCGGCCCCCCCCTCCTGAACCATACCAGGCCACATGCCCTCAACATTGGGAAGGTGCTTTGGGGTAGCCCCCCAAAACACCTTGTCCCCATGTTGATGAGGACAAGGGCCTCATCCCCACAACCCTGGCCGGTGGTTGTGGGGGTCTGCGGGCGGGGGGCTTATCGGAATCCAGGAGCCCCCTATAATAAGAGGGCCCCCAGATCCCGGCCCCCCGCCCTATGTGAATGAGTATGGGGTACATGGTACCCCTACCCATTCACCTAGGGAAAAAGTGTCAATAATAAAACACACTACACAGGTTTTTTAAATAATTTATTAAACAGCTCTGGGGGGTCTCCCTTCGGCTTTGGGGGTCTTCTTCCGGCTTTGGGGGCTTTAACAAGGGCACCCCCAGATCCCGGCCCCCCCTGTGTGAAATGGTAAGGGGGTACTTACCCCTACCATTTCACTAAAAATGTTAAAAATGTTAAAAATGACAAGAGACAGTTTTTGACTATTCCTTTATTTAAATGCTTCTTCTTTCTTCTATCTTCCTTCATCTTCTTCTTCTTCTTCCCCCCGTTATTTAAGAACCGTCAGATGAGGAGACGCCGTCACACAGCGGGAGCCTCCCTCCATGCCAGCATGGGTGCGGAGCGCCCCGGAGAAGAAAATGAAGAAGAGAAGAAGAGAAGAAAAGAAGAGAAGAAGATGAAGAGAAGAGTGGGAGCCTCCCCCCATGCCATGGATGCGGAGCGGCCCGAGGAGAAGAAGATAGAAGACGCCACGGAGGAGATGCTGGACGAGAACGCCAGAGGAAGAACCAGAAGAGCCAGAAGAACCAGAAGAAGAAGATGAAGGAAGATAGAAGAAAGAAGAAGCATTTAAATAAAGGAATTGTCAAAAACTGTCTCTTGTCATTTTTAACATTTTTGACAGTTTTTTAGTGAAATGGTAGGGGTAAGTACCCCCTTAACATTTCACACAGGGGGGGGGCGGGATCTGGGGGTCCCCTTGTTAAAGGGGGCTTCCAGATTCCGATATGCCCCCCGCCCGCAGACCCCCACAACCACCAGCCAGGGCTGTGGGGATGAGGCCCTTGTCCTCATCAACATGGGGACAAGGTGTTTTGGGGGGCTACCCCAAAGCACCCTCCCAATGTTGAGGGCATGTGGCCTGGTACGGTTCAGGAGGGGGGGCGCACTCTCGTCCCCCCCTCTTTTCCTGCGGCCTGCGAGGTTGCATGCTCGGATAAGGGTCTGGTATAGATTTTTGGGGAGACCCCACGCCGTTTTTTTTTTGGCACGGGGTTCCCCTTAAAATCCATACCAGACCTGAAGGGTCTGGTATGGAATTTAGGGGGACCCCCACGTCATTTTTTTTTTTTATTTTGGCCGGGGTTCCCCTTAATATCTATACCAGACCTGAAGGGCCTGGTATGGAATTTAGGGGGACCCCCACGTCATTTTTTTTTTAAATTTTGGTTTGGGGTTCCCCTGTGGGGAATTCCCATGCCGTTTTTATCAATGAACTTCTATGTGTATTGTTGGACCGGCAATGCAATAGCCGCGGGTAGTTTTAAATGGGTTTTTTCCTTCGAAATGTCATTTTGCTGTCAGACTGTTCTAAACACAGGAAACATGCGCCCCTTTACAGGCATACTATAGACACCCCCCAGCTACGAAATTTAAAGGGATATTACACTTTTATTGTTTGACTTTAAGCATTATTAAAATCACTGCTCCTGAAAAAACGTCCGTTTTTAAAACTTTTTTTTGCATTGATCCATGTCCCCTGGGGCAGGACCCAGGTCTCCCAAACACTTTTTATGACAATAACTTGCATATAAGCCTTTAAAATTAGCACTTTTGATTATTCATGTTCGTGTCCCATAGACTTTAACGGTGTTCGCGTGTTCGAACAAACTTTTTTCATGTTCTGGTGCGAACCAAACAGGGGGGTGTTCGGCTCATCCCTACTCCTCACCTGGTTGCTGCCACACACACTTGACACCATCTGAACTAAATACATTTATCTTGGTCTCATCAGACCACAGGACATGGTTCCAGTAATCCATGTCCTTAGCCTGCTTGTTTTCAGCAAACTGTGGGCTTTCTTATGCATTATCTTTAGAAGAGTCTTCTTTCTGTGACGACAGCCACGCAGACCAATTTGATGCAGTGTGCAGTGTATGGTCTGACTGACAGGCTGACCCACCACCCCTTTAACTTCTGCAGTAAAACTAGCAGCACTCATACGTCTACTCCCAAAGACAATCTCTGAATATGACGCTGAGCACGTGCACTCAACTTCTTTGGTCGACCATGGCGAGGCCTGTTCTGAGTGGAACCTGTCCTGTTAAACTGTTGTATGGTCTTGGCCACCGTGCTGCAGCTCAGTTGCAGGGTCTTGGAAATCTTCATATAGCCTAGGCCATCTTTATGTAGAGCAACAATTCTTTTTTTCAGGTCCTCAGAGAGTTCTTTGCCATGTTGAACTTCCAGTGGCCAGTATGAGAAAGTGAAAGCAATAACGCCAAATTTAACACACCTGCTCCCCATTCACACCTGAGACCTTGTAACACTAACGAGTCACATGACACCCAGGAGGGAAAATGGCTACTTGGGCCCAATGTGGACATTATCACTTAGGGGTGTATTCGCTTTTGTTGCCAGTGGTTTAGACATTAATGACTGTGTGCTGAGTTATTTTGAGGGGACAGCAAATTTACACTGTTATACAAGCTGTACGCTCAATACTTTACATTGAAGCAAAGTGTTGATTATTCATTGTTGTCACATGAAAAGATATAATAAAATATTTACAAAAATGTGAGGGGTGTACTCACTTTTGTAAGATACTGGGGTTATTTACAATTGCAAAGTGCACCTGAAAGTGCACTTGGAGGGGGGGGCATGGTTTGCCTTGGAGGAAGATGGCTGCTTAGAGACTGAACTCCGTCAGACAGCAGCCTTATCAGAGCCACAAGCGAGGATCTAATCTGAATTTCAGGCAGCAGCAACCAAGTTTGAATGACCTCCAGACCATAGCGGTGGATATTAATGATACATTATCCGTGGCCATTACAGACCTCCATCACAATACCCAAACACTGGCGGGCAGCGTACACGAGGTAGAACGAGTGGCTGCACACCAGCACAAAGAGCTGCGGAAGATATGCCATGGTGTAGACACACATACACTACAACTAAGGGATCTCCAAAGGCATGTGGAGGACCTAGATAACAGAGGGAGACACCACAATCTGAGGGTAAGAGGCCTGCCTGAAACTATTGAACCTGAACAAATCCTTCCCACTGTAATGAGGTTATTTAACTACCTACTAGACAGACCTTCGACTACCCCAATACACATGAAACGTATCCACAGAGCCCTCAGGCCATGAGGGAGAGACACAGACCCACCACATGATATTGTCTGCTGCCTGATTGATTTCAAACTGAAAGAAGATGTCCTCAGAAAGGCTTGCAACAGAATACAACTGACGCATAAGGGGAACGACATCCACATTTATCACGACCTCTCAGCAATCACCCCGAAGCACCGTAAGGATCTCAGACCTCTCCTAGATGTGCTGAAAACCAGAGGTATTCATTACCGATGGAAATTTCAATTTGCTCTATCTGCCACACACCAGGGGAGAACAGCTCTCCTAAGGGTCCAGGAGGAGCTCGATGCGTTCTGCGCAACGCTCGACATACCAAGAGTAGAAGTTCCAAATTGCTATGTGGATTTCCAGATCCCCAGAGTGCGATACCCCCCGGAAAGACCGAAACTGATGGAAGCACAAGATGTGAGCTACTGAAGACACTGCTCACCATCCGACACGACCCTGCATCAACGGCTCAACTCCAACACCTGTGCCCTACGAAAGTTCCTTTACCCCGCAGGGTGTGCAGAGATAAGTAAAGTAAAGACAAAGTCAGCAACCAGTCACCAAGAAAGCTAAGTACTGATCCCTTTATTCTGTTTCCTTTTTGGTTTATTTCTGCTGTTGTTTGACATGTTTCATTGTTATTTGACACGTTTTGACATCACTTTGACGCACCATGAAGCTGCAAAGCTTTCTATTGCAATGTCTCCAACTCCAATACAGATGAGTCCCACTCACTATCCCTTAAAAACATGCTCCCCAGGTAAAGCCCTATTGACCAATGGTTATTATCCGCCTTAGGACTACTCACGCACAAGCACCATTCTGCGACTTCATAAGGGACCCTAGGCCAAGCGACAACCTCATGCCCCGGTCTCAGAACCTCCGTCTAGCACCGAAGGAAGACACATGCTTGAGGACCTTGCTCCAGGTTTCTATCATTTAAAGCTGACAGGACACACCGTCTCACACTGAAAATAGACACATTCTTACCACGAGATATATTACGTCTCAGACTAAGCGCAAGACCAAACCCATACCTACCTCGTACCACAAGAACACACAACTCTAAATGAACTAAATGTCAACACTCTGGAACACTGGCTGCAATTTTGCTTCCCATGAACACATAACAAATTCCACAGCTACCAAAGGGAGACTCATCCTGATTATTGAATACCGACTTGCTCAACTGATCATCTTGCCCCTTTGATGCCTACCTATAACGACATAAAACAATCAGGGCAACTCTTCCCCATAAGAAGACCAGAACACAGACCCACTGTTCTTCGACCCCCGCACCTTCATCCACGCAAGTATGCCCCCCAAATCCCACCTGATGGTGACTAAGCTTAAGCATCCCAGTTGATTGATAGACTTATGCCCCACCTAACTATTTTGTAGATTGGCTTGACAGATACAATCCTGAATAAGGAGCAATAGAACATTCCACCCTGATATTTTCTCCTACCCTTTCACTTTGGATGCATGAGAGGAGCAAGTATAATGTACAATGAACACCGCAAAAGTTATCAATCCTCCATTACCTCCACATTAATATGCTATAAGATAACAATCAGCTGTTTTGTTTCCTATCTGTGTTCTATACCATCACAAAAGCAAAAAGAAGGGGAAAAAAGTAGGGAAGAGGGAAGGAAAAAGAGAAAATTAAAAGGGGGGGGGACAAAGCGGGGGAGAAAAAGAAAAAAAAAAGGGGGGGGGGGGAGATGAGAGGATAAGAATGTAAAAGGAAAGGGAATTTTAAATTACCCACAATGTACTTTGCTTATAGAGAGAGATTATGAACCAAATACAAGCAAATTACAGCTGATCTATTCACAGCATAATGCACCACTCACCCAAGTGATGCTAATATATATTATATACAGTACTATATCTCCAATTTTGAACTTACCTATCCGAGTATCAGAGCATTTTATTCTTAAAAAAGATAGCCATCATATATCCAGGTAGGTCGATATTGTCCTATATTTAGACATGACCTGATTAACACAAACCTGTTGAGCATTTATTTTTCAGAAGAGCATATGAGACAAGTCTCTGGAACCCACAAATGCCACTAGCCTTCTTGAGTCGCACAGAACTCGACCCAACAAAAAACAGCATCACAGAAGCTACACACTAGACGGAAAATCTGAGGTATGAGGTAATCCCGCATACCACAACCACTGCTGATCACCTACTCCTAAGGGGGTAGTCGGGAACATTTGATCCAATATCACCACCTTGAATATGCTCCAGAAGGAGCTCCCCCCACTATCAACCTCCAAGGCACACACACTGTGCTAACCCCCTAATCACGGAGGACATCCCCTCCAGATAGTCAAATACAAGGAATACACCATTGGCAGCTCTAAGGGACGGAGTTCTGCTAGTGTGACACTGGAAGAATAAAGACTGCATCAGGGTATGCCCTATGACCCCTCTGTTCCTAATGTTTCTTATACCTGTTTTTTTTTATTATTATTATCACTTCTGAAAAGTTTGTTATTATCTGAAATAGACATTGTCTTGATTGCATAATACTGCTTAATGTAGCTCACCTGTAATCTTGTCAAATAATACCCATCCTCCACACATGGTTCACAAACACTTAACTATACACAAGTAAATACAAACACCTAGTATACGAGGTAAAGGCCGAAATTCTACCTCTACCCATAGCTTTACCTCTGCCTATAGCTACGCACTTTGAGATCTCACGTGTTACCTCAAGGGCTACAAATGATCCTAACATCACTAGTATCCCCATTTTACTCACTCTCCCTTTGCGTAGCCAACCACTCACATTACAGACCAAATCTTTACAGTATTCACTCCCACACCAAATGCACCACAACTAAAAAACTATTAAGCCATCCTCCTTCTTAGTCCGCAACTGAACATAACAGGGCAGGCTGTGTGATGATGGGGTATTTGGAAATACCCCTCTTCTACCAACAAACCAACCCCCACACAGTGGGTACCTACTTAGCAAGCATTCTCCCATCTCATCAGTTTCTAATACCACTGATAACCTCCGGCCGTACCGGATTTACTGTGTAACTCACACCCGGCTGAGTGAGAATTATCTCATGGGCCACCTGACTTCTCACCCTTCTAGACCCCACTTCTCCCTTCCCTCTCCTCACCCCCTTCCCTGCCCACCACCTTCTCCACCCCATATACCCCTGCCCACACCCTTGCACCAACCGAGACCCAATTCCCAGCTCAGATCCGGCTCTCTCGCCTGCTGCATCACTACAAAGGCTCGAAACCCACTAAGTTAATGGGGTCACCCTCACGACATTCCAAGGGACACAAACACTCAACGCTTAACCACTTGACAACTGGGCACTTAAACCCCCCCTCGTGACCAGACCAATTTTAAGCTTTCAGTGCTCTCACACTTTGAATGACAATTACTCAGTCATGTAATACTGTACCCAAATGAATTTTTTGTCCTTTTTTTTCATACAAATAGAGCTTTCTTTTGGTGGTATTTGATCACTTCTGGGTTTTTTATTTTTTACACTATAAATGGGGGTGGGTGGGTGCTTTGGAGGAGGAGGCGCCCTGCGGGGCCCCCCCACCCCAAAGCACCTTGTCCCCATGTTGATGAGGACGAGGGCCTCTTCCCGACAACCCTGGCCATTGGTTGTCAGGGTCTGCGGGCGGGGGGCTTATCGGAATCTGGGAGCCCCCTATAATAAGAGGGCCCCCAGATCCCGGCCCCCCGCCCTATGTGAATGAGTATGGGGTACATGGTACCCCTACCCATTCACCTAGGGAAAAAGTGTCAATAATAAAACACACTACACAGGTTTTTTAAATAATTTATTAAACAGCTCTAGGGGGGTCTCCCTCTGGCTTTGGGGGTCTTCTTCCGGCTTCGGGGGTCCCTCCGGTTCCTCTTCTCCCGGCGTCCGGTTGGTTCTTCTCCGCTCTCTCCGGCCTCTTCTCCCGGTGTTCCAGTTCTTCGGCCGGCTCCTCCGCTGTCTGGAGAAGAGAAGAGGGAAGAAGACAAGAAGCCCAGAAGTCCGGACCTCTGCTGGCAAGAGAGCGGCCTGAAGACAGCGGAGGAGCTGGCAGAAGAACTGGAACACTGGGAGAAGGGGAACTGGAGGGACCCCTGAAGCCGGAAGAAGACCCCCAAAGCTGGAGGAAGACCCCCCTAGAGCTGTTTAATAAATTATTTTAAAAACCTGTGTAGTGTGTTTTATTATTGACACTTTTTCCCTAGGTGAATGGGTAGGGGTACCATGTACCCCATACTCATTCACATAGGGCGGGGGCTGGGATCTGGGGGCCCTCTTATTATAGGGGGCTCCCGGATTCCGATAAGCCCCCCGCCCGCAGACCCTGACAACCAACGGCCAGGGTTGTTGGGAAGAGGCCCTTGTCCTCATCAACATGGGGACAAGGTGCTTTGGGGTGGGGGGCCCCGCAGGGTGCCCCCTCCCCCAAAGCACCCACCCCCCATGTTGAGGGCATGCGGCCTGGTACGGTTCAGGTGGGGGGGGGCGCTCGCTCGTCCCCACCCCATTTCCTGACCGGCTGGGCTGCGTGCTCGGATCGGGGTCTGGTATGGATTTTAGGGGGGACTCCACGCTGTTTTTTCAGCGTAGGGGTTTCCCTTTATAATCCATACCAGACCTAAGGGCCTGGTATGACCCGCGACGGGGCTCGCAAGGTGTCAATCTCGCCGATAAAAGCGGCAAGATTGACTTCCTTTTCTAGCCCCGTCAAACCCGAGTCACGTTCAAAATGAACAGACTTGTCCATGTGTGGGCAAGTCCGTTCATTTTGAAAGTCCGCCGTAACTCCGGCGAAAGTCCGTCGGAAAGACGGGCGGACTTAGCCCGCCGGAAAGTCCGGTCGTGTGTGGGCAAGTCCGTCCGTTTTAAAGTCTGGCGCACCTGGCGGACAAAGTCCGTCGGAAAATGTGCCGGACCAAGTATGCCAGAAAGTCCGATCGTGTGTACGCGGCATTAGTTTCTGTGATAAAATTTTGCAAATTAATTTTTCTTCATACATTTTGGCCACAATTTATACTGCTACATATCTTTGGTAAAAATAACCCAAATTAGTGGATATTATTTGGTCTTTGTGAAAGTTAGAGAGTCTACAAGCTGTGGTACAAATCATAAAAAATTGATTACACCTGATGTACTGGTGGCCTATCTCATTTCTTGCGACCCTAACAAGTGAGGAAAGTACAAATAGCCCCCAAATGGCCCCTTTTTTGAAAGCAGACATGCCAAGGTATTTAGTAAGATGCATGGTGAGCTTTTTGATGTTGTCGTTTTTTCCCATAATTCTTTGCAAAATGAAGATTTTTCCACAAAATTTTCATTGTAATAGGTTATTTCTCTCACATGGCATGTGTATACCACAAATGACCCCCCAAAATACATTCTTCTACTCCTCCCGAGTATTACGATACCACATGTGTGGGATTTTTTCACAGCCTAGCCACATAGAGAGGCCCAACATGCAGGGAGCACCATCACGTGTTCTAGGAGCATAAATTACACTTCTAACTTGTTGACTACCTATTACACTTTTGAAGGCCCTGGAGCACCAGGACAATGACACGTGACACTGACGTGGCACTGATGACAGATGGCACTGATACGTGGCACTGATGACATGTGACACTGATGTGGCACTGATGACAGATGGCACTAATACGTGGTACTGATGACACGTGGCACTGATGACAGCTGACACTAATACATGGCACTGATGACAGATGGCACTAATACGTGGCACTGATGACACGTGGCACTGATGACAGATGGCACTGATACGTGGCACTGATAACACATGACACTGATAACAGATGGCACGTGACACTGACAGGTGGCACTGATGACAGCACTGATACGTGGCACTGATGACAGATGGCACTAATGACACGTGACACTGATGACAGATGACACTAATATGTGGCACTGATGACAGATGGCACTAATATGTATCACTGATGACACGTGACACTGATGTGGCACTGATGACAGATGGCACTTATTTGTGGCACTGGGGACAGATGGCACTGACAGATGGCAGTGGGGACAGATGGCAGTGGGGACAGATGGCACTGTCAGGTACTGTGGTCACTTTATTTTCCTTTTTTTTTCTGACACTCACCGCTGCAGCCATTAGCTCTCCCTCCTCACACACTGTCTCTGTGTGAGGAGGGAGAGCCGGCAATGAGAGATGATCTCATATGTTTACATATGAGATCATCTCTCATTGGAAGCTCTGATCGTGCTGTAAACGGCTGCTGTGATTGGCCATTTACAGTGATCTGTGACTGGCTGTGTCCAAGGGACACGGGCAGCACAGAATTTCCCTGATGCAAGCCCGCGGGCATGCACATCACGGAAGTAAACAGAAGGACGTCCAGGGATGCCTTCCTGGCAATTGGCGTCCGCGCTGTCTTTCAGCTATAGTGCGGACGCCTAGTGGTTAAAAACATGACCACGACTCCTCCCAATAAAAACAAAACTCTTATCAAGATTATCTTGCTTAATGTCAGAGGGCTCAATACCCCAGAGATGCGCTCCTGACTCCTCCTCACTATGCAACAGAATAAAGCAGATATAACTCTGCTACAAGAAATGCACTTTCGTTCCGATGAGGTACCAAAACTGATAAATAAACAATACCCTACAGTAAAAATAAACCAGAGGACAATCAGCGCAAACTAAACGTAATAATGAATGCAAGCTGAACACTTAAAGGATTCACCAACCTCAATAGCAAATAACTAAACAAATGAAAGTGCAGCGCAAACTGTTAAAAGCATTAAATAAAAGCATTAAATAAAAAGTCCATCTAGTAAGACATATATTAAATTCTTCTTGGCACAAACAGACTGGTCCCCTTTTCCTGCGTCTCAGATGTCATATACAAAATCGTATGGGTACGCTTACCGGAAAGGATGGACCTCTTAATTACAGGGGGTCAGACACGCCTGGATGAATATCTGATGGGCAGCTGCCTTAGATCTCGTCTGCGGTGGTCGGTCAAACAGTATATCTGAAGTGAAGCCGTAACCTGGGAACTCATCACATGTATCTTCACTGTGCAAATCCTGCATCCTCTGGTGTCAGATCTTTCCATTCCCATCACTGATGTCAGTGATGGGAATGGTCAGATCTGACACCAGAGGATGCAGGATTTGCACAGTGAAGATACATGTGATGAGTTCCCAGGTTACGGCTTCACTTCAGATATACTGTTTGACCGACCACCGCAGACGAGATCTAAGGCAGCTGCCCATCAGATATTCATCCAGGCGTGTCTGACCCCCTGTAATTAAGGGGTCCATCCTTTCCGGTAAGCCTACCCATACAATTTTGTATATGACATCTGAGACGCAGGAAAAGGGGACCAGTCTGTTTGTGCCAAGAAGAATTTAATATATGTCTTACTAGATGGACTTAAAAAACAGAAAATCCCCCTAATGGGGCTTTAATGCAGCCAGTGGTATCTTAAAACACAGAATACAAAAAGGTGTTGTGATGGCCATTTTAATTTGGTTAATACAGCAAGTACTGACAACAAAGGGTTTGGGACATGAACTTAAATCCAAAGATGAAAAATAAGAAACAATGCCAATAACAGAGGGCAGTGTACAATACAATTACATCACAGGCAACAGTAATACAATAGCACAAAGATGTTGGTTGTGTGAGATCCTGACGCGTTTCGACCCCAATGGGTCTTCTTCAGAGGATAGGTATGTATAAAAACTGTAAAAATGTAGACATGTGTCAAGCAATTTCAAGCCAAAACAAAAAGAAAGAGTATATAAACAATTCCATATGGTGTATCTTTACCAGTCACGATGTACTCGATGGTTACAAGTGGCCATAATGTGAAAGAATATCCCTCTTGGTGTATCCCCGATATCCTAGCGGGTGGGCCAGTCACAAGGGGAGCGAGTGCCACCACACACGTCTTACAAGGAATCACACACTGTGTATCCCCAAAGGGGTGGAGGGAGAGAAGGGGGTACACACTGCACCTGCGATAAAATTACAATATATATATATTTATTAAGTGGCGGGTTCCAAAATAGGATTTGTACGGCAAAAGAGTCAAAAGAAAAATGTGTCTATTTGCTATTACAATTTCGAGGGTTCTAGCTGGATGACGGGCGTGGTGGGATGACGAAGCCATGCAAGAGGGAAGACAACAAGGATAGCAGGTGTGAGGGAAAAAAGTGAGGGAAGAAGAGTGAAGGAAAAGAAAGGAAGGAAAAGATAAGTGATGAGCGGGGATGGGATGGAGGGGAAGGGAAGGAAGGGGAAGGAACGGCGGGGAAGGTATGGTATGGTAAGGAGAACACATATATAATGCATGGGTCGGCTCCCAAATCACGTCTGTATATGTAAGGAACCTGAGAACACAGAGAGAAAGTGTAGCGACCAGTGAGTGTGGGAGAGGCCCATCAAGGGGCCAGAAAAAGTGAAAAGTGAAAAAACCAAGAATAATCGTAAACCAAACAAAACAAAGAAAAAGCCCCCAAACCATCACAACACCTTTTTGTATTCTGTGTTTTAAGATACCACTGGCTGCATTAAAGCCCCATTAGGGGGATTTTCTGTTTTTTAATTCTACATTTGGGGTGTGCAGCCTCCCTGTCCGTACTCAAGAGTGTCCTTTTTTCTTATTGTCAAATTTTGGGTGGTTAAACACCCCTCCCCCGCCGCTTTGACACTCGAGTCCAGACACAAACTGTGAACTGTTGTTTGTGCCCAATGGCCCTGTCAGGGTCTTCTCTGGCAGGTATTACCTCCTCCTGTGAGAACCTGCCTTGGCAGCAATACCCTGAGACCCATTCTTATGAAAGATGTTTGCTACTTCATTTTTGGTATTTTTTTCCCATGAGATTGTATATGCTGATTGAAATGTTTCCCCAAGGTACAAACACATTATCCAATAATCTCTTGTTATCCAACGTACCCAGCTGGATATTTTAACTACAGTAAATATAATTTTACATTTCCCAGCAACCTAGGATACTACCCATGGGATTCCACATAATAAACTTAATAAATATATATATATTGTAATTTTATCGCAGGTGCAGTGTGTACCCCCTTCTCTCCCTCCACCCCTTTGGGGATACACAGTGTGTGATTCCTTGTAAGACGTGTGTGGTGGCACTCGCTCCCCTTGTGACTGGCCCACCCGCTAGGATATCGGGGATACACCAAGAGGGATATTCTTTCACATTATAGCCACTTGTAACCATCGAGTACATCGTGACTGGTAAAGATACACCATATGGAATTGTTTATATACTCTTTCTTTTTGTTTTGGCTTGAAATTGCTTGACACATGTCTACATTTTTACAGTTTTTATACATACCTATCCTCTGAAGAAGACCCATTGGGGTCGAAACGCGTCAGGATCTCACACAACCAACATCTTTGTGCTATTGTATTACTGTTGCCTGTGATGTAATTGTATTGTACACTGCCCTCTGTTATTGGCATTGTTTCTTATTTTTCATCTTTGGATTTAAGTTCATGTCCCAAACCCTTTGTTGTCAGTACTTGCTGTATTAACCAAATTAAAATGGCCATCACAACACCTTTTTGTATTCTGTGTTTTAAGATACCACTGGCTGCATTAAAGCCCCATTAGGGGGATTTTCTGTTTTTTAATTCTACATTCGGGGTGTGCAGCCTCCCTGTCCGTACTCAAGAGTGTCCTTTTTTCTTAATGTCTTACTAGATGGACTTTTTATTTAATGCTTTTATTTAATGCTTTTAACAGTTTGCGCTGCACTTTCATTTGTTTAGTTAATACCCTACAGTATACCACGCAACAAACCACACATCTAAGACCAAAGGAGTCTCCACACTCATAGCGAATCTATGCCCCTTCCTAGTTACCGACACACAAATGGATGAGGTTCCTCTTCCTAAAAGGGACATGCTACGGCAAACTGATAACACTAGCAAACATATATGCCCCGAACGTTCATCAAGTCACTTTCTTTTGTGAACTAACGAAAACACTCGCTTCATTCCAGGAAGGTTCTCTAATCTTAGGTGGTGACTTCAATGTCCCCCTAAACCCCCTCCAAGATACCTCGAATGACGCCTCCTCTCTACCCTACAAAGTTCTATGCTCCATCAAGGCACAATTGCAGGATCTTTTATTACATGATTTATGGCGCACGCTAAATCCAACTGGTAGGGACTTCACCTTTTTCTCCAACCCTCACCAAAGATATTAATGGCTCAACTACCTCTTCATACCTCAGAATGACCTACCCCTCTTACACCACACTTCCATCGACCCCATGTTCATCTCGGATCACCACCCTATATCCATGTCAATCGTAATCTCAGAGATACAGAGCCGTCCCCTGACCTGGAGGCTAGACCCCTCTCTACTCATGAACCCTGCAATCACGTCGGAAGTCGAGACATATATACGCAAATATTTCACAGAAAACAAACCTGCAGATACCTCTCAGGTAGGGATGAGCTTCAAGTTCGAGTCGAACTCATGTTCGATTCGAACATCGGCTGTTCGCCAGTTCTCCGAACAGTGAACAATTTGGGGTGTTCGAGGCAAATTTGAAAGCCGCGGAACACCCTTTAAAAGTCTATGGGAGAAATCAAAAGTGCTTATTTTAAAGGCTTATATGCATATGCATGGTATTGTCATAAAAAGTGTTTGGGGACCTGAGTCCTACCCCAGGGGACATGTATCAATGCAAAAAAAAGTTTTAAAAACAGCCGTTTTTTCAGGAGCAGTGATTTTAATAAGGCTTAAAGTGAAACAATGAAAGTATAATATTCCTTTAAATTTCATACCTGGGGGGTGTCTATAGTATGCCTGTAAAGGGGCGCATGTTTCCCGTGTTTAGAACAGTCTGACAGCAAAATTACATTTCAAAGGAAAAAAGTCATTTAAAACTACTCGCGGCTATTAATGAATTGCCGGTCCGACAATACACATAAAAGTTAATTGATAAAAACAGCATGGGAATTCCCCACAGGGGAACCCCGAACCAAAGTTTAAAAAAAAAATGACGTGGGGGTCCCCCTACATTCCATACCAGGCCCTTATCTGAGCACGCAGGACCCAGGTCCCCAAACACTTTTTATGGCAATAACTTGCATATAAGCCTTTCAAATTAGCACTTTTGATTATTCATGTTCGTGTCCCATAGACTTTAATGGTGTGTGCGTGTTCAAACAAATTTTTTGCCTATTCGCATGTTCTGGTGCGAACCAAACAGGGGGGTGTTCGGCTCATCCCTACTCTCAGGCAATTACATGGGAAGCGCACAAATGCGTAATTAGAGGAGTTCTAATTGCAGCCACTGCCAAACGCAAAAAGGAGAGACAGAAACACCTCCTTGAGTTGACCGCCCAAATTCAGAATCTAGAACGCGCATATAAACAGACACAAGCCGTAACTACATTTCAGACCCTTATGCAAGCTAGAAATGACCTGCTAGATATACTAGGCAAAAAAATAAGACGCAAATACATTTTATCACAAAAACATTTCTACGAGTACAGCAACAAAGCAGGGAAAATGCTAGCGAGAGCCTTAAAATCCAAGAAAGCGTCCCTAACAATACACTCTATAACGGACCAGTACACAGACTTACCTCCAACCCTGACATTGCCAAACAATTTGTCAGCTATTATCCGAAACTCTACAGCCTACCTAAAATGGACCTGACCATGGTAAATCCTTTGAGAAATCAAATGATAACAGACTTTCTGAAACAATATAGCCCACCCCCAATCTCAGATACTGTGACTCAGAACCTGGATAGCCCACTAACTGAAATAGAAGCCAAACTTGCACTCAAACAGGTGAAACCAGGCAATAGCCCGTGACCAGATGGGTTAACGGTAGGTTACTACAAGACCTATGAAGACCTCCTACTGCCGTTCTTTCTCGCAGCTTATAACTCCTTTGCCGACCCACTGACACCCCCTCGGGACCTATGACAGCCCACATTACAGTAATCCCCAAACCAGGGAAAGACACCTCCCTAGTCACTAATTACAGACCAATCTCACTGCTTAATGTGGACTTGAAGTGCTACGCCAAAATACTAGCGAACCGCCTGCTTCCCTTGCTCCCTCAGCTCATCTCCCTAGACCAGGTTGGCTTTGTACCAAGAAGGGAAGCAAGGGACAACACGCTGAAGGCGATTAACATACATCATTGGCTAACAACTAACCCATACCTAGGATTTCTATTTTCATTTGATGCAGAGAAGGCATTCGATAGGGTGGCATGGGACTATATGACAGAAACACTTAGGGCCATTGGCCTTCCCAACAAAATGCTAAACTTTATTTCAATGTTATACTCAAGTCCCACAGCACGCATTCGCGTCAACAGCCACCTATTGGATGCCTTCCAGATCTCAAATGGAACCCGTCAGGGTAGCCCCCTCTCCCCCTTGATTTTTGTCCTCCCCCTCGAACTATTTCTCAGACGCATAAGAGCAAACCCCGATATCAGAGGAATCATGATAGCTGACCGCACGTACAATCTAGCTGCATTTGCGGATGACATCCTCCTCTTTCTCTCAGACCCACATGTAACAATCCCAAATCTGCTCAAAGACTTTGACATCTTCAATTCTCTCTCAAACCTACAAATCAACTTTTCCAAATCCACCGCACTGGACGTCTCACTTCCCACAGTTACATACCAGCAATGTCAATCGAACTTCCCATTCAAATGGAACAAAGATATGATTTCCTATCTGGGCATCCAAATACCATCATCACTTACAGAATTGAATTCCAAAAATTTCCTACCGGTACTGAAGAACATATCAAGGGACCTGAAAACATGGTCCTCTGGCCTCTTTTCATGGTTTGGCAGGGCTGCAATTATCAAAATTAATATCTTACCCAGAGTATTGTATCTACTGCAAACCATCCCAATAAAACTTCCACCCATCTTTTTTTCAGCATACCAGAAAGCCTGCACAGACTTTATATGGGGAACCAAATGTCCACGACTGAGCTACGCCAGACTGACAATCCCCAAACTCAAAGGAGGCATAGGTTTACCAGACCTCCAAAAATACTACAAAGCCTGACACTTAGCCAGGATCATAAATTGGAATATCCACTCGAGATTTAAGGACTGGGTTAAACTAGAACATGATATGTCCCCCGCCCCACTGTCTCAAAGTCCCTGGATAGCACCAATACACACCCCCTGCCCTGCAAAAATCACCCACTAATACTACCGACCTTATTGTCCTTCAGAGAGACCTGCCGGAAATATGAAATCTCCTCGATCCTAGGCCCAATGACTCCACTATGCCACAACCCAGACTTCCCTCCAGGAACCCACACTACCTTCCTCAGAGACACATGGCCACACACCACTATCTGAGCAGAGCAATTTTATGAGAGAGGT
The DNA here is from genome assembly GCF_042186555.1 of Aquarana catesbeiana. Taxonomy (NCBI): domain Eukaryota; kingdom Metazoa; phylum Chordata; class Amphibia; order Anura; family Ranidae; genus Aquarana; species Aquarana catesbeiana. The sequence goes on along the minus strand of NC_133331.1, from coordinate 183,655,114 downwards.
CATCTTCTTACGCAAACTCAGCTTGCCACCCGGATGAACAACGAAACGTTTCCATTCTGGGCATACGTACAGATCAGACACTTACTCAAAAAACCCAACCGCAGACCTGACTGGTCCGGACAGACAACCCCCTTTGAAGCACTGTGCCTGAAACAAGAACCCCAAGCTCAACTAATCTCTTACATATACACCCTACTTTTCAACAAACACAACCCCAAATGCAACCTTGCTTGCCGCCAATGGGAAAATGATCTTGCCATAGATCTTTCAGAACACGACTCGGAAAAAATCTATACATGCATCCACAAAGGAACAGTAAACATTTACGCACAAGAGAATGCATTCAAACTATTCTCTAGGTGGTATAGAACACCACTTAGAATACACAAAATATTTCCATCACTCTCCTCCCACTGTTGGAGATGTGAGGGGGAACCGGACTCGCTCCTCCATATCTGGTAGAACTGTCCCAAAATACAACCCTTCTGGAGGGAGGTCCACCAACTCACAAATTAAATCACCACCTACAACCTAGATTTCACCCCATCACAGTTTCTGCTGCACCACTCCTCCATAGCTAATAATGCATATGTACGCTCTCTAGCCATGCACATGGTGAATGCAGCCAAAATGTGCATCCCAGCCAACTGGCGCTACCTGGAACCATCTGTAGCAGATTGGTTTGCATGGATACAGAAAACTGCAGACATGGAGGAACTTATTCACCAAGCAAAAGATACCCCTTCCAAATTTGAGAAAATATGGTCCTGTTGGCTACATTTCATCACAACGGATGAGTACAAACAACTCAAAACTAAGAACAATCACAAAGATGCGGCAGGCGAGTGAGCTGGAAAAGGTTATAGAACCCAGAGACCCCCTCCCCTCTCTTTTTTTTTTCTTTCTCTCCCTCTTCTCCCTGCTCCCTAGTAGTCATCACCAAGAGGTTTCCTGCCCCCTCCCCTTTTTTTAAATATCCCTACCCACCCCTTAAAACAAACCCACTACCTTCATGGAATAATCCCTGCTAACTTGTATTCCGAAGCCCATACTCCGACATTTATAGACTGTAGCACCCTGAACTTTCCCAGACAGTCTCTAAAAAGATTGGAAGAAATAGAGACTCTGCAGTTAACACAAGTGACCACCACAAAAAGATACTACACCTAACAATACAAGAAGCATCACACCACAAAATGAAAAACCGAAGTGACCTGTGGTTCAGGGCCACGCTAGAAAATAAATGAATAGGCTGTTATGTATTACCCCTGTTACACAGTTGCATTTCTGTGCATATATAAAGATGTATATGTTCTCTAAAGTGGCTGCGTCCGTACATACATATGTACCTGTTATACCTGTGTTAAATCAATACAAAATTATTACAAAAAAAAAGTGCACTTGGAAGTGCAGTCGCTGTAAATCTGAGGAGTAGATCTGAAATGAGGGGAAGCTCTGCTGATTTTATCACCCAATCATGTGCAAGCTAAAATGCTGTTTTTTATCTTCCTTGCATGTCCCCCCTCGGATCTACAGCAACTGCACTAGAAAATGCACTTTCAGTGCACTTTCAAGTGTAGTTTGCACTTGTAGTGCAAAGTGGATTTGCCTTTCATAAATAACCTCCACTGTCTATTGAAGAATAAACACATTAATGTAACAAAAAGTATGCACACTATATATTTTGCTCTTACTAAGCAATTGACAACTAGACAGCAGTCATTTGGCATGGTCTATGGGTTGTACTTAGCTGAAAGAATTAATTTGTATAAATTTAACATCTGGCACATATCCCAATATGAACATGTTCTGTGAAATACTGTCATGTCAGCGCTTCTAATTGGCCTTCATTATAGCTTAAACCCCTAGCAAAAGATAGGCAGAGAGTAGCAATCTCATTTATTATATGGAACAAATCAGAAACCATGAAGCAGCAAGGTGGTGATGTGTCACATGCTATCTTAGAATAAGTCATTGTAATGAAGTAGGACTTTATTCTTTAAATTGTCAAAAGACATTTCTAACATTCCTACAGTTGGTATAAAAATGTAATTGTTGCAAACAGCTTAAATGCTGAGCTTTGTGGGGTTTGATTTGGTTTTCGGCTAACTCTAGAAAAAAAAATATACAACACGTCATTTTGGTTTATCTTTAAAGTTTATCTGAGGCGAAAACCTTTTAGTTTAGAATAGAGGGGGGTTTATGGTGGATCACTCTTCAAAGGGCATTAGACAGGGGTTGAGGGGGCATTATGTTTCCTCACTGCCTTTTCATGAATGCATTTTTATTGCCTTATTTGTACACCATTATATATGTATTGAGACATTATGTACATTTGGTCATTAATTACACTTTTGTTGTTTCATATATATATATTTAAAGGGGAAACAGAAACATAAACTATTTTTGTGTATGCATAAAAACTGTTATCTTATCTTTACTTACTTTATCTTAAAAAACAAAGAGGTTTTGGCTTTAAAAATATATTTTAAGAGGTTTTGTATTTTATGTATGTATTTATTAAGTCTCCTCTTGAACATTCTAATGCCCTGTACGCACGATCGGACATTAAGACAATAAAATCCATGTATTTTTTCAGAAGGATGTTGGCTCAAACTTGTCTTGCATACACACGGTCACACAAATCTTGTCGGAAATTCTGAACGCCAAGAACGCGATGAAGTACAACACGTATGACAAGCCAAGAAAAATGAAGTTCAATAGCCAGTGTGACTCTTCTGCTTGATTCCGAGCATGCGTGGAACTTTGTGTGTCATGATTGTGTACACATGATCAGAATTTACGACAATGGATTTTGTTGTCAGAAAATTTGAGATCCAGATCTCAAATTTTGTGTGACATAAACTCCGATGGAAAATGTCCGATGGAGCCTACACACGGTCGGAATTTCCGACAACAAGCTCCCATCGAACATTTTCCGTAAAAAGTAGGTTACACTTTCATTACTTAGCCAAAAAAAAACACCCTGTTTCTATTTACACTTTATAACCAGTCATGATTTAATGAAACTGACACAAATTCAAATGTCACAACCAAGCAACCATGGAGAAGTTCAGTACACTGTTCACAGACTTCCCCCAAAAATCCTATTCCTTGTAATTGGCCCCCTGCCTTCATCATCATTTTTTTTCCTATTACAGCACTTACTTATCATGTGAGTATAACTGGTAAACTCTTTCACTTAATAAATGCAATGAGAGAAAGCTATTACAATTACTCAATTTATGAAGTTATCCAGGGAAACTTGCTAAAACCCTGCAAAGAGACCAGGAAAGCATTTTTCTAATGCTTTTTCTTCAGTAGAGCTGGGACTCACAGTTCTGTTCTATACCTGTTTCCAAAGGGGGATCTCTTTAAGTGTCATTTCCCACTACAATAGTAAGAAAACAGTTGAACGCAGGGCAACATAGATAATTGTCAGAAACCATGAATCAGACTGAGACAGAAGTACAGTTAAATCTCACTTGTTTAATAATAATAATAAAAAAAGGTAAACAGAGCAAACGTAGTCAAAAGATAGCCAGAGTTCAGGAACCAGAACGGATAGTCAGCAAGCCAAAACGTCAGGGAGCCAGAGATGAACGTAGTAGAACAGCAAGCAGGATCTGGAGCCAGAAGGAATGTCAGCCAAGCAAGTCTTTAACAGGAACACAGGAGAGCGTCTTAAGAGATGAGACCAAGGCTAAGGCAGAGATCACCTGGGCAGGACAGCTTAAGTGGGCAGGACTGACGAGCAGGATATCATCAACAGGTGAGTCACTGTGGAGAGATAGGAGCTGGCAATTAGCAGACAGCTGAGTGGCCAGCTCAAAGAAGGAAAGGCTGAGCCCAGCCCTGACAGTACCCCCTCCTCAATGACCCCTCCCCCTTGGAGGACCACCAGGCTGGAGGGGAAAATGTCTATGGAAATCATGAAGGAGGACAAGGGCATGTAAGTCCGAGGATGAGACCCAAGAGCGTTCCTCCGGACCGTACCCTTTCCAATGCACCAGGTACTGTATGCACCCACAGAACCTATGGGAGTCAACAATGGACTGTACTTCATACTCCTCATGGTTCTCAACCTGCACAGGGCGAGGAAGAGGCACCCAGGTGGTAAAGCAGTTGCAGACAAAAGGTTTTAATAAGGAGACATGAAATACATTTGAGATACGCATATTAGAAGGAAGGTCTAATGCGTAACCACTGGGTTAATCCTGCGAAGAATATGGAAAGGCCCAATAAACCGAGGTGCAGACTTCAGAGAGGGAACATGAAGTCGGAGGTTGCGAGATGACAGCCAGACCCTGTCCCCAACTTGGTAGGAAGGCACAGGCAGACGTCTGAAGTCAGCATGGAGTCTGTACTTATCATTAGCATGTCGTAAAGCCTCCTGGACTTGTGCTCATGTGGAACAAAGACCAAGGTGATGCTCCTCTAACGCAAGAATACTCTTAGGAACAAATGAGTCAGGCAACATGGAAGGTTAGAAACCATAGTTCGCCATAAATGGGGACAATCGGGAAGCAGAATTCAAGGCTCTATTGTAAGCAAACTCTGCCCATGGTAAGAGGTCTGACCAGTTGTTATGATGTAGAGTGGAGACATTGTTGGGCCTGGCAGCAGAGGAATTGAAATGGTATCACACTATTTTGCCATTATTTCATTTTTCTTGGGATTCCCCAATTACATCATGTGAATCGTGGAGCCTTTGATATGTTTTGTGGGGATGGATCTATATTGCTCTCTCCATTAGTTGGTCATCTCATCTGGTTGATAAGTTAATTTGCTCACCAAAAGTCTGACATCTGGTAAGCAGGCTTTTTATGCGGTTTTGGTGCACATATTAACCCCTTCGCTGGTAGATTCGGTTGACATCTCACAAGATTACAAGATTCACTATTTGTTATTTATCATCTGGTAAGCAGGCCCCCCGTGTGGTGCTGGTGTATTCACTGTTTTTCTTCACGAGGATCCACATACTTGCATGATTTGCACTAAATATTTGTTATTAGCAAAGAGGCCTTCCGTGTACCATCTGCTGTCTTCAAACACTGGGTGTTTTATATGATATTTATTCCTCTCACTATGTGAGTGTCACTCTTTTTTAATTTTTATAAATTGTATGTCAGTATTACGCTATGTTGTCACTTTATTTTTTGGGTTAATTTTTCGTTGATTAATTTTTTGTGGATTCCACGTCAATTCCACGTGAAAATTGCCATACCCTACTGTGACTGGTTTTATAAAGGCCCAGGCTGGGTTTAAGCCACCTGCTCGATTTGGCTTGCTATCTGGTAAGCATGCCATTCATCAGTTGGGAATATATTTTGCTTCATTCAATCACTGAGTGTTATTAATTGGACAGTCAAATTGTTCTGAATTTTCTTTCCTTTTTTTGGAACTTTTATTAGTTTCATATCACCAAGAATTTTTTCTCACAGATATATTCTTTTCCACTGAGTTATTATTTAATTATTCATTTATTTATTTATCAATCTAAGCGCGGCTTTTCCAATTTGCAGTTGTTATGATGGTCAGAAATATAGCAACGTAGGAATTGTTCCAAGGACTGATTGACTTATTCTGCGGCCCCATTAGACTGCGGGTGATACGCAGAGGAAAAAGCGAGCTGAATTCCCAACTCTGCACAAAAGACTTGCCAGAACCGGGACACAAACTGACTAACCCTGTCGGAGACAGTCACCTTGGGTAACCCATGTAAGTGAAAGATTTTCCAAGCAAAAATGGGAGCCAGTTCCTTAGAAGTGGGCAACTTCTTAAGTGGAATACAATGAGACATTTTTGAGAACCGGTCAAGCACCATAAGGATAACTGTGTTGCCCTGGGAGTTGGGTAACTCAACAATTAAATCCATAGACAGGTGGTCCAGGGCTTCTCTCCATTGGGTATGGGTTGTAGGAGGCCCACTGGAAGGTGTCGTGGAGTCTTACTCTGAGCCAGGCCTGTACTGGCCATCGGGACTACCCCGGTGGGCTGATTGGCAGTGGACCAGTTGTCAGTGAGTGACTCACACTACCTCTCTCTCTCTGACTTTCGATTGTGTTAGAATAACGCCGGCCGGCTCCACTCCTGCACCCAGCGGCACACAAGCACCATCATCATGACGCTGCCACTCACTCGTCACTCCCCCTAACACTCCCCCTAACATTACAGCCTTGGCATCCTTTTCCCGGTGCCGTGACGTCACTCACAGCTGGAGGGTGGAGGCGGCCTGGGACATAGGAGGAGCCAGGAGCATAGCGTAGCAAGCCTGCAAGACTGCAACCATGAAGAGCCAAGCCAGCGCCGCTGAGGAGGAGGATTCGGAATCAGAACCAAGTTGCAGCAAGTACAGACAGGGACCAAATCGATAGTGTAATTCAAGTAATAACAAGTAAGCACTAAATAAGCTAATCAGATGCTATACGGGATGCAGGCTGCATGGCATGATAATAAACTGAGTAATATGTAATAGTAACTGTAATATGCAGCATGGCGGGGGGAGGGGGAGGGGTAAATGTACTGTAAATGTACTGCCACTGGTCATGGTAACTGATGAATAATTTAATATAATTTAATGTCACTGGTCACGGTAATTGATGAATAATTTAATGTCACTGGCCACGGTCATGGACCAGTGGCATTAAATTATTCATCAGTTACCATGACCAGTGGCATTAATATTAATTTAATGCCACTGGTCAATTATTAATTTAATGCCACTGACCACGGTAACTGATTAATAATTTAATACCACTGGTCACGGTAACTGATTAGTAATTTAATATAATTTAATGTCACTGGTCACGGTAATTGATGAATAATTTAATGTCACTGGCCACGGTAACTGATTAGTAATTTAATGTCACTGGTCACGGTAATTGATGAATAATTTAATGCCACTGGTCACAGTAATTGATGAATAATTTAATGACACTGGTGAATGAATTTTTCTGCCACTGGTCACGGTAACTGATGAATGAATTTACTGCCACTGGTCACGGTAACTGATGAATGAATTTACTAGTGCCACTGCTGGTCATGGTCACTGATGAATGAATTTGCGGCCACTGGTCATGGTCACGGTTGAATGAATGTACTGCCACTGGTAGTCATGGTGATTTTGGACCTTTTTGTATTGTTAGCCATTTATACTGCCTTGGTAATTTGCATTGTATGTTAGAGTGGATTTTTCCCCGTCTTTTTATGTTTGTGATTCCCACAAGTTATTGTTTGAACTGTTTCTTGTTAATATTATATTCAAACATAAGTTGTTATTTATAACTGTTTTCCTTATTTATGACACCTGCCATTGAACAGAGTGTAACTTACACATTTCATTCTAAAGGTATCTGTAATGTTGGAATGCATCTTTTTCTCTAAATAATAAAAAAAGCTGTTTATACATACAGTGGAATGTTTTTACTTATTTTTTTGCGCAATTGTGTATAGTTTATATACTGTTTTGTGTGTGTTTGCAAAATTAAAGTGGGCCTGTCTGGATGAAGTCCAGGGCCAAATTTTTGACCCAGTCCAGCCCTGCTCTGAGCACACATGAAACAGGCAGCTATGAAGGCAACTACATCAGCACATAGACTAGGCCACCAGAATTGTTGGGAAAGGGCCCAAAAGAGTTGATTCTTCCCAGGGTGGCCAGCAGCCTTGGGAGAATGGTAAGTCTGGAGCACGGTAGTACGGAGACTCTCTGGGACAAAGCAGCAATCACAAGGTTTCTCAGGAGGAGCATGAACCTGAGCAGCAAGAATTTTGTCACCCAAAGGAGAACTGAGACTGGTGTGAATCGTAGCCAGAATACGATCAGGAGGAATCACAGGAACCAGAACCAACTCTATCTTGGAAGTGGAAGTGTCAGCCCTTACATTCTTAGTACTGGGTAAAAATGAAACAATGTAATTGAAACTAGACAAGAAAATAGCCTATCGCACCCTTCTGGGAGAGAGGTATTTAGCCTCAGACAAGAATGTGAGATTCTTATGGTCAGTAAGAATGAGAACTGGCACAGTGGTACCTTTGATGATATGTCTCCATTCTTTCAGGGCTAAAATGAGCACTAACAGCTCTCTGTCACCAATCTCGTAATTGCACTCCGCAGGTGACAATTTCTTGTAAAAGTAGCCAAAAGGAGGCATAGCACTCTCAGAGATAGGACATTGAGACAGAAGGGTGCCAACTTTAGTCTCAGAAGCATAAGCTTTTAGGATAAAAGGCAACGTAGGATCAGGATGTGCCAACACAGGAGCAGAAACAAAGGCAGCCTTGAGACTCTCAAAGGCCTTAATGGACTCCGGAGACCAACAGTGTGGGTTACTGTCCTTTCTGGTCATATCAGTCAGGGGCTTGACCAGAGATGAGAAGTTACGAATAAACTTCTGATAACAGTTGGCAAAGCCAAGAAAATGCTGCAGAGGATGTAAACCCACGGGTCGGGGCCACTGTGGGACTGCTGAAATTTTCTCTGGGTCTATCAAAAAACAGCAGTGGAAATGACATAACCCAGGAATTTAACCTGTTCACGATGGAATTTGCACTTCTCCAATTTACAATAGAGATTGTTCTCTTAGTTTCTGAAGCACACGACAGACATCTGTGTGGTGGCTTTAAAGGGACTTGGAAAATATGAGGATATCGTCAAGATAAACCACCACACATAACTGCAACAAATCTGGGAGGACATTGTTAATAAATTCCTGGAAAACTGCTGGGGCATTACGAAGGCCAAAAGGCATTATGAGGTGCTCATAATGGCCTGTTCTGGTATTCAAACGCAGTTTTCCACTCGTCGCCCTCCTTAATCCTTACGAGATTGTATGCCCCTCTCAAATCAAGCTTCATGAAAACCGTTGCTCCCTTGAGGCGGTCAAATAACTCCGTAATCAACAGAATCGGATAGGCATTCTTTATCGTGAAATGATTGAGACCCCTATAATCAATACAAGGTCTCAGTTCACCATTCTTCTTCTTCACAAAGAAGAAACATAAGCAACAGGAGACGAGGATTTGTGGATGAAACCTCGAGAGAGTGCATCTGCAACATACTCCTCCATGGCCTTTTCCTCCAAGACCGACGATGGGTAAACCCGGCCACGAGGGGGTATGGCACCAGGTTGAAGGTCAATTGCGCAATAATACAACCGGTGTAGCAGCAAACTACCTGCTTTACCTTTGTCAAAGACTTTGCTAAAATTGCAGTACTCCTCCGGCAAGGAGGAGATAGAAGTGCACAGGACCTTGGCTACCTTCTGGAAACATGTCTTACTGCATTGTGGCGACCAGGAGAGAACCTCAGCATGGAGCCAATCAATATATTGGTTGTGCCTCTGTGACCAAGGATAAATAATAACCAGTGGAAACTTAGGTGAGGAAATAACTTGAAATTGGATCATCTCATGGTGAAGAGCCCCTACAGCCATGGACAACGGAACAGTCTCATGAGTCACATGGGCAGGCTGTAGAGGTCTCCCATCAAAAGCATCAATAACAAGTTGAGGAGTGTCATGGAGTGTCATGCAGCTGCAGTGGAATCGAGTGCTTCGATACGAAGGCAGCATCAATGAACAGGCCTGCAGCCCCAGAGTTGATTAGAGCCTGTATCTTGCCGGATAACTCAGCCCAAGAAAGGGTAACCGAAACCAGGGGCTTATCGTTCTGGATAACTACGGAACAAACAATGCCACCTAAGGTCTGTCCAGAACAGGACCTCAAGGTTCGGGCATTCCCTGGACAGGTAGGACAAGACTTCAAATAGTGACCTGCCTGGCCACAATAAAGGCACAATCTCTCCCTCCTAAGTGTTCTCTCATCCGCAGAGAGACACGTGAAGCCCAAGTGCATGGGTTCATCTTCACTGACCGACTTGGTACCAGGAGGCATGGGAGGTGAGGGAGACAAGGGTGGGACTGCAAAGCTTGGAGACAAATATAGAGGAGGCTTCCGCAAGCGCTCCTTAAAAGAGAGTCTTTCTCTGAGTCTGGAGTCAATGAGGGTGGCAAATATGATCAACTTCTCCAGTTCAGTAGGTATATCTCGGGCTGCTATCTCATCCTTGATGGTATCTGAGAGACCATGAGAAAAAGCAGCCACGAGGACCTCATTGTTCCAAGCAACCTCTGCTGCCAGAGTATGGAATTCAATGGTGTAATTGGCAACAGTTCTCATACTCTGATGGACATGAGGCACTTGGCAGCAGAAGCAGAGCATGCAGGAAAGTCAAATACCCTTTTTAAAGGAAGCCACAAACTTAGGGTAACTCAAGACAACAGGTTTTTGCGTCTCCCATAGAGGGTTTGCCAAGGCCAAGGCTCTCTCTCAATGCAAAGATATCACAAAGTCTATTTTGCTTCTGTCCGTGAGAAATGCCTGGGGCAGCATCTCAAAGTATATCTCAACCTGGTTGAGAAACCCTCTGCATTGGACTGGATCACCCCCAAATCACTGGGGAAGTGGAGCGGAACCAGACATACCTCTTATTATTACTCAAGGTATTACTTATTATTACTTAAAGTATTACTCAAGGCGGGTTCCTGCACAGAGACTGGAGCACCAGCAAGGATGGCCTGCAACACAGATTGTACCAGAGCAGCCACAGTGGGAGATTCCAGGTGGGCCGTGCCAGGTTGTAACACCATGGCAAACTGATCAATGCAGTGATCCTGCTCATCCAGTCTGGAAAAAATATTACCAACAAGTGGATTGACTGCATCTTCTGAATTGATGGCCTTCGCTTACTGTCAGAAACCATGAATCAGACTGAGCCAGAAGTACAGTTAAATATCACTTTAAACAGAGTAAACATAGTCAAAACCATAGCCAGAGTTCAGGAACAGGAACGATAGTCAGACAAGCCAAAATGTCAGGGAGCCAAAGATGAGCATAGTAGAACAGCAAGAAGGATCTGGAGCCAGAAGGAAAGTCAGCCAAGCAAGTCTTTAACAGGAACACAGGGGAGCATCTCTAGAGATGTGACCAAGGCGAAGGTGGAGGTCATCTGGGCTGGACGCCTTATATATATTAGCAACAGGTGAGTCACTGCGGAGAGATAGGAGCTGGCAATTAGCCGACAGCCCAGAGAAGGAAGGGCTGAGCCCAGCCCTGACAATAATAGATGTTTTTCATTATGATGTCTATGATAAATCACTGGGCTGTGACTTTTCTTATCTTTAGGACCTGTAGTTCTGCTCTAAGTGAGAAGGCCTGGTGATGTAGAGTTGGTCTGAAACTTGACCTGAAAGATCACTTATGGCAATGGGAAATAGGGCCTTGGTGTGTAAAGCATCTTATCCCTCATTATTAGTTCATTTTTGTTTAAACACTATAGATTACAGAGTGGTGGTTCTGGCAGTATATATATATATATATATAATAGTGTATTTATAGATTACAAAATTTTATGCATGTTATATAGTAGAAATAATTAAAATCCAAATCCATCTACATATAGTCTATATGAGTGTGACGGTGAGGGTAGGATTTGCAATTTCTTGTCAAACCATGAAATCAGACCGAGACAGAAGTACAGTTAAATCACACTTTTTTAATAATAAAAGTAAATAGAACAAACATGGTCAAGGTGGTCAAGTTCAGGAACTGGAATGGATAGTCAGACAAGCCAAACATCAGGGAGCCGGAGATGAGCGTAGTAAATCAGCAAGCAGGACCTGGAGCCAGAAGGGATGTCAGCCAAGCAAGTCAGCCAAGCAAGTTTAACAGGAATGCAGGAGAGCGTCTCTGTGATGTTGACTAAGGCGAAGGCAGAGACCCTCTGGGCTCGATGGCTTAAAAAGGCAGGACTGACAAGCAGGATATCATCAGCAGCTGAGTAACTGTAGAGAGATAGGAGCTAGCAATTAGCCAACAGCTGAGCGGCCAGCTCAGAGAAGGAAGGGCTGAGCCCAGCCCTGACATTTCTGTAATTACAACTTTTTTTCAATATGAAATAAATCCAACAAAGTCCTGGACTTCAAAGTGATGATATTTTCATTTAATAAAAAGTATTTATTCACTTTAAAATGTTATCATGGATTATAAAGATCTTCTGCATAACAAGGTGCTGTATTTTGGCCAATAATCTTAGGTTATCATTCTCTTTAGTTAATGGAGTCAATATTATATTAAAGTGAAATTACCAAGGATAAATGCTAATTGCACCCATTATACCTTAATGGGAAGAAATAAGTGAGTCTTAAGGATAGTAATAAAGAACCACATTTTGTGAGGTCTGTTCAGACGGACTAACTAAATTATATTTGGCCAGATTAGTAGGTATGGCAACACAATGGGCTTCTGCATCCAGCGTGTGTGTGAGCATAACAAAGGGAGAAATGGTGATTAAAAGATACCACTTTATGGATAGGTTTAGAACAATTTGTTTTTTGCTTTTGTGTGTAATAAAGAGATGGCAATGTGATTTTGACAGCTTACATAACTGGGCTCTGCTCCTCCTCTCTTTTTTTACAGAGCCCCTAATCAAGTGGAGCATATTTCACAATCATAAAGCTGTGATTTATAAATGTTCTGCCACTTTCTTTTAAGTAGCAGTTATGCCACAGCAACTTTTTTTTCAGTTGTTTTTATAGTCAAGCTAAGGTGGTAAACAGGCACGTGTGAAACAGTAGTACTTTTTGGTTTGTTACCAATAAACACTGAGCGGTCAGGCTCCAATTTAGGCATTTTATGATGATCAGATTTTTTTTCTAAATATTGGATTTCAGTATTTTTTTTATTTTTTATTTTACAATCATTTTGCACATCTCCAGTTGCACTTCATCAGACATATTTATTTCTGGGACATACTTTGCTCTATATGTCAACATTGTACAGTTTAAAAAGTTGTTAAAGAGGAACTGCAGTCTTCTAACGTATTTTGTAATAAAAACATCTTTGCCATTCTGAAAGTTTCCTCTAACCACTTTGCATATTATTTTGTAGCTATTGTGATTCTCTTCCACCACAAAGTCTGGCTGCAGCAATTTTAACTGTGGGTAGCTTAAGCCACTGCCTGTTTAATTCCTAGATTTCTGTGCTGCTGGATACCCAGCATGCACTTCCTAGTCTAATGCCTGTGCAGTAAGAAAACTGTGGGTAACACACTGTTGTTGATAAGTTGCCTCAATAATGGCAGCTTCTGTGGAAGTTCATGCCCTGTTATGGCAATGTATCAACAACATGGAACACATAAACAGCCAAAGAAAGTGTAAATACTATGCTTGTTCAAACAGGAAAGCAGCAAACAAAAGTTTTTACATTTTACCATGATGTAACTGTATTGCTTTCTTAGCCAAACTGCAAACCAGTGGCGGTGCATCCATAAGGGCACACAGGCGCCGCCCCCTCTCTTCAGCCACCCCTCTAGCACCAATAGATAGATTCATGCAATGCATGAATCTATCTTTTGCCGCTGCTGCCACCCCCTATTCAGGCACCCGGCCCCTTTTCGGGTGCCAGGCACCTGAATTACAGCAGCAGGGGGTGTTTTTGAAGCACCTGATTGGAGCCACAGGCTCTAATAGGAGTCAAAAAAGGTGACCTGCGAGCACCATGCTGGGCACTCCCAGGTCACTCAGCTGTGTTAGAAAAGCAAATGAATATTTGCTTTCTTAACACTAAACTGCCTCTCTGCCAATCAGGTGCTCGGATTTGTTACCCGTCACCTGAATTGGCTGAAACGACAGGAGCTGTGATTGGAAGCCTATCAGGCATCCAATCATAGCAGAGGACGGGAAGAGAGGACAGTTAAAGACATCGAGGAGCTGTCCCACAGCCACTGAGACAGGGTAAGTGCAGACGGCGGGAAGGGGGCACACTGGCAGCATTTGATATGGCACACTAGCAGAATTTGATATGGCACAGTGGTTATGTTTGATGGGGCACAGTGGGAGCATTTTATGGGGCACAGTGGGGCTGCATTTGATGGGCACAGTGGCTGCATTTGATGGGTACACTGGCTGCATTTGATGGTCACAGTGGCTGCATATGATGTCACAGTGGCTACATATGATTGGCACAGTGGCTGCATTTGATGCTGCACAGTGGCTGCATAAGATGGGCACAGTGGCTGCATAAGATTGGCACAGTAGCTGTATTTGATGGGGCACAGTAGCTGTATTTGATGGGGCACAGTGGCAGCATTTGATATGGCACAGTGGCAGCATTTGATATGGCACAGTGTCTGCGTTTGATGGGCACAGTGGCTGCATTTGATGGTACAGTGGCAGCAATTGATGGCACAGTGGCTGCGATTGATGGCACAGTGAGGCTGCAATTGATGGGGTTTTTTTTCAGAAATTTTCAGTTTGTTTGCGCCCCCCAAATCTTTTGAGCACCAGCCGCCACTGCTCCAAACATTAAGGAGACAAGCATAGCTGCTGCAGCTGAGTCCTGTCACAGGAGCTGTTTCACACATACAAATCCTCTGTGTCGGGGAACAGCAGAAAGCTGTCTGGAGGCGGGGCCATGATTAAATCATAACCACCAGGAGAAAGAATCTCCTATGCAGCTGAGTTAAGGAGTGTGTACCTATCTAGGGGAGATTGTACAGACTGGTCTGGGCAATGTAATAAGTAAATAGGTGGACAGCCTGCTGCCCCCCCCTCCCAAGTAATGCAGTGTGCTGGCCCTCCCCCCCAGGTAATGTGTACTCTGCAGCTGTCCTTGGCTCTCATGTGACTGCCCTGCCAGCAAACTCTCAGTGAGGAAAAAAAAAAAAAAAGAAATAAGCACTGCTGTGATAACTGACATTTCTCTCCCAGGAGTCAGTGCAAATACAGGAAACCACATCATTAGCCTAGGTGTTTTACCATCAATGAAAGAGGAAGTATACATAATAATGCATCACCACTTTCTTTACACTCATACATAAATACATACTTATTTTTATCACATTTTAACAATTATTTTTCCTCTCCTTTTTAATTTTTTTTCTATTATTTTGCTATTCACCTGATGCTACTTGTCTGGGCTCAGTGGGAGGTGGGAGGATCCACCCAGACCTGCTTGTTTTGGGGGTGCGAGGAGTGGTTTGCCTACTCCTTCCCCATCTCTAAATACATCTGGGGTGTGGGCGGGTGGAAACACGATGCGCATCAACACCTTATCTCCATGCCTGCTATGCAGCTGCGCATGCGCTGGTTTGTCGGGGTCACGGTATCCATCTGTCAACGCACAATGGACCACCACGATCCTCTTTAGGTGTGATGTTCACATGGCATTGGCAGGGTCCTGCCCACCAGCCGCTGGGTTATTTAACTGGGACTAGCTAGAATTTCACTTTGCACACCGCCTTCACGGTGGCTTCAAGGATTCACACTGAGCACATGTTGTTGGACTCAGGTAATCTATCTGGTGGTTATTTACTTATGTAATTTCTCACTTCATGCACTTTTGTTTTGTTTGGTTGCTTTTTGACGGTTTTTATGGTATTTTTCATATACACATTGGTCACTTACTTTTTCATCCTACACTATCTTTTTACTTTATTTTTATTTAGTTTTTTGCTGTCCTTTTTGGACTCACTGAACACATCATTTTAGCAATACAATATTTATCTATGTCATATTCGAACACTTTTTTACTTTATATATTTATTTCAGAATTAATGGGTTCATATATGTCCATCCAATGATGTACCACATACGAGGTCCTTGTTGTTCCCCTGCGGCTTGCAATTTGGGGGAGGTTCTTCCCTGCCTCAGCCCTGTGACAGGTGTCTGTCTTGGCACCTCCATTTTTCCACACATACAAGAATAGGATACCAATCATTCCACCATAGGATGACTACGTTTTCACAAGAGAACTATGTAGTTGGTAACTTGAGCGAGCTCTAGACACCTATTGCTACCAACTACATAGTTCTCTTGTGTAAAGGTAGTCATCCTATGGTGGAATGATTGGTATCTTATTCTTATATTACTTGTCTATACCACATTGAGCTATGTATGGAGTGTATAATTGTAATTGTATTCTCCTGATTTCTGTTCTTGCGTATTTTTCCTTGTTTTTAACAATATATTGTATATCTAATAAATTTCAGTTTTTAGCTTTACAACATTGGATATCGTGCCTATAAAGTCCAATCCTATAGATATTCTTCTATTCAATAATTATGTCGGGACGTGGCACATAATACTCCCTATGTATCCACAAGACCACTGTGGGGGTCATTTACTATAGCGCTATGGCGCTTATTCGCGCAAATTGCCGCGAATTAGCGCTAATTCATGGCAATTTAGCGCGAATTAGCGTTAATGGCGCTAATTCGCGCTAAAACGGTATTCACTATAGCGCTGGTGAGAAAATTCTCCCAAAATCGAATTTACTATAGCTCCCTGAAACTAAATAGAGCCCAAACCCTTACTCTGCTAAAACCTAGAGAATTGCACATGGAAATAATGTTTAGAGCATGATATAATTGCCTAAATGGTACTGAAATATGCGGTATATTATTTAAAGATTATCTGCTTTTAAACTTTGTGAAAAAATTATTTCTACACTGAAATATCTTTAAAAGTCTGAAAAGTGAAAAATTCCCCGTTTTGGACAACTAGGTGCCAACACAACTGAGCATGCTCAGACCTGAAAATAACTCTCATTTTAACTCAAGTGTCTTTTTTACCTGGAGCTATAGTAAATATCAAAATGAGAGCTAATTAGAGAGCATTTTTTGGGAGTTAAAATCTGCTCTAATTTAGTCCAAATGAAGTTTCAGTCATTGATTCTAATGGAACAATTCTAACTTTCACAAAAAAACCTTTTAATGTTGAGATGAAATGTATCTTTCTGGGGGGCAGGAGGCGGAGCTTAGCAGAGCAGACATGCATTGTTAGAGCTCCACACCGCTGAGGAGAGAAGAGAAGGACAAAGCGGAGCCTGCAGGCTCAAAAGGTATCCATTTGAACCTTTTTGCCCCAGGGAACAAACTGTGAAAGTTTGGGCAGGAAATATGGTACTGGGAGGAAACCGTGGCAGAAATAAAAATCACCTCACAAAGAGCTCACAGGCACTCACTGCAGCTGAAGCAGCTCCAGTCACCTCACAAGATACAGCACCAGGGCGCTCTCACAGACAGAAAATGTCACAGCAAGACTCTCCATTTGAGTCAGATACAGAACAAATCCTCTCACAAACTTCTCCACAAGACTCCTCAGCATCCCCAATAATATTATTACAATTTGAAAAGATGCTTCATAAGGCTTTAAAACAAACCTCAGACCAAATAACAAAAAGCCTAACCAAAGAAATAAGAGAGCTGGGAAACCGCACCGCAGCCTTAGAAATAAAAATGGATGAAATTGAAATTACAACCCAAGAAAATATAACAGAATTGGAACAATTAAAAAAAGAGAATTTAATACTTCAAACTAAGCTCGAAGATTACGAAAATAGAGCCAGACGTTCAAACCTGCGCATAAGGGGAATACCTGAAACTGTGACAGACCTGCAATCTACTATTACTGCTCTATTACAAGAACTAAAGCCAGATATCCCTATTGAACGTTTAGAACTGGACAGAGTACACAGAGCCCTCACAGCCAAAAAGAAAGATGGACCCCCACGTGATATAATCACAAAATTTCATTATTACAGAACGAAAGAACAAATACTAATTGCTGCAAGAGAAAAAAAGGAACTTAATTTTCAAGGACACAATTATCAAATTTTTGCTGACCTATCCCAACTTACTATTACTAAAAGACGATCCATGAAACCCCAACTAATGGAACTGCAACGCCACAACATTATGTATCAATGGGGCTTCCCCTTTTCAGTCAGATTTAACTACCAAGGTACAATTTACAGAAGCAGATCAGCAGATGAACTACAACAAACCCTTTTAAAATTAAATCTGACAGAACCCACAAGCAGCAACACTCCCACACGCAGAAGAATGGCATCATCTTCACCTTCAGGCAGCACCCAGAAAATTTCAGAACAAAATGGGAAGCATCATTCTCACAAAAAAGGCTGTTATGCCACATCATCCATGGACCAAGAAGATTCAATGGACTGACATCCTAATTCCTGATATCTCTTCATTTATTATACTAAGAGATGGTTCTCTATAAAAAACCTATATTTATAACTGAATGTAACTGCATTCTGATAGTCACACACTGTGTGGGATCATGTTACATTCCAGTTATATTTCTTATTACTTCTGATTCATATAGCCTTAGAATATATAAGTGAAATAAGGAAATTCTTGTTCAGTTATATATTATCAGGTAATAACAATAGATTTATTACTTTTTAAGACAAATATGTTCAATAACCCAGAAGTAATGGAAGCTTTTTCTTTCTTTTCTTAAAACAAATATATTATTACCTAACTAGTTCCTAGAATTATGTTTTTGTTTATTCTAATCTGAAGCAATACAACCTCAATTTTATGAGTTAACATATCTAAACAGTTACATATGAATAAAATATGTAATTGTTTACTCTAAAAGGGTTAAAATCCCAAAATAATTCAAACTATCTTCATCAATACCAAAGTTATTAACAGTACCTTTCTAACTGAATTATTTAGCCTAGGGCAAGACTAACCATATACAACCACCCTGGAATAAATAATTTCAACAAAAACTATATTCTGCACTCCAATTAATGAAACATCATTTTGATGTCTTTTGACATAGCACTTCTCTCCTGTAAGCGGAAGATCCGTGTACCCCCATTAGCCCTCCTCATTCTCCCAACCATATTATGTGGGAGTGTGACGAAGGCACTTATTCCCCTGAGAGAGATATTTATTCTCTTTCACGGGTAAATTGTGATTACTTGCAAAAAATAATTTATACAATGTATCATCTAATCTCATATGTTTTTTGTTTACTCTTTACTCCAGAATTCACTGGTTTCTTTTCTATCTATTCATCTCTTCAGTCCACACAGGTTGATCTGCGCAGTCAGCTCTGCAGAAAAAAAAGTAAGTCAAAACTATTTGATCTGTTGCCATGGCACCACTGAATATACTTTCCCTGAATGTTCAGGGAATAAATGTCCCTCAAAAAAGGACCAAAGCCTTCCGTACTTTCCATAACAAGAAGGCTCACATAGTATGCCTCCAAGAAACACACTTCACCAAAGATTCTACTCCAAAATATATTTCTCCTTTTTATCAACAAATTTACATGGCTTCTGCCTGTACCAAGCAAAGGGGAACTCTAATTGCATTTCACCGATCCACACCATTCACCTTATCATCAGAAATTAAAGACCCAGAAGGTAGATACCTGATACTCATGGGTTATATAATGGATACAGCAATCACGGTGATTTCCTACTACGCTCCTAACAAACAACCTACACCATTCCTCTCACATATATTACAAGTGATTAATACACACAAAATAGGAACAGTGATAATGTGTGGGGATTCGAACCAGGTCCTCCTCCCATTTCTAGATAAATCACCTTTTACACCATCCAAAATAACCTCTAGATTACCTTTTTCTCAACTCCTTTCCAAATACAATCTGGTAGATTCGTGGAGAGAAAGTAACCCAATGAAAAAGAAATTCACTTATTTCTCGCACCCTCATCAAACCTTCACCAGAATAGATCATATTTTTCTAACAATAGGAATGATACCAGAAATTATTGCATCAGATATAATTCCGATTCCGTGGTCTGACCATAATGCAGTATACACTACTATAGCCTCAGCCATACCAAAAGCGCATGACCCAACGTGGTACTTACCAGACATAATGCTCAAACACCCACTACATCAGATGGCCATTGAACAAGCTTTAAAGGAATACATATCAATTAATAATACAACAGACATCTCCCCAATAACACTGTGGGAAGCTCATAAGCCTGTCTTGCGTGGTACAATACAAAGACAAATGGCACTATTTAAACGGGAACGCAAAAATCTAGCAAAAAAACTAGAACTCAATTTTAATGCAGCCTACATATCATTTCAAGATAATCCATCTCAGAGTACAAAATCTCATCTGGAAAAATCTAGATTGGAATACGATCTATTTCTCACTGAGTCAGTTGATAAATCCCTCAAACGCTCCAAACACAATTTCTACATGAATACAAACAAACCAGGTACATATTTGGCTCGGGCATTAAATTCAACTAACAAATCTTTCAAACCAATACGTTTGAAATTATCAAAAAATGTTTACACTTGTAATCCAGTTAAAATAGTCCATAAATTTCACTCACATCTCGCAACTTTATACAAGACAAACAATGAATTTAATCCTACAGAGGCTGAATCCTTCTTCTCAAAAATAACCTTACCTGAGTTATCTCAGAATCAAAAAAGCAGTTTGGATGAGCCTATAACTATAGATGAAGTTGCTAACGCCATAAAAGACCTAAAACTTAACAAAAGACCAGGCCCAGACGGCTACTCGGCTTTATACTATAAAACATTCTCAGAAATACTCTCTCCCATTCTCACTGAAACTTTTAACAAACTTCTAGATGGACATTCTTTTCGGCAAGAAACACTAATGGCAATTGTTTGTATGATCCCAAAACCCCTTTCTGATGATACTTCCTGTGTGAATTATCGGCCTATCTCTCTGTTAAACCTCGATATTAAGTTATTAGCAAAAATAATAGCAAAACGCCTCAATAGCATTATAGGAAAATTAATACATAGAGATCAAGTAGGCTTCATGCCAAATAGACAGGCAGGCGATAATATACGCAGGGCAGTGTTATTGGCACATATTGCTAAAAAACGGAAAATCCCTTTATGTTTTCTATCTCTCGATATTAAGAGGGCATTTGACACAGTATCCTGGCAATATATGCAATATTCATTACAAAAATGGGGTTTTGGACCCCACTTTTTAACATGGATCAAAGCTTTATATAATAAACCCAAAGCCTATATAAAATATGCTGGATACAAATCTGAAGCCTTTAATATCGAAAGAGGTACCCGACAGGGTTGCCCATTATCTCCCTTATTATTTGCCCTTATACTCGAACCCATGGCCCAATACATCAGAACAAACCAAACTATAACTGGCATTGAAGTAGGAGGTATTACACACAAATTATGTATATTTGCAGACGATATATTACTTTTTCTATCATCACCACAGGTCTCTGGTCCTAACTTAATACCAGCTCTTGATGGATTTGCAGCCCTATCCGGCCTGATGATTAATCCTAAGAAATGCCTAGTGCTTAATATTTCACTCACAAACATGGAATTGATCCCGGCTAGGGCTGCACTCCCATTCACATGGGCAGAAAAATCAATCCCATATCTTGGAATTCATTTAACAGCATCTCATTCTGACTTATTCTCAACCAATTATCCTCCTGTATTAAGACAGATCACAAATCTAATAAAACAATGGTCGCAACTTCCTTTATCCTGGATAGGGAAGATTAATGCAATCAAAATGACTATTCTACCCAAATTGCTTTATCTATTCAGAGTCCTCCCTATTCCAATTCCTTCCTATTTTTTGAGAATAGTACAAAAAAGAGCAACTTCGTTTATATGGGGCTCTTCTAAACCACGTATACCTATACACACACTGCATCTTCCCAAAAATAAAGGAGGCCTAGGATACCCTAATTTTACTAACTACTACAGAGCAGCACATTTGGCCAGTCTGTCCAAATACCATGCAAAACAGGAAATCCCATTATGGGTATTTATAGAGGCTTCAGAAAATGACCCTCTATTAATATCAAATTTATTATGGCTTGATCCTAAAGACCGCTTTAAAATTCATAATCCCATAACTAAACACTTCTTATCTCTCTGGGATAAACTAAAAACCAAATATCAGTTACAATCTCCACACAATCCTCTCCTTTCTTTTATCAGAAATCCAGCCTTTTATCCGGCATGGATTTACCCAAATTCTTTTAAAGCTTGGACAATATCAGGCATTCAGACACTAAATGACTTCATAGCATCTAAATCATTCCTTTCATTCCCATCGCTTAGAGAAAAATATGATCTACCAAACTCTGAGATATTTAGATATCTCCAAATCAAAAATTTCTATACACCATTCCTAAAGGGGGATACACCATTATCCCAATTATCCATTTTTGAATCAATCTGTACAAAAGATCCATTTGCTAAAGGTACAATTTCATCACTTTATAATCAATTATATGGAGTAGCAAATCTTAATAGACTCTCTTACGTTCAGAGGTGGGAGGAGGACCTGGGACGAACTTTAGAAGAAACGGACTGGTCTAACATATGGCTCACATCTAAGTCATCTTCACCCAACATCTTAGCACTGGAGACAAATTATAAAGTCCTAACTCGCTGGTACCTTGTACCCGCTAGAGTGGCAAAATATTCACCTAATACCTCAGCTCTTTGTTTTCGAGGATGCCCAGAAATAGGCACATATTTACACATATGGTGGACGTGCCCAGTAATCCAAACCTTCTGGAAGGAAGTCTTCGTGATTGCATCTAAAATATTTAAAAAAATAATACAACCAGATCCATATTTAACTTTACTTAATCTAAAACCGGAATGGTTAACACTCTCTCAATTCAAACTTATGATCCAACTAATAACGGCTGCAAAACAAACAGTGGCCAAGGCATGGAAATCTCCTACATTGGTACTAGCAGAAACAATTCACAGAATGAATAATACAATGTCCCATGCTAAGATGGTTGCCATCGATCAAAATCAAATTCCAAAATTTGAAAAACTTTGGCATCCTTGGATAAAACAACAGTTCCTGTCAAACTTCAATGACTCTGTCCTGTTGCCATGGTAACAGATTAAATGACTTACAGAGACACCCATTCTAAGGCTTTAAAGAGAACTAAAAAGAATAATAAACTGACGAGCGGGACAACCTCGTGGACCATACCTCTACCTTTCAACCCTTTTTCTTCTTTCTCTTTCCTTTTCTCCACCTTACGATTAAAGCTCATTATCAGAATTTATTTGACCTATATACACTCTACTTGTAAACAATATGTATAGTAGGTATAAATCATTTAAATACCTACAAAAGTAACTAAGGAAATGATATATATCTTTAATTTAGGTTTACGTGAACCCAATGTTTAATATTTGAAATTTCATGATATTTACCTATATAAACCCTACTGTAAAACAATGAGCTTACTTTATAGATCCTTGTAAACTTACTTTATGTATCTTTATAACATTGTATACTCAATAAACTTCTTTTGACAAGGAAATGTATCTTTCTGTGAAATAAATTTTCCTTTGCAACATTGTTGCTTCTACTTAAAATATTTTGATTTTAAGAATGTTACAATGTGGAATGTTTTGATGTTTTGGTAAAATATATTTTTCTCTGTCACTTTCCTTGTCAAAAGAAGTTTATTGAGTATACAATGTTATAAAGATACATAAAGTAAGTTTACAAGGATCTATAAAGTAAGCTCATTGTTTTACAGTAGGGTTTATATAGGTAAATATCATGAAATTTCAAATATTAAACATTGGGTTCACGTAAACCTAAATTAAAGATATATATCATTTCCTTAGTTACTTTTGTATTCTCTGTCACTTTCACTTGTTACTCTTCATCTCACAACAATCTTTACCCCAAACTCACACAGGTGTCTTTATAATCCACAAACAATACCATTGCTGATGAAAATTTAAAATGAATCACAATTTTTTGTGCTTTGTATTATTTCCAAATATTCATAATTTGAGCCCAAAAAATGTGATATGTGTACCAACATCAGAAATTAAAATGTAATTCCCAAAAATTTAAGGGTAATATTCTACTCTCATCCACAAAAAAACACCAAATATCACAGAATAAATCAAGAAGAATAACTCTTGAGTAATGTAATTCCATCACCTGTATGTCCATAGAAATGCAGTATTTATGTGTTTTTATGTGTATTTATGTGTAGTTATGTGTAGGAGGGTCTCACACGTGGCAGCTCTGTGGCTTAGAGGTTAGAACTTCTGCTTAGTATCTCTGAGGCTCTGGGTTCAAATCCCAACCATGTTACTTCATGTAGAGAAGTTGTCTCATCTCCCAGGTCCTATAACTATGTCTAATTGTAGTAGTTATGTGTAGGAGGGTTCCACCACCATTGTAAGTCTTTTCCAGATACACTATATAGCCAAAAGTATTGGGACGCCTGCCTTTACACACACATGAACTTTAATGGCAGCCCAGTCTTAGTCCGTAGGGTTAAAGTTTGATTTGGCCCACCCTTTGCAGCTAGAACAGCTTCTGGGAAGGCTGGCCACAAGGTTTAGTCTGCCTATGGGAATGTTTGATCATTCTTCCAGAAGTGCATTTGTGAGGCCAGGCAATGATGTTGGATGAGAAGGCCTGGCTTGCAGCCTCTACTCTAATTCAGCCAAAGGGTGTTCTATCGGGTTGAGGCCAGGACTCTGTGCAGGCCAGTCATGTTTCCCCCCCAAACTTGCTCATCCATGTCTTTATGGACCTTGCTTTGTGTACTGGTGTGCAGTCATGTTGGAACAGGAAGGGGCTTTCCCCAAACTGTCCCCACAAAGTTGGGAGCATGAAATTGTCCAAAATGTCTTGGTATGCTGACGCCTTAAGAGTTCCCTTATCTGAAACTAAGAGGCCAAGCCCAACCCCTGAAAAACAACCCCGCACCATAATCCCCCTCCACCAAATCATTTGGACCAGTGCACAAAGCAAGGTCCATAAAGACATGGATAAGTGATTTTGGGGTGGAGGAACTTGACTGGCCTGCACAGAGTCCTGACCTCAACACAACAGAACACTTTGGGGATGAATTAGAGAGGAGACTGTAGGTCAGGCCTTCTCGTCCAACATCAGTGCCTGACCTCACAAATGCACTTGGAAGAATGGTCAAACATTCCCATAGACACACTCCTAAACCTTGTGGACAAGAAGAGTTGAAGCTGTTATAGCTGCAAAGGGTGGGCCAAATGAGTTTTGAACCCAATACTAATACTGGGATGCCATTACAGTTCATGTGTGTTTAAAGGCAGGCATCCCAATACTTACGCCAATATACTGTATATTGCTTGTGACACTGAGCATGGCTATGGAGTTAGGGCTGGTTCACACCACAGAGATGCAGAGAACATGTGTGGGGCTGCCTGGTGGGTAAGTGTGTAGCAGTTCTGTCTAGCAGCACCTGGGATGCTGGTTCAATTCCCCAACATGCTAATCCTTGTGTTGAAGTTTATATGTTCTCCCTGTGTGGGTTTCTCACCACAATCCAAAGACATGCTGGCATTTTATTTGTCTCCTGTCGAAATAGGTTCTAATGTAAGAAAGTTAATTTTGGACTTTCTATTGGAAGCTCATTGCAGCCAGGGACTGATGTTAATGTTTATTAGCACTAATCATGCCCAGGGACTTGGACATTTCAAATTTTAGGGTTTACACTGCACAGGTACATATGCTTAGAAAACTGTTGCTTTGTTTATGTGGCTGCAAATGGACTTTGATCTTTGTCCTGTAGTTGGAGATTTGATGCACATAGCCAAGGGCTAACACAGTTGTGAATACTATTATGTGTTCCTGCTCATCAGGTGCAATCACTTTAGACATACATGAAGAGACAGATTGAAAGATACTGGTGGGCGTGTACTTCTATTGGGTGTGTCAGTGTTCTAACAATAAAACCTCTCTTATATAAAGGCCTGCAGTAGGGGGGTTTGTTTGGCCTGAGAAGGTCAGGTTTTTTGTTGTGATGGAGAAGGAATGATATTGGGAGATTTGATGAAATTCTTGTGCATTTTTTCAATCAAAAGTGTTTTTATGTGGCCATGCTGTCAATGTGTGTGTATTGTTCCTGTCTGATCGTGCAAACATCGTTTGGAAGCATCTGCTGACCTACTATTTTTGATCTCGTTTAATCGTGTACACCGAAATGCAGCTTCCAGCAGAACATGGTCACCAATGTATGTATGTGTGGATTGTGGGCTGGTGGTGGGTGTTTTGAATAAGTCTTTTGCAATATTATGTTGGAATGCTTTGTAAGAATGACTGTTAAGTATGTTTCTATAATCTTTCAGATAATGTGATGTGTTGCCCGTTATACACTGAAATTAAAGCTGTATCCACTCTAAGGTTTTGTCTAATTTTAGATTGTAAGCTCCTATGAGCAGGGCCCTTAAAATTCTGTTGCTAAATGTAGTACCATATATCCTGTCCAAATTTTTTTGAAGCTAGTAAATGTAATTTTTTTTTTTTTTTTTTTTTCTGCTGGTAAAATAAAAGTACATTAAGCTTTTGTTGTGGTGTGTGTGGTTTTTTTTTTTCCTTCTACTTTTCTTTCTTTAGTTTTTGTGGGTGGTGGTTTTGGGAAAGTGCAATATCTTTTATATTTTATTTCAATATGTATTTGTGCACCAAAAAACTAATCTCTTTGCCCTGGTTCACATGCTACTTTGAAATTGCGCTACTTCACTTGAAGTAGCACGATTTCAAAGTAGCAAGGTCAGCGTGATTTCAGGTGACTTCATACACAAATGTCTATTAAAGTCGCACCTGAAATCGGCAAAAGTAGTGCAGAAACTACTTTAGCAAATTGATGCGGTGCCACAAAAAAAATGTTGCATCAATTGGAGCAGTGCCATTGCCAATAGTCATGCGATTTGATCTCTCAAATCGCATGACCAATCGCTCCAATGTAAACCTAGGCTTCTGCACAACTGCAAGTTATATATAAAGATTCCACCTTTATCATTAACAGCTGTGGGGAATTGCAGGTAATGAATTCAGCTGGTGGATAGGCAGTGTTTGAATTTGTCAGCTCTGGTTCACATTGGTGTGATTTGACATGTCAAATCTGTGGCAATTGCACTGTTCTAATTGGTGCGATTTGTATTGATATTGGTGCAGAAACCTGCACCGATGTCTCTGATGTTGCCCCCACAGTCGGGACTGACATGCAGGAATGAAATTGTATGAGTTCAGCTGAACGCTTTCCTCCATCTGTCAGTGTGAACCAGGGCTCAAACTGGGCCTTTTGCCTTTGTAATTCACCTGCTGCTAACCCAGGGACACCATTTCTTAGCAAACTCCCTTAAGTTTACCTTCAAATATATGTAGAAATACAGATTTGCATATCTGAAAATAAAAAAATACTAATCATGGTTGAGATCAAATATTCGCAGCTGCAATCAAAAGCGTGGTTTCACCTTCTGACCCAGAAATTAGTCATTGTATGCACCCGGAAGTTCCTGTGCTGGTCAGGATCTCCAGCTAGGTGGACATGGCGAGGTCTCTTTAGCAGAGAGGAGGCGCTGCTTATTGGCCGGGTAAGTGTAGGATATGTACTTGTACTTAATCAATGCGGGGGTGGATGTCATAGTTAGATTTGGTGTGGGTGGGGTTCATTGATTTGTTTGGCATCACCACACATTTGCTTCCGTCCCATGTGCACACATCACTTCCTGCATTTGTTCTGCTGATGTAAATCAGTAAGGACTATGCAAGTATAAATGAGAGCTCCTTTTCTTAAAATATATATGACTTGTTTCACAGCTGGGCGAATTTTCCAGCAAATTTGGACCTCTGAGTTGCATGACAAGTTGTACCCCATGATTCTCAATGACAACCATTCATATCTGTGCTACTTTAAGTCGCACCAACTTCAAAGTAGTCCCTGTACTACTTTGGTGTGACTTGAGGTATATCGGGTACAATTTTACAGCGGCATTCCCAGAAGTTGGGGCCAAGTTGCAGCGGCAAAGTGGCAGCAAAATAGTGTGACTTTCAGGTCGCAGCAGTGTGAATGAGATTCAAGGATAACACTTTTGAAGTTGGCCCTATTGTCACTTGCGCATCCTGAAGGTGTAGCAAATTCGTCCCTGCACTACCTTGGTTTGACTTTGATGCAATTTGAGGTCCATACACCACAAGATTACACAGACATTGCTTCAAGTCATGACAAAGCTGTGCAATTTTAAGGTCGCACAAGTGCAAATGGGGCCTTATTCAAAGGTGTTATCAATTAATCGCATTAGGTTACTTTCACACTTGGGTGACTTTTCATGGAGCTTTGGACCTCAGAGTCACATGAAAAGTTGTCCCCCTTGATTTCCATGCATATTTATTAAAGCTGCACGATTAATCGTCATCGTGATTTTTTTCCCCTTTATGATCTTGAAAAAAGAGTTTCACGATTCTTGCTATGCAAAGAACTCTCTCTGCTCTTCTGAAGCCACAGCCAAAAAAACAGGAAGTCTGCCAAGAATTAGAACATTCTTTATCAGTGAACTTAACTAGAAACCTTGTAACAATTTGTCAATTAAATAGAATTCTGTGTAAGTGAGGAAAGTTTAACTACTTAAACACTAAACATTTTTCTGACATTTGTTGGTTTCAGGTTAAAATCATTTTTTTTTTGCTAGAAAATTACTTAAAACCCCCCAACATTATATATATTTTTTTTAGTAGAGACCCTAGAGAATAAAATGGTGGTTGTTACAATATTTTATGTCACACTGTATTTGCGCCTTTCAAATGCAATTTTTTTTTGAAAAAAGTACTTTAATGAATTAAAAAAAAAAAAAGAAAAGTTAGCCCAATTTTTTGTGGGATAATGTGAAAGATTTTACATCGCGAGAATCAGGATCTTTTTATTCTAAGCAAAAAAATTGTGATTCTCATTTTGGCCAGAACCGTGCAGCTCTAATATCTATGAACTTCACCCATGTTCACATAGGTCTGAATTGACATGTCAAATTGTAGGCCAAATCGGCGCCTATTGATGGCAATGGAACTGTCCGAATTGGTGCGACGCCACAACGATTCCCAAAAGTAGTTCCTGCACTACTTTGGGCGACTTCAGGGGGCGATTTCTTACCTCCCAACTTTTTGAGATGGGTATAAGGGACACCTATTAGCAAAAGTAGGTAGGCATAGGACACCTTCTTAAAGGAGAACAGTTGGGACCTATGTGATTTCACTAGACATCTGTGCAGGAAAGTGCACTGATGTCTCTGAAATCGCTGACAAAGTCGGGCTGAGTCACACTTGTGCGACTTTGGACATCAGAGTCGTATGACAAGTCATACCCCATGATTTTTAATGTGTACCATTCATATCTGTGCGACTTCAAGTAACACTGACTTCAACGTAGTCCCTGTACTACTTTGGCCTGACTTTGATGTGAGTTGAGGTCCATAGACCTCAAGTTTACACAGGCATTCCCTGGAATTGCGGCAAAATTGCTGATGCAAAATCATGGGAAAGTTGCGTGTCTTTCCCTGTGACTCCTGTGTCCATAGACCTCAAGATTACACAGGCATTGCTTAAAGTCGCATTAAAATCTCGCAACTTTCAGGTCGCACAAGTGTGAAAGGTGCCTAAGTCACTGTACTGAGTACTATTTTATACCTAGAATATAAAGTAGTCCCACCATCAAACACTAGTAAACATATGTTCTCAATATAATTGTGCTCAAATGGCTGAAAATCACACAGATGGTATCACCTACTGAAAGCTTGCATTGTACTCAGCAGCATATGCTGAAAAGAGGCAAATGCCTATTAGCCAATGCCACATTGGCACGAGCATGGTTGTTAATATAATATTAATGCCTGAAATGCAAAACATTATTGAATTGAATCAAACATTAGTAAATGTATTTTCTCTGTAGGTAAGTGCTCAGCTCTGTAGCATAGCGGTATACCCTGCTGCCCCCAAAAGTTCAAGCCATGAATTCAAATCCCACTGACAGCATCACCTCCCAGAAGTGTGCATTGTACTCAGAAGCATAATTAGGCAAAGCACATCAGCTTGCTTTATTCCATATTTTAACTCTTCAAATCCATGCAATGGTATGTACTTATTCAATAATATGGTATGGAATTCCAAAATTCAAGGAAAAAAACGTCGTAGGGTCCCCCCAGTACATACCAGGCCCTTCGGTATGGACTTTAAGGGGAACCCCACACCAAAATGTAAAATAAATTTGATGTAGGGCCCCCAAAATCAATACCAGACCCTTACCTGAGCATGCAGCCTGGAGGTCAGGATAGGGGGGGACGAGTGAGCACCCTCCCCTTCTGAACTTTACCAGGCCACATGCCCCAAAGCACCTTTTCCCCATGTTGATGGGGACAAGGGCCTCTTCCCGACAACACTGGTCGGTGGTTGTCGGTCTGCAGGCAGGGGGTTTATCAGAATCTGGAAGCCCCCTTTAACAAGGGGGCTCCCAGATCCTGCCCCCTATGTGAATAGGTATGGGGTACATTTTACCCCTACCCTTTCACCAAAAAAAGCAGTGAAATGTAAAAAAATTAATAGCCGGTTTTTGACAAGTCCTTTATTGTAGAATAGCTCCGAGCTGGCTTCTTCCCTGAGCCATCTTCTCCAGATGCTGTCTCTCCGTCCTCCATCTTCTCCCCGAGCTGTATTCTCCCAGAGCCGTCTCTCCTGCCGCCACCATCTGCTGTGTTCTTCCGCACCGCTGGTTACCCACTAATAAAAAAAAGCTGCTCTTCTTCCATGGTGGTCTTCCTCCGCTGTGTTGTCACCCGCTGTGTAGTGTCTCTTACATAGCCATGGAGCGGACTCTCCGGGTGACATTATCGGATGGCCACAGAAGACCGCCACAAGAAGAGCGGCTTTTTTTTGTTAGTGGGTAACCGGCTGCGCTGAAGAACACATCAGCGGGAGAAGATGGTGGCAGCAGGAGAGACAGCTCGGGGAGAAGA
This sequence comes from Aquarana catesbeiana, assembly GCF_042186555.1. Taxonomy (NCBI): domain Eukaryota; kingdom Metazoa; phylum Chordata; class Amphibia; order Anura; family Ranidae; genus Aquarana; species Aquarana catesbeiana. Next base: position 183,624,450 of record NC_133331.1, on the reverse strand, counting down.
AACATCAAACACTAGTGAATGTATTTTCCATGTATTTTCTATGTATGACTGTGCTACACCCAATAGGCTAGCGGTCAACACTTCTACCTTGAAGAACTCATGGGTTCAAATCCCACAGAGGAATACTAAAAGATTGAATTGGTGAAAAAAAAGCAAATGACTATTAGCCAATTAGCCAAAGCAGCATATGCTGAAAATAGGTGAATGCCAATTAGCCAATGCACTTTAAATATGGCTGATTCTATTATATTAACTCTTCAAATGCATGCAATGATATGTAAGTATTCAATACAATTATGGTGTGAAATTCCAAACACCACACACTAACTAATGGGCAGATTACATTTTTTTGTTTGTTCATTTTAATTCGCTTGTGCACTGAAAAAATAAACACAGCTGGGGGATGTTAGGTTGGCTGGTATTTGAACTTGTACCATGAGTGCTGTGGAGACATCTGAGCAGACTACTAAGCCATTGTGCTAAGTATGAGACCTGCATAATAGTGTAGTATGATTAAAGAATGAATATAAATAATTACCGCTTTATAGTCACCTAAATTAAAAAATAAAAAACAACATACAACAAATAGATAACCTAAATGTTTAACTAATACATGTAACTTTACAGAATAGCAGACATTACTATGTAATAACCATTCATAACTGCATTAGTTAGCAAAAGAAGGAAAAAACTAGGAATACTAATTGCAACATACATCAATAGATGCACACGAGGTAGAGCACATCTCACATAAAAATGTTTCTTTCACATACATGGATCATGATTACAGTGCAGTACTATATAACAACTTGGTAGGAATTGGCATTTGCATATACGCGGAAGTGCTAATTAGAGCCAGCTTAGAATTTACTAACATGTGTTTCTCACTAATAGCGCTAGTTTTTCATTCGCACATTCGCCTGTTGAAATTTTATTTGGCTAAAATGGGAGCTATTATTTGCCATAGTGACCAGTACTTCCTGGCGCTATAGTAAATGACCCCCATAGACTTTAACGGTGTTCGCATGCTCGAACAAACTTTTTTCCTGTTCACATGTTCTGGTGCGAACCGAACAGGGGGGGGTCTGCTCATCCCTACCTAGCAGTAAAAAGGGTCGCTGGTTCGTATTCCCAACCACACCACAAGACTACCTGCCTGGAGTTTGCATGTTCTCCCTGTGCCTGCGTGGGTTTCCTCCGGGTACTCCGGTTTCCTCCCACACTCCAAAGACATGCTGGTAGGTTAATTGGCTTCTGTCTAAATTGGCCCTAGTATATGAATGTGAGTTAGGGACCTTAGATTGTAAGCTCCTTGAGGGTAGGGGCCCATATTAGTGTATAATGTATATGTAAAGCACTGCGTAAATTGACGGCACTATAGAAGTACCTTAAATAAAAATAAATAAGTCTTCACTAATATTGAAAGACTCATGGGTTCAAATCCCACAGAAGAATCCTAAAAGATTGCTATTGGTGGAGAAAAGGAGAATTACTGTTAGCCAATTAGCCAAAGCAGCATACAGTGAATGCCAAGTAGCCAATACACTTTAATGTGGTTGATTTTATTGTATTAACTCTTCAAATGCTTGCAATGGTATGTAAGTATTCACTAATATTATGGTGTGAATCTCCAAACACCACACACTAGCTAACAAGCAGTTTACATTTGATAAACTTTATTGTATAGTATATAACACATCAAACACTAGTAAAAGTATTTTGTATGTATAATTGTGCTCAGCCCAATAGGCTAGCAGTTAGCACCTCTGCCTTCAAATATTCAGGTATTGAAAGACTCATGGTTTCAAATCCCACAGAAAAATCCTAAAAGATTGCATTGGTGGGAAAAGGAGGAGAATGCCAATTAGCCAAAGCAACACAAATATACGTGTATATATATTTACTGAAAATAGGTGATTGCCAAGTAGCCAATGCAGTTTAATGTGAAAGTTTTTATTGTATTAACTCTTTAAATGCATGCAATGGTATGTAAGTATTCAATTATATTATGATGTGACATTCCAAACACCACACACTAGCTAAAGGGCAGTTTACATTTCTTTGTTTGTTTATTTTAATTCACTTGTGCACTGAAAAAATAAACACAGCTGGTGGATGGTAGGTTGGCTGTTGTTTGAACCCATACCATGAGTGGTGTGGAGATATCCAAGCAGACCACTAAGCCATTGTGCTAAGTACAAGACCTGCATAATAGTGTAGTATTATTAAAGAATGAACATAAATAATTACTGCTTTATAGTCAACTAAATTAATAAATAATAAATCAAAAACATGAAAAAAACAACATACAACAAATAGGTAACCTAAATGATTAATACATGTAACTTTACAGAATAGCAGACATTACTATGTAATAATTATTCAGAACTGCATTTCTTAGCAAAAGAAGGAAAAAAAAACTAGGAATACTAATTGCAATATAAATCAATAGATGCACGGGAGCTAGAGCACATCTCTGATAAAAAATGTTTCTTTCACATACATGGATCATGGCTACAGTACAGTGCTATATAACAACTTGATAAGAATTGGCATTTGTATATACGCGGAAGCGCTAATTAGCGGCAATTTAGAATTTACAAACGTTTGTTCTCCGCTTATATCGCTGATTTTCATGCGCAAATTCACCGTTTTGTTTCCATTTGGCTAAAATGGGCTCTATTATTTGCCATAGTGCCCAGTACTTCCTGGAGTTATAGTAAATGACCCCCTATGTGTTGGTACTCAATTGATTTAATGTGAGTAGTATAGTCATTCATCATGGCACTCTCCCATTCATTTGCAGAGAATTGCAGAGAATTACATATATATATATATATATATATATATATATATATATATATATATATATATATATATATATATATATATATATATATTTATATTATTTTTTTCCCTTTCTATCATTTTTTTTCCCTTTTTTGAATGAATCCACACAAGAATAACCTTTTATTATGCAGAAATATTTTATTGCATCAAACTCCTGATGAGTGGACATTAATACTGTCCATGAAACGCGTTGAGCTCCATGGATGCTACACAATTGGTTTCATTATATTTTTTTTTTTCATAAAGATTTTTATTCATTATGAAGAAGAAAACATACAGCTCAAACATAAAGTCACATAGCAGTAGTACACAAAGGCATTTAGAAAAGTACCCATTAAGAGATACAACAGGAGAGAGCAAACTACAGAGCCATGACCAGGAGTGCAATGAAAAGATATCAAATATAAAATTACAGCTGCAAAATTCACTTCGGAGGGCAGAGGATCTCATTGTCATTTTTTCACCTCCTCCCTCATCCCATCCCCAGTCAAGGCAAGGGAAGGGAGAGCATTCTGAATATGTTCCTGGTCAAGGTCGAGCATGTAGCATGACATAGTGAAGCATACGGGGTACTAGGATAAGGGTGTCGAACCACAGGAGATAACGTCCGCACTCCACTGGTCCATTTAGAGAGCCAAAGAATCAAGAATGGAGTCAGAAAGATAGAAGGTAAAGGAAGGATGTATACAGAATTATAGGGGCAGGAGAAGAGGGAAATAGTAAGAAGTGGGAAAGGCAAAGGAGGGGTCTACAAAAGGAGGGGGAAAAGGGGGATAGGGAGATGGAGAAAAATATAGGGGAAGGGAAGGCTAGCCCGAGGGTAAGATATACCAGGGGGCGTTAATGGTTTGGATGGGAAAAGTTTGGAATAAGTCCCGGATGAGTCCGCCTGCACACCCCGCCCAACCGCTGCAGGCAGTCCGTGGCACGTCTCAGGGTCCACAGGGTGCCCTTATTGGACATATTGACGATATTTATCAGTGGTTGTAAAATGAATCCAGCAGGACCATATAAATGGAAATTTGTGCATTCTTTCTTGTGAGATGTGGATAAATTCCTCCATATCTTTTATTTTGGAAATTCTCGCAAACCATTCCCTGATCGTCGGAGCACACTTTGAATGCCAATGTTTGGGAATACAGAGCTTAGCTGCATTAACCATATGCATTGCCAAGGATTTGTGATATACTTTTCTGGAAAGGGAAGTGTGATGTAGAAGTTATTGGGCCGGGGTGAAGTCAAGAGTGAATGTGGTGACAAGTGTAATAAGATCATGAACTTTTCTCCAGAAAGGCTAAGGGTTTTTGCAGGCCCACCAGACATGTAGCATAGTGCCCACCTCTTTCTCGCAGCACCAGCAGGTGTCAGGAATGTCAGCAGAGAGTTTATGAAGGCGGGAGGGGGTCCTGTACCATCTGGTAATAACCTTAAAGCTATTTTCTTAGATTGCCACATTTAGCGAGCCCTTGTGAGTGTATTCATGGATTTTGGTCCAGTCCTCCTTTGCAAAATGTGTTTGTAAGTCTCTGTTCCATGACACTTGTGAAGGAGCTAGGGTATGAGCCAGGTTCTCAGAAAGGAGTGTGTATATAAAGGAAATCAGATGCCTTTGTGGAGATTTGTGATAGCAGAGTGCCTCAAAAGGGGTAAGTTGCCTCGTCCAACATGTCTGGTGGGCCTGGGTGTCCAAGAAGTGTCGGATTTGTCTGTAGGTCCAAAATGGAAATGAAGCCGATTGATCAGTCATTCTAATTTTGTCTAAGGAAATGGGTTTACCGTCACCGTAAAACTGTAGGGCTAGTACATCCTCAAAGGGCCAGTCTTGTTTCAGGAAGTGATTGGATTCACCAGGGGGAAAGGCAGGGTTCCCTCTTAACGTGGTTAAAGGGCCCGGGTTGGAGGTAAGAAGGCTTCCTCGTGAGACTTTATTGAATGCTAGAAGAGAGGGGTGAATGAGGGGGTGGGTCGATAAAGATTGCGGCCAGCTTTTTGGAGGCAACCAGGGTAAAAGGTGTAAGGGTCGAGACGATAAGTCCTTTTCAAGGGATACCCAGGCCTTTTTATAGGCATGGATATTCCAGTCTGCAAGTGAGGTGGCAGGTAGTGTAATATTTATTTAAGTCCGGTAATCTGATTCCGCATTTAGATTTAGGTAAAGTGAGTCGAGAATATTTAATGCGGGGGGGTGAATCTTTCCATAAAAAAGTGGAGCAAGCTTTCTGATAGTTAGAGAAGAAGCTTGGTGGCAAGAATATTGGGACAGCCTGTATCAGATACAATAGTCATTGAAGGATAATCATTTTGATCAGGGCAGAGCGACCGAACCAAGATGCGTTTAAGCTTGCCCAATCCCCAAGGTGTTTTTGTGCTTTGAGAAGAGCCGTGTGATGATTCAGAGAATACAATTCTGATATTTTCATGGGAATCTTGATGCCAAGGTAAGTAATTGCTACCTTCTCCCAGTGAAAGGGAAAAGATTCTCGGCAGTGGGATACCTCCTGAGCTGGAAGAGTGATATTGAGGGCATAGGATTAAGTGTGATTAATTTTAAGGTTTGAGATTTTGCCAAATAATGATAGGTCTTTGAGGAGATTTGGCAAGGAAGTCCGAGGTGATCTTAAAGAAAGCAAAATGTCTTTGGCAAAAGCCGCGGCTTTAAATTCTCTCTCTTTCACAGTTACCCCTTGAATATCTGGGTTGAGTCTAAGTTTACTGAGAAGGGGTTCCAGGGTCAGTAAATAAATTAATGGGGAGAGTGGGCATCCTTGGCGAGTGCCATTGCTGATTGGGAAAGCGTCCAACAGGTAGCCGTTGACTTTTACAGCCGCGGAGGGGCCAGAATAAAGGGCCATAATAGACGAGAGCATACGACTCCCCACACCCACAGCTCGGAGATCTTCCTGCATGTAGTCTCATGCCACCCTGTTGAATGCCTTCTCAATGTCAAGTGAGAGAAAAAAACCTTGCGTTTTAGATAACACAAGCCAATGATTTAGGTTAAGGGTACGAATGGTGTTGTCCCTGGCTTCCCTGCCAGGAACAAAACCCACTTGATCCAGAGATATGAGTTCGGGCAATAGGGGGAGCAATCTGTTGGCTAGGATCTTCGCATATATTTTAATATCAACGTTTAAAAGGGAGATCGGCCTGTAATTTGCAACTATTGACGGGTCTTTGCCTTCCTTGGGAATTACGGTGATATGAGTAGTAAGCATCCTGTCCAGTCTCACTTGGGGATCTGAGAGAGTATTATGAGTAGCCAGGAGTCTGGGGAAGAGTGCCTCAGAGAAAGATTTATAGTACTGAAGGGTGAAGCCATCTGGGCCCGGGCTTTTGCCTACTTTCATTTGTTTGACAGCAGTCTCTAATTCAGTAATGGATAATTTGCTTTCAAGGTCGAGTGACTGTTAGGAGGTTATGGGGTTTGAGCTATGTCTGGCAAGGAAGTCTTTAATAAGTTCAGTGCGTGTTTCAGGGGTGGTTTGGGAAACATGGTCGGCCTGTAAGTTATATAGCTTTGAATAGAAGCTTTCAAATTCTTTGGCAATTTCCTCATTCTTGACCAGGAGATCTCCCTTATTATTGCGTATAGAGTGAATCGTAGAGAACAATTTGGAGGTTTGAACTGAGCGCGCTAAGAGGCATCCACACTTGTTACCATGTTCATAGAAGATCCTCTGGCCAAGAATGTATCATCTTTTAGTGTGTTTATCCAGCTCCTCTAAAAGAAGAGCGCGGGAATGCATTAATTCCTGGAGAGTAGATTGGGCCTGTGTCTGTTTGTGGGTTGTTTTGAGGGTTTTAATAGATTTAAGCAGATTGGTGATGGTCTCTTGTAATCTCTTAGATTTCACAGCTAGGGCTAATAATTCGCCTCGGATCACGCATTTATGGGCCTCCCATAAGCCGATTTGAGATATTTCTGGGCTCAAATTTTCCTCAAAGTATTGGTAAATATGGGTACAAATATAGTTAATGGAGGAGGGGTCTTTGAGTAGAGAAGTGTTTAAACGCCAAGTTTTCGTCTTAGTGTCAGTTTCCGGAAAGGATAGTGTTACCGTGATCGGGTGGTGGTCCGATAAGAACATGGTGGATTGTTGTAGACATGGTAAGTCTGTCTGGGAGAGGAAAAAGTAGTCAATCCTAGAATATTTTTGGTGCGGGGCCGAGTAGAAGGTATAATCCTTAACTGAAGGAGCCAATGTGTGCAATGCGTCATGTAAAGTGAGTTGCTGCAGTTGCATTTTGAACTGGCGTAGAGCTTTGTATGTTAAGGTGGAGGTCCCTGTAGAGGAGTCTAACACAGGGTTCAAGGGGATATTGAAGTCACCTCCTGTGAGAACCAACCCCCCCTGGAATGAGGCTAGTAGGTCACATACTCTTTAAAGAAAGTGACTTGGTGGTCATTTGGGCTATATATATATATTAGCTAATGTTATCGGCTTAGAAGCATAGGTACCCTTGAGAAAGATGAATCTACCTTCTGGGTCGATAAGAGAGTCCGTGAGGTGGAAATTTGAATGCTTAGAAATTAATATGGAAACACCCTTGGTCTTGGTCTTGGGGTTTGTGCCATGAAATGCCGTTCTGTAGATGTGATTAGATAATTTGGGAATGGCGTTCAAGCGGAAGTGGGTCTCTTGTAAACGAAATGTGTGCTCTGTGTTTGGAGAGGGATGATAGAACTTGAGACCTTTTTTCTGGTAGGTTAAGGCCCTTCTCATTGAGGGAAATGCACTTCAATGTCAGGGATGATCTGGCAGCCTGGTTAGACTTCATGGTCGCTCAAGAATAAAGGGATTGGGCTGAAGATAAAGAGTTGTATTGGGCAAGTTAGAAAGAGCCAAAGAAGTTGCAGCGGGTGGGGGCGGAGCCAAACAAGGAAAGAAAAGAGCAACTAGATAGAGTTGGGAGGAAGGGGATGGTAGGCGTGGACAGTAGAATAGATCAAAACAGGAGGGGAAGAAGAGAAAAGGAAAACAAGTATGAGAGCAGGATGTGGAAAAGAAAGAAAAGAGAAGGTGAAAAAAGAAGGATAAGTAAAAAGAAGAGAGAAAATATAGGAGGAGATAGAACAATTCAGAGGTGGAGGTAGATACTCTAATCCACCTAAAGAGAGGAAAATCTGGAATGTCAGCCAATGTCCCGTCAGGACTGCTGTGGGGGATAAGAGAAAGGACGGGTCTCCCAATATGTATGTAACCCGGGGATAAGGATTAAGATTATGTTTAGGATACACAGAAGGTGCATTCCGCTATAGGAAGAGAGGGAGCCTGCTAAAAGCAAGAAACAATGTGCCATGTTAAGTCTATCAATTAAACGTATAAACATCAATTAACATTATTAAACAAGGTTACACCCGTATGACAAAATATCATCACGGATATTCCTTAAGCAAATAACATGCTGCCAGTAGGGATGAGGTTCGTGTTTGAGTCAAACCCATGTTCATCTCGAACATCGGCTGTTCGATCATGCACCGAATTGCGAACGATATGGGCCGTTCGCGCCAAATTCATGTGGCGCGTCATGGCCCACAATTCACTGCGGCATTGCAGTGCATTGCTGGCTGATGATTAACCAAGCATGCACTATGACCATGCTTGGCCAATCACAGCGCCGTCTGTAGAGAGAGCTGTAATTGGCCAAAGCCAAGGTGGTTTTGGCCAATTATGGCTCAGGGGGTTTAGAACACGCCCCACACTATATAAGGCCGCCTGCATGGTGGCCCTGTGTAGTGTGTTCCGGCTTGAGAGAGACAGTGTCAGTTGATTAAAGCTACAAGTTAGTTTAGTGTGACCTCTGCACAGTGTTCAGCTAAAGCTACAAGTTAGTGTAGTGCATCCTCTGAACAGTGTTCAGCTAAAGCTACAAGTTAGTGTAGCGCACAGTGTTCAGCTAAAGCTATAAGTTAGTGTAGTGCGTCCTCCTCACAGTGTTCAGCTAAAGCTACAAGTTAGTGTATTGCGTCCTCCTCACCGTGTTCAGCTAAAGCTACAAGTTAGTGTAGTGTGACCTCTGCACAGTGTTCAGCTAAAGCTACAAGTTAGTGTAGTGAAGTTAGTGTAGTGCGTCCTCTGAAAAGTGTTCAGCTAAAGCTACAAGTTAGTGTAGTGCACAGTGTTCAGCTAAAGCTATAAGTTAGTGTAGTGCCTCCTCCTCACAGTGTTCAGCTAAAGCTACAAGTTAGTGTAGTGCGTCCTCCTCACAGTGTTCAGCTAAAGCTACAAGTTAGTGTAGTGCGTCCTCCTCACAGTGTTCAGCTAAAGCTACAAGTTAGTTTAGTGTGACCTCTGCACAGTGTTCAGCTAAAGCTACCTGTAGAAGGTTGGTGGTGTTTTCCTGATCCTATCACTACCGCAGGCAGCTAAATTATGTACACGTTAGTGTAGTGCGACCTCTGCACAGTGTTCAGTTAAAGCTACCTGTAGAAGGTTGGTGGTGTTCCCATACTACAGGCAGGCAGTTGATTTTGCTATCTGCAGTATCAGTATATATATATATATATATATATATATATATATATATATATATATATATATATATATATATATATATATATATATATATCCCAGCTTAGTGCAGCTACAGGTCATTAGTATGTCTGTCAGGCCAACAAGGAGAGGCAGACAGTCACAAGCCAATAAAAGAGGGCAAACAGGCTCTGTGTCTAGAGGCAACAGTGCTGGTCATGGAGATGGTGCATCCTCATCAGCACGCACGTGGCCGTGGGACACGCTTGGCCTTTTTTCGGCAGCTGGCCGTGTTGAGCCGCAACATGCAGAAGACTTGGTCGAGTGGATGACCAAGCCGTCCTCATCCTCCTCATCCTCTCTCACCCATGCTCAGGGTACTTTGTCTGGCAAAGCAACTGCCAATGCGGCCTCTTCCCTCGGCTCAATGGCATCAGTGACTCCTTCCCTAGCTCCACCATGTCCTCCTGAGGAGTCCCTTGAACTGTTTGACCACAGTGTTGGGTACATGCTCCAGGAGGATTCCCAGCGTTTAGAAGGCTATGATGATGATACTGAGCTAGATGAAGGCAGTAACGTGAGCACGGACAGAGGGGGTGCACAAGAAGGACAGCAATCTGGCAATCATGCTCCCCCTGCTGCAGCATACTGCCAGGTTTGCTCCAGTGATGAGGAGGGAGAGGATGATGAGGTCACTGACTCAACGTGGGTGCCTGATAGGAGAGAGGAGGAGGAGGAGGAGGAGGAGGCACATCACCAACGAGGCAGGATGCCCTCCAGGGGCCAGCCTAAGGGCAGCACACTGACTGCATCACACTGCAAAGCTCCGCATGTGCAGGGCACTGCTGTCTCTGCTCGTTATTCTAAAAGTTCTTTGGTGTGGGCCTTTTTTGAGATGAGTGCATCAGATCGCACCACTGCAATTTGCAACATATGTCTCAAACCTATCTGGCATGACCAAAACATCTCCCGCTTGGGCACCACATGCTTGACCAGACATGTGTTGACCTGCCATGCAGTTTGCAAGCGTATCTAAAAGACCCACACCAAAGAACAAAGAGGACCTCTCCTTGCTCCTCATCAGCTGAGATCTCCAACCCCACTATACCTTCAGTCCTCTCTGAGACTTGCACAGAGAGGAATGAACTTGTAGAATTAGGTGTGTCACAGCCAAGTACTTGTGGGCAATCTGATTTTGGTACACCGACGTCAGATTGTACCAGGCAAATTTCCCTGCCCGAGCTGCTGCACCGCCGAAAGAAGTTCACTCCCAGCCATCCACATGCCCAGCGGTTGAATGCTAGCTTGGCAAAATTGCTAGCACTTCAACTGCTACCTTTTCAGTTGGTAGACTCTGCCCCCTTCCGTGAGTTTGTGGAATGTGCGGTTCCTCAGTGGCAGGTACCCAAATGCCACTTTTTCTCACAGAAGGCGATTCCGGCTCTCTACCGGCATGTGGAAGGCAATGTCCATGCCTCACTGGACAGGGTGGTCAGCGGTAAGGTGCATATTACCGCTGACTCATGGTCCAGCAGGCATGGACAGGGACATTACCTAAGTTTCACGGCGCATTGGGTGACTCTTCTGGCAGCTGGGAAGGATGCAGGACAAGGTGCAGTAGTGTTGGAGGTTGTTCCACCACCATGCCGCCAAAATGCCACTACTAATGATTCTGACACACCTCTCTCCTCCACCCCCTCCTCTTCTTCTTCCTCCATGGCCTCTTCCTGTGCTTTGTCCTCGGAACCAGCGGTGCTCCGTAGGCGTTCAAGGGGCTACGCAAGTACGTAGGCCAAAAGATGCCATGTGGTGCTTGAGCTGGTGTGCTTGGGGGACAGGAGCCACACTGGGGCAGAGGTTCTGTCAACTCTGCAGGGGCAGGTTCAGAGGTGGTTGATGCCACGTCAACTTAAGGCAGGAATGGTGGTTTGCGACAATGGCACCAACCTCCTCTCATGCCCTCCGACAGGGACAACTGACCCATGTGCCTTGTTTGGCTCACATCCTTAACTTGGTGGTGCAGTGGTTCTTGGACAGGTACCCAGGCTTACAGGATTTCCTGAGGCAGGCCAGGAAAGTCTGTGTGCATTTCCGCCAGTCATATAATGCCAGTGCTCAGCTGGCAGACCTCCAAAAGGAATTTAACCTGCCCAAGAACCGCCTAATCTGTGACATGCCCACCAGGTGGAACTCAACGTTGGCCATGCTGCAGCGGCTGCACACGCAGCAGACGGCCATCAATGAGTACCTGTGCGACTATGGCACCAGGACAGGGTCAGAGGAGCTTGTTTTTTTTCCCACACCAGTGGGCCATGATCAGGGATGCATGCACTGTCCTGTCACCATTTGAGGAGGCCACGAGGATGGTGAGCAGTTACAGTGCATGCAACAGTGACACTGTCCCCCTTGTCCACCTGTTGGAGCACATGCTGCATGGAATAATGGACAGGGCACTTGAGGCAGAGCAGAGGCAGGAAGAGGAGGACTTCCTTAGCTCTCAAGGCCCCCTTTATCCAGACAGTGTTCCTGCGTGCCCGCTGATCACACAGGAAGAGGAGGAGGATTCTGTCAGTATGGAGGTGGAGCCTGGCACTCAGCATCAGCAGCAGTCTTTAAGGGATCAGTCCCAAGAAACACATGGACTTGTACGTGGCTGGGAGGAGGTGGCTGCGGACCATGTCGTCCTTAGTGACCCAGAGGACTCTGGACCAAATGCCTCAGCAAACCTACGCTGCATGGCCTCCCTGATCCTGCAAAGCCTGCGTAAGGATCCTCGTATTCGTGGTATCAAGGAGAAGGACCAATACTGGCTGGCGACCCTCCTTGATCCATGTTACAAGGGTAAGGTTGCAGACCTTATCTTGCCGTCGCAGAGGGAGCAGAGGATGAAACATCTTCGGGAGGCCTTGCAGAAAGGTCTGTGCAACGTGTTCCCAGAGACTGGGAGGTTACAAACTCCTGTTTCTGGACAACGTGTTGCTGAGGCTTCAGTCAGTCAAAGAAGGAGTGGTGGAGAAGGTGGCCGTCTGACCGATGCATTCAGACAATTTTTTAGTCTGCAGCCCCAAGGTATGATCGGTTCCAGCAACCATCGCCAGCGTCTGTTTTACATGGTGCAGGAATACCTAGGGGCAAGATCTGACTTGGACACCTTTCCCACCGAAAATCCTCTGGGTTACTGGGTGTTGAGGATGGATCACTGGCCAGAGCTTGCACAGTATGCAATTGAGCTACTGGCCTGTCCTGCATCCAGCGTTCTTTTGGAACGCACATTCAGTGCTGCTGGAGGCTTTTTAACCGATCACAGGGTGTGTCTGTCCACCGACTCGGTCGATCGACTGACCTTCATAAAAATGAATCAGTCTTGGATCACCACCAGCTACCAAGCACCTGATGCTGATGTAACCGAATAATTTTTTTTGAAATGTCAGATCCCTTCAAAGACTGCCTATGCTGATGCTGAGTGATGATCCTTTTATACTGAGTTATTATCCTCTTCCTCCTCAATGATCATGCTGATAGCTTGTAAGAACATTTTTGGTTCTGGGCGCTGCCACCAGTGCCTAATGCCCAGTTTTTAAGCCCCTGTTTAACAGGGGCATGTAATTACAATTTTGATGCAATTCTTTTCAGCAGGGCTAGTTCCTGTGCTCCAACTAGAGTATCTGTGAGGGGTTGCAGTGTTGTGCCACAAGCACCACCACCACCACCAAAGGCCCAATTTTTCAGCCCCTGTTCAACAGGGGCATGTAATTACAATTCTTGATATAATATTTCACAGCAGGGCTCGTTCCAGTGCCCACCAAGAGTAACTGTGAGGACTTACAGTGTTGTGCCACCAGCACCACCACCAAAGGCTCAATTTTTCTAGCCCTGTTCAACAGGGGCATGTAATTACAATTCTTGATCTAATATTTCACAGCAGGGCCCTGTGAGGGCTTACAGTGTTGAGGCCACAACAACACCTAAGGCCCAAATTTCTGCTGAGTATATAGGGCAGGCCCCTACTTTCAAACATCCAACTTACAAACGACTCCTACTTGCAAACGGAAGGAGACAACAGGAAGTGAGATGAAATCTACCCCATAGGAAGGGAAATTCTCTCCTGAAAGAGATAATATGGGAAAAAATGTTCTCCTTTCCACTGATGATTTATCAACAATCCTTGTTTTACTAAAACCCACAAATTTTCAAAAAACATTTGTCATTGGGAGAAAAAGTGAGGTGAAATCTTCTGAAGCACAGACAGCAAAACAAATGTAAAAGGGGTGATAACCCTTCCCTATGTTTTCCAAAAAGCTTAAAAACAGATTTTTTGGCTGGAGCTTCACTTTAAAAATATACCAGTTCAAAATTACAAACAGATTCTACTTAACAACAAACCTACAGTCCCCGTCTTGTTTGCACCGCCTGTATACTGCTGTTCAGAGTATATAGGGCCTGGGGGCCCCACTCCTTTCCTTTTTTTAATTTGGGTGCGGGGTTCCCCTTAATATCCATACAGGACCCAAAGGGCCAGGTAATGGACTGGAGGGTACCCATGCCATTTGTCTCATTGATTTTCATCCATATTGACAGGACTCGACATTACATTAAAGCCGCAAGCGGAATAAATGGCTTTTTTTCCTTTAAAAATGTCATTTTGTGCAGGGACTGTTCTAAGCAGGAGAAACACGCGCCACTTTACAGGCATACTATAGACACCCCCCAGGTATGATATTTAAAGGAATATTTCACTTTTTTTTTTACTTTAAGCATCATTAAAATCACTGCTCCCGAAAAATCGGCCGCTTTTAAAAGTGTTTTTTTGCATTGATACATGTCCCTTAAGGCAGAACCCTTTTTAGGACCATACCATGAAAATTAGCCTTTAAAATGAGCACTTTTGATTTCGAACATTCAAGTCCCATAGACGGCAATGGGGTTCTCACATTCGTGCAAATTTTAGGTCCATTCGCAGGTTCTGGTGCGAACCGGGGGGGGAGGTGTTCGGCTCATCCATAGCTGCCAGTAAACAGGTAAAACTAAAGTAACACACTTGGCAAATATATTCAATCCTAACCTCTGTGTGCAGGGATGGGGAAGGTTAAGATTTGAGGGGGAGAGAAAGTGGAAAGGGAAGAGTAAAGGGGGGGTAAGGTTGGAGGATAGGTGGAATGGGAGGAGGGAGCGAGTAGTAAGGGGGAGAGGAGTGGGGAGGGGAGCAGAGTGATATAAGGGCATAGTGAGAAAAGGGGGGGAAAGAGGAAAGTGGGAGGAGGGGGATGGAGGGTAGAGTGGGAAAGTGGGGGGGGGAGAGAGGGGGGACAGGAGGGTGGACTGTGAAAAGTTGGGGAGGAAAAAGGATCAGGAGGGAGGATAGCGGAAAAAGTCCATCTAACCCCTGTTGTGGAAGGACTTCGATGAATAAATTATACAATCTTAGTCTAGACGTCTAATGGAAAAGATGTGCCAAATCCTGTTAGGCCATTATATATAATAATACGATGGCATACGGAAGTTGATTAAATCCACGCCCGAAGACCAGGGGGGGGGTCGAGCCTTGGTAGAAAGTGGTAAGTGCCAATATCTGGAGACAAGTAGGAATGCACTTAAGGCGCTGCAAACCTATCAAACAATTCTATGGGGGTAAGACATCAGGTGGGAGTAGTTTATATGGTGCAACTGTATCAACAAACCTTATTTATGCAGTGGTTTACAATGCGCTGGAGAAAGTTGGAGATCGAGATTTTCCTAAGCAAGGAAGTAAGGAATTTACTGCCACCAAATTAGTTTTGATTTCCAATGACAATACAGCAAGGGCAGAAGGTTTAATTGAAGGAAAGATGAAAAAAATATTGAAGGTCCTCTTTTAATGTATTTATTTTTATATCTATATATTTATTGGGTCATTTTGTTTTGGGAGGGGGAGGCAGGAGAGAACTGTGGGTTGGAAGGTAGCTAAGTATGAAACTAGGTTAGTATAGGGACTGGTGGCCAGTTTTACTCAAATCTATATGTTAACAGAGTTAATATCTCTTTAATAAGATTTGGCAAATGAGAGTTCTTGGCCATTAATGACAGTCTAGTACAGGAAAAAAAAAAAAAAAAATTATGTAAGCTTTAACATAGTCCCATATACAGACAGTAGGGAAGAAAAATCAAAAGACAAACTTTTAAATTCCATATTTATCATTGAACTGTGCTTGAGGGACCCATTCTGGTATCTGGTGTTCCAAAGACTTCTCCCTACTTCACCTTCCTAATCCCTCAAGTGTTTGGACTGAAATAGGCCTCTCCTACATTGGTTTGCATGAGGTAACTCTGATTGATGGGCCTATCTATTCAATTTATTCAAATCTGACTCATCTCTTCAGGATTGGACCATTCCCTATTCCCGATAGTTAACATAAGCCACTCCCTTTGAGGCAAATCCTTAGCACCACCTTTTTTGCAGGGAAAATTAAGTATACACAAGTTCACACCCTTTTTGGAGGGAAAATTACATATTCATTAACCACTTGCTGACCGGGCCATAGCCGAAAGATGGCTACAGCACGGTCGACTAGTTCTGGGTGGACGTCCGTGGGACGTCATTCCAGGATGTTGCTCCCACGCACCCCCTGGGGCCCGCACCCGGGAACATCCGTGATCGGATCTGGCGCGTCATGGATCACGGTAAATAGCCACTGATCACGGCCGTTTACCACGTGATCGCTCCGTCAAATGACGGAGCGATCACTTGTAAACAAACCACAAACCGGCGTCACGTCATGATGCCGGTTCCTCCCTCCCCTCTGTGTACCGATCGGTACAGTGCGAGGGGAGAGGGGGAGAGATTGCAGCAGTGCTGTGGGCACTAAACATCCAGCCCAATGTAAATAATCTGCAATACTGTGCAAAACTGCAATACTCTGCAAAACTGCAATACTTTGCAACACTGTGCAATACTCTGCCAATACTCTTCAACACTGCAAAACTCTGCCAATACTCGCCAATACTCTGCCAATACTCTGCCAATACTCGCCAATACTCTACCAATACTCTACCAATACTCGCCAATACTCTGCCAATACTCTGCAATAAATTTTAACAGAAACAAAGAATTTTTTTTTTTTTTAATCCAATTTTCAGTCTTTTTTGATTTATAGCACAAAAAATTAAAAACCCAGCGATGATTAAATACCACCAAAAGAAAGCTTTATTTGTGTGAAAAAACAAAAATTTCATATGGGTACAATGGTGCATGACTGAGTAATTGTCATTCAAAGTGTGAGAGCACTAAAAGCTGAAAATTGGTCTGGTTAGGAAGGGGGTTTAAGTGCTCAGTGGTCAAGTGATTAAAATATGCCTACCTTATTGCATATCTAAATAAGGGAATCCTTTGAAGTGGATATATGTAAAACAAAGATGTTTGGGTCCCCATGTTAAGATAAATTAACTCAGGCACCAAATTGTCTGTGAAAAGCTTTCTAACATACAGTAGTAAGTATTAGAAACAATTATATTGACAAACAATTACCCTATATCCTCAGAAACATTTCATAATAAATATTACTCACATTGATCAAACTAAAATATATTAATAATTGCATTGTTCTGTAATTACAAATATCTGTGATCAGATATTTCACATAAATCATCATACTCTAACACCAGCACTATTTAAATAGGAATCAAAATTATTAAAAAGATTCTGTGCTGAGAGGAATATGGAACCAGCAGTAACAGTAGCACCACCATCTAGCAAGAACAGTGAGTACTCTTAATTGTGGAAATATATGCTTCATCACATATGGCAGCTAATATGTGTGTGCCATTACGGGATGTGGAAGCCATCTGATGTCTTTTTGGATAAGATGTTTGGAGCAGAGCAGGGTATGTTCTGCAAGCTCTAGCCATTGGTAAAAATTAGGCACTCAGTAGTCCATGGGATCTTTCTTCACTTCTGAGGCTGTTATGGACAAGCCATGCCTGTGAGTTCTACCTGGACCCAGACCTTCCCTCTGCTGCCTGAAGAAAGTTTGGAACACCTCTATTGGACTTCCCTGCTGGTGGGTGTTCTACTGCTGTTGTCTGCTCGTCTGTGCTGGGTAGCAGAGCTATGGCAGATAGCAGGAATATCCCTGCCACTATTGGGAAATGCTTTGTACAAGTACCTTTAGAAGTAATGCCTTGTAAAGTAATGTTTGTCTTCCTCTCATATGGTTGAATGCTACTGGCCTTTTCCAATGTATAGTATGGTTCTGAGGGTGGAAGGAAACCATTGGAGGGGTCTTTACCAAAAATGAATGCAACACAAAATCACACCGCTCTAAACAGAAAAGCCAAATGATGAGATGGTCCAGGTGCTCTGGCTCAGGATGTCCCTCCTACATCCAGAAACTAACCACAAAAGTACATAGAGGAGCCGGCACTACTGGAAATTCAGTCTTCAATTTTATTGTTGTTTTATGATAATGATAAAAAGAACACGCAGACGCATTTCGGCACGCAGGCCTTGTTCACAGCTGTGAACAAGGCCTGCATGCCGAAACACGTTTGCGTGTTCTTTTTATCATGGTCATATGACAAAAATAAAATTGAAGACTGAATTTCCAATGGTGCTGACTCTTCCATGTACTTTTACCAAAAATGATACTGGTCATAGATCAGAGGTCCTTGTAATTTTTGTGGTTGTCTCTAATAGTAAACAAACACATTTTTTTCTGTATCGCTTTTGTTTTATTCATTTATTTGTTTTATATTTATCTATTAATGTATTTAATTGGTAGTACCTACCAGCAATGAATGCTACCTAGGGCCAAGCTTTCTCACTGAAGGTTGGCTGCTGCAGAGGCCTGGGCATTATGACCTAGCCCACCAAGTGTTCCTGCCAACCGCATAGTTATTAGGTTTGAGCCTTTCCAAATCAAAAACATGATATTTGGGGAGAATTACACTTTTACCAAAACTCAAACAGCCACTTTGCAATAGTCTGGTTACTAGTCTCAAATTACCTTTTTTATCTACTGCTGCTTTTCCCAATGCCCAGTCATCTTCATATTATGCAATCAAAAAATCCTTGTGTGGAACATGCCCTCATAAAGCTTAGTAATTTAATAGCTTCTTATTATTTGCATCATTTATCAAGGACCACACAATCAAAATTAGGGTAGAATTCAATTGGCTTTAAATATTGTGCATATGCTTGTTGATTTAAACACTTTTTCACATTTAAATTTAGGTTGCACTGATACCAGTATTGGTGCCGATACTAAGCATTTGCATGAGTACTTGTACTCGTACAAATGTTCTGATACCCAAACTGATACCATTGCCGTGCGATTTGATCCCATACAAAATGAATGGGTTCAAATCACACTGCAAATAATCGCAGGTGATTTTTTAATCAGAAAGGTTTTTATTGCACACAAAAAAATATACAATATACAGCTCACAGCACATGTTGTACACATCTTAGGGTTCACCTCTCGGAAATTTACAGTGACCTTTATCAACATTGCAAAAAGGTTATAAGGAACCGCCAACCCATTACTAGCAAAAGTACAACTTAATATACTACTGCCACCTATTGGTAAATCCAAAACAGAGTGTAAATCCTAAAGAATTTATGCATATGTACAGTTGGATCTAACCATGTCCTGAATATTATAATGTTGCTGTATTCTATAAGATGGACAGTGAATGGCATTAATCTTGAGGTATGAGGACAAGGTACAACAGTTACCTGACAAAGAATCTTTGAGTTCAGCTCATATAATGTTATTACCCTTTCAGACTCATCTTTAGGTTTATTGCAATTAATACTATATAATATTCTTTAACAAAACAATAAAACAATAATAAAACAATATAGCCTGACCTACAAACAAAACAGTAGCTTCCTGTGTGCTCCATACCTTTAGTGCATAGACAGTTGGTATTATGTGGCAATCAGGCTTGCATTTAACCTAAGAGTAGTCTACCTTTAATTAATTGATGTGGGGCTAGACCAGGGACGTCTAACCATGCCTGCCATATTGAGTAGAATTTTTGTGGGACCTTCCTATGTTGTTAAGCAAGTTTTTCTCTTATTAAAAGTTTGTTGACACTGTCCACCCACTGCCCCCTGGTGGGCACTCGGGGAGTAATCCACCACCGGGCAATCAGTTTCCATGCCATATACAGTAAACGTAGGACCGCTGTACGAGTAGGCGCGGGCAACATCTCATCATCTAACCCCCCAATAGACAAACCATTGGGTCTCTTGATATAGGTATCATATATACTTCCGAGATCGTATCTAAGACCTCCCTCCAATATCTGAACAGTTTGGGGCATTTCCAGACCATGTGAAAAAGGTCACCATGATCACGTTCACATTTCGGGCAGAGAGGTGAATCCCTGATTCCCCATTTATAAAGCTAAAGGGGGTTTCTGTAAGCCCTGTGTAATAAGTATAAATGAGAAAGTTTCTGGGTTGCCGACACTGATACCAGGGGAGCGTTCAAAAGGCAGAGCTCCCAGCTATCCCCGTCAATCCTTCCTATATCCTCCTCCCATCGTTGTCTACATGGTAGTTTAAGGGGATCCTGTATCTGGGAAAGGAGGGTATTGTAGCATCTGGAGATCATACCTTTCTTGACATCATCCATAAGAATATTATGTATGATCGCATGGTCTGTTTGTTGAAGCGTTACAGTTCTTTTCTGAATTTGTATGGCATGGCGTAACTGTAGATATTTATAAAATTTATTGTGTGGGATCCCAAACTCTACTTGAATCTGATTAAATGATTTGAAAGTATTGTCATGATATAGTTGTGAAATATAATTAATGCCTGCATCTTCCCAATTCTTAAATCCTTTGAGTTTTTGTATTTCTTTGAATTGTCTGTTGTGCCAAAGGGGTGTATGAGTTAGGAAACCTGTTATACCTAGCAGTTTTTTAACAAAGGACCACAACATGATCAGTAATTTGATCATAGGGGCTTCCGGGTCTAAATGCAAGTATCCTGCCTCCAGATCTGCTAATGCTGAAGAGTTTCCTCCTTCTATGGCTAAAAGTCTACGGATCGGATCATTTGGGTCTAGTAGTCCCCATCCTCCCAGTTGCTG
Source organism: Aquarana catesbeiana (assembly GCF_042186555.1). Taxonomy (NCBI): domain Eukaryota; kingdom Metazoa; phylum Chordata; class Amphibia; order Anura; family Ranidae; genus Aquarana; species Aquarana catesbeiana. Next base: position 183,604,049 of record NC_133331.1, on the reverse strand, counting down.
TAATTGGGATGCCAGGTAGTATGTCCTGAGATGAGGAACCGCAAGCCCTCCTTCTTCCTTACTATATTGTAGCGTTGACAGTCTTATGCCCCGTACACATGGTCGGACTTTGTTCGGACATTCCGACAACAAAATCCTAGGATGTTGGCTCAAACTTGTCTTGCGTACACACGGTTGCACAAAGTTGTCGGAATTTCCAATCGTCAACAACGCGGTGACGTCAACCACGTACGACGAGACTAGAAAAGGCCAGTTTAGAACCAAGCGCGGCACCCTTTGGGCTCCTTTTGCTAATCTCGTGTTAGTAAAAGTTTGGTGAGAGACGATTCGCGCTTTTTCAGACTCGTGGCTTTCAGATCGTTTTCTGACGTTCAGTTTGTGCTTGTGGGTTTGTATCTGCTCTTCAGTGCGTGCAAGCAAGCTACGCGTGACTTGTCATTGTGTTCTTGTTTGTTCGTTACTGTTTTTCAGGTCGCTCTTCACAGGCCTTGCTGTTCTTCAGTGCGTTCTGTTACTTCGTTCTGAGCAGCTGACCGTTTCCTAGCCATGTTGCGTATACATACTCCTCGTAGAGTTCGTACTGTGCGGGGGCTTGGTGTTGGGGTCCTGACCTTGACAGGGGTCCTGACCTTGACACAAGTCCAGTCCATGAACAGGTTGGGGAGGAGTTCATGGACCAAGAATTGGTTGCTTCAGCGTGACCAGTTCTCTCATATGCCTTTGCTCCGTGAGATCCGTGAGAATAATCCTGATGATTTCAGGAACTTTCTCCGGATGACGGACCCCGTAAGGACTATATTAAGGTAAGATTTTAATCCTTTAATATCACATTTTATTGTATTTAATGTTTGCTATGATATTGTATTTCTTTCCTAATTCCCTAATTACCATGATTGTAATATGCTGTGAATGTCCCCTTTGTTCTCATTCATGCTGGTTTTTTATGTAATTATTTTTTTAGTCCTTCATACATATCTGCCTTCACTTACCTCCCCAACATGCTTTCCTGGCCCTATATTCACCTCATGTAGTCACTTAACAATGTATTTTATCAGCTTTATAGTAGTGCTTTACCCCAAACACCCCCTAAAATGTTTAGAAATGTGATTTGTGCTTTAAATTCAGGCAGAGTGCCAGAGGCTTTTTTTATGGTGTCCCCAAATCATTTTTCTAAACCCTCCCTCCTCCAACTGCTAAGTCAGCTGATCCCAATTCTCTATCTATCCTCAATCATCTATCTGCTGACTTTGCCAAACCCATACACACTATACCCATCTCTTTACTGGTCAGATTTATGGATGAATTCCCCAAAGCATGTAGTGCAAGGGCCTGCCTGTATACTTTCCAATGGTACTGTTTAAAGTTTTTGTATTCTATTATTATCTTGATAGGTAATAGCAGAATGTCCGAATGTCCTCAAATGTGTACAGTGTGTATTTATATCTTTGTATTATGACACTTCTTACCTGTCCAGTGGGCTGCCAATAGTGTAACCAAGGAGGGGCTGTTCCAAGTAATACCTTGTATTTAGGCATTCATCTCACAATGAAGTGAAGAGGGTTACCTGTCCAAGATTCCCCCCCCTATAATGTTAGAAATGGCCCATGAGAGGGGGGGAGGGGGACTATGATAGGTGTACCTTATACTTTGGTGTTAAATTCCCCTTAATAAATGCTATCTGGAGGTTGGCCAAGAATTTTTGTGCCTAATCTGCTTGCCATGTTTATGTGCAAAAATAGTAATTTATTTTTGTTTTCCTCTACAGTTTCCTTCCACGCCACAGGAATGGCAGACTGTGGCCTTCCACTTTGCCCAGCGGTGGGACTTTCCTAACTACGGAGGGGCAATTGATGGGAAACATGTCCACATCGTCCCACCACCCAACTCAGGGTCGTACTATTTCAACTATAAGGGGTTCAATAGTATTGTGATGTTAGCGGTGGTGTCGGCTAATTACGACTTCTTGTATGTGAACGTGGGGAAGAATGGCCGGATGTCCGATGGTGGAGTCATCGCCCAGACGGAGTTCTACAGGTGTCTCCAGAATGGCAGCTTGGACTTGCCACCTCCAGAGGACAATGTGGAAGGACTCCCATTCGTCTTTGTTGCGGATGAAGCATATGCGCTGGGGACCATCTTATGCGGCCATTCCCGATGAGGACCCTCACCCCGGAACAGAGGGTTTTTAATTACCGGCTGGCCAGAGCCAGAAGAGTGGTGGAGAACACATTTGGAATCATGGCCAGCCGGTTCCGCCTATTTCTGACACCCATCCATATGGCGGAGTATAAACGTAATCATCTAATCCTGGCGTGCTGTGTTCTACATAACTTTTTACGCCAACATTCTGCCAACTATGCTGGCTCAGTTGGGCCTGAGGCCGGAATTCTACATGATACAACCCTGACGGCGCTTGAAAGTGGCTGTCCTGGCTTGCCCTCCCTGAGTGCCCGTGATGTCCGGTTAAGATACCTTGAGTTCTTTGCGGGTAGGGGGGCCATCAATATGCCAGACAATTTGTGAAGCATTGATCAAATTAAAAAAAAAGCTAATCTTTGGTGACATTTACTGGTTGTGTTTGTTTTAGGTGAAAAAGTGTGATGGACCCTCCACATAGAGAAAAAGTGAAGGCTTACCAGAAGGATTGAACTCATAAGAACGTACGTTCAATGAGTCAATCAAGCTTGTAACCCCAACGGGCAATCAAAAGGAGGAACCTCACGACTGGATGGCATCAAAACTTCAGAACATATCCAAACTTCTGACGGAACTTTAAAATGGGTGGCAAACCTTCCCACGGATCATCTCAGATGGATAGTTCATATAAGAATAAAGAAGGGGGGCCACATAGCATAATACCGTTTGGAAAAACAGATTTATTAAAATAAGTAAACAACTTACATTTCGGTAGTAAAAAAAGCGCTTCAAATAAAATTATGGCAGGCAGTGGAGTCTCCCCACTGCCTGCCATAATTTTATTTGAAGCGCTTTTTTTACTACCGAAATGTAAGTTGTTTACTTATTTTAATAAATCTGTTTTTCCAAACGGTATTATGCTATGTGGCCCCCCTTCTTTATTCTTATATGAACTATCCATCTGAGATGATCCGTGGGAAGGTTTGCCACCCATTTTAAAGTTCCGTCAGAAGTTTGGATATGTTCTGAAGTTTTGATGCCATCCAGTCGTGAGGTTCCTCCTTTTGATTGCCCGTTGGGGTTACAAGCTTGATTGACTCATTGAACGTACGTTCTTATGAGTTCAATCCTTCTGGTAAGCCTTCACTTTTTCTCTATGTGGAGGGTCCATCACACTTTTGCATGTGTTATCCACGTGGTGAATAAGGAACTATACATACTTTTGGACTAACATCAGTCCCTTTTCAGCCCTTAAAACATCGGAAGAACATCAGAGACTTTATCTATTTATCTGTTAAGCTGTCAATTTTTGCTGTTTGATATAGACGTTTTTCTTTATTTTGTATTCTTATATTTTTAAGAGTTTTTAAACCCACAGCGCTACACTTGTCTATACATTGTAATTTTGACAAAATCCTTATTTGTTGTGTGAGCTGCTTTCCCGTAGGGTAAGCGCAGGGTTACACTCTTTTCTTTTTTGTTTTAGGTGACCCTGACAGCAATGTGGGGAGTCCTGAAAATGGCGTGATTGTGTAACCTTATACAAAGCACTGTTGGGTGTTATTTACTAAAGGCGTAGACACTTTTTATACTACAAGTGCACTTAAAACTGCACTGAAACTGCACTTGTAGTGCAAAGAGGATTTGCCCTTAGGAAATAACCCCCATTTTCACAGAAAACAGCAATTACATCACCACAAAAGTGTTGTAGCGTTGACACAATAATCCACACATTCTTGATTAACAAACTTTTTAATACCTGCACAATCACATGTGCATTTAGAAAAGGTTTTTAAAACAAACCAACATGTTTGTTGTATAACAATTTTTGGGGTGGCATTATCAAAAATAGAAATGTCCATTTACGATAAAACAGGCCTGTGTAAAACCAACAAGAAAGACAAAAATCTTTAACTTACAAAGTTCACATATGGTAAAACTTGAAGGCAATATCAGACATGAGTATTTAGGAACTGTGTTTGATATTGCGTTCAGATGGGGTGAAGTCACCCCTTGAAAAGCCAAATTTGGAAGATGCACACCAATTTACGAATGTCAACATGTGCTAGCTGCCATCACGGGGGATCAAGGGACGTGTTTTGTGGGAGCAACCCCTTCCTCACCGCTACTTTATTATTGAGGAAGGGGTTGTTGCACCCCCAAAACGCGTCCATTGATCTCCCGTGATGGCAGATAGCACATGTTGGCACACTGTGTGCATCCTCCAAATTTGGCTTTTTGCAACATCGCTCAAAAATTTTTAAGATTGTAGCACACAAAAAAAGAAAGTGATTTTGTGGGGTTTTAAATTCGGCCCAAAACATCAATGATGTTATTATTTTTTTGAATAACATCATTGATTTTTTTCTTGAGGTTCTAAATTACACCCCATGATCTCCCCAATCAGGATCTGGGCACTTTCTGATGTGAAAGGATCTCGATCCATAACATCACAATCACCTAAAAAGAGAGAAACCAAACAAAAACAGGTATCAAAAATCTGCCAGCATCCATCTCTTACCTGAGTCTGTGGTTGCAGACACTCACCTGTTGTGGTGCCAATTTCCACCACATCTTCTTCCTCCTCCTGCTCAGCTTGTGTTTGGGGTATTTCCCCTTCTTCCAGAGGTGGGGGGTCTCTGGTCTCCTAGGATGAGGGGTGTCCTCCGAGTCTTTTCTCCCCTATGTAAAACAAAAATGGTATAATTAGCACACAGATATTTGATGGCAGAACTATAAATAGGAAACATTGCTTGGAAGTGGGGTACAATTGTCAATTTTAGCAGAGTTCCAAGATGTAGCTTTTTTAGTGTCCTTTGCAATAGTTTACCTGTTTTGTACAAGCTTCACAGATGGAGACCCCCCTATAGTATACACTGGAGCACCTGTGTGCCCCCCCTAATAAAAATGGTGTTCTTGTGTCCCACACTAGTGCTCCAGTGTCCAGATGTGAAAACAGCTGCTGAGTGTCCTCTCCTTACACAGAATCTAGTTTGCATTTCATTCTAGTAACAAAGCCATCTACACAACTAAATATTTTTCATACAAGTAGGCCCTAAAAAATGTAGGAAAATGCATATGGCCTAAACAATGGTGTTTTAGAGGCCGAAATAAAAATGTTTGATACGAACGAATAATGGGCCCATGAACATTAAAATTGCCATTTTAATCTGTACAACAATTAAGAAAAGCATATGGAGCAGCACGAACGTAATAAAGACAAAAAGAATAGGAACACAGCGCAACTACTTACTTTTTTGCAGAACTCTCCGGATCTTTCTGTACTGCTCGGGCTCTCTTAATTTCAGGTCCGACCACCGCTTCCTGAGCTGATCTTTCGATCGTCGTACCCTGAAATTCCGGTGCAGACTTTTGACCACTTTCGCAATGATCTTGGCCTTTCTGATATTGGGGTTGGGGTAAGGTCCATACTTTCCATCATAGTCGGCCTTCTTCAGGATGTCCACCATCTCCAACATCTCCCCAAAGGACATATTTGTGGCCTTAAATCTTCTCCTTCTGGATCGGGACGTGTCCGGATCCAGGCTTTCCTCCTCCTCCTCCTCGTTCCTGTAATTAGCACGCACCTGCTGTGTATCCGCCATGTGCTCTTCCCCCACTGCGCAGAACGAAAAGGGGCGGGGAATAGACTAGAAAGAACCTCAGGGGCAGGCGGGCGGAGTTACACGCATGCGCAGTGTGTATAAAGAGTACCACACGTGCATATTATGTACGATCTGTGACCGGAGGAAGGAGCATTGGAGGCACCGATCGTAAGAACGAAGGTAAGAGACATATTTGTGCCTATACTGCTTCTACATTGAGGCCTATATTGTAACAAGATTAGGAGAGTTTGGCCTGACATTAGGGTTTGTCTTGTGTTGTGTCTTGCAGTGAAAATGGATATCTTTCAAGATAATGACTTCATGGCAATATTCATTGACATGTTCAGGGAGCTGCCTTGTCTTTGGGAGATCAACCACCCACATTATAGAAACCAAACAAAGAGGAAGGCAGCGCTGGATCAATTGTTGGAAATTGTGAAGCAGGTGATCCCCACGGCAGACATCACATAATTGAAGATCCTAATTGGTGGCCCGAGGAGCACATATGTAAGGGAGCGCCAGAAAGTCCAGGATTCGCAGAGATCCGGAGCAGCAGATGATATCTATGTCCCCAGGATGTGGTACTATGACAGGCTGCATTTTCTGGCAGGCCAGACTGAACCCAGGTCATCCCTCTCCAGTCTTCCTTCCACGCTTCCTTCCCCTCCAGCTGAGGCTTCTGACGCCCAACCTGGGCCTTCCAGGCAGCAACATGTGGAGGAGCCCAGCTTGAGCCAGGTATAGCATTCCTCTAAATATTGCTGGTTGTTCAATCAATGATGTTAACTAGATGTTAGTTTGGAGTACTAATTTCTGATTGTGATTGATGATGCAAAAACTAAAACCATGTCCCTTTTTCATACACAGGGAAGTCTCAGCCAGGAGGTGGCCGGGCCGAGCAGGCTGCCTGATATGCCGGTCCCTCCCCTACACCTGGAAAGAGAAAGTGGCAGGAGGAGGAGTGCCCTAGAGGAGGCTGCCATAGGCCTCTTTTGGAGGGCTACAGAGGCCCTGGGAGCACCACACACCATGGAGGAGGACTTCGCTGCCATCATTGCCTGTAAAATGCAGAGGATGGAGGAGAGACAACAACTCATGTGTGAGTCCTTAATGTTGGAGGCCCTCAATAAGGGGTTGAGGGCCCAAATTACATCTGATACACACCTTTGTGAACTCGCACATGGTCCTCCTCCTCCTCCTGCAGGTCCTCCTCCTCCTTCTCCTCCAGGTCCTCCTAGTCCTCCTCCTCCTCCAGGTCCTACTCCTCCTCCTGCCACATCTCCAACAGCAGAGCCACAGCCAGGAAGGAAGCGTGGAAGGAAGACCAGAAAGTGAGGACCCTGGGTTCAGTCTGGTCGGCCAAAAGATGCAGCCTCTTGTGGTACCACAGCCTGGGGACACAGATGTCATCTGCTGCTTTCCGGATCTCTGGGACTTCTGCACCAGTCTGCCCTCCCTTACATGTGGACTCCTCAGGCCACCAATTTTGATGTTCAAGAATTGATGTCTGCCCTGGGGGTCCCAGGCTTCGCTAATTTCTGCTGTTTATCCAGCGTTGCCTCCCTCTTTGTTTGGTTCTGAGCCCTTAATAAAGGAATTTTGGTTTGAATTATACTTGCCTATGTGTGTTTTACTTCAAAAAGGACAGTTTGTTGGTGAGGATTCAGGTACATTTCAAAAATACAATGTGAAATTCACAAGGGACACCAACACCAAACAATCTCCTTGAGATTAAATAATAAAAGATATCAATGGTGTTGTGGTAACTTGACACACAAAACACACACAAAAATATTCTGGAGTAAAACTAAAAATAATATTAAACAAAGATCAGCCTTTGAAAAATACAAACATAAAATCTAAAAGAAAAATGGCTTTAAATAAAAAAAAAAAAAAAAAAAAAAATATTTATGTCAGATGTGACAAATAACAATATATTCAGGGAATCCCAATAAAAAAAAAAAGAAATAAGTTTGTGAGAAGTGTGTGTGAATATGAGCAGCAAAACCACTTAATTCTTCTCACATTATAAAGAAGAGAGTGCGCTGTATTGAACCATTTTTAACATTGCAGCGTGACGAAAGTGCTTTATCCATTGCGAACGCTTCTGAGCATGCGTGGCACTTTGTGCGTCGGAACAGGCCACACACGGTCGGAATTGACGCGATCGGATTTTGTTGTCGGAAAATTTTATAGCCTGCTCTCAAACTTTGTGTGTTGGAAAATCAGATGGAAAATGTCCGATGGAGCCCACACATGGTCGGAATGTCCGACAACACGCTCCGATCGGACATTTTCCATCGGAAAATCCGACCGTGTGTACGGGGCATAATCCTCGCTGTTTTTTTCTCCAGATTAGTTCCCTAAATTGGGTCTCAATTCTATCAAACCATCTCTTAGATATCCACACTGGGGAATTATTAAAGATATATAGCAATTGTGGTGCCCAGACCATTTTAATAAGATTAATTCTACCAACCACAGATAAGGGCAGTTTACACCATGCCTTGCACTTTTCCCGAAGTTTGTTTAGAAGGGGTACCAGATTCTGGTCAATATAAGTAGACGGATCTGAAGTCACCTGAATCCCCAGGTAGGGAAACGATCTCACCTGTTGTATCATCTCTGCACACAAGGGCAGCGGAGCGTCCAGGGGGTCAAGTGGCATCAGCACCGACTTATCCCAGTTGATGGAAAAGCCAGATAATTCCCCAAAATCTTTAATTAGGGCCATAACTGTCTGTAGAGTATCCTGTGTGTCTCCTAGATAGAGTAAAGTGTCATCTGCATACATTGACACTACATCTTTATCTATGCCTCTCTGAAAACCTGCAATTCTTGGCTCCCTCCGAATTTTTGCTGCTAATGGTTCCAGGGCCAAGGCAAACAGCAGGGGTGACAATAGGCACCCCTGTCTGATGCCTCTAAACAATGGGAAAGGTTCCGAAAGTTCCCCATTAATCCTTATCCTGGCAGTGGGTGCGGCATACAGTAGCCTGATCCAGCGAATAAAAGTGTCACCTATTCCCAGGCTTTGCAGCGTCTTCCACAGGTAAGGCCATTCGACACTGTCAAAGGCCTTAGCTGCATCTAACGAGAAGATCGTTCTGTTACTTGTATTGTCTACTGGAAGTTGTAGGTTCAGAAATAACCTTCTTATATTTTGAGCCGTGGATCTCGTGGGGATGAACCCAGACTGGTCCCCGTGTACTATCTTGTGAATTACTTTGGCTAGTCTGTTTGCCAACAGCCGGGCTAGCAATTTAATATCAGAGGTCAGCAATGATATGGGTCTATAAGAACCAGGGGAACCCGCATCTTTACCTGGTTTTAATATGACAATGATTATCGCTTCATTCATTGAATCAGGCAGGGATCCCTCCTCTAATGCCTCGGTACAAACTTTCAATAATGTAGGGAGTAAGATGTCGGCATAACACTTATAAATCCCCGCAGGGAGGCCATCCATACCTGGTGATTTATTATTTTTAGTCTGAAATAAAGCAATAGCTAATTCCTCTTCTGTCAAAGGTGCATCAAGCATGACCCTATCTTCTATTGGCAGGCTGGGGAGTTCACAATTCTTCAAAAAGTCATCTATTGCCTCGTCAGTGGGTGCCACCTTGGAGGTGTATAAATCAGCATAAAAGTCTCTGAAAACTTTAATGATGCCGGGGGTAGAGTATCTCAGGGTTCCCTGATCGTCACAGATGGCGGAGATGAGGGAGGAGGATTGCTGTGCTTGTGCCATTACTGCAAGCATGTGGCCAGTTGTTTCTCCCTCCTCAAAATGCGATTGTTGCAAAAAAAAGTTTATTCTCCGCCAGCTGCAACGCAAGTTGCCCAGACATTGATTGCGCACTTAACCACGCTCTCTTAGTGTCCCCAGTAGGGTTATTGGTATAGTTGTTCTCAGTTTCAGTGACCATGTTCCTCACCGTTACCTCCCAGGCTTTAGTATCTGTTTTGATGCGCGTTATTGTTTTAATAAGCTGGCCCCTCAGAAAGGCCTTCGCTGTATCCCACACCACCCCCAATTTGGCAGTGCCAGTATTATCTTGCAAAAAAAGCTTGAGTGAGTTCCTTATGGGGTCTGGCTCGGTAAACAGTGAAAGCCAGAAGGGGTTAAGCTTCCAGATTGGGCGCCTGGCCCTGCTTGGCAATGAGATGGTCACCCAAAATGAGGAGTGGTCAGAAATATGTCTATCTGCGTATCCTGAGTCTGAGACTAGTTGTATCATTTTATCATTTCCCAATCCCAAATCTATCCTGGACAATCCCCCATATGAAGCCGAGTAGCAAGAATATTTTTTGTCATTGGGATGTTTACACCTCCACACATCTCTCAGTCCCATCTCCCCAAGCATTTTGGCAAAGGGGGTATTACCCTCAGTTTGATGTATATTAGCCACGGATATAGGCAGTTTATCTTTAAAGCAATTTAGGAAATTGTTATAATCCCCCATCGCCAACAGAGGCACCTCTGGGTACTGAGCCATGAATCTTGCCAAATGCCCAATAATCTCCGAGGAGTATGGTGGGGGTATATATATATACTGGCCAGAATGCATCGTAAGCCCGAGATTGTACATAACAGGAATATATATCTACCTGCCGGGTCTATGCTTTTTTTGGCACAATGAAACTGGATGTCTCTCCTTATCAATATGCTTGTCCCCCTGGAGTAGGTTGAGTAAGTCGCATAAAATTGGTTCGTATACAATCACGGGCTAAAACTAGGATTTGAATCTGCTGAGAAATGGGTCTCCTGTAAGTAGACTATACCAGCATCCATTGACCTGATGTGCCATCCGTTTTACCGGATTGTCCAGTCCTCTGACATTCCACGTCAGGATAGTTTTTTTTTTATCCAAGAAAAAGTTTTTATTGAAAAACATGTACATACAGTCCAAGAAATCCACAGTTAAATTATACATAGTAGCCTAAACAGGCATAGTTCCTTAATAGAATCAAGCTTGTACAATAATATAAAGTACTTCCCACTGTTAGAGAATAAAATAGGAAATGAGATCACTGCCTCTTCCTCTTTCCAAATTCCAACCCTCTATCTGTAACCAGCAGCATCACTGAGCTCCATTCAGGACTAATTCTGGGTGCACCATGCCTTCAGCCTTTATTAAGGCGCAGTAGTCTATCCATGACCAAGTCCTCAGGGGCTAGCCCAGGAGTGCCTAGCCATGGTTCCCATAGTTTGTCAAATTTCCTTGAGCATCCCCTGTGTTGGTATATAATTTTCTCCATTCTTAATATATTTCTTAGTGCAGTAATCCATTCCTTGACTGAAGGAGACGTTTCAGATTTCCAATGTACCATGATTAGCTTACGGGCCACAAAAAGGGCTCTAGATAAAGCTTCCCTGACATGGGGTTCCCACTCTAGTTCATCTAACACATTCAAAATACAGTGTCTAGGGTCCAGTGGAATTGAGACCCCAAACACTGCGTTCAGCGTGTCCACCACCCCCTTCCAGTACACATGCAATCTGGGACATCTCCATAGCATATGTATTAAATCTCCATGCTCTCTCTTACATCTAGTACAGGCTGGGATGGAAAGAAGTCCCATATTATATTAGCCTATGAGGTGTATAATACGCTCTCAAAAGTGTATATAGTTGCGTTAGTCTTTGCGTTACATTCAGTGAGCATATGGAAACTGACTGCAAGACCTCCTCCCATTGATCCTCATCCAAGGGTCCAACATCCAACTCCCATTTCCCTTTCACTGTCAAAGGATGTTTTAGAAGGTATTTGTGGAGTAAGGTGCTATAGCTCTGGGAAATGAATCCTTTAGAGGTCTCTGCCCCTTTAAGCAAATCGACCAAAGGGTTCGAACTAGTATGCCAATCAGAGGTTTTTGACTGTGCTTCAAATGCATGTCTAAGTTGCATATAATAAAAAAGCATGGAGGTCGGAAGATTATATAGGTCCCTTAAATTGTCAAATGAACGCAATTTACCCTCAGTTATGATTTGCTTTAGGTAGAGAATGCCAAACCTCTTCCACCTCTCCGCATGTTGTAGTTTAGCAAGTTCTGGGTAGGACTCATTTCCCCATATAGGACTATACTCATTGATACCTGTCTCCTCCTGAATATACTTAGTTTTGTTCCATATTATTTGTATGAGGGCATAGGTGGGGAAACATTTCTGAGGCTTGCTAAAAGCCGCGGCCTCTAAAGCCGTGGGAACGGATTTACCCCCTATCGTATGTAACATTATATATTCTGAAGCGCTAGGGACCCTGGCAGTAGACTCCCCATCCATGGCCATGGTGCCTATTAAATGTTGTATTTGCGATGCCAAGTAATAAAGCCATGGATTTGGTAATGCAAGGCCACCTTCATCTTTAGGGCGTTGTAAATTTTCTAGTTTTATCCTTGGTGGGCGGTTCTTCCATATCAGTTCACGAAAAATGGCATTAACTATCCTGAATATCTTAAGTGGGATGACTACCGGTGAATTATGTAGTATGTATAGCAGTTGAGGCATTAGAATCATTTTAATTGGATTCACTTTGCCTGCAACCGACATACACAGAGCATTCCAGGTTTTAACTCGTAGACATGGAGGGTGGTAGGGTATTATGCTCCCTAGCAGTTAGAATACATTTAAGAGCTTAGGGAGTAATATCTCAGAATAGGTTTTATAGATTTCCATAGGGATACCGTCCCCCCCGGGGGCCTTACAGTTAGGGAATTCAGCCACCGCCTCCTGCAACTCATCAAGAGTCTAATTCTTTTCTCTGGGAGTCCATAAGCTGTGGAAATACAATGCCATCCAAGTAATTGGACAACTCCTCGGAACTATATCTGGAAGAGGAACAGTATAGCTGCTCATAGAACTCTGCCAACGTCTGCAGTACCTGATCTGGGGAGTGTACCAGTCGCCCGTCAGCCTTTTTTATGGACCCGATTGCCGGAGATCTCTTATCAGAATTAGCTATTCTAGCTAAAAGGCGTCCGGTCGTTTCCCCTTCCTCAAAAAAGGCAGTCTTAGAAAAAAAACCTCTTTTTGTCCGCCGAGGAGGTCAGCAGGTGCTCATAAGCTGATTGAGCCGACTGCCAAGCCTCCCTTGCGGAGTCAGTTGGGTCTTGGACATACTTTGCCTCAAGGGAGCAGGCATGGGATTCCAGTGTGTCCCGTAGCGCTTCAGAATGTTTCTTAATCTTGGTAACCTCATTACTAAGTATTTTCTTAAGGTGTGTTTTGAAGCCCTCCCATTCTGCAAGGGCAGACAATGAGCCCGGTTGACATGAAAAAAACTTTTTTATGTTGCCTTCTAAGTTCTCAGGGGAGGTAAAAAGCTGAAGCCAAAAGGCATTAAATTTCCACAGTACCTTAGGGAGTGTGGATTGGTGGGATACAATAAGATTTATCACCATATAGGAGTGATCAGATACACACCGAGGTTTGTACGAAATGTCTAGCACCGAGGAGAACATAGCCGGGTTTCCCACTGCCAAATCTATTCTAGATAATGAACCGTGTGATTTCGAGAAACAGGAGAACTGTTTAGCAGTGGGATTCCGGTGTCTCCATAAATCCAGCCATCCCACTTCCTGTAGCAATCTAGCCAACGGAGTTAGACTATAAGGAGCTGGGGTGCTCGGGCCCAGGTGTTTATCCAGGGCCGGAGCCAGCCAGCTGTTGAAATCGCCCACTAGCAGTAACGGGAGATCCGGCTTCCCCTCCAGAAATTCCAGGAGGAGCCGGAGTACCCGAGCATTAAACGGGGGAGGGATGTACACACAAGCCAGGACACATTTCAGAATACCAATGCGACAATGCAAAAATACAAATCTACCCTCCTGATCTATTTTTGACTCAAATTCCTGATAGTCCAGGGAGCTGTGTATCACTACACTCACCCCCGAGAAAAGGAGGTGTGGGTGGAGTGGTACGACCACCCGATCCATCTATATCTCATACAGCTTTTAGAATCAGACGTTAAATGTGTTTCCTGAAAACAGATAACCACAGGATAAAACTTTTTCAGACATGAGAAAATCATAGTGCGTTTCAGGGGAGAGTTCATGCCCCTGACATTCCAGGAGATCACCGGTGAACCTGCCATGGCAAAAACACAGTTAGCTGTGAGGGAAGGTCAGAAGGTGGCTTGCTTGCATAGAGACCACCGAGATCCTGTTGGGAGAAATTGCAGCAGGCTTGAGTGGGATCAAAATAGCAGAAGGTTAGTGGGAGTAAGATTCTTGGACTGCGGTAAGAAACAGGCTGTATAAAATAACATAGTACAACGGTGCCAACAAACAGCAGTGCAACTGCACTAAGGTATTTCCTTTTGTGATTTGACGCTCTCACTCCTGTGAGAGCCCAAGCAAAAATAAACAAAATGGGCATCCTGATGAGCCAAGCCAACGAGGTAGGCCCGTAGGGCCCAACACGGCCTAAAAACAGACCAACTAATACTTCACACATCGCAAGTCAAGTAAAGGGGGTTTCGCAGTTCAGCTCCTTTCACTTAAGAGATATGGGATGATTCCCGGCAATTGGGTAACTTGGAATAGGTCAGGTGAGTTGGTAGATTATGGTAAAAGGTGTAAAAACAAAAAATATAAACGGTATGGTAATGACTTTGTGGAGCAGAAAAGACAGCAAGAAAGAGAGAGTGTGGCATCTCAATGTGTGGACAGCACTCTTAACATCTGGGAGTATGTCCCGTTCAGTCACCCTCCACATCAGCACGGTGACGACGTAGTGCTTGTTCATTATGGTCCAACCAGGCGGCAGCCTCTCTGGCAGAGTCAAAGAATTGTGCATGTCCTTCCGCAGTTACTCGAAGCTTCGCCGGATATAGCATAGCATATGGCAGTTGCAAAGCTCTTAGGCGCCTCTTCACATCGCTGAACTTGGCTCTATTTCTTTGCACCTCGGCCGAAAAGTCTGGATAGAATGACACTCTTACGCCATTAAACTTTACATTGGCCTGTTCTCTTGCGCATCTTAGCACTGCCTCTCTGTCGCCAACATTGATCTGGGGGGAGCACCCTGTGGGGGAGGTCGCCCCGGTACTCTATGGGCCCTCTCCACTGTGAAAAATGGGGAAAAAACTTCTCGACCAAATAGTTCAACCAGCCAGCTTTCCACAAACGATGTGGGATCTCTACCCTCCGATTTCTCAGGGAGGCCGACAATACGGACATTGTTTCTGCGCAAATGATTTTCCGTGTCTTCTGCTCTGTTGTATGTATCTTGGGCCATGCGGTAAGCTGCCTTTGTTTCTCGCGCCAACGGGGGTAACTGCTCCTCCAAATCGCTCACTCTGCTCTCAACTGCAGTTGCTCTTTCTCTAACCTTTTGAAGGTCTTGTCTGAGTAGTGAGACCTCTTCCTCAGGCCCCCAAACTGCTCCTTCATATCAGTGACTGTGGCCGTGCACACATTAACAGCCTTCAAAATATCAGCCAGGGTGGGCTGCTCCAGGGTCTCTATTATCTCATCTGATGGTGGAGGGGAGGGAGGATGACTAATGTCCTCATGTAGCTGCTCAGGCATGTTGTCTGTATCAAGGCCCCAATCAGCTCACGTCAGGATAGTTAGCCAAGCTGCCATGATAATGTATTTGAATCAATGTCAAGGTCAACACATCTCTCACCAGGGCTCTGGTGATATGTACAAGCATAGCACAAGAAAAACATACCGTGTCATGCACAATACAGCTGTTAAGAATACATATAGAAATCTGCACACAGGACCCCTGCACGCAAAGTAAAGGCTGAATTTCCAATAGGCCAGGGCATAAGTATAGAAAATAAGAAATCTTGAGTTCAAAGTTAAACAGATCGTATAACATAACTTGAAGAGTCAACAGGACTCGCAGCCAATTCGACTGCAACTTTAGCATTTCCCACACAACAGGCGTGGGGGGGTAGAGCCGTGGAAACTCCCAGTTAACCAGCAGGTCAGTTCTTGCAGGGGTTTCACATCTGCTGCAAGTGTGGAGCACTGCTCTAAATACGTAAAAAGCAGAACAAACGTTTCCCCTTGTCCGCCTAAGCAGAGGATATGGATAGATGAACAGTCCATATCAAACGAAGTATTCAAAATAAAAGATCCGAGGCCCATATGCGTTGCAAACAGCAAAAAAAGGAAAGCCAAACCGTGTTAACTTATTGCAAACATGAGGCTCACCTCTCAGGCTGGCGCATCTCGTTGTGACCTGGCAGCTTTAAGGGCTCTGTCTTCCCGATCCAGCCACTGTGCCGCCATGGCAGGACAATCAAAGAAGTGAGTTTCTCCAAGTGCGACCATGCGGAGGCGGGCAGGATACAGCATTGCATAGGACAAATTGAGTTCCCGCAATCTCCTTTTGACATCCAGGAACTTTGCACGTTGTTTCTGCAGTTCAGCAAAGAAGTCGGGAAACAAGGAGATTTTGGAGTTGTCCATAACTAGTTTGCCTTCCATGGTCCTAGCTTTAGAAAGGATGGCATCTCTATCTTTGTAGTTGAGTAACTTAAAGAGAAATGCCCGCGGATGATTGCCTGGAGGTAGTGGGCGGGATGGAACCCTATGCGCTTGTTCGACCGTGAATAGCGGTGAGAAGGCCTCTTTGCCGAATGTATTGAGCAGCCACTGTTCAATAAAGGTGACCGGGTCTTTACCTTCTTCTCTTTCAGGAAAACACAAAGCGCGAATGTTGTTACGACGCATACGATTTTCCAGATCGTCAAGGCGAGCTGCGTGCTGGTCTATAAGATGGCAGTTATACTTTAGGTCTCTCTGCATGGGTGCTAAGTCGTCTTCAACCACACTCACCCTGCTCTCTATAGCGGCCGTGCGCTCTCTTAGTTTTTGCATGTCCTGCCTCACAAAGGAGATCTCAGCTTTAATTCCTTTCACTTCATCTGTCAAGGTTGAGATGGACCTATTGCAAGTAGTTACCGCTGAAAGAATGTCTCTTATGCCCCGTACACACGGTCGGATTTTCCGATGGACAATGTCCGATCGGAGCGTGTTGTCGGAAATTCCGACCGTGTGTGGGCGCCATCAGACATTTTCCATCGGATTTTCCGACACACAAAGTTGGACAGCAGGAGATAAAATTTTCCGACAACAAAATCCGATCGCGTCAATTCCGACCGTGTGTGGCCTGTTCCGACGCACAAAGTGCCACGCATGCTTAGAAGAAATTCCGACACGGGACAGCTCGTTCTGGTAAACTTAGCGTTCGCAATAGATACAGCACTTTCGTCACGCTGCAATGTAAAAAATGGTTTAATACAGCGCACTCTCTTCTTCTTTATAATGTGACAAGAATGAAGTAGTTTTGCTGCTCATATTCACACACACTTCTCACAAAGTTTTATTTGTGTTTTTTTAGTGGGATTCCCTGAATATATTGTTATTAGTTGTCACATCTGACAGTTTTATATTTTTTATGTTTTTTTTTTTTTTTGATTTTAAGCCTTTTTTTTTCTTTAATGTTTGGATTTTTCCAAGGCTGATCTTTGTTCAATGTTATTTTTATTTTTACTCCAGAATATTTTTGTGTGTGTTTTGTGTGTCAAGTTACCCCAACACCATTGATATCTTTTATTATTTAATCTCAAGGAGATTGTTTGTTGTTGGTGACCCTTGTTCATTTCACATTGTATATTTGAAATGTACCTGAATCCTCACAAACCAACTGTCATTTTTGAAGTAAAACACATAGGAGAGTATAATTCAAAACAAAAATCCTTTATTAAGGGATCAGAACCAAACAAAGAGGAAGGCAACACTGGATCAACAGCAGAAATTAGTGAAGCCTGGGACCCCCACGGCAGACATCAATTCTTAAACATCAAAATTGGTGGCCTGAGGAGTCCATATGTAAGGGAGGGCAGTCTGGTCCGGGATTCACAGAGACTCGGATAGCAGCAGATGACATCTGTGTCCGCAGGCTGTGGTACCACAAGAGGCTGCATCTTTTGGCCGACCAGACTGGATCCAGGGCAATCACTCTCTGGTCTTCCTTTCACACTTCCTTCCGGGCTGTGGCTGTGCAGTTGGAGATGTGGCAGGAGGAGGAGTAGGACCTGGAGGAGGAGTAGGACCTGCAGGAGGAGGAGGAGGACCATCCCAAAGCTGTGTGTGAGGTGTAATTTGGCCCCTCACACCTTTCGCCAGAGCCTCAGATATGAGGGCCTCACACATGGCTTTTTGGCCCTCCTCCATCCTCTGCATTTTATATGCTATGAATGCAGCAATGTTCTCCTGCCTGGTGTGTGGTGCTCCCAGGACCTCTGTAGCCCTACAAAAGAATCTGATAGCCACCTCCTCTAGGCCACTCCTCCTACTGCCACTTTCTGTTTCCAGGGGGGATGGAGGGACCTGCAGATCAGCCAGCCGGCTCGGCCCGGCCACCTCCTGGCTGAGACTTCCCTGTGTATGAAAAAGGGACATAGTTGTAATGTTTTGCATCATCAATCACAATCCTTAATTAGTACTCCCAACTAACATATAGTTCACATCATTGATTGGACAAGCAGAAATATTTAGAGGAATGCTATACCTGGCTCAATCTGGGCTCCTCCACATGCGGCCTGGAAGGCCCAGGTTGGGCGTCCGAAGCCTCAGCCGGGGGGGAAGGAAGCGTGGAAGGAAGACTGGAGAGGGATGGCCTGGGTTCAGTCTGGCCTGCCAGAAAGTGCAGCCTGTCGTAGTACAACATCCTGGGGACATAGATGTCACCTGCTGCTCCGGATCTCTGTGAATCCAGGACTTTATTGCGCTCCCTCAGATATGTGCTCCTCAGGCCACCAATGAAAATCTTTAAAAAAGTGATGTCTGCCGTGGGGATCACCTGCTTCACAATTTCACACAATTGCTCCAGTGCTGCCTTCCTCTTTGCTTGGTTCTTGTAATGGGGGTGTTTAATCTCCCACAGACAGGGCAGCTCACTTAGCATCTCTATGAAGACTGAAATGAAGTCCTTATCTTTCAGTACCATATCCATGTTCACTGCAAGACACAACACAAGACAAAGCCTAATGTCACACAAAACTCTCCTAATCTTGTTACAATATAGGCCTCAATCTAGAAGCAGTATAGGCACAAGTTTGTCTCTTACCTTCGTTCTTACGATCGCCGCGTCCAATGCTCCTTCCTCCGCTCACAGATCAAACGTAATACGCACGCGTGTTATGCTTTATATACACTGCGCATGCGTGTAACTCCGCCCGCCCCTGACGTTCTTTCTAGTGTATTCCCCGCCCCTTTTCGTTCGGCGCAGTGGGGGAAGAGCATGATGGCGGACATACAGCAGGTGCGGGATAATTGTAGCAACGAGGAGGAGGAGGAGGAAAGGGCGGATCCAGGCACGTCCCGATCCAGAAGGAGACGTTTTAAGGCCACAAATATGTCGTTTGGGGAGATGTTGGAGATGGTCGACATCATGAGGAAGTCCGACTATGACGGAAAATATGGGCCTTACCCCAACCCGAACATCCGAAAGGCCAAGATCATGGCGAAGGTGGTCAGGAGTCTAGAGCGGAATTTCGGGGTACGAAGGTCTAAAGATCAGCTCAGGAAGCGGTGGTCGGACCTGAAGTTGAGAGAGCCAGAGCAGTACCGAAAGATCCGGAGAGTGCTGCAAAAAAGTAAGTAGTTGTGCTGTGTTCCTATTCTTTCTGTCTTTATTACTTTCGTTCTGCTCCATATGCTTTTATTAGTTGTAACGTTTCAAAAGGTCAACTTTAATGTTCATGGGCACATTATTCGTTCGTATCAAACATTTTTCTTTCGGCCTCTAGAACACCATTGTTTAGGCCATATGCATTTTCACACATTTTTGGGGGCCTACTTGGATGCCAAATATTTGTTTGTGGAGATGGGTTTGTTACTAGAATGAAATGCAAACTAGATTGTGTGTAAGGAGAGGACACTGAGCAGCTGTTTTCACATCTGGACACTGGAGCACTAGTGTGGGACACAAGAACACCCTTTTTATTAGGGGGCCACACAGGTGCTCCAGTGTATACTATAGGGGGGTTACATCTGTGAAGCTTGTACCAAACAGGTAAAGTGTTGCAGCTTGACAAAGGGCAATAAAAAATATACATCTTGGGACTCTGCTAAAATAGACAATTGTACCCCACTTCCGAGCAATGTTTCCTATTTCTATAGTTCTGCCATCAAATATCTGTGTGCTAAATATACCATTTTTGTTTTACATAGGGGATAAAAGACTCGGAGGACACCCCTCATCCCAGGAGACCAGAGACCCCCCCCCCTGGAAGAAGGGGAAATACCAACCCAAGAAGCTGAGCAGGAGGAAGAAGATGTGGTGGAGATTGGCACCACAACAGGTGAGTGTCTGCGACCACAGACTCAGGTAAAAGAGATGGCTGGTGGCAGATTTTTGAGACCTTTTTTTTTGTTCTTTATCTCTTTTTAGGTGATCGTGATCCAGAACGCTTTACATCTGAAAGTGCCCAGATACTCATCGGGGAGATCATGGGGTGTAATCTCCAATTGCAAAACATCCAGCAACAAATCACTGATGTTATTAAAAAAAATAATAACATCATTGATGTTTTGGGGCGAATTTAAACCCCACAAAATCACCTGTTTTATCGTACCAACATTTTTTAAATGTTTCGAAAAGCCAAATTTGGAGGATGCACACAGTGTGCCAACATGTGCTATCTGCCATCACGGGATATCAATGGACGCGTTTTGGGGGTGCAACCCCCTCCTCAATTATAAAGTAGCGTTGAGGAAGGGCTTGCTCCCCCCAAACACTTCCCTTGATCCCCCCTGATGGCAGATAGCACATGTTGACATTCGTAAATTGGTGTGCATCTTCCAAATTTGGCTTTTCTAGGGGTGATTTCCCCCCATCTGAACGCTATATCAAACCCGGTTCCTAAATACTGATGTCTGATATAGCCTTCAGGTTTTACCTAATGTGAACTTTGTAAGTTCAAGTTTTTTGGCTTTCTGGTTGGTTTTATACAGGCCTGTTTTATCTGAAATGGATATTTTGATTTTTCATAATGCTACTGCAAACATTGTTATACAACAAACATGTTGGTTTGTTTTAAAAACCTTTGGGAAATGCACATGTGATTGTGCACGTATAAAAAAGTGCCTTACTCAAGAATGTGTGGATTATTGTCTCAACACTACAACACTTTTGGGGTGATGTAATTGCTGTTTTATGCAAAAATGGGGGTTATTTCCTAAGGGCAAATCCTCTTTGCACTACAAGTGCAGGTTCAGTGCAGTTGCAAGTGCACTTGTAGTGAAATGTGTTTTTGCATTTAGGAAGTACCAGCCAACACTGTTTTTTATAAGGTTACCCAATCACGACATTTTCTGCACTCAACACATTTCTGTCAGGGTCAGCTAAAAAAAACACAAGCAGTAAATGTCCACCAAGAATTTCTTTTGGTTGTTTTTTATTTGAAAAAGGTGTCACAGATTGTCTGGCATATTGATAGCCCCCCTACCCGCAAAGAACTCCAGGTAGTGTAACCGGACATCACGGGCATTCAGGGAGGGCAAGCCAGGACGGCCACTTTCAAGCGCCGTCAGTGTTGATGGATTAGGGATTCCGGCCTCAGGCCCAACTGAGCCAGCATAGTTGGCTGAATGTTTTCTTAAAAAATTATGGAGAACACAGCAGGCAAGTATTATATGGTTCAGTTTATACTCCGCCATATGGATGGGTGTTAGAAATAATCGGAACCGGCTGGCCAGGATTCCAAATGTGTTCTCCACCACTCTTCGGGCTCTGGCCAGCCGGTAATTAAAAACCCTCTGTTCCGGGGTGAGGGTCCTCATCGGGAATGGCCGCATCAGGTGGTCCCCCAGCGCAAATGCTTCATCAGCAACAAACACAAATGGGAGACCTTCAACATTGTCCTCTGGAGGTGGCAAGTCCAAGCTGCCATTCTGGAGACGCCTGTAGAACTCCGTCTGGGCGATCACTCCACCATCGGACATCCGGCCATTCTTCCCCACGTCCACATACAAGAACTCGTAATTAGCCGACACCACCGCCAACATCACTATACTATTAAACCCCTTGTAATTATAATAGTACGACCCCGAGTTGGGTGGTGGGACGATGTGGACGTGTTTCCCATCAATTGCCCCTCCGCAGTTAGGAAAGTCCCACCGCTGGGCAAAGTGGGAGGCCACAGTCTGCCATTCCTGTGGCGTTGAAGGAAACTGTTGAGGAAAAAAAAATAAACCTTACTATTTTTTCACAGAAACATGGCAAGCAGATTAGACACAAACATTATTGGGGCAACCTCCAGATAGTATTTACTAAGGGGAATTTAACAAGGCCAAAGTATAAGGTACACCTATCATATTCCCCCTCCCCCCCTCTCATGGGCCATTTCTAACATTATGGGGGGGGAACTCTTGGACAGGTAACCCTCTTCACTTCATTGAGAGATGAATGCCTAAATACAGGGTATTACTTGGAACAGCCCCTCCTTAGTTACACTATTGGCAGACCACTGGACAGGTAAGAAGTGTCATAATACAAAGATATAAATACACACTGTACACATTTGAGGACATTTGAACATTCTGCTATTACCTATCAAGATAATAATAGGATACAAAAACTTTAAACAGTACCATTGGAAAGTATACAGGCAGGCCCTTGCACTACATGCTTTGGGGAATTCATCCCTAAATCTGACCAGTAAAGAGGTGGGTATAGTGTGTATGGGTTTGGCAAAGTCAGCAGATAGATGATTGAGGATAGATAGAGAATTGGGATCAGCTGACTTAGCAGTTGGGGGGGGAGGGTTAAAAAAAATTTGGGGACACCACAAAAAAAAGCCTCTGGCACTTTGCCTGAATTTAAATCAAAAATAACATTTCCAAACATTTTAGGGGGTGTTTGGGGTAAAGCACTACTATGGAGCTGATAAAATACATTGTTAAGTGACTACATGAGGTGAATATAGGGGCAGGAGACACCATGCTGGGGAGGTTATTGAAGGGCAAATATGTATGAAGGACATAAAATAATAATTACCTAAAAATCCAGCATGCATGAGAACAAAGGGGACATTCACAGCATATTAAAATCATGGTAATTAGGGAATGAGGGAAGAAATACAATATATTATCAAACATTAAATACAATAAAATGGGATATAAAAGGATAAAAATCTTACCTTCATATACTCCTTCTGCAGGACCTGGATGATGGCAGAACAGGTCTCTGGGATAATGATCCCCAGAGCCTGGGGGGAGATGCCTGTCGAGAACTTCAAGTCCTGCAGACTTCTCCCTGTGGCCAAATACCGCAGGGTAGCGACCAACCTCTGCTCCGGAGTGATGGCTTGCCTCATGCAGGTATCCTGCCTGCTGATATAGGGGGGTCAGCGAAGCCAACAAACAGTGAAACACGGGGTCCGTCATCCTGAGAAAGTTCCTGAAATCATCAGGATTATTCTCACGGATCTCACGGAGCAAAGGCATATGAGAGAACTGGTCACGCTGAAGCAACCAATTCTTGGTCCATGAACTCCTCCCCACCCTGTTCATGGACTGGACTTGTGTCAAGGTCAGGACCCCAACACCAAGCCCCCGCACAGCACGAACTCTACGAGGAGTACGCATACGAAACATGGCTAGAAAACGGTCGGCTGCTCAGAACGAAGTAACAGAACGCACTGAAGAACAGCAAGGCCTGTGAAGAGCGACCTGAAAAACAGCAACGAGCAGGCAAGATCACACAGAAAACTCCGATACGAACTGACTGCACGCACTGAAGAGCAGATACAAACCCACAAGCACAAACTGAACGTCAGAAAACGATCTGAAAGTCACGAGTCTAAAAAAGAATCGTCTCTCACCAAACTTTTACTAACACGAGATTAGCAAAAGGAGCCCAAAGGGTGCCGCGCTTGGTTCTGAACCGGCCTTTTCTAGTCTCGTCGTACGTGGTGTACGTCACCGCGTTGTTGTCGATCGGAAATTCCGACAACTTTGTGCGACCGTGTGTAGGCAAAACAAGTTTGAGCCAACATCCGTCGGAAAAAATCCTAGGATTTCGTTGTCGGAATGTCCGAACAAAGTCCGACCGTGTGTACGGGGCATTAGAGTGGGCTCAGTGTGATCTAAAAGCAGGGAGGGTGCCTGAGTGACCTGGAGTGGATGTCCAGCTTTACTTACTGCAGCCCAGTCTGTAGAGGATCTGTCCACAATCCTTTAGTGGAATTGTGTTATCCATCTCCATCTGGCCCCCCTCCTCTTCACTAAGGTCAGATGTAGGGGACACCAGCTCCTTGGAAGTTTTTGTGCAATACAAGAGTCTCTGGGCTGCCTCCTTGTATTTCTCCTTCTGTGATCACTGTGGCAGGGCGCCATATTGGGCCTGAGCCGCGTGCGGGTCTCCGCTGTCCTTACCCTATCCTGGCATGCTATACGTCCTTTAGCTGGTCGATGGGGCAGAGCGGCAGGGTCTCAGGTACTGTGGGCTCCTCACCAGCACGGATGGACGGTCCGCAGGATAAAAGCACAGGATTCCCGGCGGAGCAGAGGAGATGTGCGTCCCTCTACATGCATTGCTTGGCCACGCCCCCAATCGCAGGTGATTTTAACAGGAATGCAGTGTGAATTTCTGTCCAAATTGGCCTGGGTTCACACAGGAGCAGTGTGGGAAACTGCATGCGATTTGAAATCACAATACAGTCCAATCATATGCGATTCTTTGCAGTGCAATTTGAGCCCATTCATTTTGTATGGGCTCAAATTGCACCACAAAGGTATCGATACTCACTATTGACGAGTACTTGACTGAAACTATTGGTGCTCATATTTGCTGGTAAAAAAACAGTGTCGAGGCAAACCTAGTTTACATAGCTTGGGGCATTTAAAGTGGTATGTTTTTAATTTTTAAAGCTGCCACTTAACTCTATTTTTATCAGTCCTAAGGTTTCTTCAACATCTAATTGCCTTGAGATATTTTACCATCACATGACTGAATACATGAACATCTTCATGTGTTCAAAGTTCAGGGCAGCCACAAAGTTATTCATTCTTTGTGTGAGAGTTTTACTCAAGTTTAGAGCTTTTGTAGACTCATTTGCCAAATTTCATATTAAGTGTAAGTTCACCATTAGTAACCTTTTACAAAAATCTCCCTGTGCAATTTTAGATCCCATAAATTGCTTATACCAATGGTCCTCATTTTAAAATGCTTCTCATGCTTTTCTTTAAATATAAAGCCATTGTGAGGGCCTGTCCACAGTAACTGCTGGTCTTCTAGTGGCTGCTCAAGTTCAATCTCCTCCGCCTGCAGCTCCAAATTTTGCTTACATTGCTGAATGCTTATTTAATTACTAACTATTATGCTTTCATGGGATGTAAATATTTACAGCAATTTTTTATTTTATTTTAGATTTAAAGAAGAAAAGCAAAAATACTTTAACCTGATGTCATTAAAATTATTTATGAAGTATATACTGGGGTTTTATTCTAGTAGATTAAACATTTGTATCTTTCTTTAACAGAAATTACAGAATCAATGCTCTAAATCTGCCCTTATCATCAGGTTTGTTCTCTATCTTTAATGTTGTCAACCCTCAATCAACAACATATGGGCTAAAGTCAGATAAATAAAGAGCATCCCTTTTGCTATTTTGTACTGACCTGAATAGATTTTGACAGAGGAAAGACAATAGCACAAATAGAAGTAGGAAAGAATACAACAATTTAAACATGTACATTCACATGGGACTAGTACATAGTGATTCTATAAACCAAAAAGACAGCTGAAGTAAAAGAAATGCCATTGGATCCAAATCTCTGTCCTCAAAGTGACATTAAAAGTGTTATATGCTGTAAGGAATTGAAGTTCATAAAGTGATAAGAACTTTGAGATAAAAGAGGTGGTAAGAATTACCTGCAGCGATGAATGTTCAGTGTAGAAACTTTTTTACATTGCTTATGTTTGTTGTATAGAAACTTTCCCATTATGGATCAGTTAGCTTTATCTCTTAATGGAAGTTACATATTTCTATTTTTTTAGCTGCAGTTAAGAAGAAATCTATGTAGCTGAGCCATGTTCCAGTAAATCTAATGCAGCTTTGTTCCATACACAATTCTGACGTAAGATCAGATTCTGATTGGTTGATATGTGTTATTGTACATTTAACACTTAAGCGTGAAGCCCAATTGAACTTGCTGTTTATATCAAATAATTACATCCCAGGTTCACGAAAGTAAAATGTTATAGGTCTTACAGTTAGAGTACAAAAGCCTGACTTCTGCAACCATGCTGCAAAGAAGTACCCTTGCTCTTTGTGTCGAAGAAGTGGTCTCTCTGCAAAGGTCCAACACACACTTGCAGAGTGAGTGATGGCCAGTGCTCTATAATCAGCAAAAATCATGAGCTTTGCTTATTGCAGAGCTATAGGTCTGGTTCAGCTAGGAGGAAAGGGAAAACATTTTGGATATTTACAGTACATTGAACTCTCTATCACCAAATGGTCTGAATTAGGAAACTGAAGTCTATACCATTATCAAAACTATCTGTTCTTGTACAAACAACCGGTGGTATTACCATACCATTTAAAGGGGTTGTAAACCCTCAAGGTTTTTCACCTTAATGCATTATATGCATTAAGTTAAAAAAACTCTTGTAATGCAGCTGCGTCCCAGAGCCCCCCTTTTACTTACCTGAACCTGGTCTTTCCTGCAATGGGGATGAGCACACCAGCTCCAGCCGGTGTCTTGGGTCCTGATTGGGTAGATTGATAGCAGGGCAGCCATTGGCTCCTGCTGTTGTCAATCAAATCCAAGGTCGCGGAGCCGGGGGGCAGGGCCGAGTCCTGCTGTTTGTGTCAATAGACGCAGCAGCAGGACACAGGAGTGCACCTGCACAAATGCCCCGAGGGAAAGCTCTTCTCCAACGGGGTACTCAAGAAGAGGAGGAATCAGGAGCGCTGCTGAGGGACCCCAGAAGAAGAGGATCGGGGCAACTATGTGCAAAGCCAACTGCACACAGTAGGTAAGTATGACGTGTTTGTTTGTTTTTTTTTTTTAAAATGAACCTTTAGTTACCCTTTAAGGTAAGCCTGAGAAATACATTTCAGGTCTTTAAAGAAATGGAAGATTTGTAAGCTCCATCACCCTCTTTTGGTCCCGCCTGAAAGAGGAAAAACTGTTGAATAGCAGCAGTTGAATTCAGGTAAAACTTGACAGCATGAACCACATTCAAAGTATGCAAGACCTTGTCACCCATCATCTGAAGGCTAGGACAAAAGGATGGTAGCAATATATCCAGATTAAAATGGAAAGAAGTAACCACCTTAGGCAAAAAGAATGGCTGAAGCCTTAACACCACCTTGTCCGATGGAGTACCAGGAATGGCTCCTTACTGGAAAGAACAGCCAATTCTGAAACTCTGTGAGCCAAAGTAATGGCAACCAGAAAAATAATCTTCCAGTAGGACCAAGGAATGTCTTGGTTTCAAATTTCTGAAATACAGAAGATACCATGTTGACTTCCTAAGGCATCAATAAAGTCTCAACTAGTGGAACAAAGCCTTGAAAAAAAAGCCTTCACCAAAGCAATACATCTCTGAAAGAGAATCACCAAGGCTGAAATGTATCCTTTGACTGTACTCAAGGCCAACTAATGATCTACTCCCAGGCCAGAATGCTACCAACCACATACCTTTTAAGGTTGAAACCCCTGAGCCTCACACCAATAAAAATAAGTTTCCAAGTCCTAATGTAAATCTACCTGGAAGTTGCCTTTCTAGCCTTAAATAGGGAGGGAATGACTGAATTTGAGACACCCCTGTTCTTTAGAACCTTGGTGTCCACAGCCAGATCATCAAAGTCAATAACTGTAAAGCAGGGTGGAAGATCAGACCTTGCAACAGCAGGTCTGGTCTGTCTGGAAAAGTCCAGGGTTTGTCTGAGGGCATGTTTACCATGTCAGATTCTGCAGGGGAGTCCTCCTGGGCTAAACCAAATTAATCAGAATCACTGGAATTCTTCCTATTCAAGTCCTGCAAAGCAGATGAGGTAGAAGTTGCAACAGTCGGAAGGCATATATTAGGAAGAACTGATCCCACTGTGTCACTAGAGCATCCACTACAAGCGCCTGAGGATCCCTGATCCTGGTTACATACCTGTCCTGCTTTGCATTGATCCTGGATGTTTGGCATTCCTCCACAATTCCCCAACATTGGCAGAATTCCTTGAACACCTCTAGGTAAAGAACCCACTCCCCCAGAGACAGCTGTTGATGGAGCTGGAATATAGTGTTCCACACAAGCCTTTATGAGGTTCACCTCTGCCTGGACCACCCAACTTCTGTGCTTCCTTGATGATTTACAGTATATATGTCACAGCTGTGGCATTGTCTGACCTAACACTCATAGCAAGGTCTTTCAACAACAACGCTCACCAATGAAGCACAGCCAGACAAATAGTCCTGAGTTCCAAAATATTGATGGGCAACAATCTCTCCTATGGTGACCAAGTTTCCTGAACTGAATGGTGGTCCAGAACTCCTACCCAACCTGGCTGATGTCTGTTGTCAGTACCTTCCAGGAAAGAGGAAGAAACAAACTCCCCATATGTAGAAACTCAGAGGAGACCAACCATTCCAGAGATAGTCTTATCCTCTTGTCCTATGCCACCAAGACATTCATTTAGAGGGGTCTGAAATGAAACCACTTCAAAGGAATCTACAATTTTCTTCAAACCCCATGCAAAAACATATCAAGGGATTTGCCAGAGTCTTTATCAAGTTTACCTGAGCCCTCAGGGTTAGATATTTGTCCAGAGAGTGGGATATTTTTGTCTGGGCCATGTCCAGAATTAGGCCCAGATATTCCAACCTCTTCATTCCTGTCAGGAAAGGTCTCCTCCGCTGGTAATATCAATCATTTGGCGCGCAGTACTGAGATCCACCAGCAAGTGTCTCCTGGCAGTTTGGAGCTGTCAGAAGAGCTTTTTCCTGCTGGTATTCTGTCACCTTTGGGCCACAGTACTGGCGTCCACCAGCGGAGGAATCCTAGCAGTATGGAGCAGGTATTCCCCTCTGCAGACAGGAGTCACCTGACCTTAATTAGCAGAGCTGCAGTATAAACACCCGGCAAGTGCACACTCATGTTGCCCTGGTATTTTCCTTGGGCCCTGACCTGCAGCCTGCTCCTCTGATCCTGAAACCTGATTCCTGAACCTGAACCTGAAGCCTGATTCCTGGAACCTGTTGATCCTGTTTCCTGTTTATTACCTGAACCCTGGACCCTGAGCCTTGTACCTGACCCATCCCTCCTGTGATCCATCCATCCTCTCCTGTCCTGTTTGTTTCCCTTCCCTGTTACTGATCTCCTGTTTATGACCCTGGCCTGGCTTGACTACGATTCTGGTACTCCCTTTTACTACATATGCTGGTTGTGTATTATCACTGTTTGGTTGTTTGGGTTGTTCACTCTGTATTGGTGGTGTGTTCACATGTATATGCATTTACCTTAATAAACATACCTTTACCTATTTATGTCTGGTTCACTCTGTTGCAGTCCACACAGTTCTGGTCTTATCTGGTATATCACAGAATACCAGGGCCATCCCTGACCGGAAGTGGCTGCACAGGGGAACCATTTTGATTCAGTTTGGTTGCAAACATGAATGCCGATGAGGTTATCTATTTTTCTCTGCTGGCATCTGAAAGTGGTGATTATTGCCGCCAGGCTCTGAAAGGATGGTCTAGTGACCAGTTGTTTGCAACTATATGTTTGGCTCACTCCCTGGTCGATCAGGGTTATATATTATTTGGGAAGGTGCAGCTTTTGATCAAGATCTATACTGAGCTGGCCCTGCCCTGTATTCCAGAGGGCCGTGATGATTTCACTCCTCCTTTTGATATGAATCAGGTTGTATCCCTAGTGTGGCTTTTTGAAGATGATTCTGACGATTTTTGTGAGCACTGCTCAGCCTGTTCCTCACAGGTGATTGCTGAGTGCATTGTGTCTGCTCAGTCTTTTGTTAGACAGGAAGATTTAAAAGCACAGTTTGTACAACCTATACTTTCAGCATGGTCTGACATGATGCAATCAGCTCCAGCCAAACAAACCACCTCTGCCACCAAACACCAGCCTACCCAAATGTATGTTTCCCCATCACCCATGTCAACCTCAGTTGCAGCTCAGTATACGCTGTTCCCAACCAAATAATCATATCCGGTCTCTGCTCCCTGTACCTATCCTACATTCAACCCACTTGCCTCTTCTCAGCTGCCTACAAACCCACAGGAACTTCCCCCAGCTACTGTTGCCTCTTCTCTGCCATATACCAATCCTCCTTTCCAGTCTGCTGTACCCCTCACCTACAGAGCTTCAATGGCTAAGCCAAAGAAAAAATGAAAGTTTTTTTCCAACCAAGACAGTCCTGCCATTAACCCAACCTGCCTCCGCACCAGCTAATCCAATCCAGTCTGACGTCCCAGTGCTTGCTACCCAGTCTGATGTCCCAGTGCTTGCTACCCAGTCTGACATCTCAGTGCTTGCTGCCCAGTCTGACGTCTCAGTGCTTGCTACCCAGTCTGATGTCCCAGTGCCTGTTATCCAGTCCGATGTCCTGAAGTCTGCTTTCCAGCCTGAAGCGCCAGTGTTCCAGCCTGAAGCCCCAGTGTTCCAGCCCAAAGTGCCAGTGTCCCTGCTGGAGGGGCCAGTGTTCCAGCCGGAGGGGCCAGTGTTCCTGCCGGAGGGGCCAGTGTTCCAGCCGGAGGGGCCAGTGTTCCAGCCGGAGGGGCCAGTGTTCCAGCCGGAGGGGCCAGTGCCTACTTTCCAGCTTGATGAGCCCGCTCTCCAGCCTGATGTGCCTGCTCTCCAGCCTGATGTGCCTGCTCTCCAGCCTGATGAGCCCGCTCTCCAGCCTGATGTGCCCCCTCTCTAGCCTGATGTGCCCGCTCTCCAGCCTGATGTGCCCGCTCTCCAGCTTGATGAGCCTGCTTTACAGCCTGATGTGCCACTGTCTGCTGTCCAGCCTGATGACCCGGAGCTTGCTGCCCAGCCTGATGACCTGGAGCTTGCTGCCCAGCCTGATGACCTGGAGCTTGTTGCCCAGCCTGTGCCCATGCCCGCTGCCCAGCTTGATGTGCTTGTGCCTCTGCCTGCTGCCTAGCTTGTAGTGCCTGTGCCTGCTGCCCAGCTTGTAGTGCCTGTGCCTGCTTCCCAGCTTGTAGTGTCCATGCCTGCTGCCCAGCTTGAAGTGCCCATGCCTGCTGCCCAGCTTGAAGTGCCCATGCTTGCTGCCTTGCCTGATGTGCCTGCTGCCCAGCTTGAAGTGCCCGTGCCTGCTGCCCAGCCTGATGTGCCTGCTGCCCAGCCTGATGTGCCTGCTGCCCAGCTTGAAGTGCCCGTGCCTGCTGCCCAGCTTGAAGTGCCCGTGCCTGCTGCCCAGTCTGATGTGCCTGCTGTCCAGCATGAAGTGCCGTGCCTGCTGCCCAGCTTGAAGTGCCCATGCCTGCTGCCCAGCCTGATGTGCCTGCTGCCCAGCTTGAAGTGCCCATGCCTGCTGCCCAGCTTGAAGTGCCCATGCCTGCTGCCCAGCTTGAAGTGTTCCTGTCCACTGCCCAGCTTTAAGTGTTCCTGCCCACTGCCCAGCCTGGTGTGTTCCTGCCCGCTGCCCAGCCTGGTGTGTTCCTGCCCGCTGCCCAGCCTGGTGTGTTCCTGCCCGCTGCCCAGCCTGGTGTGTTCCTGCCAGCTGCCCAGCCTGGTGTGTTCCTGCCCTCTGTCCAGCCTGATGTGTTTCTGCCCGCTGCCCAGCCTGATATGTTCCTGTCTGCTACCCAGCCTGATGTGCCACTGCTTGCTGCCCAGCTTGAGGTGCCCGCTGCCCGGCTGGACACCATGGACTTTCCCCAGCAACAGCTAGTTGGAGCGTCCAGAGGTTGCTCCTTCGAGGGGGGGTACTGTCAGGAAAGGTCTCCTCCGCTGGTAATATCGATCATTTGGCATGCAGTACTGAGGTCCACCAGTAGGTGTTTCCTGGCAGTTTGGAGCTGTCAGAAGAGCTTTTTCCTGCTGGTATTCTGTCACCTTTGGGCTGCAGTACTGGCATCCACCAGCGGAGGAATCCTGGCAGTATGGAGCAAGTATTCCCCTCTGCAGACAGGTGTCACCTGACCTTAATTAGCAGAGCTGCAGTATAAATACCCAGCAAGTGCACACTCATGTTGCCCTGGTATTGTCCTTGAGCCCTGACCTGCAGCCTGCTCCTCTGATCCTGAAACCTGATTCCTGGAACCTGTTGATCCTGTTTCCTGTCTGTTACCTGAACCCTGGACCCTGAGCCTTGTACCTGACCCGTCCCTTCTGTGATCCATCCATCCTCTCTTGTTCTGTTTGTTTCCCTTCCCTGCTACTGATCTCCTGTTTATGACCCTGGCCTGGCTTGACTACGATTCTGGTACTCCCTTTTGCTACATATGCTGGTTGTGTATTATCACTGTTTGGTTGTTTGGGTTGTTCACTCTGTATTGGTGGTGTGTTCACGTGTATATGCATTTACCTTAATAAACTTACCTTCACCTATTTATGCCTGGTTCACTCTGTTGCAGTCCACACAGTTCTGGTCTTATCTGGTATATGACAATTCCAGTCTGCATTCAAATTATCCCTTAAATCAGGATCTATATCGAAAGATTTTGGATCTTTTGGAAGTCAATATTATTCAAATCATGTAAGCTTTGGAGCAGAGGACCTGTGAGCAGAGGAAGTGGTAGTTTGAAATTAGTTCAAACAACCTCTGTGAGAAAATTCACAAAAGCCTATTGTGTCTGAGAATAAGTCTGACACTGGGGTTCTTCAGGGATAGACTTCTCAGATGAGGGACATTCTGGGTTCCCATCTACAGGAATATTATCATCTTCCTTTACTTCATCCTCCCCTGGTTTCTCCTCTGTTAATAAGGAGGGGGAGGTGTAGGGAAGCACTCTGGCTTTCAACCAAGGCAGTCCAAACTGGAAGGTATTCCAGAAAGCTGCTGCTGTACCCCAGCAATAAAAGATAACTCCTCCCTCATTGCAAATGAACAGAATAAAAGTGACCCCCGGCTAGTGGATATGACAATGGAAGAGAGTCAAAGCCATCCGAAACAAACTGATCTCTGGGGATATGTTTCATGAGGGACTTCACACAGGTTCCTTCCTACCTTACAGCCATTTCTAAGACATTCCCTTCCAATGCATACAAGAACCCATGTCAATAAAATAACTGTCTGCATCAGATGAGAGGCACTGATTCAAAAAGTCCTCCCATGTGTTGGTACCCTGAAAAAAAAGAGTCCCTCTATTTTGCGAGTGCCCCACCTCCCCTGCAGAAAAAAAAAGTTGGGATACTTACTGCATCACCACTGTTGTGAATTGTAGTTCCACCCCAGAGACCTGTTGTGACGTATAGTCCCACACTGAATCCTGCTTTAAGCCCATGATTGGCATCCCTATTGTAGTTTCCATGTACTGCGCATGGAATAAATATGGCCTCCAGTCTACTTCTGCTCAAATGTGGCATCAGATCAAGTTCTGACTTTGCCTCCTGACCAGGCATTCGCACAACCCAGACTGCCCTTTAGCTCTGTTGTAATAGAGGTTCTGAGCCCAGGAATCATAGTAAATAACACAGCCACTGAATGAGCACCCACATTAAAGAGGCATTAATCTGCCTTCTCCTGGGGGGGGGGGGTAGAAACCCTGGCAAGGGTACCAACATAGGGTTATCCCAGGGCACTCACCACTCCTCAGGGAGTCCAGTCTTCACCCATCACCGTGGGCCTTCCCACCACAGCCTTCAGGAACTTGGCCAGGCTCTAGTTTTTTTGGCAAGTGTCTTAGGTGTTGGACATGTCAGTGCAGTCCACTGCACAAAAAAATAGCTCTTAAATAGTTGCAGCTATGGTAAAGGGAGTAGTGTTATCTGGATCCATGTCTTATGGCTGTTTAATGCTTAGGGGATCACTGGCCTGGACCTGTATAGGAGCCCAATTGTCCACAAGATAATATATCATTGCACTAGGTCCCGTTACACAGAGATACACTGTCGACTGGAAACTTTGCAGGGGTCTAGGTACCATTCTTCTGAGAATTAAAAAGCCAGAGAACATGTATCCAGATAACAGCAGTGTCCTAATTCTAGCTGGAACTATTGAGAAGCTAGCTATTTTTGTGCAGTAAACTGCTCTGACATGACCAAGAGTCTAAAGCAGTGGTTCTCAACCATGTCCTCAAGTACCCCAACAGGCCATGTTTTGGGAATTTCTCTTAGATAAAATAGCTGTCCAAAATACCAAACCATTGACTCTGATTTATAGCACCTGTGCAAGATAAAGGAAAACCTACAAACATGGCCTGTTGGGGGTACTTGAGGTCAGGGTTGAGAACCACTAGTCTAAAGAACTATTAAAAAAACTGGAACCTGGCCTAATGGAGAGGGGTTATATCTGGGAAGGGAGTTCCTATTTTCCTTTTTTGCCAGTGTCCAATCAGCTGAAGATGCCAGCATAAGACTTTTTGGGAGCCTATCCGTGTATAGGACCGCAAAAACCAATCACTGCCTTCAGGCTTTCTAAGGGCGTAAAATGGTGATTTTACTCCTCACTACCTATCACAGTTATGGAGGCCCTTAAATGTCCAAATAGCACCCCCCCCACCCAATGACCCCATTTTGGAAAGTAGACACCCAAAGGTATTTGCTAAGAGGCATGGTGAGTATTTTTTCAGCTCTCATTTGTTTTTGAAAATTAAGAAAGGAAATACATTTTTTTTTCTTATTTATATTTTCAAAGCTTTGTGTCAAAAAAAGCGAGATTTGCAAAATACTCAACATGCCTCTCAGCAAATGGCTTGGGGTGTCTACTTTCCAAAATGAGGTCATTTGGGGGGATTGCTGCTATCTGGGCATTTCATGGCCTCCAAAACTGTGATAGGCAGTGAGGAGTGAAATAAAAAATTTACGCCCTTAGAAAGCCTGAAGGCGGTGATTGGTTTTCGGGGTCCTGTACGCGGTTAGGCTCCCAAAAAGTCTCACACATGTGGTATCCCCGTACTCAGGAGAAGCAACAGAATGTATTTTGGGATGTAATTTTACATATGCCCATGGCATGTTTGAGCAATATATCATTTAATGACAACTTACTGTAAAAAATAAAAAAAATAATTTTCACGAAACTTGTGCTAAAATATAAAATATTCCATGGACTCAACATGCATAGCAGCAAATGGGGGGGGGGGGGGGGGTGAACTGTCCTGTTTTTTTATGCACAACATTTAGAAGCTTATGTCACACATCACCCACTCTTCTAACCACTTGAAGACAAAGCCATTTCTAACACTTTTTGTTTACATGAAGAAATACATATTTTTTTTTGCTAAAAAATTACTTTGAACCCTCAAACATTATATATTTTTTTAAAGCAAAGGCTCTACAGATTAAAATGGTGGGTGTTGCAATTTTTTTTTTCACACAGTGAAAAAACAAATTTTTTTTTGTAATTTTAATGTACTAAAACACACTATATTGCCCAAATGTTTGATGAAATAAAAAGATGATCTTATGCAAAGTACATGGATAACAACATGCTTTAAAATTGGGCACAAACGTACAGCGGCGAAAAACTGCATACATTTTTAAAAGCCTTTAAAAGCCTTTACAGGTTACCACTTTAGATTTACAGAGGTATACTACTAAAATTACCGCCCTTGATCTGACCTTCGGGGTGATACCTCACATTCATGGTGCAATTGCTGTTTACATTTGACACCAGACCGATGCTTGCATTCGCGTTTGCACGTAAGCATAGGGAGGCAGGGGTGCTTTTTTTTAAATTATTTATTTTGCTTTTTTATTTTATTTTTAAACTGTTCCTTTCATTTTTTTTTTAATTATTTTTATTGTTATCTCATGGAATGTTAATATCCCCTATGATGGCAATAGTTAGTGACAGGTACTCTTTTTTGAAAAATAATTGGGGTCTATTAGACCCTAGATCTCTCCTCTGCCCTCAAAGCATCTGACCACACCAAGATCGGTATGATAAAATGCTTTCCCAGTTTCCCAGGTTTATATCTGGCAAAAGTAAAATAGAAGGTATTCCTGCGCTATCATATATGGAGGAAGGGGAATACAAAATATATAGAGTATAAAAATATAAAAAATATATGAAATCAGGAAAAGCCGCCTACACCGAATAGGGTACAACCTGCTCCTAGTTGGAAGGTAAGTAGGTAAGAGTGTGGTGCTTCATCATCCCCTGATGAAGTCACGTGGGTCATGATGCCACGCGTAGGGACGGGACAGGCACTCTATGTTTGACTTGTATTACGAGCTTGCTGCTCGTCGGATCTCCGCCCAGTATCCTTGTTTTTAATGTGAGTATTTGTGTATTTTAATAAAATTCGAATCCTTGCCAAACAATATCACACCATTGTGGGATCTTCCTTTTGGTTTCTATCTTGGTGACCCCGGAACACTACTTGAAGAGACATATGTCCGTAGAGGAGACAAGCCAGTATAGGACTATACCACTACCGCCCCCACTGCTGGTTGATTCCATGGTCTTACCAACTAAAGGCTGCCATGCCTAAAATTGGCTAAATGCGAGTACCCCATTACCCTCAGATAAGGGGCCACTGCCCACCATTGTGTGCCGTGCTGCATGAAGAAACAACTATCACTACTATATTTTGTCACGTATATCGGCATCAAGTAGATCACTTATATACACTATTCTTTGGACTTTATGCTGATTATTATTATTTTTTTGGATCACTGTTTTATGCACATTTATCAGTGGACTTTATTGGTTTTAATAGCACACGGTTCCATAAAAACTGTCACATATATTATGTATGTATAAGCACCATTCACGTTTTATATACACCCATTTGCTGTGTGCCTAGTTGTATCAGGAACATATAAGTTCAGTCAGAGATTGTTATGCTATTTTTGGATTTTATCATATCCTTGTGCATAAGGGTGTTATTGTCACTTATAATATGTTTTTATTAGCACTAGTCACTTTTGTATACACTTGTATGGTATGCCCCTGGCTATCATCTTTAGCCAATACTGCTATTAGAATTTTTTAGAGGCTGAAGTATCACGTTATGCTATATTTATATATATGTGTATTCTAGAGTCACTAATGGTTTTTGTGTCACAACATACACAGTCATTTTATTGAGATCTTTTCACACACATTGAGAGGATTAGCGCAGCACCACACTCTTACCTATATATCTGGTAAAACCTAAGTCATTAAATGCTTGTAGCTTCCAGTTTCTTAGGCCATAGAGATGATTGGGACCATTATGGTCTCTGATCAGCTCTATGGTCAGCTCGTGGAACCACAGGCTGGATTCTCAGGTTCCTTGTTGGGACAGGAGAGCCAGAGAAAACCATGGAAGACAGTGGGGGGCGTTCCCTCCCACTGCTTGTAAAAGCAGTCTAGAGGCTAATTAGCCACTAGGATTGCTTTTACATGAAAGCCAACCACTGTCAGAATAAAGAAACATGTGCTGCAACTGCATGGCATACCTACTAAGCAAATGATGGTTGTTCAGTCATTCGCCAAATTCCAAACGTTATGGGCCGTTTGCGCCAAATTCATGTGGCGCGTCACGGCCCATAATTCACTGCGGCATCGCAGTGCATTGCTGGCTGATGATTGGCCAAGCATGCACTATGACCTGCATGCTTGGCCAATCACAGCACCGTCAGTAGAGAGAGCTGTAATTGGCCAAAGCCAGGGTGGCTTTGGCCAATTATGGCTCAGGGGGTTTAGGACACGCCCCACACTATATAAGGCCGCCTGCACGGCGGCCCTGTGTAGTGTGTGTTCCGGCGTTGAAAGAGAGATAGATAGACAGAGAGACAGTGTCATTTCATTTGAGTTAGATAGATTAGGCAGGACAATCAGTGAGTTAGCTGCACTTACAGTGTATTGTGTATATCTATGCATCCCAGGTGTTATATATATATATATATATATACACTGTATTCAGTTTAGCTAGATCCGTTCCTGTTATCTTCTTACTGACAGGCAGGCTTGTCTTGTTACAGTATTTACAGCTACCTGAAGAAAATTGCTGGTGTTCTTTTGATCCTATTAGTACCACAGTCAGGCAGCTAGACTATTTACAGTTAGTGCAGTGCGTCCTGCTCACAGTGTTTAGCTAAAACTACAAGTTAGTGTGGTGCGTCCTGCTCACAGTGTTCAGCTAAACCTACAAGTTATTTTTTTGCGAGCTCTGCACAGTGTTCATCTAAAGCTACAAGTTAGTGCAGTGCGTCCTGCTCACAGTGTTCAGCTAAAACTACAAGTTAGTGTAGTGAGACCTCTGCACAGTGTTCATCTAAAGCTACAAGTTAGTGCAGTGCGTCCTGCTCACAGTGTTCAGCTAAAACTACAAGTTAGTGTAGTGAGACCTCTGCACAGTGTTCATCTAAAGCTACAAGTTAATGCAGTGTGTCCTGCTCACAGTGTTCAGCTAAAACTACAAGTTAGTGTAGTGAGACCTCTGCACAGTGTTCATCTAAAGCTACAAGTTAGTGCAGTGCGTCCTGCTCACAGTATTCAGCTAAAACTACAAGTTAGTGTAGTGAGACCTCTGCACAGTGTCCATCTAAAGCTACAAGTTAGTGCAGTGCATCCTGCTCACAGTGTTCAGCTAAAACTACAAGTTAGTGTGGTGCGTCCTGCTCACAGTGTTCAGCTAAACCTACAAATTATTTTTTTGCAAGCTCTGCACAGTGTTCATCTAAAGCTACAAGTTAGTGCAGTGCGTCCTGCTCACAGTGTTCAGCTAAAACTACAAGTTAGTGTGGTGCGTCCTCCTCACAGTGTTCAGCTAAAACTACAAGTTAGTGTAGTGCGTCCTGCTCACAGAGTTCAGCTAAAACTTCAAGTTAGTGTGATGAGACCTCTGCACAGTGTTCATCTAAAGCTACAAGTTAGTGCAGTGTGTCCTGCTCACAGTGTTCAGCTAAAACTACAAGTTAGCATGGTGCGTCCTCCTCACAGTGTTCAGCTAAACCTACAAGTTATTTTTTTGCGAGCTCTGCACAGTGTTCAGCTAAAGCTACCTGTAGAAGGTTGGTGGTGTTCTCATACTACAGGCAGGCAGTTGATTTTGCTAGCTGCAGTATCAGTACATATATATATATATATCCCAGCTTAGTGCAGCTACAGGCCATTAGTATGTCTGGAAGGCCAAGAAGGAGAGGCAGACAGTCACAAGCCAATAAGAGAGGGCAAGCAGGCTCTGTGTCTAGTGCTGGTCATGGAGACAGTGCATCCTCATCAGCACGTGGCCATGGGACACGCTTGGCCTTTTTTTCAGCAGCTGGCCGTGTTGAGCCGCAACATGCGGAAGACTTGGTCGAGTGGATAACAAAGCCGTCCTCATCCTCCTCATCCTCTCTCACCCACGCTCAGGGTACTTTATCTGGCAAAGCAGCGGCCTCTTCCCTCGGCTCAATGTCATCAGTGACTCCTTCCCTAGCCCCACCATGTCCTCCTGAGGAGTCCCTCGAACTGTTTGACCACAGTGTTGGGTACATGCTCCAGGAGAATGCCCAGCATTTGGAAGGCTCTGATGATGATACTGAGCTCGATGAAGGCAGTAACATGAGCACGGACAGAGGGGGTGCCCAAGAAGGACAGCAATCTGGCAGTCATGCTCCCCCTGCTGCAGCATACTGCCTGGTTTGCTCCAGTGATGAGGAGGGAGGGGATGATGAGGTCACTGACTCAACGTGGGTGCCTGATAGGAGAGAGGAGGAGGAGGAGGCGGCACATCACCAACGAGGCAGGATGCCCTCCAGGGGCCAGCCTAAGGGCAGCACATTGACTGCATCACACCCCAAAACTCCACATGTGCAGGGTGCTGCAGTCTCTGCGCGTTATTCAAAAAGTTCTTTGGTGTGGGCCTTTTTTGAGATGAGTGCATCAGATCGCACTGCTGCTATTTGCAACATATGTCTCAAGCGTATCTCGCGTGGCCAAAACATCTCCCGCTTGGGTACCACATGCTTGACCAGACATATGTTGACCTGCCATGCAGTTCGTTGGCAAGCGTATCTAAAAGACCCACACCAAAGAACAAAGAGGACCTCTCCTTGCTCCTCATCAGCTGAGATCTCCAACCCCACTATACCTTCAGTCCTCTCTGAGACCTGCACTGAGAGGAATGAAGGTGTAGAATTAGGTGTGTCACAGCCAAGTACTTGTGGGCAATCTGATTTTGGTACACCGACATCAGATTGTACCAGGCAAATTTCCCTGCCCCAGCTGCTGCACCGCCGAAAGAAGTTTGCTCCCAGCCATCCACATGTCCAGCAGTTGAATGCTAGCTTGGCAAAATTGCTAGCACTTCAACTGCTGCCTTTTCAGTTGGTAGACTCTGCCCCCTTCCGTGAGTTTGTGGAATGTGCAGTTCCTCAGTGGCAGGTACCCAAACGCCACTTTTTCTCACAGAAGGCGATTCCGGCTCTCTACCGGCATGTGGAAGGCAATGTCCATGCCTCGCTGGACAGGGCGGTCAGTGGTAAGGTGCATATTACCGCTGACTCATGGTCCAGCAGGCATGGACAGGGATGTTACCTAAGTTTCACAGCGCATTGGGTGACTCTGCTGGCAGCTGGGAAGGATGCAGGACAAGGTGCAGTAGTGTTGGAGGTTGTTCCGCCACCACGCCTCCAAAATGCCACTACTAATGATTGTGACACACCTCTCTCCTCCACCCCCTCCTCTACTTCTTCCTCCATGGCCTCTTCCTGTGCTTTTTCCTCGGAACCAGTGGTGCTCTGTAGCCGTTCAAGGGGCTATGCAAGTACGCAGGCCAAAAGATGCCATGCGGTGCTTGAGCTGGTGTGCTTGGGGGACAGGAGCCACACTGGGGCAGAGGTTCTGTCAGCTCTGCAGGGGCAGGTTCAGAGGTGGTTGACGCCACGCCAACTTAAGGCAGGAATGGTGGTTTGCGACAATGGCACCAACCTCCTCTATGCCCTCCGACAGGGACAAATGACCCATGTGCCCTGTTTGGCTCACGTCCTTAACTTGGTGGTGCAGCGGTTCTTGGGCAGGTACCCGGGCTTACAGGATGTCCTGTGGCAGGCCAGGAAAGTCTGTGTGCATTTCCGCCGGTCATATAATGCCAGTGCTCGGCTGGTGGACCTCCAAAAGGAGTTTAACCTGCCCAAGAACCGCCTAATCTGTGACATGCCCACCAGGTGGAACTCAACGTTGGCCATGCTGCAGCGGCTGCACATGCAGCAGAGGGCCATCAATGAGTACCTGTGCGACTATGGCACCAGGACAGGGTCAGGGGAGCTTGTTTTTTTTCCCCACGCCAGTGGGCCATGATCAGGGATGCATGCACTGTCCTGTCACCATTTGAGGAGGCCACAAGGATGGTGAGCAGTGACAGTGCATGCATCAGTGACACTGTCCCCCTTGTCCACCTGTTGGAAAGGCCAGGAAAGTCTGTGTGCATTTCCACCAGTCATATAATGCCAGTGCTCAGCTGGCGGACCTCCAAAAGGAGATTAACCTGCCCAAGAACTGCCTAATCTGTGACATGGCCACCAGGTGGAACTCAACGTTGGCCATGCTGCAGTGGCTGCACATGCAGCAGAGGGCCATCAATGAGTACCTGTGCGACTATGGCACCAGGACAGGGTCAGGGGAGCTTGTTTTTTTTTCCCCACACC
This sequence comes from Aquarana catesbeiana, assembly GCF_042186555.1. Lineage (NCBI taxonomy): Eukaryota > Metazoa > Chordata > Amphibia > Anura > Ranidae > Aquarana > Aquarana catesbeiana. Next base: position 183,562,580 of record NC_133331.1, on the reverse strand, counting down.
AGTGGGCCATGATCAGGGATGCATGCACTGTCCTGTCACCATTTGAGGAGGCCACAAGGATGGTGAGCAGTGACAGTGCATGCATCAGTGACACTGTCCCCCTTTTCCACCTGTTGGAGCACACGCTGCGTGGAATAATGGACAGGGCACTTGAGGCAGAACAGAGGCAGGAAGAGGAGGACTTCCTTAGCTCTCAAGGCCCCCTTTATCCAGACAGTGTTCCTGCATGCCCGCCGATCACACAGGAAGAGGACAAGGAGGAGGAGGAGGAAGATTGTGTCAGTATGGAGGTGGAGCCTGGCACTCAGCATCAGCAGCAGTCTTTAAGGGATCAGTCCCAAGAAACACATGGACTTGTACGTGGCTGGGAGGAGGTGGCTGCAGACCATGTCGTCCTTAGTGACCCAGAGGACTCTGAACCGAATGCCTCAGCAAACCTACGCTGCATGGCCTCCCTGATCCTGCAAAGCCTGCGTAAGAATCCTCGTATTCGTGGTATCAAGGAGAAGGACCAATACTGGCTGGCAACCCTCCTTGATCCACGTTACAAGGGTATAGTTGCGGACCTTATCTTGCCATCGCAGAGGGAGCAGAGGATGAAACATCTTTGGGAGGCCTTGCAGAAAGGTCTGTGCAATGCGTTCCCAGAGACTGGGAGGTTACAAACTCCTGTTTCTGGACAACATGTTGCTGAGGCTTCGGTCAGTCAAAGAAGGAGCGGTGGAGAAGGTGGCCATCTGACCGATGCGTTCAGACAATTTTTTGGTCCGCAGCCCCAAGGTATGATCGGTTCCAGCGTTCCAACTAGAGTGTCTGTGAGGACTTACAGTGTTGTGGCACCAGTACCACCACCACCACCACTAAAGGCCCAATTTTTCTGCCCTTGTTCAACAGGGGCATGTAATTACAATTCTTGATATAATATTTCACAGCAGGGCCCATTTCTGCGCCCACCAAGAACGAGTGAGGACTTAAAGTGTTGTGGCACCAGCACCACCACCAGCACCAAAGGCCCAATTTTTCTGCCCCTGGTCAACAGTGGTATGTAATTACAATTCTTGATCTAATATTTCACAGCAGGGCCCTGTGAGGGCTTACAGTGTTGTGGCCACAACAACACCTAAGGCCCAAATTTCTGGTGAGTATATAGGGCAGGCTCCTACTTTCAAACATCTAACTTACAAACGACTCCTACTTGCAAACGGAAGGAGACAACAGGAAGTGAGATGAAATCTACCCCTAGGAAGGGAAATTCTCTCCTGTAAGAGTTAATATGGAAAAAACATTTCTCCTTTCCACTGATGCTTTCCAATCCTTGTTCCACAAAAAAACCCAAATTTTCAAAAAACATTTGTCATTGGGACAAAAAGTGAGGTGAAATCTTCTGAAGAGGAGGACAGACAGCAAAACAAATGTCACAGGGGTGATAACCCTTCCCTATGTTTTCCAAAAAGCTTAAAAAAGATTTTTTGGCTGGAGCTAAACACGATAAAAATGTACCCGTTCAAAATTACAAACAGATTCTACTTAACAACAAACCTACAGTCCCTGTCTTGTTTGCACCGCCTGTATACTGCTGTTCAGAGTATATAGGGCCTGGTGGCCCCACACCTTTCCTTATTTTAATTTGGGTGCGGGGTTCCCCTTAATATCCATACAAGACCCAAAGGGCCTGGTAATGGACTGGGGGGTACCCATGCCGTTTGTCTCACTGATTTTCATCCATATTGCCAGGACCCGACATTACATTAAACCCGCAAGCAGTTTTAAATGAGATTTTTTTCCTTTAAAAATGACATTTTGTGCAGGGACTGTTCTAAACACGGGAAACACGCGCCACTTTACAGGCATACTATAGACACCCCCCAGGTACGATATTTAAAGGAATATTTCACTTTTCTTTTTTTTACTTTAAGCATTATTAAAATCACTGCTCCCGAAAAAACGGACGTTTTTAAAAGTTTTTTTTGCATTGATACATGTCCCCTGGGGCAGGACCCGGGTCCCCAAACCCTTTTTAGGACAATACCATGCAAATTAGCCTTTAAAATGAGCACTTTTGATTTTGAACGTTCGAGTCCCATAGACGTCAATGGGGTTCTAACGTTTGTGCAAATTTTCGGTCCGTTCGCAGGTTCTGGTGCGAACCAAACCGGGGGCTGTTCGGCTCATCCCTAATGGTTAACAATAAAACAAAGTAACATTACAGTATAACAGTAATGCCCTGTACAGGCGGTTGGATTTTCTGACGGAAAATGTGTGATAGGACCTTGTTGTTGGAAATTCCGACCGTGTGTGGGCTCCATCACACATTTTCCATCGGAATTTCCAACACACAAAGTTTGAGAGCTTGCTATAAAATTTTCCGACAACAAAATCCGGAAATTCCGATCGTGTGTACACAAATCCGACGCACAAAGTGCTACACATGCTCAGAATAAATTAAGAGATGAAAGCTATTGGCTACTGCCCCGTTTAAAGTCCCGACGTACGTGTTTTACGTCACTGCATTCAGAACGATCGGATTTTCCGACAACTTTGTGTGACCGTGTGTATGCAAGATAAGCTTGAGCCAACATCCGTCGGAAAAAATCCATGGATTTTGTTGTCGGAATGTCCGATCAATGTCCGATCGTGTGTACAGAGCATAAGTCATACCATACCTGCAAAGCAAATACACTAAAGCATAGTAAAAATAAAACAGAGAGCGAACAATAGGTATAAAAGAATAGCGAGCGAACAATAGAGCGGACAGTAGAGAGCGAACATAAGAGAGAGAACAATAGAAAGACAGAACAAAAATAAAACCAGAACTATTTTTGTTTTTTTTATTTTATATTTTTTGTGTCTTTGTGTGTTATTTTTTTCACTTTTATAAAAACTGTAAACTGAACGTTGCAGATTAGGGTCTCCCAAAATGTGATGGCCATCTAATCTTTCAAGACCCTGTGTTAGTGTGCCCTACAACCGTGTAGTGCTGTACACTACGCTAATACTCCACTAGTGTGTGGTAGTGTTCGAAACAGACACCGATGCAGAGACCAGGTCGGTCAGGACAGGAGGGACAATAAAAGTGGGTGTCACGTCTGGGGTGTTCATTGGGTAGGGGTACTAGGGAGGAAATATGGAAAATGCCTCTCATGCAGCCGGCTCACTGCATTTGCACTGGGAAGGTGGGCCATAGCACCGTCTGGCAGTGGCGTCACTAGGGGGGGCCAGAGGGGGCCATGGCCCCCCAACATTATACTGTGCCCCCCTATGTGCCCCCCAACTAAAAAAAATGGACACTGGGAATGCAGGGGACGTGTATGGACTGAGCTGCTGTGTTGCTGGCTCCAACTCAGCCTTCACCTCCTGAATCTACCCTCGGCCACTGGTTGCTATAACCGCCTCGCGTCTAGCAAACAGTGATGTCAGAGCCAGCATTGATGTCTCTTTCTCCCCTCCTTCCTCTCTCACACTGAATGATACACAGCTGATTGGCTCCTTTTCCCCCTCCCCTCTCCTGTGTGTGTACCGCGGAAAGTGTGAGCTCCTTAGCTTCACACTTGACTTCACACAGGAGAGGGGAGGGGGAAAAGGAGCAGATCGGCTGTGTATCATTCAGCGCGAGAGAGGAAGGAGGGGAGAGATAGACATCAATGCCAGCTCTCGAGCTCTGAGCTGTTCTATGAGAGACGCTCTCAGCTCAGAGCCATGCTGGAATGCAGACTGCATTCAGCGCTGACAGGAGGCACTAATGGGGTCTGCTGCTACCAGTGACACTCCTGTCCCTCAGCCCACCCCTGTGTGTCCAGAGATCGCAAACAGAATGCCAGTTGCAAAGCAAGAGGATCTCATTCATGTGCCCCATGCAGCATAAGGAGAGAGGGATCCTGGAAGCACCTGCTCAGTATTATCCAATCATGCTGTGCTTGTTCTCCAAAAGATGGATTTCTCAATATAAGTAAAGTGAACATTCCCTCTCCCCCCTCATGTTACCATAAAGGTTTTTTTTTACTAATCTGATAAATATATATGCCACCAATGTAAGGGCTCATTTACATTTGCAGTAAGGGGGCAAAAAAGTAGGAATTTAAACCATGGTTTTATTGTCACCTGAACCACTGGTCATGATGACTGCAGAGCCTGGAGCAGCTCTGTGACATCAGCCGACAGCGGGTTTTTGTGGAGGGGCATAGCTGAAACAGTGATATCCAGAGTGGGGTGCACTTTGTGGATTGTCTGTGGTGTAAGCTTATTACTGGTTGGAAGCCTCTGTGGAGGCTTTCAAAATTTAGAGTTAGGACTACAGAAAATGGGGTGCCTTGATGGGGCTCTGTAGATTTTGCATGTATTTGCAAATATATGCTGACTAAAACCCTGTTTTTAATGGACACTGTTGGACAGAATAATTTAATTGGTTAGCAGGCTGGTCAGTAAGTTGATCTGGGAATGTCTTTGGTTTTGTTTTGCATGCATTGTCCTTCCATGTGCTTCTTGCTGCAAAGGCCAGTTATAGGTGAGGGCAGTGGCCATTTGTTTGTACTGAAATTTGAAAGTACAATACTTTGAACTTTCAAAAAAATTTTTTATTTTATTCTTGAAATATATAGGTATGGGTATAGAATTGCATTTTATAGTTGGCCCCCCTACTTTTGTCCCTGTCCCCCGATGTGCCCCCCCTAAATATGAAAGCTGGAGACGCCACTGCCAATGATCAATACATAACTATTTGACCATAATTGATACTCAATACACAGAATAAAGGCATCTGTCATTATTGTAACCTTTTAACTTGTTAACCTTTGTAATAAATTTAATAATATTATGAACACTTTTTTGTGGTTGTAGCCTACCTTGTTGATCCTTCTTTTTACTGAAAAAGGACCCACAAACCTAGGACCCAACTTCTTTGAAGGGCATGCCAACTTTCGGTTTACTGTGGACAGCCATACCTGGTCTCTGGCTTCCAGCATCAATCCTCCCTGTCTCTTTTTGTCGAAAGTCTCCTTGTTGAGTTCCTGTGTTTTAGCTATAGTTTCCTGTAGTAGTCTGTTATCGGTGCTAAAGAAGTTTACAGTCTTGAGAACAGCTGGCACTGAGCATTCCGGAATGGAATGGCAAGAATGATGGATGGTACCTAAAGTTGTGAGTCTGTTTCGTGGAGGAGTGGGTAGAGTTGTACGTCAACTCAGTTAATGGCAGCAAAGAGATCCAGTCATCTTGGGAAAAAGGAAAACAAAAAACAGTTTAGGTACTGTTTGAGGGTCTGATTGGTCCTCTCCATCTGCCCATTTGTCTGTGGGTGGTAGGCTGAAGAAAATGATAATTAAATTCCAAGGGACTGGCATAGTGCTTTCCAGAACCTGGAGGTGAACTGCACTCCCCTGTCTGAGACAATGTTGGCCGGCACTCCATGAAGCCTAATAATCTTCCTTATGAAGACTTGTGCTGTTTCAGAAGCTGTATGTGTTCCTTTCATTGGAATAAAGTGTGCTATTTTGGACAACTGATCCGCCACCACATAGATGGTGGTATAACCCTCTGTGGGAGGAAGCTCAACAATAAAGTACATGGATATCATTCTCCAAGGTCTATCTGTGATTTAAGCAAGCCCCAGGCCATGGTTTTAGTACTCTTGCTTCGGATACAGGTGGTACAGGATTCCACATATTTCCAGCAGTCTCTTGCTACCTGGGGCCACCAGAATGAGCGTTGAACCAGATCAAGTCTTGGATGTGCCAAAATGCCCAGCTAACACATGGTCATGACAGAGTTCAAGCAGGGTGACCCGAAGATTTTCAGGTATGAAGATCTTGTCATTGTGCCAAAACAGGCCAGCAAGTTTGTTTCAGGAGGAGGAGGAGTTTCAGTGGAAGGCTGTTTAACCCTGGACAGTAGATCTTCCTGAATTAGAAATTTTTTTTCTGAGGACAGGATGGTGTTCGGGGGTGGCGTTTCTCTAAAGTCATTGAACATGCGAGACAAGGTGTCTGGTTTCGTGTTCTTCGAGCAGTGGCGGTAGGTGACATGGAAGGAGAACCTGAAAGAGAACAATGCCCACCTGGCTTGAAATGGCCTTAACCTCTTCACAGTTATCAGATATTCCAGGTTCTTGTGGTCCGTATAGATCAGAATCGGATGGGCTGCACCTTCTAAAAGATTTTGCCACTCCTCTATTGCAGTCTTTATTGCCAATAATTCTTAGTCCCCCACATCATAGTTCTTCTCTGCTGTAGATAATTTACGGGAGAAGGCAGCAATGGGGTATAGGAGAGCCTTGGATTCCTGTCTTTGGGAAAGCACTGCTCCAACAGCGATTTCAGAAGCATAAACTTCCAGGACAAATGGTAGAGTAAAGTCAGGATGCTTTAAAAAGAAGCAGAGGTAAACAGTCTCTTGAGGACATCAAAGGCAACCTCAGCTTCAAGAGTCCAGTGGAACTGGATTCCTTGCTTGGTTAATTGCATAATGGGGGAGATGATGGCTGAGAACCCTTTAATGAATTTCTGGTAAAAGTTTGCAAATCTCATGAAACGCTGAATCCCCTTCTTGTCCACAGGGACTGGCCCTTCCAGTAGAGCGGAAATCTTTTGGGATCCATCTTAATGCCTTCGATTGATAATCAGCCCCAGAGTGCGCATGCGTGAGAGCTCCGATATGGCCGCCTAAGCCGTGAACTCTGCGCCACCCCGGACCGATGAGCCGCACAAGCTGCGCTACATCCCCTGGGGAAGCATCCCACCTACCAGCTCGGGACCGGGTGCCTCTGGGGATCACCCCGGGATGTCCGGTCCCACAGCAAGATGCGACCTAGGACTGCAATTCAATATGGTAGCGGAGGCCGGGAGTACCAAGATGGCCACCAGCACTGAACTTAAACAGCCTCATACAGCCTCACAGGCCAAGGCGCTGGAGCACAGGCAAGTCCTCACACCAGGGACACTGACTTACGCCCAGGCGGCCCAGGGCACCTCTGTCATGCCCCAGACAACCCCTCATGGCCTCCACCAGCCCCAGGCCTCCTCTCCGGCTTCCACGGAGTCCTTGATTGGCAGGCACATGGAGGAGTTTGCACTGTTTCCGTCAGGGCCTTCACAACCTCACCTTCCAGCCTGCCCATCCCCGGGCTTTTCAATCAGGGACATTACCACACTTCAGGAAGACCTTTTTGCTAAATTCTCTACTCTGCTAGAGAGAGGCTTAGCCAACACAGCGATCCAAATCACTAATTCTATTAAATCAGATCTCACAAGTTTGGGATCTAGAATAGAGGCCATGGGGGACAAAATAGAAAGTACAGTTTCCAGAACCAACCAAAATGCACATATGCAAACCCTCCAGGAACAGCTTGATACGGCCCTCTCTAGGATTGACGACCTTGAAAATAGGTCCAGGAGGTATAATTTTAGAATTAGAGGCCTCCCTGAATCTTTCACCGACATCCCCCTCACAGTACAGGACATTATCTCCGAGCTCATCCCAGATATCCCACCACGCCATCTAGAACTAGACAAAGCGCATAGGGCCCTGGGACCCCCCAGGAAGAATGGCACCCCCAGAGATATCATTGTTAAACCGCACTTTTTTGCTGTCAAAGAGGAAGTCATGCGCCAATCAACACCTCTTCCCTGGGTCAGCTGATAGCCTCTCATGGCTTTCAATATCATTTCTATGCTGATGACACACAAATCTATCTCTCCACCCCTCAACTCACTCCATCAGTCTCCTCACGCATCACTAACTTACTAACCGACATATCTGTATGGATGTCACACCACTTCCTCAAACTCAACTTGTCCAAAACCGAGCTTATAATATTTCCTCCCCCACGTGCCTCTTCCCCTGACTTCTCTGTGAAGAGCAATGGCAAAACCATCCACCCGTCCCCACATGTCAGGGTGCTAGGTGTTATCCTAGATTCTGAACTCTCCTTTCAGCCCCACATCCAATCACTTTCCAAAGCTTGCCGCCTCAACCTCCGCAACATCTCTAAACTACGTCCCTTTCTAACCAGTGAAACTACAAAGCTCCTGATTCACTCCCTGGTTATCTCTCGCCTTGACTACTGCAACTCACTCCTCATTGGCTTACCTTTAAATAGACTATCCCCCCTTCAGTCCATCATGAATGCTGCTGCCAGACTCATCCACCTTACAAACCGATCAGTGTCTGCTACCCCTCTCTGCCAATCCCTCCATTGGCTACCACTCGCCCAACGAATTAAATTCAAAATACTAACAATAAGTTACAAAGCCATCCACAACTGTGCCCCCAGCTACATCACTAACCTAGTCTCAAAATACCAACCTAAACGCCATCTCCGTTCCTCCCAAGATCTCCTGCTCTCTAGCTCCCTCATCACCTCCTCCCATATCCGCCTCCAGGACTTCTCCCGAGCCTCACCCATCCTCTGGAATTCCCTACCCCAATCTGTCAGACTGTCTCCAAATTTATCCACTTTTAGGCGAACCCTGAAGACTTTCCTCTTCAGAGAAGCCTATCCTGCCTCCATCTAACAACTGCATTATTTTCTCCATTAGCTCATCCCCCACAGCTATTACCCTTTTGTATAACTTGACCCTCCCTCCTAGATTGTATGCTCTAACGAGCAGGGCCCTCTGATTTCTCCTGTATTGAATTGTATTGTACTTGTACTGTCTGCCCTAATGTTGTTGTAAAGCACTGCGTAAACTGTCGGCGCTATATAAATCCTGTATAATAATAATAATAATAATAATGATCACATACACTTCAGACATTTCAGAGGCATGTTTCCGGTTTCCTCCACCCTCCAGCCGGGGACTCGAATCCAACTGGAACTGGTACCCCCAGGAAGTGAAGGTTCCTCCCCCTCCAGGACTGCTCAGTGGTGATTGAATCAGACGGGCCCAAATCTCTAGGGAGATTCTTACTAATAATTTTCCAGGGATCCTTTCATTCCCCCTCCTTTAGATGGGTCCAGGAACCCTTTTTACCTTCTTCCCCCTGGCCTGTCTGCCCCCCCCCCGTCGGGCGGAGGGGGGGGTCGAGTGGGTTACGGGGACACCTTCTGTGGGTGGTTTGGACTAGAGTTCATATTTTCTTTTGTTGTTTTCATGCAAATGCTCCGCTTTGTGTAACTTGTGTAATGCACAGAAGTTGAGAATATTTTGGCTGTGCAAAGTTTATGTTTCAATCACATTTTGTTGCAAGGGTCCAGGGTGGTCCCCTTGCGCCTCCACCCATTCCTTGGAAACCGACTGTGTTTGTCTGGAGTGGGTTATCGGTCACCCTTAAAGGGCGTCCGACGAATAAGAGCTGGGGATTGGCGGATCTGGTTAGAAGACCCATGTCTTTGTCTTTGCTTTCATGTTTGTTTTACTTACCCTCTCTCCATTTGCCCTTTTCTTTCTTCTTTTTTCTTCAAGCCTATCAGTGGAAGATGACTCCGCTCAGTCCCCAAACCGATAATGGTCTTCTCAACACCCACAATCAACTAATCGAAGGGAGAAGTCGCCGAAGGGTAAGTAGCTGCCAGTGTGATGGTGTCCTCCCCCTCTGTTCCCATGGCTGACAACATAACGAAGGGAGTAGATCTCAGGGTGGCTTCTCATAATGTTCAAGGTCTGAATTTTCCTAGGAAAAGGAGGGTGGCTTTTGGTCACTACAAATCCCTTAAATTGGATGTAGTGCTCCTGCAGGAGACGCACTTTCCGACTTGATACAACCCCAAGTTCCTCCACTCCCACTACCCATCCTTTTTCACTGCAAACACACCGAATAAGACAAAAGGGGTTGCAATACTTTTCTCTAAAAACAGCAAATTTTCCCACATCTCTGATTTTAGGGACCCAGAGGGAAGGTTTATTCTTGTAAAGGGTACTATAGAGGGAATTTTGTATTCCATAATCTCCTACTACACTCCTAATAAGGTACAAGCCACTTTTTTTCAGAACCTCTTTACAACTCTAAACCCCCTGTTGGAGGGCAAGGTCATTTTTGGGGGTGACTCCAATGTGGATTTCGACCAGGGACTAGATAAAATGAACCCCCCTAAAGACCAGCTCACGCGTCCCATGAAAATGAGCAGCAGAATAGCTAAAATCCTGCACTCCAATGGCCTGGTGGACATTTGGAGGGAACTGAACCCCAAGAGTAGAGACTTTACACACTTCACCCCCCACTTATCTTATGCCAGGATCGATCACATACTTATCCCAACAAACCTTATTACCCTGTCTAAAAAGGCATCTATAATAGACACAGCATGGTCGGACCACTCTTTACCCTGAGAAACATGCTTTCTGGGAAACGGGGCTCATATTGGCGTCTTAATGAATCACTTCTTAGCTACCCAATACATACCAAAGTAATAGCTGACGCCATCAAAGAATATTTCCGTTTAAATGATGTTGACAACATATCCCCGGAGACCCTATGGGCAGCCCATAAGGCTATCATCAGAGGCAAAATCAATAAAAGTCCTTTTAATCCTTTTAAATGTGTGAAAAAAATGGATAGCTTAAATGTGGTAACACAGTGATGGCGGGTGTCTCTAAAATGCAGATATATTGCAATAAAACATAGCAATAATGCTTATATGTAACTCTGCAATACCGTGATAATTTAAACCTCTATCCGAGAGTGACCAAAACTGTGTATATATCATAAAAACATGATCATAAACTATTTCATAAACAATTATGGCTAAAAAGGATAACCAGATATATACCAAACAAATGAATATCCAAATAAAAATAAAACGTGACTGGTGCTCATGAAAGTGATAATTACACCCTTATACAAAAAAATAAAAATAAAATAAGATAAAATAAAATAAAATAAAAATCAGCTCTAAAAATATTCCAGTCACTGACTGGACTAGTGTACACCTGGTATAACTCAACACATAACCAGGTGTATAAATGCAACGTGAATAGTGCTCTTATAACATAACAAATCAAGTGATATACAGTCCACTAATAAACGTGCAAAAAGCAGTGTTTCACTTAAAATGTTCTATACAAAGTCCAGAAAATTATATATGCATGTGATCCACTCGGTGCCAGATAAACGTGACAATAGTGATTGATCTCTCTTCATGCAACAGGGCACACATCGGTGGGCAGTGGCCCCTTACCTGAGGGTAATGGGGTGCTCGCATTTAGCCACTTTTTAGGCATGGCAGCCTTTAGTTGTTAATACCATGGAATCAGCAAACAGTGGGGGCGGTGGTGATACACTCCTGTCCTGGCTTGTCTCCTTTACGGACGTAAGTCTCTCCAAGTAGTGTCCCGGGGTCACCGAGATAAACCTGCTCAGTAATTTGATTTTTCATCCAAGCATAGCTGTAGTACTCCAGTTTATTGCACTCCCTTATCAGTAATCTTGTGATCCTCGAACACACCTGTTTAAGATGCTGAAACATATACTTCAGGCTCCCTGCTGCTGCTCACTTAAAGAAAGCCTCCGTAGCTATAACCTTTGTGAGGAAATTCAACTGCAAAATTCACAATAGAGGTACTCAATGTTTGTAACCTGCCAACCCTCTAATATAAACACACAGCTGAGGTTTTCAACCTATTTGTTAAAAAGTCTGTATATAGCACTACAAAACATACAGTGCACAGTCCACATGTTCACAAGACATGTGGACTGTGCACTGTATGTTTTGTAGTGCTATATACAAACTTTTTAACAAATAGGTTGATGCATAGGTTGATGCACATGTTGGTGAGGACAAGGGCCTCATCCCCACAACCCTGGCCGGTGGTTGTGGGGGTCTGCACGCGGGGGGCTTATCGGAATATGGAAGCCCTCTTTAACAAGGGGACCCCCAGATCCCGCCCCCCCTGTGTGAAATGGTAAGGGGGTACTTTACCCCTACCATTTCACTAAAAAACTGTCAAAAATGTTAAAAATGACAAGAGACAGTTTTTGACAATTCCTTTATTTAAATGATTCTTCTTTCTTCTATCTTCCTTCATCTTCTTCTTCTTCTTCTGGTTCTTCTGACTCTTCTGGTTTCTTCCTCCAGCATTCTCGTCCAGCATCTCCTCCGCGGCATCTTCTATCTTCTTCTCCTCAGGCCACTCTGCACCCATGGCATGGGGGGAGGCTCCCGCTCTTCTCTTCATCTTCTTCTCTTCTTCATCTTCTTCTTCATCTTCTTCTTTTCTTCTCTTCTTCATTTTCTTCTCTGGGCCGCTCCGCATCCATGCTGGCATGGAGGGAGGCTCCCGCTGTGTGACGGCGTCTTCTCGTCTGACGGTTCTTAAATAACGGGGGGTGGGGCCACCCGGTGACCCCGCCCCCTTCTGACGCACAGTGACTTGACGGGACTTCCCTGTGACGTCACGGGGAATGCCACAGGGAAGTCCCGTCATGTCCCATGCGTCAGAGGGGGACGGGGTCACCGGGTGGCCCCGCCCCCGTTATTTAAGAACCGTCAGACGAGGAGACGCCGTCACACAGCGGGAGCCTCCCACCATGCCAGCATGGATGCGGAGAGGCCCGGAGAAGAAAATGAAGAAGAGAAGAAGAGAAGAAGAGAAGAAAAGAAGAAGATGAAGAAGAGAAGAAGTGAAGAGAAGAGCTGGAGCCTCCCCCCATGCCATAGGTGCGGAGCGGCCCGAGGAGAAGAAGATAGAAGACGCTGCAGAGGAGATGCTGGACGAGAACGCCGGAGGAAAAATCAGAAGAGCCAGAAGAACCAGAAGAAGAAGAAGATGAAGAAAGAAGAAGCATTTAAATAAAGGAATTGTCAAAAACTGTCTGTTGTCATTTTTAACATTTTTGACAGTTTTTTAGTGAAATGGTAGGGGTACTTTTGTACCCGCTTACCATTTCACATGGGGGGGCCAGGATCTGGGGGTCCCCTTGTTAAAGGGGGCTTCCAGATTCTGATAAGCCCTCCCCCCGCAGACCCCCACAACCACCGGCCAGGGTTGTGGGGATGAGGCCCTTGTCCTCAACAACATGGGGACAAGGTGTTTTGGGGGGCTACCCCAAAGCACCCTCCCAATGTTGAGGGCATGTGGCCTGGTACGGTTCAGGGGGGCCGCTCTCTCGTCCCCCCTCTTTTCCTGCGGCCTGCTAGGTTGCGTGCTCGGATAAGGGTCTGGTATGGATTTTTTGGGATTTAGGGGGACCCCACCCCGTTTTTTTTTTTAATTTTGGCACGGGGTTCCCCTTATAATCCATTCCAGACCTGAAGGGTCTGGAATAGATTTTGAGGGGGACCCCACGCCATTTAAAAAAAAAAAAATTGGCCGGGGTTCCCCTTAATATCCATACCAGACCTAAAGGGCCTGGTATGGAATTTAGGGAGACCCCACGTCATTTTTTTTTAAATTTTGGTTCGGGGTTCCCCTGTGGGGAATGCCCATGCCGTTTTTATCAATGAACTTCTATGTGTATTGTCGGACCGGCAATACAATAGCCGCGAGTAGTTTTAAATGGCTTTTTTTTTTCTTTGAAATGTCATTTTGCTGTCAGACTGTTCTAAACATGGGAAACATGCGCCCCTTTACAGGCATACTATAGACACCCCCCAGCTACGAAATTTAAAGGAATATTACACTTTTATTGTTTGACTTTAAGCATTATTAAAATCACTGCTCCTGAAAAAACGTCCGTTTTTAAAACTTTTTTTTGCATTGATCCATGACCCCTGGGGCAGGACCCAGGTCCCCAAACACTTTTTATGACAATAACTTGTATATAAGCCTTTAAAATTAGCACTTTTGATTTCTCCCATAGACTTTCAAAGGGTGTTCCGCGGCATTCGAATTTGCCGCGAACATCCCAAATTGTTCGCTGTTCGGCGAACTTGCGAACAGCCAATGTTCGAGTTGAACATGAGTTCAACTCGAACTCGAAGCTCATCCCTAATTGTATCCCTACTCCAATCTAATTGGGCAGGGGGTCCCAGGCAAGAGGGAATGATCCTTTCACTGGACTTACATAAGGCCTTCGATTCAACAAGGCCAGTACTCCAACCCCCTTAATATAGCGTGAGGCACCAGACAGGGTTGCCCTCTATCCCCTCTTATCTTTGTCATGGCAATTGAAACATTAGCAATAGCAATACGTTCTAACCCCAATATCCAGGGCATATTCTGCAGGAATCAAGTCCACAAATGTGGTCTATTTGCGGATGATATGCTCCTATTCATCACATCTCCGATCACCTCTCTCCCAAACCTTTGCAAACTCCTGAAGGAGTTCTCAGCGATATCAGGGTTACAGGTGAACTACGCTAAGTCTTATGCCCTAAACATCTCCCACAAGATGGAAATAGTAGCTTCTCTTCAAAGCTCCTTCGACTTTAAGTGGAGTGATTCTTCCATTGATTACCTAGGGATTAAACTCACAGCAAAAATGGAACAATTATACTCAGCTAACTTCCCACCCATGTATCGTAAGCTTGAAACGGACTTGGGAAATTGGACCAAAGGGGAGGTGTCCTGGCTAGGTAGAATACACGCAATAAAAATGACACTGCTATCAAGACTCCTCTACCTCTACATTGCCCTCCCAATCAGCATTAAAAAGGATCACTTGACTGCATTCCAAAGAAAAATCATTGAATTCATATGGGCAGGGAGAGGTCATAGAATCCAGCAAAGAACCCTTTTCATATCCAGATCTCAGGGGGGTTTAGGGCTCCCCCAGTTATTCTGGTATTATCAAGCTGCCAGGCTGGCCCAACTCTCCTCAGTCTACTCCAGGGCAGAGAAACCAGACTGGATTCAAATAGAAAGGCAGGCGGCTCCATCATACACTCTAGACTTCCTACTCTGGGTCCCCCCAGGGAGCCGTCCCCCAATCCTTTCCCCTACTCTCTCTCATTCAATGAAAATATGGGACAATTTGAGAACCAACCCTGCATTAACCTTGAGCACCCGCCCTCTAGCACATATCTTCAATAATTCTGATTTTTCTCCTGGCCTAAACATCAAAGCCTTTAAATGGTGGCTCGACAAGGGGTTGTATCAAATCAGACACTTCTTCACTTCCAATGGCCCCATTTCCCTGGAATTTTGTGTCAATCATCTCGAGATCCCGAATTTGGATTGTTTCAGATTTCACCAAATAAGCCACTTCCTTCACCATATTTGGGTGGGGAAACCCTTGCCTCCCAGATTCACACCGTACGAACTATGGTGTGGACAGTCCACAGAACAGAAGGGCGGAATCTCCATCATATATCAGTCACTGGCACAACAATCCACTAAGGCTCCATATATGATCGCTTGGGAGTGCGACTTATCCCTCAACTTGGACATAGAAAGCTGGAGAGCTTCCTTTAATAGATCCTTCAAGGGCATTAAAAATGTCTCCCTAATTGAATCTAGCGTCAAGGTCATCACCAGATGGTTCCTTACCTCGGTCAGACTTTCCAAAATGTTCCCCTCAGCAGACCCCCGGTGTTTCTGAGGGTGTCAACTCTCAGGTTCCTTAGCACACATTTGGTGGGAATGTCCGAGATTAAGGCCCTATTGGAGCAAGATTTTCTCCCTGATCCGAAAAGTCACTAAAATTCAGATCCCAAAGACCCCAGCCATTGCCCTTCTTAATGCAAATTTCCTCAAAATACAGAAACAGAAGTGTAAATTGATACATTTCATTCTCCTGGGTGCCAAGCTGACCATTGCCAAAGCTTGGAAACAATCTAAGGTTTCCTTCAAGGTTGCCACATGTAAAATATCCTGGATCATGTCCCAAGAGAAACTTCTCCTCAACACCAAAATGCAATTTGAAGCTACCTGGGAACCTTGGGCCCATTATATGGGGATTCACCTTATTCCAGGTGTCCAACCGCCAAGTTCTTAGGCCCGCAGGAGGACGTGCGGTACTCTCCCACTGATAGGCTCTTTTCTCCTCTCTCTTCCACCCCCTCTTCCTCTCCTCCCCTCTCTCCATCCCACCTCCTCCTAGCCCTCATAGGTACTCAGAGTGATCCTCTGACATTTAAGTAGCATGTCCTTCTCTGGGAGGACGGTCCCTTTAGGGCTTATGAAGCAGGTTTTAGCAATCCTATTGCTTACGGTAAAATCCAGGCCTGACTGGTGATGTTTTGATACCTGGGGCGGGTGGAGGTTCAGCCGGGCACAGCATGATCTCTTTCGGGGTGCTGGCGGAGCCTCTCCTTGACCCCGCCCCACTTTGTCCTCAGGGCGGGCAAACAATCTACAGTTGGATGAGTGATATTAGCCTCTACGGCCCCTTTTCTTCTGTTAGACGATTACTTGATACCTACTCTATGTCTCTATCTTATATTGTAACCTCAAAGGGTACTGTTTTGTATTGTTTTGTTTTATAATGTTTTGTTTTATACAGTATTTTCTTTGGAAATGCAATAAAATATTTTGAAAGAGATAATCAGCCTCAGAAATTGGATACTTTGCTGCTCAAATTTGCATTTCTCAGATTTGGTATGTAGGCCGTGCTGCCAGAGCCGACCCAACACACATTTGACATGCTTGCGATGACTGTCTATGGAGGAAGAGAATTTAGGATATTGTCTAGGTAAACAATGACAAACAGGCACAGGTAATCACAGAAAATGTCATTGACAAAGTGCTGGAAGGTAGCAGGAGCATTGCATAACCCAAATGGCATCACCAAGTATTCAAAATGTCCGAATCGGGTGTGAAAAGCCATCTTCCATTCGTCAACTTTCCTGATGCAGACCAAGTTGTAGGCCCCTCGAAGATGTAGTTTGGTGAAGATGACTGCAGCTCCGAGTCTCTGGAATAATTCAGGCACTAGAGGGAGAGGGTAGTGATTTTTAATGGTGGTTTAGTTAAGTTTGCAGTAATTAATACAAGGCCGTAGGGTGTGATCTTTTTTTTTCCACGAAGAAGATGCCTGCTCCAGCCGTAGATGTGGAGCGGTGGATGAACCCCGTTTTCAGGTTGTCATCAATGTATTCCTTTAGTATTAAAAACTGAAGATGACCAGGAAAAAATGGTGCCCACACCTGTCCTTGCACCACTGCGCCTAGGATAATCAATCACTTGTGAGCTGCCACTTAAACCAAAAAAATTATTAAAACTGAAAACACCCTATGGATGACTAGTGGCACTATATTTCTAATAAATCGAGTGAAATGACCAATCAATACACTCTAAATGAAAACAATCTGTTCACACTGGTCCTATAGGATCCAGTACACCCATAAAAATATGATAAATTGGTGTATGGTGTGATCAACCCAACTATATGTGTTAAATGCAATTTCCTAGTGTGGTGTATCACCACACTTAGGAGACTATATACCTGAAGTGCTAAAAATATATATATACAAAAAAATGTTATAAGGTGAACATCATAAGATATACATTTAAAAAAATACCATAAATTGACATAGTGAACAAAAATGATCAGCCTTAGTGACTAGGCTTCAGCACATTCTTGAAACGAAAAGCCAGATGAAAGCAAATGATGGTGAAAAGTCCACAATATATGTGTAATTGTGCCAAAAGCGAGAAAAGAAGATATTCCAAAAAGTGAGTGTCTCTATTTCACAATCCTGTGCCGTACTGTCCACCACACCTCAGTGACATGAATCCACTCCCTTACGGATGGCAAACTCACCAGCTGTTGAGGCCTTACACTCTCGTGCTTGGCCAGACAAGGCTTTAACCCACTAACATGGGGGTTACCATGTGAGCACAGTCATCCACTGCTCAATGTGCCGAACACCTTTCTTGGGATGATGGTTCCACATAAAGAATAAAAAATGCTCCAGATAGTGTATTAACATTTAAAAGATTTAATCACAAACTGAAACTAAAACCATTGCACTCAGATGATCCATAAAAAGAATGGGCATGACACTTCACAGCATATCACAGCAGGCAGGATAAATGTAGTCACAGCACTTCACAGCAAGCAGGATAAATTTGGTAACACATGCAGCAAAAATATTGACACTAGAACCACTAAATGGTCACGGCGGACCCAGTGAGTGTGGAGTATGGATGCCTGCAGATCACCTCACCGGTTCGTTGTTGGCGCTTCCCGACTGCTCACAACAATGCTCCGCTCATTCCGCCGCCTCTCCTCCCTCGAATGCTAGTAAGGGATTGCCGCGTAGCCACGCCCTGACATGTTTCGTCATACGGACTTAGTCATGGGGTTCACGAAACATGTTGGGGCGTGGCTACGCTGCAATCCCTTACTAGCATTCGAGGGAGGAGAGGAAATTGCATTTAACACATATAGTTGGGTTGATCACACCATACACCAATTTATCATATTTTTATGGGTGTACCGGATCCTATAGGACCAGTGTGAACAGATTGTTTTCATTTAGAGTGTATTGATTGGTCATTTCACTCGATTTATTAGGAATATAGCGCCACTAGTCATCCATAGGGTGTTTTCAGTTTTAATATTCCTTTAGTATACTTAGCTCCAGTTCTTTTAAAGGGAAAATTCCTCCAAAAGGCACTTCAGCCCCCAGAAGGAGTTCAATTGGACAGTCATAGACTCTGTGGGGAGGAAGAGTCTCGGCTCCCTTTTCACTGAAAACGTCCAAGAAGTCATGGTACGCTACTGGGACTGATTGGCGGCGTACTTCGGAGCCCAGACACATCAAGGAAGAAGAGTCCCTGGCAACTTCTTGAAAGCAGTGTTGATGACAATAAAATGTGACTTCCCTGGTAGCCCAATTAATGTTAGGGTTGTGGGCCTGTAGCCAGGGCATGCCAAGAATAACTGTGAACAGTGGACAAGTGATGATATCCAATTGTAGCAGTTGTTGGTGGTGATTGGCAATTATGGCAGGTAGAGGGGTGGTTTCCTGCATAACAGGACCCGACTTGATGGCAGACCCATCGGCTAAATGTACAAAGAGTCCCTGAGCCTTGGGTAATAAGGGAATCAGATGTTTAGCTGCGAAAACTGAGTCCATGAAGCAGCTACAAGCTCCAGATTCAATAATAGCGGACACCTCGTTGTTCCTTCAGGGAATCTACAACAGAACGGGGAGAGAAAAGTGAGATGAAGTGTTGGTCACAGCAGAAGTGCAGTCAGAATAAATTTGAAAGGCACTTACAGAGTTTTGGATCTCACATAGTTCCCAGGTTCTCCACAGTACAGACAAAGATTGTTGAGATGACAATGTTGGCGTTCTTCACTCTTGAGTGAGTGACGTAGCATGCTCAGCTGCATAGGCTCGGATGTGTCCAAAGCAGGTGCTGGCTGTACCAGTGGGGCCATATTGGAGTAGCTAGGGACTCTTTGTAACATCCAGGTGGGACAAGGCTGTCCAGTGGCCCTTTCTGATCTGCATTCTCACAGGCGTTGGTCAATCTGTATAGCCAGATTAATGAGTGCATCCAGAGTTTGGGGCACCCCAACTTGGGCTAACTCATCTTTTAGGGGGTCTCACAGTCCCATATGAAACTGGTAGTTGAGGACAGTATCATTCCAGTTGGTATCAGCACTCCATCGTCTGAATTCTGCAACATAGTCCTCTGCTGCTCTGCGACCTTGCTGTAAGGTATGTAATGTGGCTTCCCCAGATGCAGACAGCTAGGGATCTTTGTATAGCTGAGCCATGGCATTGAAGAAGGTGGTCAGGTTGGTCAGATCTACTGCTTTTTGTTCAAGAAGGCAGTGTGCCCAAGACTGAGGTTCATCCTGTAGTAGAGAGATCACAAAGCCCACCTTGGTGGCCTCTAAGGAGAAGGTATGTGTCAGGAGACTAGTAGACCAGACTGTGTGGACTGCACAGAGATAACCCAAACGCATGTAAATGAAAAAATAATATTTATTAAAAATAAGTGATAACTCAGAAAATACAAACAGTGCAAAACCAACACAAAAAACCCACAGCAAACAATAGTATATACAGCAAGGGGCAATACCGGAATCACCGGTGTCAGCCAGGCCAGGGTCATACACAGCAGGTATGCAGGAACAAGGGATAAACCAGAAGCATAAACGTTAGCCAAGCCAGGGTCATACACAGGAGGTCAGCAGATGGGTAAGGACGGGAAACCAGCAGGAAGGGGAGAGGATGGATGGTAAAGCTGCAGGGTAGGGATCCAAGGGAATCAGGAGGGACAAGAACAGGATGGGCCTGGGATAGGGATCGGATCGGATCGGATCAGAGCAGAGCGGGACAGAGCAGGTACACAAACAGGATACAGGTGTCAAGGCACAGGGAGAAAGATACCAAGGCGAGCATGTGAGGGCTTGCCGGGTATTTATAGGGCTGCCTATAATTGGCTTCAAGTCACACCTGAGCGCAGGGAGTGTTGTCTGCTCCATACTGCCAGGATCCATCCGCTGGTGGACATCAGTACTGCGGCCAAAAGATGAAGTGACACCAGCAGGGAAATATTCTCCTGAAAGTTCAACACTGCCAGGAGACACCTGCTGGTGGACCCCAGTACTGCATGCCAAACGATATATCTTACCAGCGGATGGACCCTTTCCTGACAGTACCCCTCCCTAAAGGAGCGGCCTCCGGACGCTCCAACTGGTCTTAATTGTCCATGGTCTATGGCATCAGGTAGAATGGTGGAAGAAGGCATTTCAGGCTGGTCATCAGGCACATCCGGGCAGACGGCTGGCATGTCAGAGTCATTGAGCTGGGCAGCGGACAGGAACAACTCGAGCTGGGCAGCAGACAGGAACATCTCGAGCTGGGCAGCAGACAGGAACAACTCGAGCTGGGCAGCAGACAGGAACAACTCGAGCTGGGCAGCAGACAGGAACAACTCGAGCTGGGCAGCAGACAGGAACAACTCGAGCTGGGCAGCAGACAGGAACAACTCGAGCTGGGCAGCAGACAGGAACAACTCGAGCTGGGCAGCAGACAGGAACAACTCGAGCTGGGCAGCAAACAGGAACAAGCCGAGCTGGACAGCAGACAGGGACCAGCCGAGCTGGCCAGCAGGCTCCGGGTCATCGAGCTGGGCAGCAGGCCCCGGGTCATCGAGCTGGGCAGCAGGCTCTGGGTCATCGAGCTGGGCAGCAGGCTCCGGGTCATCGAGCTGGGCAGCAGGCTCCGGGTCATCGAGCTGGGCAGCAGGCTCCGGGTCATCGAGCTGGGCAGCAGGCTCCGGGTCATCGAGCTGGGCAGCAGGCTCCGGGTCATCGAGCTGGGCAGCAGGCTCCGGGTCATCGAGCTGGGCAGCAGGCTCCGGGTCATTGAGCTGGGCAGCAGGCTCCGGGTCATCGAGCTGGGCAGCAGGCTTCGGGTCATCGAGCTGGGCAGCAGGCTCCAGGTCATCGAACTGGGCAACAGGCTCCGGGTCATCGAGCTGGGTAGCAGGCTCCGGGTCATCGAGCTGGGCAGCAGGCTCTGGAACATTGGGCCGAACAGCGAGCACCATAAGGGCAGGCCGGATTACAGGCACCGGCTCAGCAAGCTGGGTAACGGACCCCGGCCCAGCGGGCTGGGTAACAGGCCCCGACTCAGCGAGCTGGACACCGGGCACTGGTTCGGCAAGCCGGATAACGGATACTGGCTTGACAGGTAAAGTGACGGACTTCGGTTTAGCAGACTGGGTAATGGGCACCAGTTCAGCAGACCGGGTAACGGGCACCGATTCAACAGACTGGGTAACGGGCACCGATTCAGCAGGCTGAGACACGGGCACCGAAACTCCAGGCTGAAACACGGGCACCGAAACTTCAGGCTGAGACACGGGCACCGAAACCTCAGGCTGGGGTACCAACATCATGACATCAGGCTGGAAGACAGGTACCAGGATATCAGGCTGGAGGATGGACACATCAAACCGGAAAGCAGGCTCATCAGGCTGAACAGTAGGTACTGGCACAACAGGCTGAACAGGTACATCGGACTGGTCAATAGTCGCTGGAGCGTCAGACTGGAACATGGACACTGGGATTTTGGGCTGGAAGGCAAGCTTCAAGACATCCGGCTGGAAGGCAGGCATATCAGACTGGATAGCAGGTGCATTAGACTGGAGAGCGGGTGCATCAGACTGGAAGGTGGGCACATCAGACTGGAAGGTGGGCACACCAGACTGGAAGGCAGAGACATCAAGCTGGAAGGCAGGGACATCAAGCTGGAAGGCAGGGACATCAAGCTGGAAGGCAGGGACATCAAGCTGGAAGGCAGGGACATCAAGCTGGAAGGCAGGCATCGGAACATCAGGTAGAAATGCAGAAACCAAGACATCAGGCTGAAAAGCAAGCTTCGGGACATCAGGCTGGGAGGCAGGCATGAAGACATCAGACTGGGGAGCGGGCACTGGAACTTTAGACTGGGCAGCAGACACAGGCGCTGGCACATCGGGCAGAACAGCAGGTGCTGGCATACCAGGCTGAACAATAGGTACATCGGACTGGACAGTAGTCACTGAAGCGTCAGACTGGAACATGGGCACTGAGATGTCAGGCTGAGCAGCAGGCACTGGGACCTCCAACTGGACAGCGGGCACAGGCATTGGCACAACAGGTTGAGTAGAAGACACTGGCGCATCAGGCTCGGTAGCAGGCACTGGACTGTCAGGCTGGGTAGCAGGCAGAGGTTTGACAGAATCAGGTGGGTTAGTTGGTGTAGAAGCAAGTTGGGTTACTGGCAGGATCATGTGGGTAGGAAAGAATTTTTGTTTCTTTTTTGGTTTAGCCCGTGCAGTTTTGTATGTAGGTGCAGGGCTGAAAGAAAAGAAAGTAGCTGGATCGAAGGAAGACCAAGGAACTGTAGTTAGAGAGGGGTTTTGTGGGACTGTTACAGGTGGAGGAGAAGAAACAGGTGGATTGAAGGCGGGATAGGTGCTACACTTGGAGACTGGGTAGTAGTAATTGGTAGGGAGCTGATTAAACTGGGTTGTAGCTGAGGTTGCCATAGGTGACGGGGAGATAGATCTTTTGGAAGGCAGATGATTAATGGCAGGGCTAGAATATTGTGGCTTAGCTAAGAACAGGAGATCTGACCATGCCTGCAGCACAGGTTGAACAAACGCTGATTCACACACAGCCTGACTAACCAGAGATTGTACTGAATAAATGCAATCGGATAACACCTGCTGGGAACAAGCAGAATAATGTTCATCAAAGAAAGCCGGATCATCCTCTAACAACCATACCAGGGATTCAACCTGGTCACAACTGAAAGGAGGGGAGAAATCGTCACTACCTTCGGGAATGCATGACAAGGCTAACTTTGTACATAATTGGATCAAAGGCTGAACATCCTCAAATAACGCATGACCCTGATCTACTAGTAAATGGGCTGTTTGGATCGTTTCCAGCAGTTGGTCACGGGTCCAACCTTTAAGAGTCTGACGGCAATATTCATTATCCTCTGCCGCCAGCAGAGAATAATAAACAATTTCATCAAAGTCCATTCTTTGCACGCCCACCGTAACAGGACGGCTTCTCAGTGCAGCCACGTCTGGTCAGGGATGGCCTTGGTATACTGTCAGGAGACTAGTAGACCAGACTGTATGGACTGCACAGAGATAACCCAAACGCATGTAAATGAATAAATAATATTTATTAAAAATAAGTGATAACTCAGAAAATACAAACAGTGCAAAACCAACACAAAAAACCCACAGCAAACAATAGTATATACAGCAAGGGGCAATACCGGAATCACGGGTGTCAGCCAGGCCAGGGTCATACACAGCAGGTAAGCAGGAACAAGGGATAAACCAGAAGCATAAACGTTAGCCAAGCCAGGGTCATACACAGGAGGTCAGCAGATGGGTAAGGACGGGAAACCAGCAGGAAGGGGAGAGGATGGATGGTAAAGCTGCAGGGTAGGGATCCAAAGGAATCAGGAGGGACAAGAACAGGATGGGCCTGGGATAGGGATCGGATCGGATCGGATCAGAGCAGAGCAGAGCAGAGCAGAGCAGAGCGGGACAGAGCAGGTACACAAACAGGATACAAGCGTCAAGGCACAGGGAGAAAGATACCAAGGCGAGCATGTGAGGGCTTGCCGGGTATTTATAGGGCTGCCTATAATTGGCTTCAAGTCACACCTGAGCGCAGGGAGTGTTGTCTGCTCCATACTGCCAGGATCCATCCGCTGGTGGACATCAGTACTGCGGCCAAAAGATGAAGTGACACCAGCAGGGAAATATTCTCCTGACAGTTCAACACTGCCAGGAGACACCTGCTGGTGGACCCCAGTACTGCATGCCAAACGATATATCTTACCAGCGGATGGACCCTTTCCTGACAGTATGTGACTGCAGAGCAAAGTAAAGTTCACAGGCTTTTTGAAATGCCCTGAATTTGCTGCATTCTCCCAAAAATCTTTCGGGTGTAGGCACACGAGGCTCAGGGGGTAGCATCACTACTGCACGTGGACTGGCTGTGGCGGCCACCTGGGTTGCAGCAGGAGATGAAAGTGCTTGAACACATTCCTCCAAATGGCTATAGCCCTCTTGCAAACTTTTGATAGCTGTGTCAGGCCTGCCAGATGTAGTCAAAGTTCATCCATGGGAGAGGTTCCTTGATTGGGCTCAGACATGGCTGTCTGATACTATCACATACCTAGTAGATGATCCCGATATGCAGAGGAAGGCCTCTCTTACACCCCTGACTCACGGCCCCTGATAGAGTGGACAGGAGGCACGGGAGTGCAGAGTAGCACGAGTGCCTGGCAGGATCAACAGCGGAGAGGTAGGTCTGGAGTTCTGGATGGCACTGTGGCAGGAAATCGGCAGACTGGAGACAGCAGACTTGACTGGAGGCAGGAGCAGGCTTGTGTCAGAGGGTCACCCACAAGAAGCAAAGGCAGGTAGGCAGGGAGGAAGTTCCAGGGACTGGGACACAGAAGGGTCAGGCAGGCGGGTCAAACACAGACGGTACTGGAACAGATGTAGCAGGCAGGAGCAGAGTCACTTAGACAAGCCGGGTCATTAACAGACAGGCACAGATGAACCAGTGGATAAGGCAGATGCAGAGTCATGGACAGGCCAGGGTCAGGTGCAGGCGGACAGCAGAGGTAGTCAAAAGACAAGCCTGGTAGTCACAGGAACAGATCAGATAAGCAGGTAACTTCTCAGGGAATGCTGTAGATCAGACAAATCAGTTCAAATAGCCCGCCTGGTGCCGGGGATTGCGGGCACGCTCGCGCATGCGCATAGGCACCCACAACCTTGCACCAGTTTGTATGGAACTACTGGTCCCAGCAAGCCTTTCCTGACATATGCCTTTCTTAATATAACTCAAATTCTGTACTTTTTTTTTAAAACCATAGTTTTATTGGATTTTTCACATATCTAACATAATGCCCTGAAAGGGGGCAGGAGAACAATAAAGCATAACAGTAGTAGTTCACAAGTCACAATCATGACAATGTATAATATCTAGCTAGGGGACAGTTGAAGCAGACTAGCATAGAAAGGTGCCGAGAGTAGAAGTAGTAGAATTAGTAATGCTGGTTGGTGAAAAGTGAAAAGTGGTGCCCTAAGGGTGGGCCATCATCCGAGGTCAGAGAAGAACAGAGGGTCGCTGTGGGACCCAATATAGTTGGTAATTTATATGTCAGTAATGTTAAATAGGAGGGTAGGGGTGACATCTATGCAGTGTCATGAGGACGCACCCGGGGAGGGCGCACTTTATAGAAAGGAGGCATGCACAAACAATACAGCTGTTATCAAGTATTTAGACTGAGTGTAGAACTGTGTAGCATCTGGTTCAGCTCCAGATTGGGAGGGTCGTGTCCGCAGGTATGAAGAGGCCAGATTATGGTAGAGGGTTACTTCTTTGATCTTGAAGCCAAGGTTCCCATTGGGTGAAGAATCTAGTTGTCAATAGGTGTGCTTTGGAGATTATAAATTCCAAGAGGCATTGGTCATTGAGTAAAGAAATTACTAATTGGATAGTGGGTGGGTTAGGATTTTTCCAGTTTCAGGCAATTGAGAGTCTTGACGCTATCAAAATGTGCGTAAGTATTGACCATAGAGTAGATGGCCAGTCGGTTAACCCTAACCCAAGCATGGCCAACTGTGGTGTTAGTTTAGCTTTAACGCCTGTGACTGAGCATATGAGACTGTCTTTCCAGAATCTTTGGAGAGCAGAACAAGTCCACCATATGTGGACCAGGGATCCATGTGTGTTACAGTTCCTTCAGCAGTTAGGGGATGTTGAGGAGAAGATGACTGCCAGTTTGGTTGGAGTATAGTACCAGTGGTGGTAGAGCTTCATAACCATTTCTCAGTGGAAGACGTTCCTGGAATGAGCCTGTGTGCTGTTAAAAGAACTGTACCACACATCCTCTTGTATGGAAAAATGTAGTACTTGTTCCCAATGTTGCATAGCTGTGGATTTACCCTTAGAGTGAGGGGAGGTGAGCAGTGAGTACATAAAGGATAGACCTTTGGTGCGGGGTCCTTGTGTGGCATAATACTGCAACAGTTCATTGGTAGTTCGGTTGGGGGACCACTGAAGCGATGACAGAGTGTGCCAGATGTGCAGGAATAGGAAGAAGTCCTCGCGTGGTATGTTGAAGATGGTAGAGAGATGTTGGAAGGTAGTAAATCCCTGAGGTGTGTATAGGTCGCTTAAGTTGCAGATGCCTGCTCTGGTCCAGTGGCTTAGGGATAAGTTGGGTGTTAAGAGTTCCAGAGTAGTGAGTGGTAGGAGTTTCAGAGCATGAGAGGAGATGCCTTTAAGCATTTGTGGAATTTATCGCCAGACTCTCATTGTGGCATTGATAGTGTCTAAGAAGGACCTAGGTGGGTGGGTGGTAGTTGAGCCACGATGCGCATAAAATTAGCTGAAGGTTTCCACGTTTGTTTCCACGTAGGTGTCGAGGATGGGTTCCACCAATGTCTCGTTTGGTCGAGGATTGCCACTTTATAGTATGTTCGGATCTCCGGGGCTCCCATTCCTCCATATTTGGTGGCTAGGTACAATTTTGAGTGGTGTAGCCTAGGGTGTTTGTACTCCCATATGAATGAGTTGAGGATATGTTGTAGTTTAAGATAGCAGGGCAATATTGGGATTGGAAGAGTTCTAAAGAGGTATAAAATATGAGGAAGAAGAAACATCTTTACCAGGGCTATGCGTCCTGCCCAGGAAGTTTTTACTGCCCAGAGTTCAAAGCTCATTTGTTGGAGTCTGTTAGTCAATAGCTCGACATTGTTGTGAAGTAGAGCTGATGATGGGGTAACTAACTGAATCCCTAGATAGTTCAGTGTTGAATTTGGTGCCCATGAGAAATGCGTTATCTGGGACAGTTTCTTCTTTTCATTAGAAGTAAGATGAATACCCATCATGGAGGATTTGGAATGGTTAATTTTATATAGGGATGCTTGTCCAAAATTAATAAGTACTCGTTGAAGAGCTTGCAGGGATTGTTTGGGATTAGAGAGCAAGACTATGATGTCATCCGTGTAGAGCCCTATTTTGTGGGAGGACTCGCCCACTGTTATACCCTCAATGTGCGGATTGGTACAAATGGCAGCTGCTAAGGGCTCAATAATCATGGCAAAAATTAGAGGGGATAACAGGCATCCTTGCCTGGTGCCATTCGTGATGGAGAACGGGTCAGACAAGCACCCTCCCGACCAAACTCTAGCTGTAGGATTAGTGTAAAGGCCTAGAATGGCTCGTAAGAAGGTGCCAGTCAAGCCAAATTTAATGAGCACGCTTTCCAGGTATTTCCAATGCACTCTATCGAACACCTTCTCCGCATCCATTGAGATGAACAGAGAAGGCATTCGATAACGTTCCGTCCATTAAATGAGGTCGATAAACCTGCGTGTGCCATCTGAGGTCTGGCGATGTGGAATGAACCCTACTTCATCGGGATGTATTAGGGAAGGGATGAGAGTGGCTAGACAAATTGCTAACAGTTTGGCATAGAGCTTTAAGTCAGTGTTGAGTAGGGATATGGGTCGATAGTTAGCTGGGTCATCATAGGATTTATCTTGTTTGGGAATGGTGACAATTAAGGCTTCTAGAGACTGTTTGGGGATGTCTCCGGTCGTTACAAATCTGTTTAGTGAGGCACATAAGAGGGGGGTGAATAAGTCGGAATACGATTTGTATTATTCATTACAGAACCCATCAGGTCCCGGACTCTTGTGAAGGGGGAGGGAGTTAATGGCTGTTTTGAGTTCCAATTCTGTGAACGGATGCGAGAGGGCGTGTAATTGGGAGGGAGTGATCGATGGGAGTTGGACCGATGATAGGAAAGACTGGATGGTAACATCTGTGGGAGGTGGTTCTGCGGAAGATGTGGCAATGTTGTATAGTGTTGAGTAGAAGGTTTTAAAACAGTAGGCTATGTCTAGTGGATTCCTGCATCTGTGACCTCGGTGGTCAGTTAGGTATGGTATTTTGGATTGAGTTACTCTTTGTATTGGTTGGCCAAAACTTTGCCTGGCCTATTTCCATGGGAGTACCAGGATAGTCGGAGACATTTAATGTAGAAATCAAAATTTTTGTGGAGGTGGGAGCTTAAGTCTAGTCGAAGTTGGTGGAGCTCTTTGGACTGTTGTACAATGGGAGAGGTTTTATTACTGTGTTCGAGATCCCTAATACGGGTTAAGTACTGGGTAGTGATTTCTGACCGTCTTCTTTTCTCATGGGCACCGAGTTTGATAAACAACCCTCTAAGTACCGATTTATGTGAATTCCAGGTCGTTGTAGGATTGGTTACTGAACCAGTATTAACAGAAAAGTAGGACTCTATTTCAGTCTCGATTTGTGGTTTGTAGACCGAATG
The DNA here is from genome assembly GCF_042186555.1 of Aquarana catesbeiana. NCBI lineage: Eukaryota > Metazoa > Chordata > Amphibia > Anura > Ranidae > Aquarana > Aquarana catesbeiana. The sequence continues at coordinate 183,533,926 of NC_133331.1, read as the reverse complement.
AGTAAGTAGAGAGGCATTCATTCGCCATATCTTGTTTGTATTGGAGGTATGTGCCGTGTTTAGAGAGATAGTTACCAGGGCATGGTCAGACCATGTGATGAGCCCAGTGTGGGCTGAGGTAACTTGTTGTAGTAATAGTATAGATGTGAGAAATAAATCGAGTCTGGAATATGATCCCTGAGTGGGTGAGAAATAGGTATAATCCCATTTCGTACCATGAACACATCTCCATATGTCATAAAGGTCCTCTCTGAGGAGAAGTGAGGACAATGCAGATGAGCTTTTTCTTTGAGAATTGGAGGAATCTAAAGAGTGGTCCACAATCTCATTAAAGTCTCCGCAAAGAATTATACATTCCTTGGGGTAGGTAGAAAGCTTGTTTAGTATACTCTGGTAAAAGGATTTTTGTCCTACGTTAGGCGAGTATAGGTTGACTATGACAAGTGGGCAATTATTAAAGGACGCAGAAAGGATGAGGAATCTGTCTTGAGGGTCTTGTTCAACTTGATGAAGTTGGAATGCTACAGAGGAGCGTATTGCTATCATTATACCTCTCGCTTTTTTATCTACGTTGGCAAAGAAGCAGTGTAGGTATTGTTTATGATTGCAGGCTGGAGCTTTGATTTTTGTGAAGTGCGTCTCTTGGACAAAAAGAATATCAGCCTTTTGGGATATGGATCCTTCCAGAGACGCGATGGATTAAAGGGGTGGTTAAGACCCTTGGCATTAATGTTAGTAATTGACAACATTCTGTAGGCAGGATGTGTGAAGTGCACGTGTTGTAACGGAAGGGGATCAACACCGTTTGCTGTGTCACACCAGGGAGTGGTCAGTGGTTAAGGGACTGATAGGAGCAAGAAAAGATGTTAACAATGCAATATTAGTGACAAACAGATAAATCAGATATTGCAATCGAATTATTGACTTAAGAATTTGCTTTACAGACAGCTAGGACTGCTTCTAGGAAATATGTGACAGCAAATCTCAATGAACAAGTAATAAGAGAGAAAAAAAAAGAAACGAAAAGTTAACATGTAAATACGTATGTGCTTAGTACACTAGAAGTATCTGGGAGTGATCAAATCAACTCTGGAGAACCCCCGTTCTCCCTTTAAAAGACACCGAGTAACTCTGATGATATTAGCCAAAAAGATATTAGAATTCCCGGAGTGGAAGGCCTTGAGACGCTCCATTAGGTTCCGTCTTCCTGCGACCAGGAAACAGGGACCTTGATTGATTGTTTGGATCGAGGTATGCTAGGAGGAATATGAAGAATGAGACCCCAGTTGTGCAGTTGTTTTAGGCCATCTTTGGGCGTCAGTATTGGGACCAGTTGGTTTTGGAAGGTAACCAGAAGCTTTGTAGGGAAGCCCCATCGGTATGGGACTTGTTTATCTTGCAGGACTGAGGTGACAGGAGCAAACCGTTTATGTGCCTGGGCCATGGCAGCTGAAATGTCGCCGAATATGGAAATCGCAGTATATGGGGTTGGTAATGCGTGCATGGATCTTGTAGCTCGTCACAGACTTTCTTTGGTGTGATAAAAATGCATCCGAGCTAAGGTGTCCCTAGGGACAGCATCCGGTAGATGTTTAGGTTTCTGTATTCTGTGTACTCAGTCGATAATCATGTCATGTGCAGACAGGTTGGGTACTAGCGTGCGGAAAAGTTGTTGGAGATATGTTACTAGTTCCCCTGGTTTGATTGACTCTGGTATTCCCCTGAATTTTAAGTTGTTCTGCATTTGGCGAATTGCTGCTGCCTGATCATCCTGGGTGGCTATAGCTGCTATATGTGCCTGAGCCACTGAGTGCAGTTGTTGTTCAATGGTGTCAGTGCGGTCTTCTATCTTTTCTACTCTTCTCTGGATATGATTAATAGATATTTTTAGATCTCTTTGCAGGTCAGCCTGTAATGTGACAAGCATAGACTTCAGGGATCTCTCTTAGGCTGGAGTGTTATCTGATTCTGGGAAGGCAGCTAGGGAGTTAATGTGTGCGGCGTCAGCCCAGTGCTGCTTCTTTAGAGCAGGTGATTTGGCTGGTGAGCCTGCTGGGGACTCTGCGGCTCTCTTACCTCTGTCCTGGGGGTGAGGAGAGGTAGTGGGATCCATCTGATCGCTTTCCTCCATGTCTCACTGGTTGTCCGGTGCTGTGTTAGGCTGAGTGGGTGAGGGTGAATCCGAACGGCGATCACGCTTGGCACCATCTTGTGGAGAAGAGAGAGCCGGCTTCATGAAGTAATCATGTAAACAGCGCGATCTCTGGTTGTTGTTATTCTTCTTCTTCTTCTTGGACATGTCCTGGGGAGTCCCAGAAGTAGTGGCCCCCCGTACCAGAGGTAGAGGCGGCTAATAATAGCTCTGTAAATTGCTATTGTGCCCCGATCTGAGGGAGAGCAGAGAATCTAAGCGGCCATCATCTGCTGCAGCCAGACCACGCCCCCATGTTGGGTATGTACCTTTTTGATGTTTAAATTCTTAAGGTCATCCAACACCAAGTTTCTAAACACCTCTATATGTTAACTATCAGAATTTTGTGGATTAAAAACAGATTTGTTTCTAAGATGAGAATGAAGACCCTAATTTACTAGGGGTGGTCTAACACCTGAATTAGACAAAATATAGTTTTTCATATTCAGAATTTTCATAAACTTATGAATATTAACATATGTATCTAATTTGTTCATGTTTTTAACTGGGGCATATTTAAGACCTTTGTCTAAAACGTTCAAGTTTCATTTCATCACTTAAAGCGGAGTTCCATCCACTTTTGGGAGGTGGTCTTAAAGGAAAGACCACCTCTCCACCCCTCATTTTTGGTTATTACATTTTTTTTCCTTTTAGTACCTTTTTTGGGAGTACTAACTGTTCTTCTATTCCAGCCGGGCTGCTGCCCAGGACGTCACGTCCTCTTCTGTGGTGAGCTCCCCCCGCTGTCTTCTGTGTGTTTCCCAGAAGACAAGCTGGCCATTCACACAGTGCTGCGCGACTCGTGCATGCGCAGTCAGAAATCGGCAGTGAAGCCACAAGGCTCCACTGCCGGTTTGCAGGGTGTAAAAAAATGCTGCGCTAACCCAACGAAGCAAATGAAAAAACAGCTAGCACACAAACAAACCAAGTCACATCACGATATAAACGAATAAAGTGCAGCGGTAAGAGTATCTAACATACACTTAATATATGTATAAAAAAATTGTATCGTTAAATAACAGTGAAAACGTGAACCAAATGTGAGAAACCAGCAGCGTACCCGTTGGGTTTAAAAAAAGTGTCTATAGTGAAATACAAAGCAGCAAGGGATGAAAGTCCATAAAGTGTAGAATAAAGGGGGGAATCTTCTCCAACAGGCATGCAACCAAACAGGCATGCCCCTGTTGAAGACTTTTGGAGGGGACTGTATGCCGATCGATCGTGGGCCCTTGCATTTGGGGTAACGGTGCTCTTTGTGAGCTGTATGCCTGGGGACCCTTGAGGTGGTATTACTGTGGATTAGGGTCCTGGTCCCCCAGGACACACAGACTCTGGGGACCCTGGATTTGCCATATTGGAATAGTGGCTGATTCATAATGCTGGGACAGATACTGTTAGGAGATGCTGATGTAAATTCCAGCACCTGCCTGTCTGTTGTCTGATAAAATGTGTATTGTAAATAAGTCTATAGTATGGGATCTAAGAGTCATTAGATTCCCATTGTTGTTTGTGTTAATTAACTCTGCTTTTGTGTGAAGAGTCTATGTTGATTGTGATAATGTTGATTGGATTTTCTGAACTACAAGACGGCCAGTCTGGCCTAAAAGTCATGTCTGAGTCATCTAGGCTGTCTAAAGGGATTAGTTAATTAGCTCATGTAAAATTAGTTATGAGCAGGAGGTCTGCACCTCCACTTATAGTGTATAAAAGCCTTATTTTGCAATAAAGTGAGATGCCTGGTTGAACTTACATACAGCCTGCCTGGTGTTTGTTCTGAGCTATCACAACTGGACTAGAATGGCACAGAGCTGTAGTTCTAGTCCTGAAGCATCGGATGACCGAACCATCAGACGTTGCAATCTGATTCAATAGCTGGAGTGTCAGGAGAGTGGAACCGAGCGAGCAAGGGGCTCGTTACAGCTAGCATTTTCAGCTTCCCACACTGCTATTTTTAATTTTCTCTGATCACTTTTTTCCTGTATGGTTTTTATCCAATAAACTCCAAATTTTTTGACCTACACTATGTGGAGTTCCCTTTTTTCTTTTCCCATGGCTCCATTTTGAAGTGTTTCCTCCTGTTCATCCTGTTCTGGAACTGGAGAGCGTGTGTGACAGCGGTTCAACATCTACCTACGATTACTACTCCTCACCGGTGATCGTACCTACAGGACACCATTCAGTAGGACATCATGGGAGACCATCCCCCCATGCCTATTAGACGCACTGCTATATGGCATATGCGTCCTACGGATCTGGTAAGGGTATCCAACTTTTTTATTTAAGATTTGTGCGCCTTGGTATCTGTGGTCGCCTTTCCATTCGAGTGGCAGCTTACTTCCTGGGTATACAGTACCCCCCTGTTGGAGAAGATTCCCCCCATTATTCTACACATTATGGACTTTCGTCCCTTGCTGTTTCATATTTCACTATAGACACTTTGATTAAACCCACGGGTACGCTGCTGGTTTCTCACATTTGGTTCACGTTTTCACTGTTATATTTAACGATACAATTTTTTTATACATATATTAAGTGTATGTTAGATACTCTTAGCGCTGCACTTTATTCGTTTATATCCACTGCCGGTTTCCCTTAGTTGTAATGGCGGTGCGTGCACCCGATCCGATCCGATGGACTGATCGGCCTCAGGGGCTGACATTGCAGGCTCCCTGGACAGGTAAATGTCCTTATTAAAAGTCAACAGCTACAGTGTTTGTAGCTGCTGACTTTTAAAAAAAATTATTTGCAGCTGGAACACTGCTTTAATTGTTATTATCATTTGTTCATTGATGTGAGGAGAAATCGTTGCTTGGGTGTCACAGCAAGCAATGGATTTTGGGATCATCATTGATATTATTATTAGCATTTTCATTAGATATTTCATTTTTGATGCATAGTGATTGTGCAGATTAGAGGAATGAGACAAACTTTTTACCACTACCAGGGGTACTTGCAATGGTCAGCTTTTGTTTATGTAAAACCTTCACCCCAAAAGGAAAAACTGTTGCATACTCTCTTTCCCTTATCCATATCAATTAACTTAACATCTAATTAACATCTTATTAACTAATTAACATTAATTACCATCTAATGATTGGTAAGCTGTGATATATAACATTTTTGGTTTAATAACTTTTCTACCACGGCAATTTTTTACATTTTTTCACACACGTTCAAATTTGCATTTTTGCTAGAAATCACTTTAAATCCACCAACAAGTATACATTTTCCCCTGGAAAATAAAATGGTAGTTGCAATATTTTATGCCACATAATATTTGTGCAGCTGTTTATTAATTACATATTTTCAGGAAAAATACACAAAAAGTAACTTTAGTGAAAAAACACAATATTATACCCAAATTTTTTGTAAAGGATGGAACATGTCATATTTTGAACAAGTTACAAGTTACACCCATCTTTAGGGTGTAACATGTACTGTGCTCCAACACCTCCCTCCCCTGATCCCCCCTCCCTGTGACAGTGGGTGAGAGATGCTCTCCCCCACAGCTACTGACACTTTAAAATTGGCGAAGCTGTGTGGGGCTCCACCCACAGCTGCATCATTCATTCACAGAGATCTGACCTCCATCAACTACGATAGTGCTGATGAGTGCCCTTGTAGTTCATTGACATTTACTCCAGATTTCTAACAGCCTATATAGCAGTACAGGATGAAAACTTAAAGTGATACTAAAGTCTTGTTTTTTTTTTTGTTAAAAATAACAAACATGTTATACTTACCTGCTCTGTGAAATGGTTTTGCACAGAGCAGCCTAGATCCTCCTCTTCTCGAGTCCCTCTTGGCTCCTCCCTCCTGTTGAGTACCCCCACAGCAAGCATCTTGCTAAAGGGGCACCCAAGGCGAGCTACAGCTCCCTATGTCCATTCAGACATGGCGCTGCACCTTGGCCCCACCCCCTTTCTTACCTCATCGGCTAACTGACTTTGATTGACAGCAGCGGGAGCCAATGGTGTCATGCTGCTGTGTCAGCCAATGAGGAGGGGAGTCCTGGACAGCTGAGTCTCTCGTGCAACATCGCTGGATCTAGATGGACCTCAGGTAAGTATTAGGGGGACTAAGTGGGGCTGCTGCACACAGAAGGTTTTTTTTATCTTAATGCATAGAATGTATTAATATAAAAAATCTTCTGCCTTTACAACCACTTTAAGTTATACTGCGTATATATATATATATATATATATATATATATACACACACACACACACACACATACACACATACAATATACAGTATACAATATATATATTTAGCATTATTGCTATTATAAGGGGGCTAAGAGGCCCCCTTTGTGATAGCATTGGTCAGGTGACAGGTCTTCTTCGTGGAGACATCAGGAGTCTATTGTACGCCCAATGTCTGCCCTGCCCTCCACTGCGGCTAATCAAGAACAGATTGAAAGCACAATACCTGAGTAATGACGGCTGTGAACCCGGACTCAATACACGTTGATTGCAGGTTTATTAGTTGTGGGGGGGGGGGGGTGTTGATATCTATATTTAATCCTGAAATATGTACCAAATAAAGAATATTTATATTAAACACATAGTGAGTGCTGGAAATGTGCTGTCGGTTTCAGGCAAATGGTAAACAGCAACTTCCCCTCCATTAAATATATTCACCATTAACAACGCTACTATGCCATTGTGCTATTTCTTGACTTTGATTTTGGCTTTGCAAATCATCTTGGTACATTAATAGTTTTATTCATAGTTTATACGATTAATTACCAGTGCGCAGGCATTGTCATTAGACTGTACCTGTACTTATGCAGGTGACATTTTATATCACTTTCTGTGTTTTATTGTTTAATTGAATTGTCATTTTGCTGAAATTCTTTAAATTTACAATAACTATATAAATATAATAAATATAGACTTGTGCAAATCTCATAAATGTATAAAACGATGTCAATGTATTCTCATATACCACATACCCTTAAATCAGTCTCTACTTTTTAATGTAATATTTTAGGATGTTCTCCCAGTGACATAAAACAAAAATGAAATCTTTGAGTTGTAATTGAACTAGCTGTCATTAAAATTAGAGACAAAGAAGGCTTTTATGGATACACTTCAACAGGAGTTCTGTCTCTCTCTAGATCCAACCCAAATTATAGTGACTTATGCCCTTGGAAGTTGCATGACAGACTATGATAATGTTAAAGGAGCGAAGGAAGTTTTGTGAGCCAAGTAGGAAGAATATGGAATATGCAGTAGAACCCTTCATATTTTTTTTTGGTGTCAAGTATTAAGGAATAAGCCAGTATGCAGTATGTTCAAGGTATGTGTGTTTCATTTTATATATAGTTTTAACTGTAATTAATCAATGGGCATAACTTATAGCCTAAATTTAAGAAAATGAACAACTTTAGCAGAAAATATATTACAGTTTTATTAAAAAGATTTCTGCTGCTGCGTAAAGTTTTCAGTTAAACTCTGCTCAGTTTTCCAGTTCATAAAGACTACACAGCCTTAAGGTATATTTAAACCCAAAGGGTCTGGAATAGAATTTTTGGGACTGCACACCTTTTTTTGTGGGATTCCTTTTGATGTTCTTACCAGACTCTCATTAAGGATAAGAGTCAGGTATGTAATGTTTTTGTAGGTTTACCAGATAACATCTATATTAGACCCTCATCTAGGATAAAAGTCTGATGTAGATGAAGGAAATTGAGTGATTTGTTTACAAACAGAAGAAAGCTGTCATTTACCATTTACTGGCAGTTTAAACAGCATTCTTTTTTGCCTATTTTTCTGCAGTAGTATTGTATATGTAATGTATTGTTGTATACATTGTACAGATGCACTACTTTATATTCAGGATAAGGGCATCCCCACTTCATCTCTATGATTAAGCCCCGATGGGCAGGGTGAAATGCATCAGTAACAGGGCTCAGGGGGAGCTAAAGGCTGAGGCCATTCACATTTCTTTTCACCTGTTGAGCTAGTGGTGTGCGGCATCTATCATCTTCTAATACTTCCCTGCTCTAATTTTACATTTTTTCAAGTTGACCTTAAGGCTTTATTAAATCACTGCTCCTCACCAAATGGTATTAAAAAAAGTTTTTGATTTGTAATATGTTCCCTGGGACAATGCTCAGCCCCCCATAACATTTGTATTACAATACATTGCCTATTAACCTAGAAAATGGCCATTACCCTTACTGTTTTTTTTAACATTCAGCTCCTATTGATCAAGGGGTTTGGATTCAGCACCTGAACTTTTGTTGTATTCTGAAAACCTGTCTAGAACGAAACCCAGATACATTTGGCTCATCTCAATTCTCTGTAATAAAATGTTGTAATTGTTAGAATAATTTTGTTGTATCATGGTCACGTGATAGTTTACATTTTTTTAGGGTTTTTATTCAATATGTGCAAAGAGAGATCACACAAATATAACATTTATTAACCACTTCCCGTCCGTACTATAGCTGGAAGACAGCTACAAGGCAGGGCCTTAAGTGTCGGGAGGGCGTCGATAGACGCAGAGTGAGCAGGGTTGCAAAGCTGGCCACTGCATCCTTAACAACTGATGAGTCATCAGCTGTCAATGGGCTTCCCTGCTGAAAGCGGAATGAATAAAAAAGTTGCCAGCAATGTAAAGGAGTGAAAAAAAATGGTGTGGGGAACCCCCCAATCCATACCATGCCCTTCAGGTCTAGTATGAATTTTAAGGGCAGCCCCACAACAATTTTTTTTTATTAAATAATGTGGGGCCCCCCCAAAATCCATACCAGACCCTTATCCAAGCATGCAGCCTGGCAGGCCAGGAAAGGGGGAATGAGTGAGTGCCCTCCCTCCTGAACCATACCAGGTTACATGCCTTCAACACAGGAGGGTGCTTTGGGGCAGGGGGGCTGTGCCCCCCCCTACCTGAAGTTACCTTGTCCCATGTTGATGGGGACAGGGGCCTCTTCCCCACAACCCTGGCAGGTGGTTGTGGGAGTCTGTGAGCGGGGTTTTCTTGGAATCTGGAAGCCCCCTTTAATAAGGGGGCCCCAGATCCTTGCCCCCCTATGTGAATAAGAATGGGGTATGTGGTAACCCTACTCATTCACCAAAAAAGTGTCAATAAGAAAAAAAAACACAAACAATGGGACGTGGCTTGGACGTCATGATGAATGACAGCACATTAGAGGAGCTCTGTGAACCCAGCAGCCTTTCCAGAGCCAGTGATCTCCCGTGGCACAGACATGGCCAGAATTCTCCACCATTCATCCCAGAGCCATCAGCAACAAACAGCAGCAGCCCCCCTGAGCAGGAACATCTCCTCCCTGTTCAAAGCACAGGTCACAGCTCGTCCTGGCGCCACGAGGCAGACTACAGCGAGGAGTCGCTCTCAGCACCAGAGGACAGGGTAAGGGACGTTTCCTTCCCCGTACCATACACTAACCTACTCGGACATGACCACCATAGCCACAGACATAAAGGAAACCTTTTCCATGGCCATCACAGACCTTAAACCAAATCTGCTGGTGCTAACAGAAAAATTTGCCTCTACAGAGAGAGCCGGAAAACCTAGAGACAAATCTCTTCAACACTTGGTGCATACCACTGACTCCCACACTGCACATCTAATAGAGATGAACAGGCAAATTGAGGACTTAGATAATTGTGGCCTTAGATAATCGTGGCAGACACAATAACATTGGGTTGAGGGGAGTCCTGGAGTCTGTTCCTCCTGACCAAATCAAACATGCTCTCCAAAAAAATCTTTAATGGCCTGACAGAGAGACTGGAGCATGCCTCAGTTGAATTTGTCAGAGCTCATAGAGCTCTTAGGCCTAAAGGCCTGGACACTTCTCCTCCAAGAGGCATAATCTGCTGCTTGCTGAACTTTCCCATGAAGGAAGACATTTTGAATAAAGCAAGAATAAATCAAATTCTGTTTAACAATGATGTTTAATTCTCTATCATGATCTCTCCACTATCACTCTCAGAAACAGAAGAGATCTGTACCCCTTGCTGGACACCATTAAAAATAATGGACATACATATAGATGGAAGTTTCCCTTTGCCCTGAGCATCACTTATAATGGCAACTCATCTGCTCCACACACGGGAGGACCTGCCAACATTTTGGGATACCATACAAATACTGCAAGTTACTGTTCTACAGAACTGTTACTGTTATACAGAATTTAAACCCTCGGAACTGCCTAATAGACATGTACAATTTGTTTCATAACAAATCAAAATTCAGCTGAATGTCCAAATAAAAAAATTATGAATTTCAACTAATACGAAAGAAATTATAGCAAATATTATGAATGAATTTGACATGATTTGGTAATTCGTTAAAGATCTAATGAAACAAAAGGTCAACTCAAAGTAAATCTTACAGTCCAATCAGCTGATTAATTTTGTGCTGGAGGTTGGATTACTGTGCATTCCTGAGAACTGAGTGAGAAGGGTGTTGTATTGTATTTGAGCTGAGGAGAAGAGATATTGTCATTGTGTGTGTTTATAGATTCAATAAACAAACGACTTTCCAAACTACGAATCATTATCACGAATATATATACATACATCAATACCGACAGGGCCGGGCCTCGGGGCGGCAGTGGTCTAGGGGCGGCGCCGCTCCTGCAGCGACTTCGCGGCCGCCCCCCCCTTTCGTGCTGCCGATTACAGTCTATTATGGGCACCAGTGCCCATAGAAAAGATGGCCGCGAGCCGACCACGAAACTGCGCATGCACTGTTCCGAAGCCGGCCGGGCTCGGGAAAGCTTGTAAGCGCTTGGCCGGGTGGCGCATGCGCAGTAGCGTGATTGCGCCGCCCGGCGCCATTTTTGAAAGTAGTAGCAAGTAATGTCAGCGGTGCGGCGGCGGGGAAAAAGATGACATCTCTCATTGCCCGCACCGCTGTTCCGCCCTCCTCCTTCTGGTGGCAGGCAGCATGGCAAGGGACATCCCAATCTGGTGGCAAGTGACATCCCCATCATGTGGCAAGTGACATCCCCATCTGGTGGCAAGTGACATCCCCATCTGGTGGCAGGCAGCGTGGCAAGTGACATCCCCATCTGGTGGCAGTGTGATATCCCCATCTGGTGGCAGGCAGCGTGGCAAGTGACATCCCCATCTGGTGGCAGGCAGCGTGGCAAGTGACATCCCCATCTGGTGGCAGGCAGCGTGGCAAGTGACATTCCCATCTGGTGGCAGGCAGCGTGGCAAGTGACATCCCCATCTGGTGGCAGGCAGCGTGGCAAGTGACATCCCCATCTGGTGGCAGGCAGCGTGGCAAGTGACATCCCCATCTGGTGGCAGGCAGCGTGGCAAGTGACATCCCCATCTGGTGGCAGGCAGCGTAGCAAGTGACATCCCCATCTGGTGGCAGTGTGACAAGTGATATCCCCATCTGGTGGCAGGCATAGTGGCAAGTGACAAGAGATGGTGGCAAGTGACACGCTCAGGGCTCCCAATGGTTCTGCATTATGGTGAGTTGAACTATTTCAGTTTATATTACAATGTAATGATAGAAATAATGTGTTTCAATCATCCTGACACCATAACAACCATGATGCCGGGGATGATTGAAGCACTAACACCAGCCATTGCCTTGAAAATTTGCCTGCGAAAAATCCTTCCCCCTCGCGCACTTACCCCGAAGTATTTTTAGTCTGTACAATTAAAGCCAGTTATTTTCAGTGTTCTCGTGTGTGGAGATATGTTTTTAATTGATCTATTGTAGAAGTCATCGATAAAGGACGTTTTGTGTGTGTGTGGGGGGGTGGCATTGAAGGACCCTGCCTTGGGGCGGCAAAGGGAGTAAATCCGGGCCTGAATACCGATTTTCAACTAATACGAAAGAAATTATAGCGGATATAACGAATGAATTCGACATGATTTGAGATTCAGTATAACGAATATCGATACTCTACGAATAATAACGAATTATCCGAAAACAATCTAACATAACATAACGAATATAACAGAACGAAATTATGTATTTTACGAATGACAACGAACCGAAACTAAACCAAATTTCCCGTTGTGCACAAGTCTATTGCCTAATAGCCCTCCACCTTCTACACTCTCCTTTCTCCTTCAAAACAGCCAAATAAAAAATCCAAGGTGAACAAATATCACACTGGGACCCCAGGACGGGTATCGTACCAATCCAAGTCTCCCAGGACACCAGGACCAAGAGACATCTTTTAAAATGCTTGACCTTTGACACACTATAGCACTTGCTGTAGTTACCTGATCCAATTTTGAACTTTGATTATTGGTCAGAAACCTTTAGGACCAGAGACTCGCCCATACCTTGGGCTAGAGACAAGATCTGGGACAGGTCTGCATCTGGCCTCATCCAGATCAAACATCCTATGTTCTCCATTGACACCCTACTTGGGATCCCTAAACAACTCCATTGATACCCATCTACACCACCCATCTATGCCAATTCTATTTTAAGCTTGGATCAACACTACGCACAGAAACTGCAGCTACTCCCAATATTCGTTTGACGTTAAACCATCTTTCCGTAAAGGATAAGACCAATTTTCTCATGTCATAACTATCAACTATCACAAGAAACATTGTTGAAGGTCCAGCTCTATTACATCATAGATCACGGCTCTTCCTGATCCTAAAAGAGACTGAATATTCCCAAAGACTAAACACCCTGTGCTCATCTATTGTATGCTGCTATATCTCCACAAACCAACTATATCTCTCCTTGCAAACAATTACACTTATTGGGTGCACTCCATATATGGAGATCTCATGCTGGAGTGAATATACTCATTCTCCCTTCTCCCCGCCCCCTCCTTCCCACCTGACTCCTCCCCCCTCCCCCCATCATCAACTCCCCCTTCCTCCCTCACCCTTACCTCTCCTCCTCTCCCTACCCTTCCCCTCATCCTCTGCTCCTGGTGCCACCATAAAGGAGATCTATTTTAATTTGTATTTTATTTTAGAATTCAAAGAAAAAGTTATGGGTTTGGAACTACATTGTAGTTACTAACTTTCTGTTTATAGTTTGTGGGTTGCCATATAGCTCCTCCCACGCACCCCACCTAAGCAGTTATACAAACTGCTTTTTAGACTAGAATATTGAAACTACTACCATTTATTTTTGCCTCAGGTGTGATACACCAAAAGGCATTGTTACTGTATCTTAGTGCTTTATTCTCTCTATACAGAGTGTTTACTTGGTTCATTTACTGGTTTATAATAATCATCTTCTGTTTTTGTTTTTATTATTAGCCAGACATATAATACTTTTCTTCCTATCTCATCTTTGCTATTACTTCCCTCTTGACATCCCTGGACTATTGAGATACTAGGTCCGCATTAGACGAACAGACCACAAGGCACCCGATCCAGTTAAAGGAATGGAGACCACAAGGCACCCAATCCAGTTGAGGGAACAAGTGTGTCATATGCACCTCACTGTAAGTACAGAGACAGATTCCTACTCCATATTCACTGCAACTTGATCCACAAGGACCTTTTTTGCCCCCGGAAGAGGCCCCACAGTGATCTCTTTCAACTGCAGAGACCTAAACATACCCGAGAAAATAATCCCGCTCCTATGAGAATTAAAAAAAACAATTCACAAGTGGTTTTCCTACAGGAAACCCACTCCCACATCTTTCATGTTCCTAATCTGACAAACGCTTCACTAGAATATTCCACGCCACCACATCTACATCAAAAACCAAAGGAGTGTCCATTTTGGTGAACAAAGAGAAGCCATTTGTTCTTGAACAACAACTACAGTATGTGACCCAGAAGGCAGATACCTTTTTCTCAAAGGTACTGACCTATTACATATGCCAATGTTTACTTCCCAAATACTGCACAGATTTTTTTTCTGCAAACATATTGTAGAAGAACCCAGATGGTTTACCACAGGATGTATCATCTTAGGAGGTGATTTTAACGTACCTTTGAACCCCTCTGCGGACACCTCAAATGGACACTCAAGTATCAAATACAACATACTTAAAAGACTCAAAGAACTACTATGATCCCTGACATTAGATGCTTGGAGAACATTACACCCAGATGGTCGAGACTTTACATACTACTCTATGGCCCACGATAAGTACTTGCGTATTGATTATATCTTCATAACCCAAAAAGACTTGGCAGATCTCAAGGAAGCAAGGATAGGAACTCAAACAATCTCTGACCATTCCCCAGTTTCCTTACAACTGTTACCATCAACTCACCTAACGTGGAAAACATTTAACTGGGGATTGAACTCCTCCCTACTGACAGACCCTGAAATTCACCAACATATCTCTGAAGAGATTTCACACATTTTCGTTTCCAATACCCCAGATGACACTGTCCCCATAACTATTTGGGAGGTACACAAAAGCACTATAAGAGGCAAATTCATAAAATGGGGCGCAAAATGCAAACGCAAAAGAGAATCTGAAATCTCCAAATAAGTTTATAAGATAGCAACACTAGAGAGCCAACTCAAATAATCAATAGCTACCAAGACCAGCAAAGAACTCCTAGAAACCCACAAACTCCTTCAGAATATTTTAGATTCTAAAGATAAACACATACTGTTTCTACGAAAAGGTGTTTAGGCTAAGACTGTCAAATTTCTTGCCAAGGCCCTAAAAAACTCCCAATTAGCCTCTAATATCCATGGCATCAAAAACAAATCTGGGAAAATAGAAAATTCGACAGAACAAATTGCCAAACAATTTCAATCCTACTACTCCAGTTTATACAATGTAACCCCACAGCATAAACCTGCCACACTGCAAGGCAATAGAACCTCCATAATAAATGATTACTTACTTAAAATTCCCACATTGGAAAAAGCTGAAAGTGATGATCTGGAGAGACCTATTTCTGATGAGGAATTAACAATAGCGATCAAATCATTGAAGCCAGGTAAAAGTCCAGGACCAGACCGATATACTGTCCAATACTATAAAACCTTTCCATATCTACTTAAAACCCCTCTTTTGAATACATTCAACTCTCTTAATAAACTACAGGACATACCCAGCTCATTCGCCTTAGCGCATATAACGGTGCTGCCGAAACCTGACAAGGACCTCACAGAATGCTCGAGCTACAGAACAGTTTCACTTTTGAATCTTGATCTGAAGCTCCTAGCAAAAATTTGAACAAATCGCTTATGACCACTCCTATCTAAGGTCATAGGACCTGGACAAGTGGGCTTTATGTCAGGCCGCGAGGCTAGGAATAATGTGATTTAGGCAGTGAGCTTGGTTCATAAAATGCATACTGACAAAGTCGGTGGCCTTCTGCTCTCCACAGATGCAAAGAAGGCCTTCGACAGAATGGCTTGGGATTACATGTTTGCTACTTGTAGGCATATCGGGCTGGGCAGCTATATGCAGTCTTGGATTTCTTCTCTTTACCACAGACCATCGGCAAAAGTCAAAATAAATGGCTCATTATCTGAACCGGTAGTAATACAAAACAGACAGGGTTGTCCACTGTCACCGTTATTATTTATTCTTACCCTTGAGCCATTCATACGCACCATAAATCTCAATGCCTCTGACGGTGGTCTAGTGTTGGGGGACAGGGAATATAAGACTGCAGCTTACGCTGACAACCTTCTATTTTTCATATCCCAACCACACATCTTTTCCCAATTTACTGACAGCCTTTAACAACTTTGGATTTATTTCAAACATAAATTACCACAAGCCTGAAGCATTAAACATAACCTTACAGGCCAAAGACCTATCTGCCATACAACAAAATTGCTCATTCAAATGGGAAACACAACTTCCCACCCCTATTGTCAACTATTGAACAAGATCTCAAAACATGGTCAGCCAAAAACTTCTCATGGTTTGGAAGGGCATCTGACAATTCTGCCATGCCTATTATACTGTATGCAAGCTCTCCCGAACACCATTCCCTCCACCTATTTTAGAAAAAAACCCACATCAGCTTTAGTCACATGACCAAATCAAAAGCATCTAGAGGCATGGGACTCCCAAATTTCAGGCAATATTACTATGCAATTCATATTGCAAGGGTGGTTGACTGGAACTGTCACGCAGACACAAAGGATTGCATATACACTTAGAAAGAACCTTTTCTACCTCCCCATTGGAGGTTACCCCTTGGATTCCTTCATTGAGGTGCCCTAAAACATTCCTGCAACATCCATTAATAGGGGCCACTCTAAAGACCTTTCACCACATTATTAAAAGGGATGACATCTCCTCTTCTCCTGGACCACTCACTTGTGGTAGAGTTGGTAGAGTGGATGGCCAAGCCGTCCTCATCCTCCTCATCCTCTGTCACCCAGGCTCAGGGTACTTTGTCTGCCAATGCAGCTGCCAAAGCGGCCTCTTCCATTGGCTCAATGTCATCAGTCACTCCTTCCCTAGCCCCACCATCATGCCCTGAGGAGTCCCCTGAACTGTTCGACCACAGTGTAGGGTACATGCTGCAGGAGGATGCGCAGCATTTTGAAGGCTCTGATGATGGTCCCCAGGTTGAGGATGAAGGCAGTAACGTGAGCCCAGAGAAGAGGGGGTGCCCAAGAAGTACAAGAAACTGGCAGTCAAGTTCCCCCAGCTGCAGCATACTGCCAAGTTTTCTCCAGTGGCGAAGAGGGAGGGGATGATGAGATCACTGACTCTACGTGGGTGCCTGATAGAAGAGAGGAGGAGGCACATATCCAACGAGGCAAGATGCCCTCCAGGGGCAAGCTTAAGGGCAGCCAACTGACTGCATCACACTGCAGAGTTCCGCATGTGCAGTGCGCTGCTGACTCTGCACGTTTTTCCAAAAGTTCTTTGGTGTAGGCCTTTTTTGAGACATGTGCAGCAGATCGCACTGTTGCTGTTTGCAACATATGTCTGAAGCGTATCAAGCGTGGCCAAAACAGCAGCCACTTGGGCACCACATGCTTGACCAGACATATGTTGAGCTCCCATACAGTCCGTTGGCAACAGTACTTAAAAGACCCATACCAAAGAACAAGGTGGACCTCTCCTTGCTCCTCATCAGCTGGGATCTCCAACCCCACTATACATTCAGCCCTCTCAGAAACCAGCACTGACAGGAATGAAGGTGTAGAATTAGGTGTGCCAAGTACTTGCGAGCAATCTCCTATCACTACACCAACCTCTAATTGTAGCAGGCAAATTTCCCTAGCCACCCACATGCTCAGCAGCTGAATGCTAGTTTGGCTAAATTGCTAGCACTCCAACTGCTGCCTTTTCAGCTGTCAAAACAAAAGGGGAGTGGGAATAGGACCCAAGGTGTCCTTACCTTCAGTGAAGGAAAAGGAACAAACTACGGTTTAACCTGATATAACTTTATTAGAACAATTAGCAGAAAAACATTTTAATCATTGAAAGGAAAGCATAAACAATAGGAGATTGCATAAGGTAAAAACTGACAACGTTGTCACTTAAAAATACATGTCCATGAGCTCAGCCATATCCCAGTCATCCACATGTGTCAATCATCTCAAGTCATTAAGTGTGCCTTAATATATAATGCTTACATGTGTTTAGGCGAGGTGAGTTCCGGGAAACCTTGGTAGTACAAGTCGGTACCCGTATTGTGCTAAACCATGGACCTCCAGACTCCCTATATGCCTATAGAGCTGCTGCATTAAGTCTTTACAATGTTGAAGAAAGCATTGGTTATCTCAGACAAATAAATGCAATTCTGGCTTGAAAGTATTCCTGATAGTTAATGAACAGGACAGGTTTGATTTCTGGATGCAGCACTGTCAATCATAGAGATAATATAAAAAAAAAATGCAGCGCGCTGTCATGCAAGCATACGACTTGAGTCAAGGAGAAACAATAGATCCACAACAAGCCTGTTAGACATTCGGCACCATGTTTCCATGAAACATTAAAGATAGCACCGCATATAGTTTGGATAGGAAAATACAGTCAGCTGAGTCAAAACACAGAGCCTCCAAAAATAAAAAAAATGTTCAGGCTGTGATTGCTTGCTGGATATACCAGTTGAAAAGAGACTTACTGTTTATATGATATTAGATTGGTCCTAAATTGCAGTGACAAGGTGGTGAATCCAGAGTCCTTTGCAGGGGTCCACAGGTGTGCAGGATGCGAATCTCTGTTTTCCTAGTCCTGGTGACATGCACAGGATGTTATCAACTCAAAACCAGCATGGGGCCACCTGGCCATTTACTTTCAGTTTTCTGCTGTTTGTGGATTTCCAGTTTGCGGAGATAGGATGAGGGCTAAAGAGTGATGAAAAGCCCAAGCTGGCTATGGGCAGTTTGCCCTAACTAACAACTGCTTTGAATTCCTAGGGGTCTATTATAGACAAATACAAGGTACCTCCATGGGGGCCCCTTGGGCACCTTCCTACGCATGTTTACATATTGGTTATTGGGAAGAGGAAGTAGTTTATTGCTCTGAATCTTATCTAGACCATGCCAAATTGTGGCTAAGATTTATCGATGATGTCCTGCTGCTTTGGCAGGGGTCTGTCGAATCCCTTGAAGAGTTTTTGAGCGAACTGAATGAAAACACACATAATATACACCTAACATTGACCTATGAAATTTCTTTTCTGAACCTCCTAATAAGGATTGATGGAGACCATCTGTCCACGAAAACGTTTCGTAAAGCAACAGCAGCAAACACCCTTCTTGAGGCAACCAGCCATCATCCTAAGTCCTTGGTCAGAGGTATACCAACAGGGCAGTTTCTGAGAATTAGACGCAACTGCTCACTGGATCGAGACTAGCAGGCTGAATCAAAGCAACTCTATAAAAGATTTAGAGAAAGGGGTTACCCACATAGATCTTTAAAGAACTCAAGAAAACGAGCATCCGCAATTGACTGGAAAGAACTGCTAATACCAAAGAATGACCAAGATGCCAACAAGAGCCTTTCTGATCAAGTGAAAATCATCACCACGTTTGGTACACAGTGGGAAGATGTGCGAACGAACTTAACTAAACATTGGTACGTACAGACCCGAGCTCCCCAGATGGCTTCTATAGTTGGCCCTAAACCCTTCATGGTAGCAAGAAGAGCCAAAAATCTGACTGATGAACTCGTCCAATCTGAATATGCCAGACCCAATCCAATTGGCTCACGGACCTGTCTCCATTGCGAGGGATGTATACTTGTGGAAAATGCCATATTTGCAGATTTGTAGATAGATCTGACTCATTTACGGATGCAAAAGGAAGAAAGGTGTAGCAAATTAAACATTTCATTAACTGCACCACTACACGAGTACTGTAGTACTGTATATGCTGGAATGTCCCTGTCATAAACTGTATATAGGCAAAACAAAGCATCCTTTAAAGGTCCGTATAGGGGAACATCTCTCAAGTATTCTTTCCCCAGATGACGATATCCCCATAGGAGAACACTTTTCAAAATATCACAATAGGGAAACAAACAGACTCAAAATTAAGGGGTTCTATGCCTTAAAACTCCCAGTAAGAAGAGGTAACTTCGACCTGATACTTCTTCAAAAAGATAAAGAGTGGATTTTTCGGCTGGGGATGCTCGCGCCAAATGGATTAAACACTGAGCTGAATTTACAGGTATTCCTGACTCCGTATGTTGATCTCCACTGAATTGATCGGTTGTCAAAATATCATACTAAGCCTCAGTTTGTACAAATGTATCTATCTGTATTTAGCTTTACATTCACATCTTAATACAACTAATGTTGAATTTAATTGGTGTGATTAAAAGCATATAATGTCAACTTGTGAATGGCGATTTTACCTTATACATCAATGATTATATACTATGAACTGCAATAGTCATATACTGCCACAAGATGGCAGCGGTGTAAAAACACTTTTTCCTTACAGCAGTCTGAATTCCCCTATGGGGTTAACATGACCATGTCTAGGCAGGAAGTGATGTAACAGGAAGTAATTCACTGAGTGTCACTCTGCCTACAAAAGGATTCTGTCCATGCAAACACTTCACCCTGAAGAAACCCACGTCACAAGTGGGTGAAACATGTCGGTGTGTGTGCATTCACATGCCCTCTGCCGATAGCCAACTTGGGCTTTTCATCACTCTTTAGCCCTCATCCTATCTCCACAAACTGGAAATCCACAAACAGCCGAAAACTGAAAGTAAATGGCCAGGCAGCCCCATGCTGGTTTTGAGTTGATAACATCCTGTGCGTGTCACCAGGACTAAGAATACAGAGATTCGCATCCTGCACACCTGTGGACCCCTGCAAAGGACTCTGGATTCACCACCTTGTCACTGCAATTGAGGACCAATCTAATATCATATAAACAGTGAGTCTCTTATCAATCGGTATATCCAGCAAGCAATCACAGCCTGAAATTTTTTTTATTTTTGGAGGCTCTGTGTTTTGACTCAGCTGACTATATTTTCCTATCCAAACTATATGCGGTGCTATCTTTAATGTTTCATGGAAACATGGTGCCGAATGTCTAACAGGCTTGTTGTGGATCTATTGTTTCTCCTTGACTCAAGTCGCATGCTTACATCACAGCGTGCTGCATTTTTTTTTCATATTATCTCTATGATTGACAGTGCTACATCCAGAAATCAAACCTGTACTGTTCACTAACTATCAGGAATACTTTCTAGCCAGAATTGCATTTATTTGTCTGAGATAACCAATGCTTTCTTCAACATTGTAAAGAATTAATGCATCGCAGTTTGTTCCTTTTCCTTCACTGAAGGTAAGGACACCTTGGGTCCTATTCCCACTCCCCTTTTATTTTGACTACTTCTCCTCCTGTTCTGACAAGGAACACTACCCTATTAGTTGAGCCAGTAACCTGTTACCTGAATTGACCAATGATACTGGTCATCAGGACCCCACCCATTGCGTTTTTTACTACGATTTGTATGCCTTTTCAGCTGGTAGACTCTGCCCCCTTTCGAGAATTTGTAGAATGTGCGGTACCTCAGTGGCAGGTTCCCAAAAGCCAATTTTTTTTCTCGCAATGAAATTCTGGCTCTTTACCGACATGTGGAAGGCAATGTCTTGGCCTCATTGGACAGGACGGTCAGCGGTAAGGTGCATATTACCGCTGACTCATGGTCCAGCAGGCATGGACAGGGACGTTACCTTTCTTTCACGGCGCATTGGGTAACCCTGCTGGCAGCTGGGATGGATGCAGGACAGGGTGCCGTATTGTTGGAGCTTGTTCCGCCACCACACCTCCAAAATGCTGGTAGTGGTGATTCTGCCATACCTCTCTCCTCCTCCCCCTCCTCTTCTTCTTCCTGTGCAGATGTGTCCTCAGAACCAGCGGTGCTCCGTAGGCGTTCTAGAGGCTACGCAAAAAAAAGATGCCATGCAGTGCTTAAGTTGGTCTGCTTGGGGACAGGAGCCATACTGGGGCAGAGATTATGTCAGCTCTGCAGGGGCAGGCTCAGAGGTGGTTAACGACATGCCAGCTTCAGCCAGGGATGGTTTGTGACAATGGCACCAACCTCCTCTCCGCCCTCGGACGGGGACACTTCACCCATGTGCCCTGTTTGGCTCACGTCTTTAATTTGGTGGTGCAGCGGTTCTTGTGCAGGTACCCAGGCTTACAGGATATCCTGAGGCAGGCCAGGAAAGTCTGTGGACATTTCTGCCGGTCATATAATGCCAGTGCTTGGCTGGCTGACCTTCAAAAGGAATGCAACCCGCCCAAGAACCACCTCATCTGTGACATGCCCACCAGGTGGAACTCAACGTTGGCAATGCTGCAGCAGCTGCACATGCAGCAGAGTGCCATCAACGAGTACCTGTGTGACTGTGGTACCAGGACAGGGTCAGGGGAGCTTGGCTTTTTTTTGCCATGCCAGTGGCTCATGATCAAGGATGCATGCACTGTCCTGTCACCATTTGAGGGGGCCACGAGGATGGTGAGCAGTGACAGTGCATGCATCAGTGATACTGTCCCTCTTGTCTACCTGTTGGAGCACACGCTGCGTGGAATAATGGACAGGGCACTTGAGGCAGAACAGAGGGAGGAAGAGGAGGACTTCCTTACCTCTCAAGGCCCCCTTTATCCAGACAGTATTCCTGTGGGCCCGCCAATCTCACAGGAAGAGGAGGAGGAGGATTGTGTCAGCATGGAGGTGGAGCCTAGCACTCAGCATCAACAGCAGTCTTCAAGGGATCATTTACATTCCCCAGAAACCCATGGACTTGTGTGTGGCTGGGAGGAGGTGGCTGCGGATCAGGTCGTCCCTGATCCTGCAAAGCCTGTGAAAGGACCCTCGGATTCGTGTGATCAAGGAGGAGAGGTATCACTACTGGCTGGCAACTCTTCTTGATCCACGTTACAAGGGTAAGGTTGCAGAACTTATATAGCTGTCGCAGAGGGAGCAGAGGATGAAACATCTTCGGGAGGCCTTGCAGAAAGATTTGTGCAACTCGTTTCCAGAGCCTGGGAGGATACAAATTCCTAGTCCTGGACAACGTGTTGCTGAGGCTTTGGTCAGTCACAGAAGGAGCAATGGAGAAGGTTGCCATCTGACCGATGCGTTCAGACAATTTTTTAGTCTGCAGCCCCAAGGTATGATTGGTTCCAGCAACCATCGCCAGTGTCTGTTGTACTTGGTGCAGGAATACCTAGGGGCAAGATCAGACTTGGAGACCTTTCCAACCGAAAACCCCCTGGATTACTGGGTCTTGAGAATGGATCACTGGCCAGAGCTTGCACAGTTTGCAATTGAGCTACTGGCCTGTCCTGCATCCAGCGTTCTTTTAGAACGCACATTCAGTGCTGCTGGAGGCTTTGTAACCGATCACAGAGTGCACATGTTCACCGACTTGGTTGATCGGCTCACCTTCATAATAATGAAT
Organism: Aquarana catesbeiana; assembly: GCF_042186555.1. Taxonomy (NCBI): domain Eukaryota; kingdom Metazoa; phylum Chordata; class Amphibia; order Anura; family Ranidae; genus Aquarana; species Aquarana catesbeiana. The sequence continues at coordinate 183,510,928 of NC_133331.1, read as the reverse complement.
CAGTCTTGGATCACCAGCTACCAAGCACCTGATGCTGATGTAACCGAATATTTTTTTATGAATGTGAGATCCCTTGAAGACTGCCTATGCTGATGCTGGCTGACTATCCTATTCCTCCTCAATGTTCATGTTGATAGCTTCTAAGAACGTTTTTGGTTCTGGGCAACAGCACCAGTGCCTTAAGCCCAATTTTTCTGCTCCTGTTTAACAGGGGCGTGTAATTACAATTTTTGCTGTAATATTTTGCAGCAGGGCTCGTTCCTGCACTCAACTAGAGTATCTGTGAGGGGTTGCAGTGTTGTGGCACCAGCACCAGTGCCTAAAGCCCAATTTTTCTGACCCTGTTCAACAGGGGCATATAATTTACAATTCTTGATATAATATTTCACAGCAGGGTGCATTCCAGTGCCCATCAAGAGTAACTGTGAGGGCTTATAATGTTTTGGTACCACCAACACCTAAGGCTGAATTTTCTGCAGAGTATATAGGGCAGGCCCCTACTTACAAACAACTCTTACTTACAAACGACTCCTACTTACAAATGGAGGGAGACAACAGGAAGTGAGAGGAAATCTACCCCTAGGAAGGGAAATTCTCTCCTGTAAGAGTTAATATGGGAAAAAGGTATCTCCTCCACTGATTTATCACCAATACTTGTTTCCCTTAAAAACCCATACTTGATTTGTTGTAGCCGTATTAGTGCAATTGTGACAGAGAAAATTGAGTACTGTCCGTGATACTTTTTTTATTTGCACTAACATACAATTTTTCAGGACAAGCTTTCGGGGTATGTCCCCTTCTTCAAGGTCCAAGCAGTACTGATTCACACATTTTTAAGCAGAATGTTAAAGAAAAAAAGGAAAAAAAAAAAAAAAAACAAAACACATACAAATCAATGGTAATAAAGATAGCAGCAGAGTTAGTGAGATAAGACAGAGGGAGAGCTAGGAGGGAATGCAAGGGGGGGAAATACTAATCACAGAGCGGTCGTAAAACTTTAGCATAATGTGTTCCTTACACATTATGCTAAAGTTTTACGACCGCTCTGTGATTAGTATTTCCCCCCCTTGCATTCCCTCCTAGCTCTCCCTCTGTCTTATCTCACTAACTCTGCTGCTATCTTTATTACCATTGATTTGTATGTGTTTTGTTTTTTTTTTTTTTTTTCCTTTTTTTCTTTAACATTCTGCTTAAAAATGTGTGAATCAGTACTGCTTGGACCTTGAAGAAGGGGACATACCCCGAAAGCTTGTCCTGAAAAATTGTATGTTAGTGCAAATAAAAAAAGTATCACGGACAGTACTCAATTTCCTTAAAAACCCCAAATTTTCAAAATCTAATTGTCATTGGGACAGAAAGTGAGGTGAAATCTTCTGAACAGGGGCACAGACAGCAAAACAAATGTTACAGGGGTGATAACCCTTCCTTATGTTTTCCAAAAAGCTTTAAAATAGATTTTTTGGCTGGAGCTACACTTACAAAATGTACCTGTTCCACAATTACAAACAGATTCCACATAAGAACAAACCTACAGTCCCTGTTCTGTTTCCACTGCCTGTATACTGCTGTTCAGAGTATATAGGGCCTGGGGGCCCAACGCCTTTTCTTTTATTAATTTGGGTGTGGGGTTCCCCTTAATATCCATACAAGACCCAAAGAGCCTGGTAATGGACTGGGGGGGTACCCATGCCATTTGTCTCACTGATTTTCATCCATATTGCCAGGACCTGACATTAAATTAAAGCAGCAAGCAGTTTTAAATGATTTTTATTCCTTTAAAAATTACATTTTGTGCAGGGACTGTTCTAAGCACGGGAAACACGCGCCACTTTACAGGCATGCTATAGACCCCCCCAGGTAATTTAAAGGAATATTTCACTTTTATTTTTTCACTTTAAGCATCATTAAAATCACTGCTCCCAGAAAAACATCAGTTTTTAAAACTTTGTTTTGCATTGATACATGTCCCCTGGGGCATGACCCAGGTCCCCAAACCCTTTTTAGGACAATAACTTGCATATTAACCTTTAAAATTTGCACATTTGATTTCTCGCGTTCGAGTCCCATAGACTTTAACGGTGTTCGAATGTTCGCGCAAACTTTCAGTCTGTTGGCATGTTCTGGATGCAAACTGAACCGGGGGGTGTTCGGCCCATCCCTACTTACTACAAATAAACTCTAGGCCACTGCAAAAATATAATCATTCTCTTACTAAACACATGCTCAACGCCACAAAATCCCTCATACCCCTGCATTGGAAATCTGTGTCTGTGCCAACAATCAAAGACTGGCTACTAAGGATGAATGATATCCATGATATGGAAAGATCTATTGCGATTGCAAATTAATCCACCTCTCAATTTCATGATACTTGGACAACTTGGTTCCTGTTTAAACTATTCGTTCGATACGGAGATCTCATGAACAAATAGAGCAAATTTTATTTTAACTCATGTTATGAGCATTCCTTCGTTCTTTAAGCCAACTGTACATTGTACTTATTTACACTCTTGATGGATCAAAACAAACCCCCCTTTGACCAACCTTCATCCTCGGAGTCCACTACTTTTTTCTATGTTATCCTTCTCCATCCATTTAATTGCTATCTTTTATTTCATCTCTTGTTCCCATATGGGACATTCTAGTTTTATGTTTAGATAACAGAAGAGTTTCAATTTCATCTCCTTTTGCAATATCATGACACTATCAAAGATAACCTCTCTGTATATGCTATAGATCAATTAAAGGTTAATATATAGTAGATGTATGATAATTAATACATCCAAAGTTCAGTTTAGGATTATGTGTTTGCTAATAATACTTACTACATTGGAGTTTAATTCTGTAAGTTTTGTTAAGAAAAATGTCCTTTTGATTTTTATTATATCATAACAGCATATAAGATGGATGTACCATATATTTTTTCAATAAAACTTATTGTTTAAAAAAAAAAAAAAAAAACACAAACACAGTTTTGTCAATTCAGTTATAAATAAACATTGTTCCCTGATGTAGCCCGCCACCACTGGACCCGAAAAATGAAAAAAAAAAGCTCTACCCATGAGGAAGGGTGACCGCCAAATGCCTGCTCTGCCGTTTGACAGTTCTCATGTAGGTAAGGGGCAGGGCCACCTGGTGACGCACCTGTAAATTGGATCAATTTAAACTTTGCACAGTGCACTTTTTTATAATTCCAGTATTTGGATCTATTTAGATTTCCACGGACTTATTTGCTTTAATATTTTTTCATCACTATATGAATGCACATTGTCACTTTTTATTATTTGGCTATTAAGCACTTGTTGTTTTATATATTTTTTTATTATATATTTTATACATTATTAGTATCACAGTGTAGAGGATATCATTTTACCAGTTCAGAGGCTTTATGCTTATACCTTTGATAGCGCAGTGTTTTTAATGCAATTTTAGTACTTTTACATGGTTTAAGAGTCATGTTTACCACTTGCAGCTGATTCAAAGAGGATTTATTGGTTTATTACTGTTAGTGGAGGCTCACAGGATGTTCTATATAATACCAAGCCAATAGAGTACCTGTCACCAGGCCATCTGAGTACCTGTCACCAGGCCATCTGAGTACCTGTCACCAGGCCATCTGAGTACCTGTCACCAGTCCATCTGAGTACCCGAGTACCTGTCACCAGTCCATCTGAGTACCCGAGTACCTGTCACCAGTCCATCTGAGTACCCGAGTACCTGTCACCAGTCCATCTGAGTACCCGAGTACCTGTCACCAGTCCATCTGAGTACCCGAGTACCTGTCACCAGTCCATCTGAGTACCCGAGTACCTGTCACCAGTCCATCTGAGTACCCGAGTACCTGTCACCAGTCCATCTGAGTACCCGAGTACCTGTCACCAGTCCATCTGAGTACCCGAGTACCTGTCTGCAGCTCATCAAGTTACCTGGGGACCTGTCTGCAGCTCATCAGTGTACCTGAGTACCTATTTGCAGCCCATGCCTTAAAGAATATATGTTGGGGTGTTTGCCTTCCAAAATGGGGTCATTTTGTGGGTAATTCCACTGTCCTGGTGCTCAAGAACCTTCAAAAGTGTGATAGATAGGAATGAAATGAGATGTGTAATTTATACTCCTAGAATGCTTGAAGGTACTACTTCAATGTTGGGACTCTGTATGTGGCCAGGCTGTGTAAAAGTCTCACACATGTGGTATCACCATACTCGGGAAGAGTAGCAGAATGTATTTTGGGGTGTAATTTGTTGTATGCATATGCTGTGTTTGAGAAATAACCTGATAATTTGACAATTTTGTAAAAAAAATAAATAAATAAAAAATCCTCATTTTGCAAAAAATTGTGGGAAAAAATTACAATTTAAAAAAACTCAGTATGCTACTTAATACCTTGGAATGTCTACTTTCTAAAAAGGGGTCATTTGGGGGGTTCTTGTACTTTCCTGACTTGTTAGTGTCTCAAGAAATGAGATTCACCTGATGTACTGAAGGCCTGATCAGATGTGATCAGTTTTCAGTGATTGGCACCATAGTTTGTAGACTCTATAACTTTCACAAAGACCAAATAATATACACTAATTTGGGTTATTTTTACCAAAGATATGTAGCAGTATAAATTTTGGCCAAAATGTATGAAGAAAAATTACTAATTAGCAAAATTTTATGACAGAAACAAAAAAAGGCATTTTTTTTTTCACAAAATTTACGGTCTTTTTTTTTATTTATAGCACAAAAAATAAAAAAAAAACACTAGTGATTAAATACCATCAAAAGAAAGCTATATTTGTGTGAAAAAAGGACGCAAGTTTCATATGGGTACATTGTTGCATGACTGAGTAATTGTCATTCAAACTGTGAGAGCGCCGAAAGCTGAAAATTGGTCTGGGCAGGAAGGGGGTGTAAGTGTGCTGTACTGAGGTGGTTAAAGACATCCATCAAAGATTGTCAATAATTCACCATGGTTAAAATTACGTTCAAGATAACATAGTGTTTATAACATTGTTCATAAAGATTATACATAACCTTCTAAGAACAGATCTGGTTTCTTCTGTATTAGTAAAAAAAACCTTATAAAAATAATTAGTGTTGTATTCTAAAGTTTCACACTTCATTTTAATAACCAATAAGGATTTACAATAACCATCTCCATCTTTCTCTGTGACAAAGACCTGGATCCAATAAGACAGGTGTATACCTGCTTGAGCGAACCAGGAAGGAAAGAAAGTGCACTAAGACGGTGCCATCTCAAAACTGAAATATGTAAGTAAAGTCATGGCCCCAAATATGTATGGGCCCATGAGACGCCACCTCGGCCCCACAGAGTGCTTAGCCCATATAGGAGAGTTACTAAAACAAATGCAAAATGACCAACAAGGGAGGAAATGGTCAAAAAAATTAGACCATACCCCAAAAATCATGAAAAAGTGCTACAAAGAACAATAGAGAGCCACACAACCATTGGATGGAACCAGCAATGAGAGTAAACACTTTTGCCGCGTACACACGGTCTGAATTTTTGACAACAAATGTTCGATGTGAGCTCGTTGTCGGAAATTCTGACCGTGTGTAGGCTCTATCGGACATTTTCTGTCGGAATTTCCGACAACAAAAATTTGAGAGCTGAATCTCAAACTTTTCAACAACCAAATCTGTTGTCGTAAATTCCGAGCGTGTGTAGACAATTCAGATGCACAAAATTCCACGCATGCTCTGAATCAATTATGAGACGGAAACGCTCAGTCTGGTAAAACTAGCATTCATAATGTAATTCGTCACGCTGCAAAGTTTTTAATCTTTTAACCAGTTGCCGACTGCCTCACGACGATATACGTCGTTACTTGCCCCCCGTGGGCGGGGGGTCCGATCAGACCCCCCCGGTGCCCGAGGTGGTCGGTATTTTTCCCCTGGCGATCGGAGGTGAGGGGGAGGCCATCTATTCATGGCTACCCCCTCGCGATCGCTCCCAGCCAATGAAATCATTCCTCTGCCTCTGTAATGTAAATAGAGTCAGAGGAAGTGATGTCATCTCTCCTCGTGTCGGTCTTTTCATTCCGGCGCCTAGGAGAGAAGACATCCAAGTAAGTGCACCAACACTACACTTTCAGTAGAACACACTAGGCACACTTTTCACCCTCATCACCCCCCGATCACCCCCCTGTACCCCCTGTCACAGTGACACCAATAGCAGTTTTTTTTTTTGCATTGGTGTCAGTTTGTGACAATTATAAGTGGTAGGGCAGTTAGTATTAGCCCCCTTTAGGTCTAGGTTACCCCCCTAACCCCCCCTAATAAAGGTTAACCCCTTGATCACCCCTCGTCGCCAGTGTCACTAAGCGATCGTTTTTCTGATCGCTGTATTAGTGACACTGGTGACGCTAGTTAGGGAGGTAAGTATATAGGTTCGCCATCAGCATTTTATAACGACAGGGACCCCCATATACTACCTAATAAAGGTTTTAACCCCCTGATTGCCCCATAGTTAACCCTTTCACCAGCAATCATCGTATAACTGTTACGGGTGAATCTGGTTAATTGGTTTGTTTATTATAGTTTTAGGGCAGCCGTTTATTACCTAATAAAGGTTTAACCCCCTAATTGCCCGGCGGTGATATAAGTTAAGTTTTTAGTCACTCATCTGGTTCAGGTTCAGAATACGATCCTGTAGAAGACAGCGGCTCCATGACAGATAGCTCTGACGACGGAGTTGTGGTCCCTGCCAAGGTCAGGCTTACCAGACCCCAAACTTCTTCTTCTGTCCTTGAAGTGCAAGAACTGCAGGTCCCTCATATGGAGCAGAGCAGTACTAGCGCCGCTATTCCTTCTGGTGAATTGGCAAGCACAAGCGGCCTAGTACACCCTGGTCGTACATCCAGCACTGCAGTATCACGTGGTGAGGTGGCGAGTCCCATAAGTGCAGTTCAAGCTGGCGAGGTGGCAAGCACAAGTAGTGTCCCACTGCCACCAAGAAGATGAACACAGGCCCATCGTGCCTATAGTGCCCCTCCTGCATTCGCCAATCCGAATTGGGAACCCACCACTTCTGCAGCACCCGTACTTCCCCCATTCACTGGCCAACCCGGCATTCAGGTGGAAACAGTTGATTTTACACCACTGGATTTTTATTCGCTGTTTTTCACCAAAGATCTCTATAGATCTATTGTGGACCAAAGCAATTTATACGCTGGTCAACACATCGCCACTATTCCCCAGTCCTCCCTTGCCAGAGATTGGAGACCAATTATGATCTCCGAATTTAAGCTCTTTCTGGGCCTTTCCCTCAACATGGGCATAACTAAAAAGAGTGAGTTGCGGTCATATTGGTCCACTGACCCAATTCACTGTATGGCTCTCTGCCTCCATGACCAGGGCACGATACGAGCAGATTTTGCAGTTCATGCATTCAACAACAATGAACTCTGTCGTCCTCATGGAGACCCTGGATACGATCGGCTCTACAAAATTCGACCCCTCGTAAACCACTTCAACCAATGTTTTGCAGACTTGTTTACTCCCCATCAAGTTGTCTGCGTTGATGAGTCCCTGATTAAGTTTTCTGACTGCTTTCAAACAGTACCTTCCCAGCAAGCGTGCCAGATACGGGGTCAAGATGTATAAGCTCTGTGACAGGGCCACAGGCTATTCATGTAGTTTTATGGTTTACGAGGGCAAAGATAGTCACGTAGAGCCGACAAACTGCCCTGACTACATAGGAAGGGCTGGCAAGATTGTGTGGGACTTGGTGTCACCCTTATTCGGAAAGGGGTACCACTTGTACGTGGACAATTATTACATGAGAGTGCCACTTTTTAGTCAGCTTTTTGATCAACAGATTGGAGCATGTGGCACCGTGCGACCTAATCACTGGGGCTTTCCCCAGCGGCTTGTAGATTCCCGTCTTAGGCTAGGGGAGAGAGCCTGCTTGCAGTGTAATAATTTGCTCGCTATGAAGTGGAGGGACAATAAGAATGTTTTCATTCTTCCCTCCCTTCATGCAGACACGATGGTCCAAATTACTGCGGCGACTGGTGTTGTGGAGAAACCCCTCTGTGTCCACGAATATAACCAAAATATGGGAGGGGTGGACCTCAATGACCAATTGTTGGCACCGTACCTAGTTGCCCGTAAGACCAGACGCTGGTACAAGAAAGTGTCTGTTTATTTATTTCAATTGGCTTTGCTGAACGCTCATGTGCTATACAGAGCTTCAGGATGGACTGGATCCTTCCTTAAATTCCAGGAAGAGATCGTCAGAGCCCTTCTGTTTCCAGACGGTGCTCCACCTCACCTTCCCCAACCAAATGCAGTAAGCCGGCTGCATGAGTGGTATTTTCCTTATGTTCTCCCGAGTACCCCTACCCAACGAGCCCCCCAAAGAAGATGTCGTGTCTGTAGAAAGTGCGGATATAGGCGTGACACCCGGTATTATTGTCCCTCCTGTCCTGACAATCCTGGTCTATGCACTGGTGAATGTTTTGAACGCTACCATTCACTAGTTGAGTATTAGCGTAGGGTACAGCACTGCACAGACTAGGACACACTTTCACAGGGTCTCTCAAGATGCCATTGCATTTAGAGAGACCCAAACCTGGTACCAGTTACAAAAGTTAGTTACTAAAAAAAGTTTAAAAAACAAAAAAACACAAAAAAAATATAAAATAAAAAAACAAAAATAGTTGTCATTTTATTGTTCTCTCTCTTTCTATTCTCTCTCTATTGTTCTGCTCTTTTTTTACTGTATTCTATTCTGCAATGTTTTACCATGTTTGCTTTTCAGATATGCAATTTTTTTTATAGTTTACTGTTTACTGTGTTTTATTGGTAACCATTTTTTTTGTTTTCAGGTATGCCATTCAGCTGCAGAGCGGATTTATTTATCTTGACAGCAACAGCGTTCGCTCCAACGATACATAAAGCTGTGACTCCAGCGCTGTCGGAGGTGATTTCACCACCACAGTTACATACTTCAGCATATATGCCGAAGCGTGGGGGCAGCAGTGGGTGGAGGAGCGATTTGCTTCTACCTTTGCGGGAGGATGCCCCCATGCTTCGGCATATATATATTTTAGGCACAGGTTGCGTTAAATATTTTATTTTTTTGTATTTGCTTTGCAGGTATGGTAAGTCTTACTGTTATACTGTAATGTTACTTTGTTTTATTGTTAACCATCATTTGCTTAGCAGGTACGCCATTCAGTTGCAGCGCGGATTTATTTATCTTGACAGCAACAGCGTTCGCTCCCACGATACATAAAGCCGTGACTCCAATGCTGTCGGAGGTGATTTCACCACCACAGTTACATACTTCAGCATATATGCCGAAGCGTGGGGGCAGCAGTGGGTGGAGGAGCGATTTGCTCCTAACTTTTGTGGGAGGATGCACCTAGCTTCGGCATATATATACGGCAGTGCATGTATGCCCATCATTAGAAGTGGGTGGATGAAGGGAGGTATTCTAATGGTGGGCATACCCACCGATCAATCTTTTTTTTCGTTCAGCCCACAGGCTGCATGAAAAAAAAGTTTACAATATATGCCCAACAAGGACCAGCAACGTACTGGTATGTTGCTGGACTTTGAGTGGTTATACCAGAATGATGCCTGCAGGTTTAGGTATTATCTTGGTATCATTCTTTTCAGCTAGGGGTTGGCTTTCATGTAAAAGCAATCCTAGTGGCTAATTAGCCTCTAGACTGCTTTTACAAGCAGTGGGAGGGAATGCCCCCCCACCGTCTTCCATGTTTTTCTCTGGCTCTCCTGTCCCAACAGGGAACCTGAGAATGCAGCCGGTGATTCAGCCAGCTGACCATAAAGCTGATCAGAGTGGCTCCAAAACATTTCTATAGCCTAAGAAACCGGAAGCTTTGAGCATTTCATGACTTAGATTTGGCCGGATGTAAACAGCGCCATTGGGAAATTGGGAAAGCATTTTATCACACCGATCTTGGTGTGGTCAGATGCTTTGAGGGCAGAGGAGAGATCTAGGGTCTAAAAAACCCCAGTTTTTTCAAAAAAGAGTACCTGTCACTACCTATTGCTATCATAGGGGATATTTACATTCCCTGAGATAACAATAAAAATGATTTAAAAAAATGAAAGGAACAGTTTCAAAAATAAGATATAAAAAAGCAAAAAAAAAAAAAGAACCCCTGTCCCCCCCTGCTCTCGCGCAAAGGCGAACGCAAGCGTCAGTCTGGCGTCAAATGTAAACAGCAATTGCACCATGCATGTGAGGTATCACCGTGAAGGTCAGATCGAGGGCAGTAATTTTAGCAGTAGACCTCCTCTGTAAATCTAAAGTGGTAACCTGTAAAGGCTTTTAAAAATGTATTTAGTTTGTCGCCACTGTTTGTGCGCAATTTTAAAGCATGTCATGTTTGGTATCCATGTACTCGGCCTAAGATCATCTTTTTTATTTTGTTTTGGTGCATTAAAATTTAAAAAGTGTGTTTTTTTTCCCCCAAAAATGCGTTTGAAAAATCGCTTTGCAAATACTGTGTAAAAAAAAAAAAAAAAAAAAAAAAACACCCACCATTTTAATCTGTAGGGCATTTGCCTTAAAAAAATATATATAATGTTTGGGGGTTCAAAGTAATTTTCTTGCAAAAAAAAAAATATTTTTTCATGTAAATAAAAAGTGTCAGAAAGGGCTTTGTCTTTAAGTGGTTAGAAGAGTGGGTGATGTGTGACATAAGCTTCTGAATGTTGTGCATAAAATGCCAGGACAGTTCAAACACCCCCAAATGACCCCATTTTGGAAAGTAGACACCCCAAGCTATTTGCTGAGAGGCATGTCGAGTCCATGGAATATTTTATATTGTGACACACGTTGCGGGAAAAAGACAATTTTTTTTTGAACAAAGTTGTCACTAAATGATAGATTGCTCAAACATGCCATGAGAATATGTGAAATTACACCCCAAAATACATTCTGTTGCTTCTCCTGAGTACGGGGATACCACATGTGTGAGACTTTTTGGGAGCCTAGCTGTGTACGGGACCCCAAAAACCAAGCACCGCCTTCAGGCTTTCTAAGGGCGTTTAATTTTTGATTTCACTCTTCACTGCCTATTACAGATTCGGAGGCCATGGAATGCCCAGGTGGCACAACCCCCCCCCCCCCCCCAAAATGACCCGATTTTGGAAAGTAGACACCTCAAGCTATTTGCTGAGAGGTATAGTGAGTATTTTGCAGACCTCACTTTTTGTCACAAAGTTTTGAAAATTGAAAAAAGAAAAACATTTTTCTTGTCTTTCTTCATTTTCAAAAACAAATGATAACTGCAAAATACTCACCATGCCTCTCAGCAAATAGCTTGGGGTGTCCACTTTCCAAAATCGGGTCATTTGGGGGGTTCTGCCATCTTGGCATTTTATGGCCTTCAAAACTGTGATAGGTAGTGAGGAGTGAAATCAAAAATTTACGCCCTTAGAAATCCTGGAGGCGGTGCTTGGTTTCAAGGCCCCGTACGCGGCTAGGCTCCCAAAAAGTCCCACACATGTGGTATCCCCGTACTCAGGAGAAGCAGCAGAATGTATTTTGGGGTGTAATTCCACATATGCCTATGGCATGTTTGAGCAATATATCATTTAGTGACAACTTTGTGCAAAAAAAAAAAAAAAAATTGTCACATTCCCGCAACTTGTGTCAAAATATAAAATATTCCATGGACTCAACATGCCTCTCAGCAAATAGCTTGGGTGTCTACTCTCCAAAATGAGGTCATTTGGGGGGGGGTGGTGCCATCTTGGCATTTTATGACCTTCAAAACTGATAGGTAGTGAGGAGTGAAATCAAAACTTTACGCCCTTAGAAATCCTGGAGGCCGTGCTTGGTTTTCGGGGCCCCATACGCGGCTAGGCTCCCAAAAAGTCCCATACATGTGGTATCCCCATACTCAGGAGAAGCAGCTAATGTATTTTGGGGTGCAATTCCACATATGCCCATGGCCTGTGTGAGCAATATATCATTTAGTAACAACTTTTTGTAATTTTTTTTTTTTTTTGTCATTATTCAATCACTTGGGACAAAAAAATAATATTCAATGGGCTCAACATGCCTCTCAGCAATTTCCTTGGGGTGTCTACTTTCCAAAATTGGGTCATTTGGGGGTTTTGTACTGCCCTGCCATTTTAGCACCTCAAGAAATGACATAGGCAGTCATAAACTAAAAGCTGTGTAAATTCCAGAAAATGTACCAGAAAACCAATAAATATACGCTTATTGACATTTTTTTACCAAAGACATGTGGCCGAATACATTTTGGCCTAAATGTATGACTAAAATTTGAGTTTATTGGATTTTTTTTTTATAACAAAAAGTAGAAAATATAATATTTTTTTTTTTTTCAAAATTTTCAGTCTTTTTCTGTTTATAGCGCAAAAAAAAAAAACGGCAGAGGTGATCAAATACCATCAAAAGAAAGCTCTATTTGTGGGAAGAAAAGGACGCAAATTTCGTTTGGGTACAGCACTGCATGACTCGCAGTTAAAGCGACGCAGTGCCAAATTGTAAAAAGTGCTCTGGTCAGGAAGGGGGTAAATCCTTCCGGGGCTGAAGTGGTTAATGCAGCGCATTCTCTTCTTCTTTATAATGCTAGAATAATGAAGTTGTTTTGCTGCTGATATTCACACAGAGTTCTGACAAACTGATTTCCTTATTATTTCTCGTGATCTCATGAATCTTTTTTTTTTTTTTTTTTTTTTTTTTGTCGCCAGATCTCCAGAATAATGTTTATATTTTTTTTTATAGTGAGTGGAAGGAAGGGTTGAGAGTGATGGCCTGATTTCAGTCTGGTCTGACAAAAACCGCAGTCTGTCGTAGTACCAGACCCTGGGGACATAAATGTCATCTGCTGCTCCTAATCTCATGAAATCCTGGACCTTCTTGTGCTCCCTATTATATGTGCTCTTCAGGCCACCAATTTTGCACTTCAAATTGGGGATGGTTGCTGTGGGAATCACTGGCTTCACCAATTCCAGTAATTGATCCAGCGCTGCCTTCCTCTTTATTTTATTATTATAAAAAGGGTGTTTCACCTGCCACAGACAGGGCAGCTCCCTGTATTTATCAATGAAGTTGGGGAAAGAAGTCATGATCGTTAAATCTATCCATTTTATCTGCAAGACACAAAACAAACCCTAATGTGAGGCTAAACTCTCCTAATCTTGTCCCAATATAGGCCTCAATCTCTAAGCAGTATAGGCCACTGATGCCCCAAGTTAAAATGTTACCTTCGTTAGCGCGATTGGCGCTTACGCTACTCCATCCTCTGCTCACAGATTGTACGTACAACGCACGTGTGTTACGCTTTATATACACTGCGCATGCGTGAAACTCCGCCCTCCCCTGACCTTCTTTCTAGTATATTCCTCACCCCTTCTCTTTTGGCACAGTGGGAGAGCACATGGTGAAGAAAGAGCAAGTGCATGCAGAGGATAGCAGCAACGAGAAGAACAACGAAAGCCCGGAGCCACAAACGTCCTGATCCCTGAGGAGAATTAAGGCCTCAAATATGTCGTAGGGCCGACTATGATGGGAAGCATGGTCCTTACCCAACCCAAATGTGAGAGAGGCCAAGATCATGGCTAAAGTTGTGAAAAGTCTGCAGAAGAATTTTTGGTTGATTCGAAGGATCAACTGAGGAAACGATGGTCAGACCTCAAATTGAGGGAACAGGATCAGTACAGAATCAAGAGAGTGCTGCGAAAAAGTAAGTATTTTGTCGTGTGTTCCTATTATTATTATTATTATTATTATTATTATTATTATTATTATTATTACTTTAGTGCTGCTCCATGTGCTTTTCTTTACTGTTGTACAGTTTAAAATGGAATTTAACATGGCACGTTTCAGGTTCATAGGCACAGTAATCTTCATAGTAAACATCGTTTGTTTGCCCACTAATACTATGTTTTTGGCAGATGCAGGTTAACTACATTTGTTCATGCCTATTTGTATTAAAAGAAGTTTGTTTTCTAGATGCGTTTGTAACTAGAATGAAATGCAAACTTGATTCAGTGTAAAGAGAGGACACTCAGCAGCTGTTTACACATCTGGACACAGGAGCACTAATGTGGGACACCAGACCTCCTTTTTAGGGTGTCCCACACAGGTGCTCCAGTGAATACTAGGGGTGTCTCCATGTGTGAAACTTGAACAAAACAGGTAAGTATTCTAGCTTTCGAAAGGGAAAAAATAATGTCTTTAGCTTGGAACTCTGACAAAACAGACAATTGTATGTCACTTCCAAGCAATGTTTTAAATACCTAATTCTGTCCTCAAATATCTGTGTGCTAAGTATACCTATTTTTTAATTCACATAGGGGCGAAAAGACTCAGGACATCAGAGGACACCAGGGACCCCCAACCTCCTAAAGAAGGGGAAGTCACCACACCACAACCACAGGATGTGGAGAAGGGAGAGGTTTATGTAGTGGGCGAAATAGTGACCACAATGGGTGAGTGTCTGAGACCACAGCTTCAGGTAATAGATGTATGCCTGCATATTTATAATACATGGTGTGTTTTTTTTTTTTTTTTTATTTTTAGGTGATGTGGATGTTGTGGAAGAAGAATCTCATTTCACCAGTGCAAGTGCACACGTCCTCATCGGGGAGATCATGGTGTGCAAATGTGATTTAGTGCTGCTAAAGGAAAACATCAATAATGTTAAAAAAAATGAAGAACATTGTTGATGTTTTAGGCAGAATCTAAAACAAAAATTGTACCTTTTTTGTTGTATAAATTTTTCTTTTAAATCAAGTTTTAAAGTATTTTAAAAGCCAAATTTTGAAGATGCACACAGTGTGTCAACATGTGCTATCTGCCATCACGGGATATCAATCTACGTGTTTTGTGGGTGCAACCCCTTCCTCGCAACTAAAGTTGATGAGAGGAAGGGGTTGCACCCCCGAAACATGTCCATTGATCCCCTATGATCAGAGCTAGCACATGTTGACATTAGGCATGGGATCAGGAGAGAAATCCACATTTTGATTTGCAATTTGTGCACATCTTCAAAATTTGGCTTTTACAGGGGTGACATCACCGCATCTGATGAAGACAATATCAACACAGTTTGGACATACTAATGTCTGTGATATTGCCTTCATTTTGTCAAAGTTGAACTTTGCAAGTTCCTGAGTTGTGTATGTTTTATGGCTTTAAAAATGCCTGTTTAACCCAAAAAAAGGCTATTTGTACTGTCAAACCTAAAAATGTTATACAACAAATATGTTAGTTTGTTCCAAAACCCTTTTCTAATGCACATGTGAATGTGCTTTGAGTAAAATGTTTTCTACTCAACAATGTGTTGCTTCTTATTTCAATGCTCAATACCAGTTTTTGGAGTAAGTTGGTGTTTACAGTGGCAATGGGGGTTATTTACTAAAGGCAAATCCACTTTGCACTACAAGTGCACTTTCAGTGCAGTTTCAAGTGCACTTGCAGTGCACTTGTGGTGCAAAGTGGATTTGCCTTTAGAAAATAACCCCCACTGTGCTCTAAAATTTGCCACAATCAGGCCATTTTCAGGACTCAAAACAATTAATAATTCATGGTGCTGAAAAGGATGTGTTTTTTTAGCATTAATGCATTACATACATTAAAACAAAAACAAGGTGTGTGTGTGTAGAAGACTCACAACATAATAGTTAGCTAAAGAAGAGATTGTCACCTCATCAAATAAATTACGTTTGCACTATTGAAGGAAATGGCCAAAAAGAAAAGCCCATTGGAGAACCTAGGAGACAGCTAAAAGAAACACAAGCAATAAATCAAATGAAATATTATTTCAGTTTTTAAAAAAAATATTTTAAAAATGTTTCTCCAAACATTTGCTGGCATATCAATGACCTCCCTACCCGCAAAATATTCCAGATATTTTTGACGGACCTCGTAGGCACTTTGGGGGGGCAAGCCAGGACGGCCAGCTTCAAGCGACGTCAGGTTTGACTGATCTGGCAATCCTGTCTCAGGCCCAACTTAGGCCACATAGTTTGAAGCATTTCTCCTTAGAAAGTTGTGCATAATGCAGCATGCAAGTACAATATGGTTTATTTTGTATTCCGCCATGTGAATTGGCGTCAGGAATAGGCGGAACTGGCTGGCCATTATGCCGAAAGCATTCTCCACCACTCTTCTGGCTCTGGCCAGCTGATAGTTAAAAACACTCTGGTCCATGGGAAATGGCTGCATCAGGTGTTCACCAAGCCCAAACACTTCATCAGCGACAAAGATGAATGGTAGACCAGCCACATTGTATTCTGCAGGTGGCAATCCCAAGCCACCACTCTGGAGCCGTTGGTAGAACTCGGTCTGGGCGATGACTCCACCGTCTGACATCGGCCATTCTTCCCCACGTCCACATAGAGAAACTCATATGTCGCTGACACCACCGCCAACATCATTATACTATTAAACCCCTTATAGTTGTAATAGTATGACCCAAAGCTGGGGGGTGGCATGATGTGGATGTGTTTCCCCATCAATTGCCCCTCCGCAGTTGGGAAAGTCCCACTGCTAGGCAAAGTGGGATGCCACAGTCTCCCATTCCTGTGGCATTGAAGGAAACATTGGAGTCAAACAAGAAAAAAAATGAGTACTTTTGCACATAACATTGCAAGCAGATTAGACCCAAACATTCTTGGACAACATCAGTATAACATTTATTTTAAGGAGTATTTAACCACTTCAATACCAGGCACTTAGACATCTTTCTGCCCAAGCCAATTTTCAGCTTTCAGCGCTGTCGCAATTTGAATGACAACTGTGCGGTCAAACAACACTGTACCCAAACACATTTTTTATAATTTTGTTCCCACAAATAGAGCTTTCTTTTGGTGGTATTTGATCACCTCTGCATTTTTGCGCAACAAATAAAAAAAGACAGAAAATTTTGAAAAAAACAAGTTTTTCTTTGTTTCTGTTAAAAATTTTTGTAAATAATTACGTTTTTTTCTTCAATGACGGGCACTGATATGGCTGCACTGACGGGCACTGATAAGGCGGCACTGATGAGCATCAATAAGGTGGCACTGATGATGTGGCACTGATAGGTGACACTGGTATGCGGCACTGATGGGCACTCGTAGGCGGCACTGATGGGCACTCGTAGGCAGCACTGATGGGTACTTATGGGTTGCACTGATGGGTACTTATGGGTGGCACTGATAGGTGCCACAGATGAGCACTGATAGGTGGGCACTGATGGACACTGATGGGTGGCACTGATGGCACTAATTGGTGGCACTGAAGACGCTGATGGGTGGTATTGCTGGGCATCACTGATGTTACATCTTATATAATGGTGCCAGTCAGTTCCAGTTTGTGGGCACTGATTGGCACAGATTGGGCATAATTTGCACATGTGGATGGCCATGGGGTACATACCTGGCCATCCACATGTTGCCCCCTTCCCTGGTGGTCCAGGTGGCTTCCCTGGTGGTCTAGTGTGGGCATCTGAGGGGGGCTACGCTGATAAACAATCAGCGCAGACCCCCCTGTCAGGAGAGCTGCCGATCAGCTCTCCTCTACTCGCGTCTGTCAGGTGCGAGTGAGGAAAAGCCGATCAACGGCGTTTCCTGTTGACATCGTGATCAGCCATGATTGGACATGGCTGATCACATGGTAAAGAGCCTCTGCCGGAGGCTCTTTTCCAATATCGGTGTAGCAGCGTGTCAGACTGGCACACTGCACCACTGATCGCCGCAATGTGCGCCCCCATGGGAGCGCGGCAGCTGTTATCTTGAAGGATGTCATATGATGCCCAGTCAGGACAACTGAACCACCACCTGGCCGTCATTAAGGCCCCCTTATAAGATTCCTCACCCCCTCTGATGGCCCGTTTAAAAAGCAGGGGGGATGTTTTGGACAGGTAACACTCTCCACTTCATTGAGAGCTGAATGCATACATAATGTGTGTTACTTTGGCCAGGCCCTCCTTACTTACACTATTGAAAGCCCACTGGACAGGTAAGAAGTGTCATAATACAAAAATATAAATAAACACTCTCCTAATTGAAGCACCATTTTACCTATCAAGATAATAGGAGAACAAAACTTTAAACATTACCATTTAAAAGTATTCAGGCAGGCCCCTGCACTACATGTTTTGGTGAATTCATCCATAAATCTGACAACAAAAGAGGTAGGTATAGTGTGTATGGGTTTGGCAAAGTCAGCAGATAGAGTATTGGTTTACTTAGGTATTGGGGGAGGGAGGATTCCAAATGTGTTTGGGACCCCCAAAAAAAGCCTCTGGCACTATGCCTGAATTTAAGGACAACAATAACATTTAAACACATTTTAGGGGGTGTTTAGGGTAAAGCAGTACAATGGAGCTGACAAAATACATTGTTAAGTGGCTAGGCTAGGTGTGTATGGGCCCAGGATAGCATGCTGGGGAGGTTAGTGAAGGTAAATATGCATGAAGGATAAAAAAGGAACTTTAAAAACTTCCGGCATGCATGAGGATAAAGAGGACATTCACAGCATATTACAATCATGGTAATTAGGGAATGATGAAAGACATACAATACATTAGCAAACATTAAATACATAGAATGTGATGTTAAAGGGTAAAACTTACTTTAATATAGTCCTTCTGCAGGACCAGAATGATGGCAGAACAGGTGTCAGGAATAATGATCCCCAGATGTCTGTCGAGAACTTGATGTCCTGCAGGCTTCTCCCCATCGCCAAGTACCGCAACGTGGCAACTAGCCTCTGCTCGGGAGTGATGGCTTGCCACATGCAGGTGTCCTGCTTTGTAATATAAGGGGACAGAAAAGCCAACAGACGGTGAAAAACAGGGTCCGTCATCCGGAGATAATTCCTGAAATCATCAGGATTATTTTCCTGGATCTCCCACAACAAAGGCATGTACAAGAATTGATCACGCTGGAGCAACCAATTCTTCACTCATGAACTCCTCCTCCCCCTGTTCATGGACTGGGCTTAGGTCAAAGTAAGAACCCCAACACCAAGCCCCTGCATAGCAGGAACTCTACAATGAGTACGTACCCACAACATGGCTTTGAAACAGTCGGCTGATCAGAACGAACTAACAGAACGCACTGAAAATCAGAAAGGCCTGAGAAGAGTGAGCTGAAAATCAGAAACAAGCGGACAAGAACGCACTGGAAACCAGATACGAACTGACTACACACACTAAAAAACAGATACGAACCCACAAGCACAAACGGAAGAGCAGTAATGGACTGAAAAGCACGAGGCTGAAAAGCGTGAATCGTCTCTCACCAAACTTCTACTAACATGAGATTAGCAGAAGGAGCCCAAAGGGTGGTGCACTTGATATTGAACTTACTTTTTCTACTCCCGTCGTACGTGTTGTACGTGAATGCTCATAATGAAGCAGAAGATAAACTAACGGCTATTAAATTAAAATTAACAGACCTGGAAGATCGTTCTAGGAGAAATAATGTAAAGTTCTCTGGAGTAGCTGAAACAATACTTCCAGCTGATCTGCGCAACCATATCCAGCAACTAATTGCAACTCTCCTACCTGAAATGCCAAAGAGGGAAATTATTGTAGGCAGGGCGCACAGGCTTCCCAAACCATCATTTTTACCTAAAAAAGTACCACAAGTTGTAATACACTTCTACCATGTGAAGGAAGCACTCATGCAGCAAGCAAGGTGAGAATCCAAATTGCTGGAACCATACTCTGAAATCACATTATATACTGAATTATCCAAGCACACAATGCAAGACTGTAGTAAGCTAGTCTCTCTTACTAAATTGTACCGCAATCACAGTGTCATTTACCACTGGAGATTCCTAGCCAAGTTGCGTGGGAGCATAAGAATTACATGGTGCTTACAGTGGAAGAAGGAATGCACCTAGCGAAGCAATGGGGCCTATTGCTCACAGAGCACCAAAGCCAGTCAGATGGTGCTTCACCAGCAAAAGTTGATCCTCTGTGGAACACAGCTCCTGGTTGAATATATCAGTTTTGTTAATTTACAGCTGGAAGGCTCCCAAGTGAAATATAAGGGAACCCTGTGGCTCTGATAAACTGACACACCCACCCTAAAAAGTAGTAGTTACTGCTTCAGATGACTTGTTACTTGTTTTTTATACCTTATCTTCTTAGTTTTCTTTAATTTCTTTGTTGACACCATTGATGCTAAGTACACCTCCAAGAAGCTTCTAGATCCACAGCTGAACTGCCTATTATGTCCATGCCGCTGGATTATGCAAAGAACAAACTTCCTGCCAGGTACCTTTTGCAATATATCTTTGAGAAATGGCTCTTAAAATTATCTCCTTAAATGCCTATACAAACGGAAGGCAATGTAGCAAGAGGGCAAAAATCTCAATGGAGACGTCATTTGTTTACAAGAGACCCATTTCTCAGCCACCAAACCTCCCATGGACTATTTACCCATGTATTTACTGCAAACGCAGAAGTAAAAAAAAGAGGAACTTTAATTGCGGTCAAAAACTGTCTCCTTTAAACTTAGATACATTGTCCTAGTGTGTGACATTAATAACATCACTTAAACCATAGCAAATATATATGCCCCTAATAGCATTCCTGCGCAAAGTTCTAAAGAAAATCCACCAGATCTTCTCATATGTGGAGATTTTAATGTTATTGTTGTCCACATTGCAACCCTTTTTACACAGCGAAGATCTGTACGATATATGGCAATGCTTCAATCCAACAGAGAAGGATTACACTTATTATTTGGCCCCACATAAGGTTTACACATGAATTGATCTTTTTGTGTCTGACTTGCAAGTGTTGTCCAGAGTGTCTGTAGCAAAAATTAATTCTATTCTCTGTTGGACCATGCTCCAATTTCAACATCTCTTACAGAACTAAATGCTTCAAGGCTCACTTACATATGGTGTAATAATGTAAGCCTCTTTTACAGGATGCCATTTAAAGAGGAATTAAAAACAACAACATCACCCCAGATGTGTCCTTTTCCTTGGTCTAGTGTGCTCACAAGGCCTTCACTAGAGGCCTATTGATACATATGGTAGCCAAAGAAAAAAGGTGCAGATTGCAAGCTATGGCTGACTTCTTACGAATTAAACAGCTTGAATCTCAACATAAATCTACTTTGGCAGAGGACAAACTACAAGAACTGATACACTATAGAAACCAATTTAAAGCGGTTGTATACCCGCTGACATTTTTTTCCTTGCAAGGTCCGGCAGTTGCCGGGCCTTCAGCCGAGAATCCCCTGTGCGCATGCGCCGCTGCAGTCAGCGGCTCATAGCAAGGGGAATATTTCCTAAACCGTACAGGTTTAGGAGATTTTTTTTTACCTACAGGTAAGCCTTATTATAGGCTAACCTGTAGGTAAAAGTAAAAAAAAAAATGACTATACAAGCACTTTAAATCCCTTTTGGAAGCAAACCATGAGAAAGCCCTGAGGAGATGTAAAGCCTTATGCTGGCCATACACTAGATGAAAATCGGCCGAAATGTGGTCATTTAAACAGTTTGTTTTTCGGCCAGTTAATGGGCACAAAATCGATAATCATTTAGAAGTTTTTGAGCCAAAAAAACGAAGGACAAGTTTGGAAATTTTCTGCCGAACGAACGATAAATTGAAAGGTTAATGTTTTTCCCATCCGAACTGTCTGCACTTGGTATATGTAAAAAAAACTAACAAAAAATGCATTAATTTATGTCCACTGAATGATTCATTACATGATGGCACTATCGTTTGCACTCACAGCCAAATGTTCCTTTTTCCTTTTTATTTAAAGAGGAACTTGATGCTTTAAATTCCACTATAAGAGATGATGAGATTCTAGTTGTTATGAAATCATTACCAAATAACAAGTCACCAGGTGCAGATGGGTTTATAGCTGAATATTACAAAACTTTTCAGGATGTATTAACACCACATCTGAATGCATTGTTCAACCTATCAGCCTCTACAGCTTCTTTCCCCTCAGAAATTATATAAGCAACGATAGTGACTTTGCCAAAACCAGGGAAAGCTCCAGATTGCCCACAAAATTGTCACCCCATATCATTGTTAAATTCAGATCTTAAAATCTACATGAAGGTATTGGCTAATAGACTGGCAAATATCACCCCAATATTAGTCAAGTCAGACCAAGTGGGATTTGTTCAGGGTAGGCAGGCTCCCAATGGCACCCATTGTATGCTTAATCCTATACGTATATTCGAAGTGCGAAGAACACCATCAGCATTCTTGGCTCTCAATGCCGAAATGGCATTCAATCGGGTACATTGGGGGTACTTACAGGCTACCCTGCACAAATTTGGACTTCAAGGATTTGCACTGTCTGCTATCTATATTCTAACCCTTCTGCAAGTATCTTAATTTAATTTCAATAGTTTTTTATTGAGAAGTCAACAAAAAAAGATGATCAAGATTACAGGTACAACAAAAGTCCAACATTTACCCAAATAGTAGCAGACAAAACATAAACTGCATTTAGGACAGAGAAACATATGTTGTTGGCAGTAGATTGAGTTCCATAAGACAGACTCCGATAAGAAGGGCCACTCCTCTACCCCAGCACCCCTCGTGGGAACTCGCTGTGCCAGGAGGGGAGGTCCCCTTCTCAGGAGAAGCCACACCTCTAAACCTATGATCTATGATGAAATAAAAGTGAAGCAATATCTTTAGAAGGAAGAGTGAATTCAAATATGAAGTGTCTATCATGAGTATTATACCCAGAATGTCAGGATAACTAGTAGAGCTTATGGTGAAATTTGCATGTGGCTGTCCAATAAGTGAAGAAAATCGAAACCATAGCTCCAGTCTGCATTAAATAAGCTTTGTTAATCATCTGAAGAAGCCTATCACCTGTAAGAAAGGAATGGGCTGAAGTAGCTTCTTCAAGTGTTAGCAAAGTCGTCCAACCTGTATGCCAATAATCCATAGTATAGAAGAAGAAGAAGAAGATAGGAAAGGGGAGAGAAAAGAAAAGAGAGGATAGAGAAAAAAGGAATGATACATCCTAAGACGGTATTCGCTCAGCCACAGAGGTCCGGGTTAAGGAGAAGCCAAAGGTGGTGGAGATATGTATCTAACCCATGGATCCCAGACAGCATCGTGTTTAGAGGTAGTGTCCAGGAGAAAACTAACCGTCTTCTCCTGGGCCATGATCCATGAAATCTTTCTCTTAACCAAGAGAAAGGAAACAGTTGGTCTTTTCCAGGCCCATGCAATCGTGAGTTTGGTCCCTAGGAAAATGAACATAATAAGTCGTTGGACTACTTTAGGGGTTTTTGGGCAGGGAAAGTTCAGGAGAGCTAGCTGAGGAGACTTTTGGATTGGGAAGCCCGTTATTTTCCTAATGATAGTAAAGATCCTATTCCATAAACCCCAGAGCCTAGGGCAGTCCCACCAAATGTGTAGCATGGACCCAATATGCCCACAATTACGAAAACACATAGGGGAAGCACTTGGGTAGATTTTGGAGATTTTGAGAGGGACCATATACCACCGCATGAGGACTTTCATATTTGCTTCAATTAAAGCTATATTCAAAATGTCCTTAGATGCTGCAGTAGAAGCTCTATGCCATTCCCCAAGACTCCATGTGTGTTGTAGATCACTTTCCCATTCCCTCATGAAGAGTGATTTGATCTCAGCCCTAGCAAGTGATCGGTAAATCACAGAGATCCCGCCCCTCTGCTCCACAGCTTGACCACACCACCGTTCATATTCCGTGATGGAAAGTGGGGTGTGATTGGGGGACCTAAGAGACTGCAGAAAGTGAAATATCTGTCTGTAACGAAATCTTTCTGTGTTGGGCATGTCGAGCTTGTTAGTACAGTGGGTCAAAGTGAGGGGTCGCGTAGGATTAGCAAAGTGTCCTATTCTATACATCCCCTTATCTCGCCACCATTGGAATGCTTTTATGTCCATGCCAGGAGGAAAAAGAGGATTTCGGAAAAAAGTGGGACAATAGTTGCCAATATGATACTGTTCGAGGATTGTTTCTGAGAGAGTCCCACATTGTCAGGGAGTGGGAAAGTGTAGGGACCATGATGGCAGGTCTAGATCTAGGAGGAGACCAGATAATGTAATCTAAAGTAAATTGAGGGATAGCCTGTCGTTCCATATGTACCCAATCTGGGTGAGCAACCCTAGAGTATACAGTGGATAGTTGGGAAAGTTGTGCTGCCTGATGATACCAAAGAAGATTAGGTAAACCCACTCCTCCTTGATCCCTGCTCCTGAACAAAGTCTCCTTGGAAATCCTATGTCCCTTCGCACCCCATGTAAATTTAATAAGTTTAGATTGAAACTTCCTGAGTTGATCCTTGGGAATAGGTATTGGTAGGGACCTAAATAGATAAAGGACGCATGGTAGCAAAGTCATTTTCTCTGAATTGATTCTACCTAACCAGGATAGCTCCATTTTGTCCTCTCCCAGTTTACGAAAAAGTGGGGGGAAATTTGCATTATAGAGATTGTCAATTGATGCAGTAAGGTTGATACCCAGATAGGGGATCATTGTCTCCCCCCAACTGAATCGGAAGTCGATTTTGAGCAGGGCTATCATGGAAGTTGGTAGATTAATGTTTAGAGCCATAGATTTAGAGTAATTAACCCTAAGGCCAGTTACCTTGCCGAAGTCATCGAGCACCCTGTATAAGTTTGGTAAAGATGTAAGCGGTGAGGTGATGAAAAGCAAAACATCATCGGCAAAGAGAGCGCACTTGTGGGTTTGTTGGCCACAACGCACTCCATGTATGTCCGGATTATCCCGGATGGTGATAGCTAGTGTCTCGATGACCACGGCAAAAACCAATGGGGACAAAGGGTAGCCTTGTCTAGTACCATTTAGAATCGGGAAAGAATGTGAATAATAACCCTGCATTTTGACTTGTGCTACCGGAGTAGAGTATAGTGCTCCTATTATCTTCATAAAGGTTTGACCAAAACCCCACTTCTTTAGTATAGGGAACAGGAAGGCCCAGGAGACAGAGTCAAAAGCTTTCATTAGATCCAGAGACAGCACAAATCCCTGCTGAGGGAGTCCCTTGTCCCAGCCAGATTTTAGTAATGAAACTATGTCTATAGCTCTCCTGATCTGATCTGGACCCTGTCTCCCAGGAACGAAGCCTACCTGATCCCTATGAATACCCTGTTTCCCCGAAAATAAGACCTAGCGTGATTGTCGGTGATTGCTGCAATAAAAGCCCTATCCCCCAAATAAGCCCTACCCTATTTCCCTGAAAATAAGCCCTACCCTGAAAATAAGACCTACAAGGACTTTAACTAGGGCTTATTTGGGGGGTAGGGCTTATATTGCAGCCATCACCGACAATCACGCTAGGTCTTATTTTCGGGGAAACAGGGTATATAGGCTTATAAAGGAGGATATTCTATTAGCTAAGATTTTAGTTAAGATTTTTAGATCATTGTTGATCAAAGATATGGGCCAGTAATTAGCTGTACAGCTATTGTCCTTGCCTGGTTTTGGTAGTACTGTAATGAAGGCTAAATTAAGCGTCTTGTCTAGTTGTCCCCCGGCTGGAAGCTGATTAAAAAAGCGAGCTAGATATGGAGAAAGCTGCGGGGAGAAATGTTTGTAATACGGGGCTAAAAAGCCATCCGGACCAGGAGCAGAGTCATTTTTGAGGTTATGAATGACCTGAGATACTTCCTCCGCAGAAATAGGGTTTTCCAGGCTGTCCCTATGATGCTCCCGAAGCTTAGGGATCTTCAGTGAGCCAAGATAAGAATCAATTATGTTAGACGAGGGTTCAGACCCATGAGTACTGTATAAGGATCGGTAGAAATCATGAAAGGATTCCATGATTTTCTGAGGATTCTGGGATAGGGAACCATTACTTAAACGTATCTTAGGTAAAGTGCGCACCCTCAGCCTTGGAGTAAGCCTGCGTGCCAACATGGCTCCCAATTTGTCCTTTTGGTGATAAAACCTCCCTCCATCCCATCTCAAACTTTTCTCCGCAATGGCCCTGAGGGACAAATTAAGAGCCATGCGCGTGGTTTCAAGACTAGCTGCCGATTCCGAAGTGGGATTGCGTTTATGTTGCTTACTGATGTGAGAAAATTCACTTTCAAGTCTGGCTATTTCTAGTTTGCGGGCTTTGCTTATTCTAGCGGACATTTGGATTAGCTTACCACGTGCATAGGCTTTGTGAGCTGCCCACAACGTGATGGGAGAGATATCATCAATGTAATTATGCAAGAAATATTCCTGGATATCTTTTCTAAGTTCATGGACATGGGAGGGATTGCTAAGTAGGGAGGCGTTTAATCTCCAATGAAACCCGTGGTGATGAGTCACTGGTTTGTGTATGATTAGGAGAAGGAAAGAGTGGTCCGACCAGACAGAGTTCTTAATGATTGCTTTGCGCACTAGCGGGATATGTTTTTGCATAATGAAAAAGTGATCAATTCTGGCAAAAGTATTGTGGGGGATGGAATAGTGCATATAATCCCGAGTTCCAGGATTTCGTTCCCTCCAGGCGTCCACCAGACCCTGTTGGAAAATCTGTCTGGCTACATTGAGACTCTGTCTGGTGGGACGCACACCATCCCTTCCCGGGGGTCTAGACTTATCCCTTCCTGCGTCAAATGCTATGTTTGAATCTCCGCCGAATAGGACCATGCCTTCCAGCATTGGAGCTAGGGTGAGAAAGAGGGATTGAAAAAATTTGGATTGTCCTCGATTAGGTGCATAATATGAGATTAGGGAGTAAAGCTGGTCATCAATGAGTCCTTTCACTAGAATGAACCTGCCATCAGGGTCTCTAAATTCAGAAGTCAGTGAAAATTGTGTTTTGCAGGAAAAGAAAATATCTACCCCTTTGTTTTTTTTAACAGAATTGGCAAGATAGAACGTAGGGAATTTGGCATGTATGAAAGACGGGGTGTAAGATCTTGGAAAGTGTGTTTCCTGATGGAATAGTATGTCTATTTTTTGATCATGATAATATTGAAAGACTTTCCAACGCTTATTTGGGGAGTTAAGCCCCTGTATGTTGTGTGAAGCAAAGCGTAGGGCCTGTGTGGAAGCGGTGTGGTCAGCCATGGAGCAGTGTTGGTTGAGATGCCAGCGAACCCCAATCACCTACCTTCCAACTGATGGGTGGTATGTGGTCATGTTCCAACCTCAAGATCCCCAGATCACGATCCCGGGTCCTGTGAGCAAGCGAGACCGCACACGTCACTGAAAAGAATAACAATTTAGTAAAGGGAATAAGAGGGAGAGAGAGCAGAAGAATAGTAGGGAAAGAGAGAAGGATCCAGGGATATGTGAAAAATGCGTTCACCATATCCCGAGATACAAATATGATACCTCCAAACTAGTGGAGGAGATCCCAACCCAAAGCAGGAAAAAAAGGCAACCCAGCTCCGAGGGTAGGATGAGGCGAAAAGATACCGCCCTGTGCATGGCACCCCCAAAAACTATGGTAATAAACAATTTATAACATATTAGGACACACTCCCTTCCCCAATAATAACTGAGAACTAAACCTGTAAAAGGTGGGATCAGGGAGGATCACAACGTAAAAATGTCACATATGACAAAAATAATAAAAACACCAAGGAGGGGGAAGACCCCCAAAAGAGAGGATCAAAAATGATCAACGCCCCTCAAGACCAGTCAGGCGCCTTTTCAAGAAAGAGACCTGTATGGTGAAGGGGCCAGGCATGTACGCATCCCAGAAAGGGATGAAAAAGGGAAAAAAACAAGCGGGTCTGGTAGTTCAGGTAGCAGAGCCTTCCTTGGCTTTCTTATACTTGGGTTTTTGCCACATAGATGTCAGAGGACTGGATGGAGGCGGCCGTTTGGGCAGCAGTGATGGAGAAGACTGCATCTGTGATGTTGGATCAGTGATCAAAAGTCCCAGTTTTTTTCAGCAAAAGTTCGCCTTCCGCGAGTGTAGAAAATCTGAAGGGCTTGCCGTTAAATTCAAATTTTAGGCTCAGCAGGAAAAGCCACCAGTATTTAACATTTTTCTGTGTTAGGACTAGGGATGAGCCAAACACCCCCCTGTTCGGTTCGCACCAGAACATGCGAACAGGAAAAAAGTTAGTTCGAACACGCGAACACCGTTAAAGTCTATGGGACACGAACATGAATAATTAAAAGTGCTAATTTTAAAGGCTTATATGCAAGTTATTGTCATAAAAAGTGTTTGGGGACCTGGATCAATGCAAAAAAAAGTTTTAAAAACTGCCGTTTTTTCAGGAGCAGTGATTTTAATAATGCTTAAAGTCAAACAATAAAAGTGTAATATCCCTTTAAATTTCATAGCTGGGGGGTGTCTATAGTATGCCTGTAAAGGGGCGCATGTTTCCCGTGTTTAGAACATTCTGACAGCAAAATGACATTTCGAAGGAAAAAACCCATTTAAAACTACTCGCGGCTATTGCATTGCCGACAATACGCATAATAGTTCATTGATAAAAACGGCATGGGAATTCCCCACAGGGGCACCCCGAACCAAAATTTAAAAAAAAAAATGACGTGGGAGTCCCCCTAAATTCCATACCAGGCCCTTCAGGTCTGGTATGGATATTAAGGGGAACCCTGGCCAAAATTTTTTAAAAAAATGACGTGGGGTTCCCCCTAAATTCCATACCAGACCCTTCAGGTCTGGTATGGATTTTAAGGGGAACCCCGCGCCAAAAAAAAAAACGGCGTGGGGTCCCCCCAAAAATCCATACCAGACCCTTATCCGAGCATGCAACCTGGCAGGCCGCAGGAAAAGAGGGAGGGATGAGAGTGCGCCCCCCCTCCTGAACCTACCAGGACACATGGTAGGGTAGCCCCCCAAAACACCTTGTCCCCATGTTGATGAGGACAAGGGCCTCATCCCCACAACCCTGGCCGGTGGTTGTGGGGGTCTGCGGGTGGGGGGATTATCGGAATCTGGAAGCCCCCTTTAACAAGGGGACCCCCAGATCCTGCCCCCCCGTGTGAAATGGTAAGGGGGTATGTACCCCTACCATTTCACTAAAAAACTGTCAAAAATGTTAAAAATGACAAGAGACAGTTTTTCACAATTCCTTTATTTAAATGCTGCTTCTTTCTTCTATCTTCCTTCATCTTCTTCTTCTGGTTCTTCTGGTTCTTCCTCCGGCGTTCTCGTCCAACATCTCCTCCGCGGCGTCTTCTATCTTCTTCTCCTCGGGCCGCTCCGCACCCATGGCATGGGGGGAGGCTCCCACTCTTCTCTTCATCTTCTTCTTCATGTTCTTCTCTTCTTCCTTCTTCTCTTCTTCTCTTCTTCTCTTCTTCATTTTCTTCTCCGGGCCACTCCGCATCCATGTTGGCACGGGGAATGCCACAGGGAAGTCCCATCATGTCCCGTGCGTCAGAGGGGGGCGGGGTCACCGGGTGGCCCCGCCTCCCATTATTTAAGAACCGTCAGACGAGGAGATGCCGTCACACAGCGGGAGCCTCCCTCCATGCCAGCATGGATGCGGAGCAGCCCGGAGAAGAAAATGAAGAAGAGAAGAAGAGAAAAAGGAAGAAGAGAAGAACATGAAGAAGAAAATGAAGAGAAGAGCGGGAGCCTCCCCCCATGCCATGGGTGCGGAGCGGCCCGAGGAGAAGAAGATAGAGGACGCTGCAGAGGAGATGCTGGACGAGAACGCCGGAGGAAGAACCAGAAGAAGAAGAAGATGAAGGAAGATAGAAGAAAGAAGAAGCATTTAAATAAAGGAATTGGCAAAAACTGTCTCTTGTCGTTTTTAACATTTTTGACAGTTTTTTAGTGAAATGGTAGGGGTAAGTACCCCCTTACCATTTCACACAGGGGGCAGCCGGGATCTGGAGGTCCCCTTGTTAAAGGGGGCTTCCAGATTCCGATAAGCCCCCCGCCCGCAGACCCCCACAACCACCGGCCAGGGTTGTGGGGATGAGGCCCTTGTCCTCATAAACATGGGGACAAGGTGTTTTGGGGGGCTACCCCAAAGCACCCTCCCAATGTTTGAGGGCATGTGGCCTGGTACGGTTCAGGAGGGGGGCGCACTCTCGTCCTCCCCTCTTTTCCTGCGGCCTGCCAGGTTGCGTGCTCGGATAAGGGTCTGGTATGGATTTTTGGGGGGACCCCACGCCGTTTTTTTTTTTTAATTTTGGTTCGGGGGTTCCCCTGTGAGGCATTCCCATGCCATTTTTATCAATGAACTTCTATGTGTATTGTCGGAAATGCAATAGCCGCGAGTAGTTTTAAATGGATTTTTTCCTTCGAAATGTCATTTTGCTGTCAGACTGTTCTAAACACGGGAAACATGCGCCCCTTTACAGGCATAATATAGACACCCCCCAGCTACGAAATTTAAAGGAATTATACACTTTTATTTTTTGACTTTAAGCATTATTAAAATCACTGCTCCTGAAAAAACTGCCATTTTTAAAACTTTTTTTGCATTGATCCATGTCCCCTGGGGCAGGACCCAGGTCCCCAAACACTTTTTATGACAATAACTTGCATATAAGCCTTTAAAATTAGCACTTTTGATTTCTCCCATAGACTTTTAAAGGGTGTTCCGCGGCATTTGAATTTGCTGCGAACACCCCAAATCGTTCGCTGTTCGGCGAACTTGCGAACAGCCAATGTTCGAGTTGAACATGAGTTCGACTCAAACTCGAAGCTCATCCCTAGTTAGGACATTTAGAAGGAGTTTGAGTGCTCGCCGTCTTTGAATAGTATAAGGAGAAATATCAGCATACACTTGAACTGTATGACCCAGAAGCTGAATTTGAGGCATGGTGTGAGCCCTTCTCATGACTTCCTCTTTAACATTGTAGTAATGAGGTTTCACCACAATGTCCCTAGGAAGACCATACGAGCGAGGGGGACCTAAAGCTCTGTGGGCCCGATCGAACTCCAACCTGTGGGCTCTTAAATCAGGTATCAGGTTTTTGATGAGAGAGTGTACTGCTTCCGGAATGTCTGTGAAAGTCTCAGGAAGACCTCTGATCTTGAAGTTCAGCCTTCTGGACCTATTTTCAAGGTCATCAATTTTGGCGATGGCCCCCTCCAACTGATCATGTAGTTCCTGAAAGCGATCCGTATTTTGATTGACCTGATCGATTGTGGCGTCCATTTTAGTTTCAATATGCTCAATGCGGAAGCCCAGGAGATGGAGGTCTGATTTAATATCAGAGGTGATATCTGAAGTGATTTTAGCAGCAGTTTGTGCAAGTCCTTTATCAAGCATTTCTGCAAATTTGGTGACGAGCATAGTGATATCATGTGGATATGAGGAGAACTGACCCATATCCTGTTGCTGTATGCAAGGCCTCTGTGAGGATGTGACAGTGTGTGGCATGTGCAGTCCACCCAGGGTCTAATCAAGCAGGGATAATGTGGAGGCAGGAGATGCTGGTTCTAGTATATGTTGGGGCAGAAGAGCCTCTCCACTTACCTCTTTAAGAAGAGCAGTTCGCCAGGGAGAAGAATCTGCTGTGCCTGTGTGTGCAGCATCATTAGTGTGCCGATTCGCCGCCATCTTAGGTGTCTCTGCTGTGTCCAGCAAGGCTGTGAAACAGTCCTCAGGGGTCCTTTTAGGTGGACCAATCTGTCCTGACTTGAGCCTGAGGGTTGCCTGTGTGACCTGTTCCCGATTGTGGGTGTGGGGGGAGAGTGGGTCCGTTGTGGGGAGCGCCGAATGCTCGGAGCGGGATGGAGCTCTGTGATCAGGCATCCATGTCACAGAGCGCCGCACATGCGCCTTTTCTGCAAGTATCTTTACATCCAATGCATTGTCCGAGGCTTTTCAAATTACTAATGGTACAAGACAGGGGTTCCCCCTGTTCCCCCTAATATTCACTTTAATAATGGCACCCCTCATTGAATCAATCAGAACCAACCAAGCGGTCACAGGTATTACAGTAGCAGGTCAACAGCATAAAATTGGAATGTTTTCCGATGACGTAGTCCTCACTCTCACCAACCCGGAGTCTTCCTTGGCAGCAGTTTGAACTATTATTAATAATTTCAGCAGAATCTCCTATTACAAACTGAATACTACTAAGTCTACAGTTTTACCATTCAATATTTCCAGACCATTACTAGAATCCTTAAGAAAACAATTTCCCTATACCTGGGCACATGGTAAATTATCTTAACAGGTATAGTCCTAACGTCTCCTTCAGTCAACACATATAAAGTACATTTTCTACCAGTCATACAGTCTCTCAATATCTTTTACATATTGCAAAATTTTAATTAAATTGGTTAGGCCGCATAGCAGCATTTAAAATGATGGTGCTTCCTAAGATTCTCTATCTTTTTAGGACAATTCCCATTATAATACCAGCTAGCTTTTTCGAGAAGATCAACGCCCTCCTAAAAAGTTTTATATAGCAAGCAAAGATACCAAAAATTGTGTTTTCTTCACTAACAAGGCAAAAATAAAATAGGGGGGGGGGGGTTTCCCAGTATTGGAAAGCTATCACAAAGCAGTGTTATTAGAACAGCTACATGCCTGGTTCGACTCTCCTTCTGATCGACACTGGGTTTCTTGAGAGAGGGCCTCAACGGATTCCTCAGACCTTACATCCTTGTTAGCTTAGAAAACATGGCTTTCCAGTAAATATGCCCAATATCCCTGCAATCCAGGCATCAAAAACAAAGTAAAACATTTTTTACAAATCTCCACATCACCGCCCCTGTTTCAGTAGTAGAGTACATAATTCCTTCTAATAAAGTACAACCCTGGATCTCTCACAGTGTGCAATATATTAAAAGCATTAATGTAGAGAACCCGAACTATAACCATTACAGGTAAGGCATTTGCTTACTAAAAGAGATGTACGGTCCATAGAGGTAAATGGGGAGATTTGGCAGGAGCTCCAAGATAGACCATTTAAAAAGGAAGGCATCTTAAGATTTTATGCCCATCTACAACCCGATGACAGCTGCATCAAAATGGGCCCTATGTTGGCTTGGGAAAAAGACCTAGGCACTAATTTTAGTTATCTAGAATGGAAACAAGCTAGCGGAATTACTTTTAATGCATCAATGTGTGTTAACCATTGGGACAACTTCCTAAAAATGCTTAACAGAAGCTATCTTGTTTCCCTCAAGCTATCAAACATTTTCCCTGACTCTACTTTTAAATGTTGGAGAGGCTGTGGAGACATAGGAACTTTATTTCATGTGTTTTGGAATTGAAGAAGCCTTCACAGCTTTTGGAATGGAATATTTTCCCGGATCTCTAAGGTCACGGGCTTCTTCACTCCCCCAACACCAAAGATGGCTCTCCTACATAACAAGTTTAAATAAAATTCCTAAACAATTTAATTTTCTAATTGTCCAAATCCTCACTGTAGCCCATATGACTATAGCATCACTCTGGAAAACCAATATAACCCCTAATGTTTCGGAAATTATGAAAAAAGTGCAAAAATCTGCCCAATATGAACAGTTACTAGAACATAGTACGGACTCACTACAAAAATGTAATAATAATTGGAAATGTTATTCTTGTATATTCCTGATAAGGAACACATAATTTGAAGGCCCAATAGGATCTTGCCTCTTGAAATTCTTTTGTTTTGGTATATTATGGTATCTATTATGTTGCATTTGTTTCTTTACACCCATTTTTAGTTCTCTTCTCTTTCTTTACCCCTTAAGCTTTATAAAAAGTACAAATCCCCAACTGGGGAAAAGATTTATTGTATATAATTTTTCTGATTGCATCTTGTATGCTTAAATATGCTAAAAGTCACTTGTTAATCTATGGTACCATTGTATATTTTGCATGATGACTTCATGACTGATCCAATGTAATTTGCAATATTGCTCAATAAAAACTAATTGAAAAGGCATACTATCCAGGGTCACTTGATGGAACATTGTCAATCACATATAGTGGACGATCCGCAGCAGTCACATGCGAATGCAGCACAAATGACATTTAATAGGATAACTTCCCTAGCTCAGTCTCTCTGCACTCAGGGTCATTAGTACTCACTCAGAGGGCCTGGATCAACTTAGGCTGTCTGTGTCCACTCACTGTTACTTGCAGGTAGTCCCACTGAGTTAGGATTACTGCAGACACCTCTAGCTTAAGTACACCTATCCCAGGTCCTCCTGGGAAATAGCCTTACTCCATCTCCAAGTAACAGCTAGTCTAGTATAAAAGGCCTTTTGTATACCTGAAATAAGTTTGTGCAAAAAAATAGGAATTATTTGATGCACTGAATCACCCACCACAACGTCCCCCCCACCACCTCAGTGGGAAACAAACAGATGCCAAAGAGGTAAAACACTCCTTCAGCTTTCCATTTCAGTATGAATTCAGCCTTATGGTTTTATGAGCCACAGCCCACGTTGTACTAAGGCAATTCAGATCAGACTGCGTTTTGAGAAGGAAATGCTCTTTTGTTTACTGTATCACACTAAAGTATAGTAGAAAGAACATTTCAATTATTTCATCCTCTTAATTGGTAACACCTGGTTTTAACCATGCAAACCACAAACAGTTTGAATAGAGATACACTTTGTTAGGAAGCAAGAAAAAAAATGCCATTAAAGGTCACAGTGAAGACAATACACCACAAATGTGCTGCACAGGAAATGTCCAGTAACAAAAAAAAAGCTATTGCGTGCATGTTACATAAACTGTTACTTATCTTTTATATTAAATTTGTCAATAGGCTAAGAATGTATGATATGTGTAGACATAACTTGTAGAGATAACACTTATAATAATATAATTTTTTCTAACAAATTCTAAGCATTACGATATTAATATTATTACACTACAGAGATTTTCATTATCTTGCATATACCAGTGGCTATAAGTAAAATGTCTTCCCTAGAAATAATGTTAGTACTGAAGTTCCTCTCAGCAATATAAAAGGGAAAAAGTTGGGGGGGCGTGGTTTGCCTTGTGAGAAGATGGCTGCTTGATCCCCTGGCTCCCTCTCACCACAGCCTATAATTCGCTGTTAACGGGGTTCCTGAACGACATCTGCCCCTCAATAATGGGAACATCCTCCCGTGGAACATCGCACAGCAGATCCTGGTCCCCGAGAGAACTTGCCAACCGCACAAACCAAACAATACCGGAGATCTTCCGGTCACAGCGGACTACAATGGCGTCTCATCAACCCGCCACGACTTCGCCCCTACCTCCTGCCGACATCATTCTGACCCCTACCGAACATGCCCAATCTCTACAAGGACCGTCTCCGCTCTCCCACCGGCAACCAAGCCTTCTAGACCTGCAGACAGTGGCGGCTGATATAAAAGACACCCTGTTCTCTGCGATCACAGACCTGCGTCATGAGCTGCAGGCCATCACAGGCTGCATACAGCGTGTGGAAGATAAAACTGCCCACCAACAAGCCGCAGTAAAGATCATCCACAATAAGGTAGACTTCCACACAATGCAACTAAGAGATCTTCAACGCCATGTTGAAGATCTCGACAACCGGGGCCGAAGACACAACCTGCGGGTAAGAGGTATACCCGAATCGGTTGAACAGGATAGAATTATCCCAGTGGTGACAGGCCTGTTTAACCACCTTCTAGACCGCCCGGAGTTCACATCCATCGCTATGGAGCGTATACACAGAGCGCTTCGCCCAAAAGGGAGAGACACTGACCCCCCAAGGGACATTATCTGCCATGTGAATGATTTTTCTGTCAAAGAAGAAATACTACAAAAAGCCCACGAAAAAACAACGCTGGAATATGATGGCTACCCCATCCACATATATCAAGAACTTTCTGCCATTACACTGCGACACCGCAAGGATCTACGCCCCCTGCTGGAGGTCTTGCGAGCGAAAAGCATCCGCTATCGTTGGAAGTTTCCTTTCGGCCTTTCCGCCTCACACCAAGGCCGCACAGCACTCCTCAGAGTTCCAGAGGATTTGGATGCGTTCTGCCGTACGCTAGATATACCATTCACCCCTGTCCCCAACTGGTACTCTGAATTCGATCTACATCCTCCCAATAGCCTCCCTCAGACAGAAGAACCGATGGACGCGCTCAACGCCAACTTCCGCAGGAGACGTTCACCTTCAGCCGTCAGAACCGACTCCTCTTCAGGTTCCCGTCACCCACCATCCAGCCCCATGACGGCACCCCTGCCTCGCCGAGCCCGCCGAGACCGTTAAGGATATCCACCTCTACCGGAAAAGAGACCTTTACCGCAACATCCACCCGCGCCATACACCGCTACGAAGATTGGTTCCCCTGACTCACCGAACCACATATACCGGACCCCGGACTCCCACACCGATGACATCGACGAAGGAAGAACAGACAAGCACCGATCGCAGACACTACACCAAGACATTTCTCCGCACTTTAACACCGACGGCCATCTATCCAACGCTTCCAATACCAGCTTCAACACTCTCATCTCCCCCGACAGACAGATTACTAATCATCTACCGACCGAAATCTATCTACAGAGACGTATGTATCACCTGCTCTGCCTGAATGAACTTTACCATTATGTAGAATGCTTCACTTCACAAAAAGGGTTATTATTTCAGCAACACCACACACACAACCATCTTACACTCAGGATATCCCCCTGAGGGTGCGGGGGAATACACGCTCACTGCCTATCCTGGTTTACCACTTTATTACCCCACTTCATCTTCGTCTTCTTAAGACCCACCTCATCAACAACACACCGTTTTACAATACACCTACACTACAACCACCGTCACACCCTACACAGACGGATAAAACTAACCGCACGATACCCTGTACAAACACACAACCCCTAGCCACACGTTGCTCCCCATACTTACTAACAACCGGGAGAATAACAGATCTAACACCCTACGAAACATGCAGCAAACAACACCAATCACAGCTGGAGTTAATAATATGAAAGCTTTACCATCTACACATGCTGCCTTCTCCACTATCCCCCCTGGGAAACACATTAGCTGTTTCTATAATATATTGCACTCCTCTTAATACCAAAGATACATCTCCCCTGGCAGATTAACAGAAATGGAAGCATGCAGACAAACATACATTTATTCGTTACCCATACCAACACATCTTCTATGATTGCTTGGACTCATGATTACAGATTGTATGTGCTTTATAGAACTGACACTCACCGTACCACACCCATCAATCACCGTATACCAGGCACATAGAGACAATATCATATACACATTGAACACCCACTCCAATACTCTTCACAAACGAATAAAAACCAATCCACAGCAAACACGCTAATTTTGTTGTATTCAGTTAAACCGCTTCTACTTTTAGTTTACTATGCTTTGAATGTATTTTACTGGTTACAAAAATTGTTATAAATGATTGAATACGCACGTCTTTCTTGTGCGCTCTGTCGGAACTGCTCAAATGCTGCAGACAAAACAGTCATCCGTTGTCTCTGTCTAGATCAATAATACTGAATGTTACATACTACTTTATATGCAAGTACCCTCCTCTCGACCCCACACACCAATTAGCTTGCTCACAGGTATCCCATGCAGTGTCACACCCTATAATACCAATACCTTACCTAACTACCTACAAACTTCAACCTACTACACTTCTCACACCTGTTCTCTACACATAAGCCAACACATTCCTGTGATTGCTCCGTACACACTCCACCTACTAATAACCATTGCCACGCATATACCCCCAGTCTCATGACATAAGGCTGCTGGTGAGATGGACCAATATGGTCAAATCTATATATACCCTTTTTTTCTATCACTATTTTCTTCTGACTCCATATCTCTCATTTGACAAACCAACCCCCACTCAGTGGACAAACATACTTCACCTTACCCCTACACGCACTATTATACGATTGAAACCACTGAATTTTACCGGTGAATACATATTTGTGGCTTGGACCACCGTTTAGGTGACCAGAACGCCACACAGTACCGGCCCCTTTTACCTGCCCCCTCTGCAAGCTTTCCCTTGCCTTACTACACAGATCTTACCCCACCCCACACCCATCCTCCTGCCACAGCCCACACCACACTCTAAGAATACATAAAAATTACCGTTACCATGTTACCAAAAACCATAACAAACGATAAACCAGTACTTAAAATAGTATCCCTCAATGTTCAAGGACTTAATACACCAGAAAAACGTTCCAAACTCCTTCTTACCATGCACAGACTGAAAGCGAATATCATATTTTTACAGGAAACACACTTCCGTTTCAACACTATTCCGAAACTATGTAATGCTCAGTTCCCAACAGTATTACATGCCACAAACCCCCTACACAAAACGAAAGGAGTCTTGATTCTCATTGCAAAAAACTGCCCCTTCCAGATCCAGGACTCGCTTCCAGACACAGAAGGCAGATATCTTTTCATAAAAGGCTCTCTACATAACAAAACAATAACACTAGCAAACATATATGCACCGAACAAACACCAAGTCCCTTTCTTTCGGTCTGTAATGAATGCTCTCACAACCTTCAAAGAAGGCGCTCTTGTATTAGGCGGCGACTTTATTGTCCCACTAAATCCCATTCAAGACACATCATCAGGATCCTCAACACTTTCCTATAAGGCCCTCATAGAAATCAAATCCCTACTTACAAGACTACTACTTCATGACGCATGGCGTACGGTACACCCAGACACTAGAGATTACACCTTCTATTCCAAACCGCACGCCAGATATTCCAGATTAGACTATATTTTTCTATCACAAAATGACCTGCACCGGATTCATCAAACATCCATTGAACCCATGACCATCTCGGATCATCATCCTGTCTCTTTATCACTCCAGTTCCCCGAAACAATACCAAACTCGAGAATTTGGAGATTAAACCCATCTTTACTCACCGATCCCTCCGTCACAATAGCAATAAACTTCACCCTACAAAACTTCTTCAAAGAAAATAACCCAGAAGACACATCCCCGTTAACTAACTGGGAAGCACACAAAAGCGTAATTAGGGGCGCCTTTCTCGCAGCTGCAGCAAAACGAAACAAAGAAAGAAGAAAACAACACTTAGATCTGATAGATAAGATTCACAAACTTGAAAAAGTCCACAAACAATCTCAAGCACACACCACTTTTCATGACCTGATACAAGCTAGAAAGGATCTTCTAGAACTACTAGACAAACAAATACAACGCAAATACATCCTATCCAAGAAAAAATTGAATGAATGAATTTGGCAACAGAGCAAGCAAAATGCTAGCCAGGGCCCTACAAATATCTAAATCCAACACGACAATCCACCATATAATAGACCCCGCAGGCAATAAACTAAACAAAACCCCAGACATTGCCCAACAATTTGTAAAATATTACAGTAAACTATACAACCTAGACAAACCCATCCCCCCTCCTGGCGACCTCACCTGCACTCAATTGATATCAGAATTTTTAAAAAAATACAGCCCAACCCCTATATCGGATTCTGTAGCCCAGGAATTAAACACCCCACTTTCCCGCACGGAAGTTGAACTGGCTTTAAAACAGATGAAAACGGGCAAAAGCCCAGGCCCAGATGGCCTCACTGCAGGCTACTACAAAACGTATGCAAAATTGCTTATACCTGCCTTCTTAAAAGCATTCAACTCTTTCACACAACCAGCCGAACCCCCAAGAGACCTCCTTTCAGCCCACATAGCTGTAATTCCCAAACCTGACAAAGACCATTCCTTAGTCACCAACTACAGACCTATCTCACTCCTCAATGTTGACCTCAAATGGTTTGCAAAATCCTTAGCTAACCGGATCCTACCTTTGATCCCCCAACTAGTTGGCCTTGAACAAGTAGGCTTTGTCCCCGGAAGGGAAGCGAGAGATAATACTCTCAAAACGCTCAACATCCACCATTGGCTTACGTGTACCAAAAACAAAGGCTTTATGCTTTCCCTCGACGCGGAGAAGGCATTCGACAGGGTGGCTTGGGACTACATGCAAGAAACTCTTAAAACTATAGGCCTTCCTCCAATGATGCTAAACTACATATCAGCTCTGTACTCCAGTCCCACTGCAAAAGTCAAAGTAAACGGTCACCTGTCGGATGCCTTCTCCGTGTCGAATGGAACACGTCAAGGCTGCCCACTGTCCCCTCTAATCTTTATTCTTTCTCTTGAACCTCTTCTTCGACGTCTTAATTCCAACCCAGACATCAAAGGAATACAAATTAAACACCGCACTTATAAACTAGCAGCATTCGCGGATGACATCCTCCTATTCCTCACAGACCCACTTACCACGATCCCAAACCTGCTTAAAGACTTCCGAACCTTCCATACCCTCTCCAATCTCCAAATAAATTTCTCAAAATCCAATGCTCTGAACATCACCCTACCACCAGATATTTGTCAACAATGCAAACTCAACTTCCCGTTCACATGGAAGAAAAATGCACTTCCATACTCTCTAACCAATCTATACAACATGAACCATGCCCCTCTTCTTAAAAAAATACAAGCTGACTTAAAGAAATGGTCCTCTGGTTGCTTCTCCTGGTTCGGCAGAGCAGCTATTATCAAAATGAACACATTGCCCAGAATTTTATACCTCCTACAAACTATCCCGATCAAAATACCACCCATATTCTTTAATACCTACCGAAAAGCTTGCACGACGTTTATATGGGGTAAAACGCGACCACGACTGAGCTTTTCCAGACTGACCGAACCCAAACTACTAGGGGGCATAGGTACCCCAGACATACGCAAATACCAACAAGCATGCCACCTGACTAGGATCATTGATTGGAACATACACTCCGCACACAAAGATTGGGTTCATTTAGAACAAGCATTTTCAACAGTACCCATTCAAAACTTACCGTGGATTAAATCCCACACATTGCTCCTTGAACATGCCCAACACCCACTCATCAACCCTACACTGATCGCTTTCAGGGACACCTGTAACAAACACAATATCTCCTCAGTAAACGGACCGATGACACCCATTAGACAAAACCCTGACTTCTCCCCGGGAATGCATACTTCATTCCTGACATCTATATGGCCCCACCAGACTATCAGAGCCAAACATTTCTTTGAGGGAGGCCACCTCCTATCGCAAACCGCTTTAGCTACGAAACTAAAAATAGACTCCTTCCCCTTTTGGACATATGTCCAATTACGTAATTTCTTCAACAAACCAAAACCACACCGAACTGGTCCAGAACCACAACCCCATTTGAAAACCTATGCCTAAGTAACTGCACCCAAACCCATCTGATCTCACAAACATACACCCTCCTCTTCAATGAACACAACCTGACAACACATTGGACCAATAGACAATGGGAACGAGACCTTTCAATACAACTAAGCGATCAAGAATGGGCTAATGTCCACACTTTAATCCACAAAGGTTCGATGAACGTGCAAATCCAAGAATCCGCATATAAACTATTCTCCAGATGGTATAGAACTCCACTCCTGTTGCATCGCTTTAACCCAACAATTCCCCAAACATGTTGGAGATGTAACGCAGACATAGGTTCATTCATACATATCTGGTGGTCTTGCTCCAAAATCCAACCTTTCTGGAAAGAAGTGCACACCCTCATCACACGAATCACCACTTACACCCTAAACTTCGATCCCGCAATGTTTCTATTACATCATTCTTCCTCTCACATACCAGCTTACCATCGTTCTCTAACCATGCATCTAGTGAATGCTACAAGAATGTGCATACCCCCTAAATGGCGCTCACCTGAACCACCTACCATAAAGGAGTGGTTCCATCGTATACAACATACACAAGCCATGGAAGACCTCATCCACCAATCCAATGACACTCAAGCAAAGTTCACCAAAACATGGACATCATGGATACACTTTACCACAACAGATGTATACAAACAATCCATAACATGATTACCTTCACTGGGCTGTGGCAGGAACTAAATACCTCCCAATTCCCTCGTCCCACTGTATCCCTAAACTTCTCCCTTTATGTTTCTACATATACATCTAACCACGGACTTATTGTTCTCTTCACTTTTTTTTTTTTTTCTTTTTTTTTCCCCTCTTCCCACCCCCCACCCCAATGAAATTCTATATCCACCCGTAACCA
This sequence comes from Aquarana catesbeiana, assembly GCF_042186555.1. NCBI lineage: Eukaryota > Metazoa > Chordata > Amphibia > Anura > Ranidae > Aquarana > Aquarana catesbeiana. The sequence continues at coordinate 183,468,923 of NC_133331.1, read as the reverse complement.
TGAACTAGACTGTTAACTACTGCACCACTCTGTTAATTTATCATACCAAACTCCCCTACCTAAATACCTCGTAGGCTTCTCACGTATTCTGTCCCAACTCTAGTCGGTACCCCGACATTGGATACCAAACCGATATGCTCTATCGAACATGTTGAACTTGCCCCGAATTAACCCCTATGCAGTACCAACTGGGATGTAAGGATTTACCCATACCTTTATCCATACACAATAATATATTTGTTGCCAACAAAAACACACATTAACGTCCCCAGATCTATTGTAACGAAAGGTTGTACCCCCCTGCTTTTTCTATTCCTTACAGCATAAACTATTTGTACTGTTACTGTTTAAATCTTCATACCAAAGCGGCTGCATCCGCATTACTGTATTTATAAGCAGTCTCTTTCAACTCCTCTGTAACATGTTGACCCTTGTTTGAAAATTTCAATAAAAACTTGATTGAAAAAAAAAAAAAAAAGGGAAAAAGTTATTTTGTAATTCTTCTATATCTTAGAATGAATGGCTGGGAATTTAAAGTTGTAAACAATTGGGCCAAAACGTAATATTTTCTTATTGTTAGCTTATTTATGGTTTTCTTTTTCCTTCTTGTAAATCTAAGGAGCACTATCTGATGCTTAAAAGCCTATAAGGCTCTTGAACAGCTGTACTACTACTAAAGTGCATCAACAGTATGAATTAGAAATTACATTTTCAAATTGAGATTCCTGTCCAAAAGCATCACTTTACAATATTAAATAAAAGTGTAATGAAGATTAACAGTGAAGCTGGTTCCTTGCACAAGCAGTAATGTACAATAATGAAAAATAATGTTTATTAATGAGGAATAAATGGTTGGGCTGTACACAGGAGGTACTAAAGATACGGCTCCCAATCCCTTAGTAATTAGGACATAAAATAAAAAAGAGAGAGAAAGACAACACTCTCTCTACAATAATGGGATTTTTTGGAGGAGATGGTGTATCTACAGCGGTAAGCCAATACCATACAACTTATTAAAAAAATTCAATTTTTATTAATACAGAGATATTAAAAATAGATAACAGACATACAAGAATGTCAACAAAATGATGACCATACATAAATTGGTTCAAAGAATCATGTGTGATTGATCAGCCATAGATAAATTCAAAGAATCATGCGTGATTGGTCAGCCGACATGTTTCGCAAAAGATTTCACTTCATCAGGGCATAAACAACATCACAGAATAATTCTATATTGTATAAAAAGCAAATAATAATTATATAATGGCCATCCATAAATGTAACTCAAGTGACTGTCCGAGGGAGATGAGCGCGCATTAACCCAAGGAGATGCGCGCGCATTGCCCAAGCACATAGATGACGTGAAGGGCTTGAGAGGGCGTTCCGCCCTCACACCACAGGGACGTCCGAATCCCCGTCTTAGGCTAAATGCCGAGCAGTCAGATACGGAGCGGGAGCGGCAAGGAGGATCCAATATGCAGTCCTGCAATCAATCTTGGAGGCTAATATACATATGTAATATATACACAAGCCTATACAGGGATCATTCCCTTAGAGCAAACAGGCATGTATAGGCAGACACATATTGTTAATAAAAACACAATGCATTATTATCCCCCATCCCTATGTAGTGTTGTTTGTAAGAACAAAAAAGGGAGAATAAGGTGAGACTGATTTAGAGAGGTAAGTGTATCGTCATAGAAATGATTAGACGAGGAGAAAAGTGGAGAGAAATAGAAATGGTTTAAAGAGATGATTTATAGATGGATAAATATGGCATCACAGAAACGGTTTAAAGGAAAATGCTGTGTTGAGGCCAGGTGGGTGGGTAGCCTGTTGGCTAAAGATCCATCTGGCCTCTTTTTGAAGTATCCTCTTGTCGACATTGCCTCCCCTCTCGAAGTCCAGAATGACTTCTAGCGCGACAGAGGATACAAAGGTGGGATCAAAGCTGTGATGGAGACCAATATGTTTGCAGATAGGGGTATAAAGTAACCCTGCGTCCAAGTAATATAAGTGGTCCTGGATTCTTTTGGCAAAGGGGTGTTTGGTTTTGCTGATATAGAATGCGCCGCAACGACACATGGTCAAATAGACAATGCCAGTGGTCGAGCAGTCTGCATAGCCCTTCAGTTTGTGAAAACCTCCTCTTGGTAGGGCACATCCAGTGCATTCTTTTATCCATGGACAGAATTCACAGTTTCCGCAACAAAAGGTGCCATTGCCACCCTCAGCGCCCAAAAGGTTGAGGGCTGTAAGTGGCTATGGACCAAAGTGTCCCTGATGGACCGGGATCTCCTATAGGTAATTTGTGGTGTGGTAGCTACATATTTCGAGATGACAGGGTCCTCAGAGAGGAAGTGCCAATTGTTATTGATGAGTCTTCTGATTGAGTGTTGATGGGTAGTGAAAGTAGTAATGAGTTTAGTAGTTGGATGTGGATCACGAGTCTTTTGTTTAAAAATAAGAGCATCTCGTGTATCAAGTTTTGCTCGTTGGTACTCCCTTTTCAAGACTTTCTTGCTGTACCCCCTCATAATCAATCTCTCATATAAGGCCTTCGCTTCACGTTCAAAGTCTTCATTTCTTGCGCAATTTCATCAGAGCCGTAGATATTGACTTAAGGGTATGCTTCGGATGAGCATGCATGGGTGAGAACTGGAATAATGAAGTATGGTATTGCCCGCAGTCTCTTTTCTATAGAGAGTACTACAGATGGATCCATCCTCGTTAAGGAAGAGGCGTAGGTCCAGAAAGGGAATTGTAGTGGTGTCAGATTGTATAGTGAACTGTAAGTTGTAGTCATTGTGGGAAAGTAGCTACATAAATTCAGAGAGTGAATCTGCTGAACCTGTCCATATGAGCAGGACATCGTCGATGTACCTCCACCAAAGGAGAATGTGGCGGAGGTACATCGAGGTCCCGTCACTAGAAAACAGGGTACGTTCCCACCCCCCCAGGTACAGGTTGGCATACGATGGGGCACAGGAAGTCCCCATCACTACCCCCTGTACCTGGAGGTAGGTGGTACCGTCAAAGAGAAGCATATTGGTGGTTAAGGTGTGTTCCAAGAGGTTGGTAATAAATTGACCCATCTCCCAACTATTAGTGTCTTGCTCCCTTAAAAATTCAGAGACCACCTCTAAGCCATGGGCATGTGGAATGCTTGAATACAGTGCTTCAATGTCAATTGCTGCCAAAATTGCTCCTGGAGGTATAGTGAGTCCTTCCAGGACTCTAAGTAAGTCCAAGGTATCCTTAAGATAAGAGGGTAGACTTGTAACATGAGGACGAAGATGGCTGTCTACGTATTGACTGGCAGTATAAGTATGGCTGCATATCCCTGAGATAATCGGGCATCCAGGAGGATTGCTTATGTTCTTGTGAACTTTCGGTAATGAGTAGAAAGTTGACATGACAGGCCATTTAACTTCAAGAAATTCCCGAGTATCCTTGTCGATGAGGCCTTGTTGAAATGCCCGGTCGATTATGGACAGATATTCTGATCTCGCTTCAATACGTTTTTGAGGGGGGACTTGTTGGTACCATTCCTGGTTGTCAAGTAAGTTATGGCACATCTTAATATATGCATCTTTGTTCATCACCACCACATTTCCTCCTTTGTCGGATGGTTTAATTACTAAGTCCTCTCTTTGCATCAAGTTGTTTAAAGCTATTTGTTGTGAAAGTGAAAGATTAGTAATCGCCTGTTTAGGAACCCCCCCCCCTTTCTTACTTTATTATTACCCTTTTATTGTACTTTACCAAATTTATGTCCACCTTTTTTAAGGGTATCCTCACAGTATTTTTGATTGCATTTACATGTTGGCTGCCCATAGGGGGCATTAAGAAACTTTTTTCTGCTGTTTCTTTTACTAGATTTGTGCCTTGTTGGTTGTGTGTGCAGTGCGGTTCCCTTGTCGGCGTTATCCACTGGGATCTGGCACCCATGGATATTATGCTTCAGCGGGGGTATTGGGTGGCGTGTGGAAAGGGTAATAGCTGTTCTGCTTCATAGATCTGTACCAATAGGTGAGCATTACCTGTATTAAATACTTCACCAGACTACTTATGTTATTTTATTTTATGTTTCTTGAGTTACATTTATGGATGGCCATTATATAATTATTATTTGCTTTTTATACAATATAGAATTATTCTGTGATGTCGTTTATGCCCTGATGAAGCAAAATCTTTCGCGAAACATGTCGGCTGACCAATCACGCATGATTCTTTGAATTTATCTATGGCTGATCAATCACACATGATTCTTTGAACCAATTTATGTATGGTCATCATTTTGTTGACATTCTTGTATGTCTGTTATCTATTTTTAATATCTCTGTATTAATAAAAATTGAATTTTTTTAATAAGTTGTATGGTATTGGCTTACCGCTGTAGATACACCATCTCCTCCAAAAAATCCCATTATTGTAGAGAGAGTGTTCTCTTTCTCTCTCTTTTTTATTTTATGTCCTAATGTTTATTAATATCAATTTTTGCATGTGTTACACATGTGCATATTGTTAACATGCTTTTTAACCAGTTGCCGACATAGGTCGGCAGAATGACACAGGTGTACAAATGGGCGTACCTGTACGTCCCTCCCCAGGGGCGGAGGGGCACAATTGCGCCCCCCGTGCCTGCAGTGGTCGGATTCGTTAGAGGACTGGTCAGTCCTCAGGGCCAGATCAATGATTTATAGTCTGGACCTGCTGATCTGTCCTAACGAATGAAATCCCTCCCCTGTCTAAGTGTAAACACAGACAGGAGGAAGTGATGTCATCTCTCCTCATGAAGTCTTTTTGATTCCAGTGAGAGGAGAGAAGACGTATTAAAGTGAGTTGCACAACACTACACTAACAACCAGTACACATAGGTTCACTTGCCTTCCCCCGATCACCCCCTGATTGCCCCCCCCAGTTAACCCCTTCACTCCCTGTCACTGTGTCACCAATTGCAGTTTTCAGATTTTTCACTGATCACTGCATCTGTGTCATTTGTGACTGTAATAAATGTTAGGGCAGTAAGTAGTAGGCCCCATTAGGTCTAGGGTACCCCCTAAACCACCCTAATAAAGGTTTAATCCCTTGATTGCTCCCAGTCAAACCTTTCACCCCCTGTCGCCAGTATCACTAATAGATCTTTTTTCTGATCACCATATTTGTGTCGCGGGTGACGCTAATTAGCCAGTTAGTTGATTAGTTTCACCATCAGGTTTTTATAGCATCAGGTACCCCCATATATTACCTAATAAAGGTTTTAACCCCCTGATTGCCCCATAGTGAACCCTGTCACCAGTGATCACCGTATTAGTGTTACTGGTGATGCTGGTTAGTTCGTTTGTTTTTTATAGCATCAGGGCACCCACTGTATACTACCCAATAAAGGTTTAACCCCCTGATCACTCAGGGGGTGATATCAGGTTTTCAGTCAGGGTCTGCGATGCCCCAGGCAGCATCAAATTAGTGCCAGTAGCGATAACACCCACGCACACACCATACACCTCCCTTAGTAGTATAGTGTCTGAACGGATCGATATCTTTGATCTGATCAGAACTATATTGACATCCCCAATAGTTTAGTGTTCCCAAAAACTCAGCGTTAGCGGAATCAGCCCAGATACCTGCAAGCACCTACGTTTAGCCCACCTAAGTGCAGTATCAATCGATCACTGTCACTTACAAAAACACAACACACAATACTGCAGCATTCGCAGAGTCAGGCCTGATCCCTGCAAATGCTAATGCCCCGTACACATGATGAAATGAATCCAAGCTACGAATTGGGGGTAGGAAATTTCAAACACAATTCCACTCAGTCTACTCCTCCTACTCGAGAGGAGTGAGTATATTGGTTTAAAAAGGGGTGGCGTTTATCTGCAGGGATGTCCGGATCGACACAATGGGCTGCTATATTTTTTTACACTGTCTAATAGATGGTAGAGCATTTGTTATAGCAAATATATATATTCCCCCCCATTTAAGTTGGAAATTCTATACTGTTTGTTGGAATATATGGAGAATAAGATAGGCACTCCAATGATTCTGATCAGGGACTTTAACACAGTCCTCGACAGTCGTCAGGACAGGTTTCTATCTGGTACCCGGACAGAAAGGGCAATGGAGGGCAGGCTTACGCAGTTCCTAGAGGAAATGGGGTGGTGCGACCTCTGGAGAATCCGAAACCCAAACGATAGCAATATTCTTGTTATTCAGGGGCATATTGCACATTATCCCGAATAGATCTAGCTATAGGCAATAAGGAAGCGCACCCCTTAGTGCATAAAGTAGATTATGACCCAAGAGGGTTATCAGACCACTCGCCTTTAAAACTGGTGGTGCACACCGGTGATAGACAAATACAGAGGCCCTGGACAGTAAATTCAGTATGGTTGGAGGTAATAGGGAGCACGGAAGAAATATCTACTAGTTTAAAGGAGTTTATATTATGTAACTCGGGTACAGCGTCAGGGGGGGTGGTTTGGGACACTCTAAAGGCCTTTCTTAGAGGGCTCCTAATCCAGCACATAACAAGGGTGAAGCGGAAAACAAGAATGCAGGGAGAACGCATCAGAAATGAGGTTATGGGGTTGGAAAGGCAGTATGTCCTGGACCCCACTCCAGAGATAAGGGAGCTATGGACCAGGAAGCAACAGGAATACAAAGCGGTAACAATTAGAAATGCCGAGAATAGAAGGCTCTTTCAGAGGCAGAGGTTTTTTAAGGAGGGGGAAAGATTGGGCCGAATGTTGGCCTTAGTGGCAAGTACCAATTCTCCATCCTCAACAATCTCTGCGATTAGGTCCCCAAATGGGGAAATCGTGGCCGATTCTGTGAAAATCAAGGAGATATTTTTTGATTTCTACAGCACTTTGTACAAGTCAAAGCAGCCTACAGTAAGGGGAGAGATGGACAAATTCTTGGAGGGATTCGAATTACCAACCCTCTCCACAGTGGATAAAGCTAACCTAGAATCCCCCATAACATTAGAAGAATTAAAGAGCGCTGTGGCAGGTATGCCCAACCACAAGACCCCAGGACCAGATGAACTCCCCCTGGAAATATATAAATACTACGGGGAGGTTCTGCTCCCCACCCTCTTGAGAACACTAGAGGAGGCGGCCATAGATGGTGGTCTACCTGCCTCAATGACAGAATCTAATATCATATTTATTCAAAAAGAAGGCAAGGACCAACTGGATGTATCGTCATACAGACCAATTTCGCTACTTTGCTCGGACATTAAAATTCTAGCAAAGGTATTAGCAACTAGGCTAAGTAAATGCATCACCAACTTGGTACACCCAGACCAAGCAGGGTTTATCCCCCATAGGTCCACTAGTGTAAACATCAGACGGGCATATTTGAACTTGCAGACTCCAGTAGAGGGTAAGGACCCCAGAGCCATTATATCCAAAGCATTTGATAGCCTGGAATGGGGTTATCTCTGGGGGATAATGGAGAGATTCGGGTTTGGCCCAACTTTTATCAACTGGGTGAAAATTTTGTACAGCCACCCATCGGCTAAGTTAAAGGTCAACAATGAGTACTCAGATAGTTTAACGCTAGAAAGGGGCACAAGACAGGGGTGCCCATTATCGCCCCTCCTTTTTGCTCTGGCAATGGAGCCATTGGCGGAGGCTATAAGAAGGTCACCAGGGCTGCGGGGCTTTAGGAGGAAGTGTGGCGAAGAAAGAGTTGCACTTTACGCAGACGATGTTTTGGTATTCCTGGGGGACACGGGTCCATCCTTGGAAAAAACGATGCAACTGGTAGAAGGATTTGGGAAGATCTCGGGCCTTGTAATTAATTGGGACAAATCATTGCTACTACAGATCGACTCAACCGCTAACACCCTCTCTGATGGTGCCCTTGGGTTAAACATAACTGATAAGATAAAGTACCTGGGAATAGTAATGACTAGCGATCCCAATAATTACATTCGGGATAACTTGGTCCCCTTGCTTGAAAAGTTTAAAAGAAAATGCGACATTTGGTGTCGGCTTCCCCTATCGCTGGCGGGACGCTCAAACCTGATTAGAATGATATGGTTGCCACAGCTGCTATATATTCTCCATAACTCCCCGGTATGGATCGGGAGAAAATGGTTCCTGAAAATAAACTCTTTATTTAGGGAACTTATTTGGAAGAAGGGTCAGGCCAGGATTAAATTGCACTACAGCGACCTACTTGCGAAGGAGGACTGGCAATCCCTCACCCTTATGGCTACTATTTAGCTGCCCAAATGCAGCACATGGGGGGTTGCGAATCCCTGGGTGAAGCAAGCGCCAGCAATAAAATAATGCTAGAAGGTAATCCGCATAGGCGTTTGGTGGAGGCATTAGAAGCGGTTTCACTCCAGAGAAAGTTGCCAACATATAAACTAGTAAATAAGATCTGGCAGACAGTTAAGAAGACCATGGGGTATAGAGGCATCACTGAGTTCTCGCCTATATGGTTTAATAAATCTCTGGGGGAATTAATGTCTATAGAAAGGAATCCCGTCTGGGAAAGTCACGGAATACATAGATTGGTCCATCTGTACAGAGATAATAACTTAAAATCCTTTATGGAATTGAGAATAGAATTTGGAGTCCCGTACAATATATTTTACAGTTACCTACAGATCAGGCATGCACTAAATACCCAATTTAGGACCTGCCCTATGGAGTGGTGTAAAAATAGTTAAAGCAACAAACACTAAGGGTCTGATTGCGGATATGTATGCGCAGCTAATGGATAAGATGTTAGTCCAGGGCATGCCCCATGGTCCTAGGGAGGGGTGGGAGGCGGATGTGGTGGAGTTGACGGACACTCAGTGGAAAAAAATAATGGAACTTGGGCCGATGGTGTCTGTCTCTCCGTCGCAGAAGGCCTCGCACCTCTTCCTTTTACATAGAGTATATTACACCCCTAGGAGACTGTATAGGTTTGGTTGTAGACCAGATGACAAGTGCCCTAGGTGTTCTAGGACAGGAGATCTCATACATATGGTATGGAGGTGTCCAAAACTAGCAAGATATTGTCCAGAAGTAGTCGGGACAATAAACCGCAGATTTAATGTAAAATTGGAATTAGACGCTAAGGTGTGTATCCTAGGGTTGGTAGGTGTTAACATGGGGAATTCCAGCACAACCCTGCCATAGTAAGGTGCCTATTTAAAGCGAGAAAACTGCTAGCACAATCCTGGCTCTCAGTAACGCCCCCAACTATAGGGGATTGGCTTAGGACAATGGACTCCTTGGTCTGGACAGAAAGGACGGTATACACTAAGGCTCTGTTTCCACTAGTGCGACTTTTCATGCGACTTGGGACTGAAAAGTCGCATGACAAATTGTTTCCCATGATTTCCAATGAGTACCGTTCATATCTGTGCGACTTCAAGTCGCAGCGACTTCAAAGTAGTCCCTGCACTACTTTGGTCCCACTTTGATGCGACTTGAGGTCCATAGATACAGGCATTGCTTCAAATCGCGGTAAAAAGTCGCGGTAAAATCGCGGTAAAAAATCGCGGCAAAATCGCGCGACTTTGGGGACGCACTAGTGGAAACATAGCCTAAAAAAGGAAACTATAATAAATTTGTCAGTATATGGGGGCCCTGGCTCCAGGAGCTGAATATACGGCATCTTTTCTGATTAACTATAGAACCTGGGTGGCTCCTTTGGAGATAGGGGAGAATAAAGGCCCAAACTGGATAAATCTGTGTGAAGGAGCAAGCTTCACTGGGACATAGGTGGATGCAGAATATCGCAGGTTCCAGTGCTAATAAATTCACTTGTTGTGCTGTTTATTGGGGAGGGGAGGGGGGTGGTATGATGGGAAGTAGATTAAGCGTGGGTGGGAAGAGTAGGGAAGTAAAAAAAACAATACAATGCAACTTGTTATTCATCATACTTCTATAAATGTTTGTATGTATCACTGCGCACTGCAGCGGTAGCTGCAAACAGTTTATTGTCCTTGTAATTCTCTTTCCTGTCTTTGTTATCTGCACTTTAATACAGTGTGCTTTGCAATGTCTGTAACTTTTGTATCGCTATTAATAAAAAAAAGATTTGAAGCGTAAAAAGAGTGAGTTGCGGTCATATTGGTCCACTGACCCAATTCACCATATGCCCATGTTCTCTGCCTCCATGGCCACGGCACGATATGAGCAGATCTTGCGGTTCATGCACTTCAATGATAATGAACTCTGTCATCCTCGGGGGGGTGACCCTGGATACGATCGGCTCCACAAAATTTGGTCCCTCGTAAACCACTTCAACCAACAGTTTTCAGCCTTGTTTACTCCCAATCAAGTTGTCTGCATTGATGAGTCCCTGATTAAGTTTTGTGGCCGCTTGTCTTTCAAACAGCATCTTCCCAGCAAGAGTGCCAGATATGGGGTCAAGATGTATAAACTCTGTGACAGGGCCACAGGTTATACATATAGTTTTATAGTCACGTAGAGCTAGAGAACTGCCCAGACTACATAGGGAGCACTGGTAAGATTGTGTGGGACTGAGTGTCAACCTTATTTGGAAAGGGGTACCACTTGTATGTGGACAATTGTTACACAAGCGTGCCACTTTTGATCATGGAATTGGCGCATGTGGCACTGTGCAATCTAATCGCCGGGGCTTACCCCAGCAGCTTGTAGATTCCTGTCTTAGGCTGGGGGAGAGAGCCTTCTTGAAGAGTAATCATTTGCTTGCTGTGAAGTGGAGGGATAATAGGAATGTTTTTGTTCTGTCCTCCCTTCACACAGACACGATGGTCCAATTTCGTACGGCAACTGGTGTTGTGGAGAAAGTCCTCTGTGTCCATGAATATAACCTTAATATTGGAGGGGTGGACCTCAACAACCAGTTGTTGGCACTGTACCTAGTTGCCCGTAAGGCCAGATGCTGGTACAAAAAGTGTCTGTATAATTATTTCAGTTGGCTCTGCTAAATGTATATGTGCTATACAAAGCTTCAGGACGAACTGGATCCTTCCATAAATTCCAGGAAGGGATCATCACAGCCCTTCTGTTTCCAGATGGTGCTGTGGCCCAACTTCCCAATCCAAATGCAGTGAGCCGGCTACATGGGAGGCAATTTCTGTATGTCCTCCCTGGTACCCCTACCCAACGAGCCCCCCAAAGAAAATGTTATGTCTGTAGAAAGCGCGGATATAGGCGTGACAACCACTATTATTGTCCCTCCTGTCCTGACCATCCTGGTCTTTGCATTGGTGAATGTTTTGAACGCTACCACACACTAGTGAAGTATTAGCGTAGGGTACAGCACTGCACACTTTCACAGGGTCTCTAAAGATGCCATCGCATTTTGAGAGACCCAAACCTGGAACCGAACCGTTACAACCACTATAACCATTACAGTTACAAATAAAAGTGTAAAAAAAAAGTAACAAAAATAAAAAATATATAAAATTAAAAAAAACAAAAATAGTTCTCATTTTATTGTTTTCTCTCTCTCTCTCTCTCTATTCTCTCTCTATTGTTCTGCTCTTTTTTTACTGTATTCTACAATGCAATGTTTTATTGTTACTATGTTTTATCATGTTTGATTTTCAGGTATGTAATTCTTTTATACTGTTTATTGTGTTTTATTGTTAACCATTTTTTTTTTTTCAGGTACACCATTCAGCTGCAGCACTGATTTATTTATCTTGCCAGCAACAGCGTTTGCTCCCACGATACATAAATCAGTGACTCCAGCACTGTAGAATGTGATTTCACCATCACAGTTAAAAAAAAGAGCATACATGCCGAAGCATGGGGGCAGGGGTTGATTTGTCCCTCACATTAGGGGCGGATTGCCCCCATGATTCAGCATATATTTTTTACGCACAGATTGCATTAAAAAAATGTTTATTTTTACTATGTTTTATTGTATTTGCTTTGCAGGTATGTTATGTCTTACTGTTATACTGTAATTTTACTTTGTTTTATTGTTAACCATCATTTGCTTAGCAGGTACACCATTCAGCTGCAGCACTGATTTATTTATCTTGACAGCAACAGCCTTTGCTCCCATGATACATAAATCAGCGACTCCAGTGCTATAGTAGGTGATTTCACCACCACAGTAAAAAAAAAATGGTGCATGTATGCCCATCATTAGAAGTGGGTGGATAAAGGGAGGTATTCTAATGGTGGATATACCCAGCAATCATGCTCAGAGGCTGCATAAAAAAAAAACATTACAATGTAGGTATGTTGCTGGACTTTGAGTGGTTATACTAGAATGATGCCTGCAGGTTTAGGTATCATCTTGGTATCATTCTTTTCAGCCAGCGGTCAGCTTTCTAATAAAAGCTATCCTAGCAGCTTATTAGCCTCTAGACTGCTTTTACAAGCAGTGGGAGAGAATATCCCCCCTCCCACCAACTTCCATCGATTTCTCGGGCTCTTCTGTCCCAACATGGAACCCGAGAATGCAGCCGGTGGTTCCACCAGCTAACCATAGAGCTGATCAGAGACCAGAACAGCTCCAATCATCTCTATGGCCTAAGAAACCGGAAGCTTCAAGCATTTCATGACTTAGGTTTCGCCGGATATAAACAGCGCCATTGGGAAATTGGGAAAGCATTTTATCACACTGATCTTGGTGTAGTCAGATGCTCTGAGGGCAGAGGAGAAATCTAGATCCAATTTTTTCAAAAAAGAGTACCTGTCACTAACTATTGCTATCATAGGGGATATTATGTTCCCTGAGATATCAATAAAATGATTTTAAAAAATGAAAGGAACAGTTTAAAAATAAAATAAAAAAGCAAAATAAATAATTAAAAAAGAAAAAAGCACCCCTGTCCCCCCGAACGCAAGCATTGGTCTGGTGTCATATGTAAACAGCAATTTCGCCATGCATGTGAGGTATCACTGCGAAGGTCAGATCGAGTGCAGTAATTTTAGCAGTAGAACTCCTCTGTAAATCAAAAATGGTAACCTGTAAAGGCTTTTAAAGGCTTTTAAAAATGTATGTAATTTGTCACTGCTGCATGTTTGTGCGCAATTTTAAAGCATATCGTGTTTGGTACCCATGTACTCGGCATAAGATCATCTTTTTTATTTCATCAAACATTTGGGCAATATACACTAGTGTGTTTTAGTGCATTAAAATTTAAACAAGTGTGTTTTTTCCAAACAAAATTGAGTTTTAAAAATCGCTGCGCAAATACTGTCTGAAAAAAAAATGCAACACCCACCATGTTAATCTGTAGGGCCTTTACTTTAAAAAATATATATAATGTTTGGGGGTTCAAAGTAATTTTCTTGCAAAAAATATTTTTTTCATGTAAACAAAAAGTGTCAGAAAGGGCTTTGTCTTCAAGTCTTCAAGTGGTTAGAAGAGTGGGTGATGTGTGACATAAGCTTCTAAATGTTGTGCATAAAATGCCAGGACAATTAACCCCCCCAATCATCCCTTTCTGGAAAGTAGACACCCCAAGCTATTTGCTGAAAGGCATATTGAGTCCATGGAATATTTTATATTTTGCCACAAGTTTCGGGAAAATTACACTTTCTTTTTTGCACAAAGTTGTCACTAAATGATATATTGTTCAAACATGGTATGGTTAGATGTGTAATTACACCCAAAAAAATACATTTTGCTGCTTCTCTTGAGTACGGGGATACCTCATGTGTGAGACTTTTTGGAAGCCTAGTCACGTACAGGACCCCGAAAACCAAGCACCGCTTCAGGATTTCTAAAATTTCTGTAAATTGTTTATTTCACTCCTCACTACCTATCACAGTTTTGAAGGCAATAAAGTGCCAAGATAGCACAAAAGCACCCCAAATGACCTCATTTTGGAAAGTAGACACCCCAAGATATTTGAGAGGCATGTTGAGTCCATAAAATATTTTATATTTTGCCACAAGTTGCGTGCAAATGCCATTTTTTTTTGCACAAAGTTGTCACGCAATGATCTATTGCTTAAACATGCCATGGGCATATGTGAAATTATACCCCCAAATACATTCTTCTTCTTCTCCTCAGTACAGGGATACCAAATGTGTGAGACTTTTTGGCAGGGCTTTTTTTCTCAGAGAATAGGTGCAGGAACTCAACCATGCCTGCCACACACACATACCTGCCAAATGGCATCAAATAGTGCATACAACCCCTCCCTCCACTGCCCTCATCTTCTCCCCCCTCCTTAAAAGCTCCACCATCTGTCATGTTTCTTACCTTTGTTGCAATATTAAGCTGAAGCACCTATCCGGCTGTAATACCTCCCAGCATACTATACTATACTACAGTCACTTGCAAGGGAGATCATGCAGTAGGAGCATCAACAACTGGTCACCAGGGAAAAAATGGAGACCACAGAGGGTGCAGCCTACCACGCACCCTCTCCTGCCCATGACTGCACTGAACCCTGGGCACCTATTCTGTATCTCCCTTGTTCCTGTCCGGCACTTAGTGGGATCTGCGCAGGAGATCTGACCTGTGGGATCTACTGGAGCTACTGCTGTAAAAAAGCCCTGCTTTTTGGGAGCCTAGCTGTGTACAGGACCCCGAAATGTTTATATCTTGACATATATGTCAGACTTCCTGGCTTCTATTGAAATATATGTGTATGAGAAAATATACCTCACACAATTAATTTGTGTTCTAAATACCTTGAAAATAAAGTCATGTTTCTAACTAGAAGCATAACAGCTATTCATGAATATTCTCAATAATAGAACTCTATTTTTTTTCTATAAATTGTTGCTAGAAGAATAAAGTTGTTTTGCTGCTCATATTCACACAGAGTTCTCACAAGCTTATTTCTTCATTATTTATCCTCATCTCATGAATAATATTCTATTTTTTAAAAGCCCGATCTCCATAATAATATTTACAATTATTTTTTATACTAATCTTTTATAATTTTTTATTTCATCAAGATTTATTTTCCGATTACATAAAAATTATTTTCTAGTGATCTCCATATAATTTGTTTTTTTTGTGTGTTACCACAATAACATTATTATCTTGTATTTTTTATTAACCTCGAGGAGGTTGGTGTCCCTTGTTAATTTGACATTGTATTTTTGAAATGTACCTGCCTACTCACAAACAAACTGTCCTTTTTGAAAAAAAAAACACATAGGAAAGTATTTATTGAAAATAAAATATACATTTATTCTGGGTAACAAAATAAAGAGGAAGTCAACGCTGGAGAAACTTTTGGAATTTGCGAAGCCTTTTGGCCCCCAAGGCACACATCAAGTCTGCAGAAAAGAAAATTGGAAGCTTGAGGAGTCCATATAATAGGGAGCACAATCTGTTCTGGGAATCCCAGACATCAGGACCAGCAGCAGATGATATATCTGTCCCCAGGCTGTGCTACTACACCAGCCTGCGTCTTCTGTCAGACCAGACTGAAGCCAGGCCATCACTTTCTTCTCTTCGCTGTAGCCTTCCCTCCATGCTTCCCTGCACCCTTCCCTGCAGCCTTCCTTGGAGGCTGTGGCTCTGGTGGTGGACTTGTGGCAGGAGGAGGAGGAGGATGGGCTTGCTCATATATGTTACTGTTCTCAGTCAGCTGGCCCCTCAACCCCTTCTGAAGGGTATCAAAAAAATTCTCTCACAGAGGAGGCATTGGCCCTTCTCCAATTCCAGCAACCTGATGGCTAGATAGCAGCCATAGGCCTCTTCAGCGTTGGGGGGGCTCCTGAGGAAATCGCTGGCTTCCCTAATGGGGCCCAGTGCTGCCTCCTCCATCATTGTCCCCTTCCTGGGCCTTTTGGTGGTAAGGCAGAGAGGAGGCACCTGGGACTGGGTGTGGCTCCTACCGGGTTCAGCCACTTCCTGGCTGCCACTGGGCACAGCCTCCTCCTGGCTGATGCTTTCCAGACCCTCCTCCTGGCTGAGCTCATCCTTTGTATAAAAAAGGGACATAGTTGTAGTTTTTGCTTCATCAATCACACACAATTTTCAGCTCATGACTTGCAAATTGAATGTTAATAAATAGAAAAGACTATCATTCTAACCCCAGCATTTTTCAAGCTGGTCACCAACATTTTTGGCCACTACTATCTAGTGATATGTATACATCATTGTTTGTATAAAATCATTGATTTGTAAGCAATTCTAACATCTAGTTAACATCATTTAATATTAGGACAATAAATATGTCTAAAAAAGAATATACCTGACTCCAGTTGGGCGCATCCACTTCTCGTCAGCCTCTGCTGGGGTTGAGGGAACGGTGGAGAAGAGGCAACAGGGAAGTGTAGAAAGTGATTGGCTTCAGTCTGGTCATCCAGAGACCGCAGTTTGTTGAAGTACCACAGTCTGGGTACATACACTTGCACTGCTGTTGCTCCTGATCTGAGGGATTTCTTGATTTTATTATGCTATTTCTTATACATGTTCCTCAAGATCCCAATTTTATTTTCCACAAACTTGATGGTTGCATCAGGGACCTGAATCTTCACAAATGCCAGAAGTTTCTCCAGCGATGAACTCCTAGCTGGTTTATTATAATATACTGTAAGCTGTGTTTCACCTCCCACAAATTCCTCATCTCCCTGTATCTATCTATGAAACCATGAATTCTGGGTCCTTAAAGGGATTCATCTTTGCTGTAAGACAATACACAAGACAAAAACACTAATGTCAGCCTAAACTCTCATTATCTTATCCCAATATAGGCCTCAATCTTGAAGAAGTATAGGCCACTGTGATGGGCCAAGTTCAAATTTTTCCTTTGTTTAGCACGCTCTCAACTTCCGTTCGTCCTTCCTACACACACACACACACACAGATCGAACGTACAACAAATGCATGTTAGCTTGATATAGATTGCGCATGCGTGAAATTCCGCCCGCCTCGCCCGTCCCTGACGTTCTTTCTCGAAGATTCCCCACCCCGTCTCTTTCGTCGCAGTGGGAGAGGAACATGGCGGAAACACACCATGTTACTACTAATAGTAACAACGAGGAGGAAAGCCCAGGAGCCGAAACGTCCCAATCCAGGAGGAGGTTTAAGGCCTCCAATATGTCATTTGAGGAGATGGTGGAGATGGTCCACATATTGAGGAGGGCTGACTATGATGCTAAGATGCCAATCTGCATAAGGCCAAAATCATGATGAAAGTGGTGAAGAGTCTGAGTCACAAATTTGGGATACGACGATCAAAGGAGCAATTAAGAAAATGCTGGTCAGACCTAAAATTAAGGGAGCCGGATCAGTACAGAAGGATAAAGAAAGTGCTTAAAAAAAGTACTTGTGTGTTCCTATTATGATTATTAACTTGCATGCTGCTCCATGTGCTTTTCTTTACTGTTGTACAGTTTTAAATGGCTACTTTCATGTTTGTGGGCACAGTAATCGTTTGTAGGAAACATTGTTTGCAAATAAATACAATGTTTTTAGCTGATACAGGGTTAACTACATTTTGGTCATGCTAATTTGTCTTAAAAGAAATTTAGGACATTGTTGTCTAGATGTCTTTGAAACTAGAATTAATTGCAAACTTGATTCAGTGGAATGTAAGGACAGGACTAGTATGGGACACCAGAGTACATTTTTAGGGTGACCCACGCAGGTGCTCCAGTGGATACTTGGTGTGTCTCCATTTGTGAAATTTGTCCAAAAAAGGTAAGTATTCCAGCTTGGTTAAAAGGGGATTAATCATGTCTTCAACTTGGAGCTCTGCCCAAACAGACAATTGTACACCACTTCCAAGCAATGTTTTATATTCCTATTTCTGGACTCAAATATCTGTGTGCTAAGTATACCTTTTTTGTTTCATTCTCATAGGGGAGAAAAGACTCGGAGGACACCACTCAGAGGACACCAGGGACCCCCCCACATCACCGAGAATGGGAAATCAGCCCAAGCCCCCCCCCCGAGGATCTGGAGGAAGGAGAGGTGGAGGAAGTGGGCGAGATGGTCACCCAAACAGGTGAGTGTTTGACACCCCAGCTTCAGGTAATCTATGTATACCTGCATATTTCTAATACATGTTTTTTAACCAATTTTTAGGTGCTGGTTGTGGAACAGGAGGCTGAACTCTTCATTAGTGACATCGCCCAAAGGCTCATCCATGACATCATGATGTGGAATGGGGAAATTGACCTTATTCGAAATAAACTGAATGTTATGGAACAACAAATGAAGAACATGATAGATGTGTTGGGGAGAATATAAATTTAGTGCAAATCACGTCCATTTTCCCATTTGTTGGACTCAACAAAAACATTTTTTTTTACATTGAATTTTGAAGATGCACATGGTGTGTCAACATGTGCTATTTGCCATCAGGGGATCTCAATGTACGCGTTTTGTGGGTGCAACCCCTTCCTCGTAAATCTAGCAGGTGAGAGGAAGGGGTTGCACCCCAAAACACATCCATTGATCCCCATGATGGGAGATAGTACATGTTGACATTACCCATTTGGACTCCCAATTTGTGTGCATCTTCAAAATTTGGCTTTTACAGGGGTGATATCACCCCATCTGATGAAGGCAATATCAAGACATTTTTGACACTATAATGTTTGATATTGCCTTAAGTTTTATACGTTGAACTTTGTAAGTTCCAGAGTTGTGTATGTTATGTTTTAAAACATGCCTGTTTGTAAAAAAAAAAAAAAAAAATGAGAAAAACTAATAAATATTTTTCTAAAAAAATTTCTAAACGCACATGTGAATGTGCACCGAGTAAAAATTTTGAGAAACAACAATGTGTGGCTTCTTCTTTCAATGCTCAATACCAGTTTTTTAAGTAATTTTGTGTTTACGGTGACAATAGGGCTTATTTACTAAAGGAAAATCCACTTGGCACTACAAGTGCACTAGGAGAACCTAGGAGACAACCAAAAAGAAAAGCGAGCAATAAAGAAATTTCAAGATTTTAACTGATCATTTTTTTTATTACTAAAAATTAGACATTGTCTGGCATTGCAACGGCCCCCCTACCCGTAAGATAATTAACATATTTCTCCCTAACTTCACGGGCGCTTTGGGGGGCCAAGCCAGTATGGCCAGTATCCAGGCCTGTCAGGGAATTCTGTGTAATAAGTCTGGCCTCAGGCCCAACTGAGGCTATATAATTCTGTGAATTTTTTCGTAAATAATTGTGCAATATGCAGCAGCATAGGATGATATGTTTGATTTTGCAGTCCGCCATATGGATTGCTGTCAGAAACAGGTGGAACTGACTGGCCATTATCCCAAAGATATTCTCAATGACTCTTCTCGCTCTGGCCAGCTGGTAGTTAAAAACCCTCCTCTCCGGGGTATGGGTCCTTTGGGGGAATGGACTCATCAGGTGCTCGCCCAGACCAAAGGCTTCATCTGCAATAACGACGAAGGGGAGTCCTTCTACGTTATCTGCATAAGGTGGCAATGCCAGGCCACCAGTCTAGAGACGCTGGTAAAACTGCCCATTCTTCCCCACGTCCACATAGAGGAACTCATAGTGTGCAGACACCACCTCCATTAACACTACACTATTAAACCCCTTATAGTTATAATAGTAAGACCCCGAATGGCGTGGTGGCACAATGTGGACATGCTTCCCATCTATAGCCCCTCCACAGTTGGGAAAGTCCCAACGGTCAGCAAAATGGGAGGCCACAGTCTACCATTCCTGTGGCATTGAAGGAAACTGTGGAGTCAAACAAGAAAAAAATATAAGTACTTTTGCACATAACATTGCAAGCAGATTACACAAAAAACATTCTTGCACAACATCTGTATAAAATGTATTTTAAGGAGTGTTTAAAGACAAAAATATAAGGCCCACTTATCAGATTCCCCACCCCCTCTGATGGCCCATTGATAACATTTTATGGGGGGAAGGGTT
This sequence comes from Aquarana catesbeiana, assembly GCF_042186555.1. Taxonomy (NCBI): domain Eukaryota; kingdom Metazoa; phylum Chordata; class Amphibia; order Anura; family Ranidae; genus Aquarana; species Aquarana catesbeiana. Next base: position 183,449,125 of record NC_133331.1, on the reverse strand, counting down.
TGAGGTGACTTTGGGAGACAAAAAAAAGCCTCCAGCACTTTATCTGAATTTACGGACACAAATAACATTTGGACACATTTTAGGGGGATGGGGGAGGGTTATAAATGAATTTAAGGACACACATAACATTTGGACACATTTAAGGGGGTATTTCAGGGAAAGCAGTATAATGGAGCTGACAATATACATTGTTAAGGGACAAGGCTATAGGTGTATATGGGCCCAGGATAGCATGCTGGGGTAGTGAAGGCAAATATGCATGTAGGCCAAAAAAGGAGCATTAAAAGCTTCCAGCATGCATGAGGATAAAGGGGAAATTCACAGCATATTCCAATCATGGTAATTAGGGAATGATGAAATAAATACAATACATTAGCAAACATTAAATACTTATAATGTGATGTTAAAGGAGAAAACTTACCTTCATATAGTCCTTCTGCAGGACCTGAATGATGGCAGAACAGGTCTCTGGAATAATGATCCCCAGAGCCTGGGGGGAAATGCCTGTTGAGAACTTGAGGTCCTGCAGGCTTCTCCCAGTCACCAAGTACCGCAAGGTGGTGACTAGCCTCTGCTCCGGAGTGATGGCTTGCCTCATGCAGGTATCCTGCCTGTTGATATAAGGGGTCAGCAAAGCCAACAGACGGTGAAAAACGGAGTCCGTCATCCTGAGATAATTCTTCAAATCATCAGGAATATTCTCCTGGATCTTACGAAGCAAAGGCATGTGCGAGAATTGGTCACGCTGGAGTACCCAATTCTTGGTCCATGAACTCCTCCTTGCCCTGTTCATGGACTGGACTTGGGTCAAAGTATGAACCCCAATATCAAGCCCCCACACAGCACAAACTCTACGACGAGTACGTACCCGCACCATGGTTTCAAAACAGTTGGCTAGTCAGAACAAACTTAACAGAACGCACTGAAGAACAGCAAGGCCTGTGAAGAGTGAGCTGAAAATCAGCAACGAGCAGACAAGAAAGCACTGAAAAAACAGATACAAACTGACTACACGCACTAAAAACCAGATACAAACCCACAAGCACAAACTGAACAGCAGTAAAACGATCTGAAAAAGCTGGAGTCTGAAAAGCACAAATCGTCTCTCACCAAACTTCTACTAACACAAGATAAACATGAGATTAGCAGAAGGAGCCCAAAGGGTGGCGCACTGGGCACGTCACCTCGATCTTGACAGTCGGACTTTGGTCGGACTTTGGTTTGACCGTGTGTAGGCAAGACCGATTGAATGGAATTCCGCCAGAGTGCCTTCAGAGAAACCTTCGGAGTTTATTCTGACGGTAAAACCGGTCGTGTGTACAGGGCATTACGCTCTCTATATCCTCCCTAGAATATGGGTGTGGAAATGGTTTTCACGTCATGAGTGACATAAAGCACACGTCATTTCCTGGATAACCCTTATAGGAAAAATTGTAGTTTCCTTTATTCACCATTGCCAAAGGGGGCGGTGTTGTATAAAAATACTTTATTTAATCCTTGAATAACCTTTTGACTTTAAGCTTAACAGAAAGCCATCAACTATAAGAAAATGTTTATATCTTGACATATATGTCAGACTTCCTGGCTTCTATTGAAATATATGTGTATGAGAAAATATACCTCACACAATTAATTTGTGTTCTAAATACCTTGAAAATAAAGTCATGTTTCTTACTAGAAGCATAACAGCTATTCATGAATATTCTCGATAATAGAACTCTATTTTTTTTCAATAAATTGTTATTGATTTTATAGTTTATAACATGGTAATAGACAATACAAAAATTAAATGAACAAAGCTCAATGCACACATTGCACATATCTATATATTCAGAATTTGGTAATGTGGTCGATACAACTCATATGTTACAATAGTCCTCTAACCATATTGACCATTTCATATCAAACGTCGTACAGTGCATAGAATTGATAGCAATGAGGCATTCAAACGTATAGTTACGGTGGACATGTTTTATAACGTCTGAGGAATTTATGCACGAATTATCTTTCCATTTGTGGAGTATAAGGTTACGTGTTTCGAGGAGTATGTGAGAGACAACAGATCTATATTGGGGGGAAAAAGGTTTCTATTCCTATATGGAGGATTGCAAGTGTGGGATTGTTGGTAGTAATGATGCCTGTAATAGAGGATATGATTTTAAAAATTTGGTTCCATAAGCTTTTTATGCTTGGGCATTCCCAGAATGTATGTAGCAGATTTCCTATGTGACCGCAGTTCTGCCAGCATAGTGGCGACCTGTTCCGGATAGTATTTGGCTAATCTAAATGGTGTATAGTGCCATCTATTTAATATTTTGATCGTCAATTCCCAGTGTTTGACGCAGTGGGAGGCTTTATGGATTTCTTTAAGAGCAGTTTGCCATTGGGTATCTGAGAAGGTGGTACCTAGTTCCATTTCCCATTTCCGAATAGTGGTGGATTTTTTAAATATGTGTTTATCCTGGGACAAGTTGTAGAATACGGTTATTTTCTTTGTATTGGACTTATGGTTTGTGTAAAAGTGCCATGCAGTGGTCGGTACTGTTACAGGAGGTATCGTGTGTGCCTTCAGGAAATGTATTATTCGTATACAAGTAAAAGTCGTTTTGCTCGGCAGTTTGAATTCTGACAAGATTTGTTCCAAAGATTTAGGTTTTGTGTCAATGAGGAGGTCTTGTATGTGTAGAATCCCATGTTTTATGAGTGGTTTTACTGATAGTGAGGGGATTTTAGCTTCCAGTAGTTCAGTGGGAAGTTTGTATTCTATTATACAAGTGTAAGCGTGGGTTTGTTTTAAAATGCGTCTCCATGCTTGTATTGTCACCTGTATTGGGGGAGGAAGATTTTTAAGATTCCATGGGGTCCAGGTGTCTCCCAAGAGAAATGTTTTTAGGTCATTAATTGGGGTTCTTGATTTTTCAATGTCTACCCATAGTGGTATGTCTAATTCACGGAACCAGAATTTGAGGTGGTCTAGTCTGACTGCCCACAGGTAGTCTTCCAGGTCCACTAGGCCTGCTCCTCCGACTTTTTTGTGTGGGGTAAGAGCGTTTCTAGAGCATCTAGCTTTTTTCCCCTGCCAAGTGAATTTCCAGACGAGGTTAGATAGTGTTGTTATGTAATATTGGGGTATGTGGATTGGTAACATACGGAATATGTATAATATTTGCGGTAAGATTGACATTTTGAAGGCCGCTATCCTACCTAGCCAGGATAATTCCTTTTTTGAGATATCTTGCAGTTGTGTTTCTATTTTGGTTATTAGCAGTTTGAGATTGGCGAGTGAGGTGGTTTTGTTAGTTAGTGTAATTCCTAGGTATGTAAGGCCTTTTGTGCTCCATGTATACGGAAGGTTATTTTGTAAGGCAGTTTGGGTGTTTGGTGGCACTCCCATGTTAAGAATTAGAGATTTTGCATAGTTCACCTTGTAGTATGAAACCTCTCCAAATGTCTTTAGGATATTGTGAGCCTGCTGTAGTGACGTGAGCGGGTTTGTTAAAAGAAGGATGACATCATCCACAAATAAGTTTATGGTGTGTGCCTGGGATCCTATTTGGAAGCCTGTGATTGAGGCATGAGTTCTAATGGATTCTGCTAATGGCTCTATCATTAAGTTGAATATACTTGGCGATAAGGAACACCCTTGACGGGTCCCATTTGTTATGTTAAAGAATGTGGACAGAAGGCCAGAGGTATACACTTGTGCTGACGGGCATGAGTAAAGTGCTAGGATTGCTGACAATATAGGTCCTTTAAATCCAAACTTTGACAGCACCATTTCCATATACGTCCAGTGAACTCTGTCGAACGCCTTCTCCACATCTATAGATAGCAGCAGAGAAGGCGTCCGACTCTGCTCAGCATAATGCATAACATTTATTATTCTTCTTGTAGCATTGGAGGTTTGTCTCCCCTTCACAAATCCCATCTGGTCGTGCTGAATAATGGAGGGAATAATATTCGTCAGTCTTTTAGCTAATAGTTTGGCATAGATTTTGATATCCGTATTGAGAAGGGATATTGGTCTAAAATTGGCTGGTGTGTTGGGTTCTTTTCCCGGTTTGGGTAAGGTTACAATGTGTGCTCTCAGCATCTCTTGGGGGAAAGATGAAGTTTCCATTGCTGTCGAAAATAGTTTTTGCGGAGGGGCGTGGCGTCTGAGCCCGAAGATGGCCGCTTAGCCTGAGAGCTCCGCCATACAGCCGGGGGAATCCGTAGTCATCGGAGCGCAGACACGGTTTACCCGCCCTAGTCTGATCCAGCACAGACCGGAGAATCGATCGGGATGCCGAGGAGGAGAAAAGAGCCGCCGCCGCAGCTTCGTAAGCTGCAGGGCTACTTCCCTAATGCAGCGCGGCTCCAACAAAATGGCGCCCGAACGGAGAGTGAGAACGGGAAGGCCGCGGCTGCGGCCTATCCTTCTCCACACAGCGGGAACAGCAAGGGGAATCCCTCCAGCGGATCATCATCCGCAGCCTCTACACCCACGACCAGAAGCCCTGCCAAGTCTAGGCAACGCACGGCTTCTCCACAAGACGGCCCACGGCCTCAGGAAATGGAGGTGAGTGGGCATGGCTTATCACAGCCTCACACTACAGCAACTCCAGATCCCATAGCTGGATTCCCTACCACTGGGCAGCCTGTGTCAGATACAGTTTTAAAAGACATGCTAATGTCACTGAGATCAGTACTCCATAATGATATGCTGCACACAATGAGCAAATGTCAGGCAGAGGTCCACAGAGTGGGATAGAGGGTGAATCAGATAGAGAATGCTATGGGAGAATACGCTACCTCTTTCAACAAGATGGTGGACGCCCACAGTGCCCACAATGATGAAATCACATGGATCAAAGATAAAATAGCAGACCTCGAGGACAGGTCCAGAAGGAATAACCTAAACATTAGAGGTATCCCTGAGACAGTAGCTGCATCACAGTTGCCACAATATGTCCATGATCTATTTTCCACCATAATACCCACGATGTCTGCATTAGAAATGATATACCCAGGGATGTTTTGCTGAGATTGCATTTCTACAGAGCAAAAGAAAGTTTATTGGCTGCCCAGCTCAATATGCCTCCCTGCAACTACTCCCGGACCTCTCCAGATACACTCTTCAGCGTCGCCGCAACTAGGGATGAGCTTCGAGTTCGAGTCGAACTCATGTTCGACTCGAACATTGGCTGTTCGCAAGTTCACCGAACAGCGAACAATTTGGGGTGTTCGCGGCAAATTCGAATGCCGCGGAACACCCTTTAAAAGTCTATGGGAGAAATCAAAAGTGCTAATTTTAAAGGCTAATATGCAAGTTATTGTCATAAAAAGTGTTTGGGGACCTGGGTCCTGCCCCAGGGGACATGGATCAATGCAAAAAAAAGTTTTAAAAACGGCCGTTTTTTCAGGAGCAGTGATTTTAATAATGCTTAAAGTCAATCAATAAAAGTGAAATATCCCTTTAAATTTCGTACCTGGGGGGTGTCTATAGTGTGCCTGTAAAGGGGCGCATGTTTCCTGTGTTTAGAACAGTCTGACAGCAAAATGACATTTTGAAGGAAAAAACTCATTTAAAACTACTCGCGGCTATTGCATTGCCGACAATACACATAGAAGTTCATTGATAAAAACGGCATGGGAATTCCCCAAAGGGGAACCCCGAACCAAAATTAAAAAAAAAAAAATGACGTGGGAGTCCCCCTAAATTCCATACCAGGCCCTTCAGGTCTGGTATGGATATTAAGGGGAACCCCGGCCAAAATTTAAAAAAAAAAAATGACGTGGGGTTCCCCCTAAATTCCATACCAGACCCTTCAGGTCTGGTATGGATTTTAAGGGGAACCCCGCGCCAAAAAAAAAAAAAAAAAAACGGCGTGGGGTCCCCCCAAAAATCCATACCAGACCCTTATCCGAGCACGCAACCTGGCAGGCTGCAGGAAAAGAGGGGGGGACGAGAGTGCGGCCCCCCTCCCTCCTGAACCGTACCAGGCCACATGCCCTCAACATTGGGAGGGTGCTTTGGGGTAGCCCCCCAAAACACCTTGTCCCCATGTTGATGAGGACAAGGGCCTCATCCCCACAACCCTGGCCGGTGGTTGTGGGGGTCTGCGGGCGGAGGGCTTATCGGAATCTGGAAGCCCCCTTTAACAAGGTGACCCCCAGATCCCGCCCCCCCCTGTGTGAAATGGTAAGGGGGTACATAAGTACCCCTACCATTTCACGAAAAAAGTGTCAAAAATGTTAAAAATGACAAGAGACAGTTTTTGACAATTCCTTTATTTAAATGCTTCTTCTTTCTTCTATCTTCCTTCATCTTCTGGTTCTTCTGGCTCTTCTGGTTCTTCCTCCAGCGTTCTCGTCCAGCATCTCCTCCACGGTGTCTTCTATCTTCTTCTCCTCGGGCCGCTCCGCACCCATGGCATGGGGGGGAGGCTCCCGCTCTTCTCTTCTTCTTTTCTTCTCTTCTTCTCTTCTTTTCTTCTTTTCTTCTCCGGGCCGCTCCGCAATCCATGCTGGCATGGAGGGAGGCTCCCGCTGTGTGACGGCGCTCCTCGTCTGACAGTTCTTAAATAACGGGGGGGGCGGGGCCACCCGGTGTCCCCGCCCCCCTCTGACGCACGGTGACTTGACGGGACTTCCCTGTGACATCACGGGGAATGCCACAGGGAAGTCCCGTCAAGTCACCGTGCGTCAGAGGGGGGCGGGGTCACCGGGTGGCCCCGCCCCCCCCGTTATTTAAGAACTGTCAGACGAGGAGCGCCGTCACACAGCGGGAGCCTCCCTCCATGCCAGCATGGATTGCGGAGCGGCCCGGAGAAGAAAATGAAGAAGAGAAGAAGAGAAGAAAAGAAGAAGAGAAGAGTGGGAGCCTCCCCCCCATGCCATGGGTGCGGAGCGGCCCGAGGAGAAGAAGACAGAAGACGCCGCGGAGGAGATGCTGGACGAGAACGCTGGAGGAAGAACCAGAAGAGCCAGAAGAACCAGAAGATGAAGGAAGATAGAAGAAAGAAGAAGCATTTAAATAAAGGAATTGTCAAAAACTGTCTCTTGTCATTTTTAACATTTTTGACACTTTCTTCGTGAAATGGTAGGGGTACTTATGTACCCCCTTACCATTTCACACAGGGGGGGGGCCGGGATCTGGGGGTCACCTTGTTAAAGGGGGCTTCCAGATTCCGATAAGCCCCCCGCCCGCAGACCCCCACAACCACCGGCCAGGGTTGTGGGGATGAGGCCCTTGTCCTCATCAACATGGGGACAAGGTGTTTTGGGGGGCTACCCCAAAGCACCCTCCCAATGTTGAGGGCATGTGGCCTGGTACGGTTCAGGAGGGAGGGGGGCCGCACTCTCGTCCCCCCCTCTTTTCCTGCGGCCTGCCAGGTTGCGTGCTCGGATAAGGGTCTGGTATGGATTTTTGGGGGGACCCCACGCCGTTTTTTTTTTTTTTTTTGGCGCGGGGTTCCCCTTAAAATCCATACCAGACCTGAAGGGTCTGGTATGGAATTTAGGGGGAACCCCACGTCATTTTTTTTTTTTAATTTTGGCCGGGGTTCCCCTTAATATCCATACCAGACCTGAAGGGCCTGGTATGGAATTTAGGAGGACTCCCACGTCATTTTTTTTTTTAATTTTGGTTCGGGGTTCCCCTTTGGGGAATTCCCATGCCGTTTTTATCAATGAACTTCTATGTGTATTGTCGGCAATGCAATAGCCGCGAGTAGTTTTAAATGAGTTTTTTCCTTCAAAATGTCATTTTGCTGTCAGACTGTTCTAAACACAGGAAACATGCGCCCCTTTACAGGCATACTATAGACACCCCCCAGGTACGAAATTTAAAAGGGATATTACACTTTTATTGTTTGACTTTAAGCATTATTAAAATCACTGCTCCTGAAAAAACGGCCGTTTTTAAAACTTTTTTTTGCATTGATCCATGTCCCCTGGGGCAGGACCCAGGTCCCCAAACACTTTTTATGACAATAACTTTCATATAAGCCTTTAAAATTAGCACTTTTGATTATTCATGTTCGTGTCCCATAGACTTTAACGGTGTTCGCATGTTCGAACGAACTTTTTTCCTGTTCGCATGTTCTGGTGCGAACCGAACAGGGGGGTGTTCGGCTCATCCCTAGCCGCAACCTAGCCACCATAACTAAGGCCCTGCGCAACCATCACATCCTACACAAGTGGAAATACCCTGCCACACTCTCCATCACTTACAACGGAAATGATACCAATGTCTCAACCCTTGAGGAAGGATTGACAGCCCTCCGCCAATGGGGAATTTTATTGGACTCACCTCCAGTCCCCATTCAAGTGGATGGTCCCCCACACGTACAGCCTGAGTGGCAAGTGGTGAACCGAAAGAAAAAATGACAAGCAGAATGTTCACCTCAAAAGAACGCTCTTACACATCTAAATATGATCTAGTGCTAAATACCCCCCGGCATTGGTACTCAGCACATGGAAATTCTTCCATTTCCCCCCACTTCTGCTGAACAGTACACACGGTTCAAGAATCCCCCAGTGGATTCTCCTTTTACCCTGTCAACTGTTCATTTTCTCTATTTCAGTTTGCTATGTTTTGCATCTTTCTTTGTTTTTTCTGTTTTTTTCGGATCAACAACCGGCATCAGAGACATCTTCAGGATTCCTTCCACTGAACCTCATCGACCTGCACTGTACCGACATCCAATCACATGGCACTCCAGGACTTGAAGAATATGCTAGGATTCTCCTTTCCATTTGCCCAGGTCATGGTACACCTACAAAACATCATCGCCTGTGAACATAAGAAACTACTCCTCCCTTGGCCCATCGATAAGCATCTCAATTGTGAGTACAATCGACACCTGACATTTAACGAACCCCCAAATTAACACATGCCAGTTAAAATACTCTCCATTAATGCTCATGGCCTGAACCATCCGGCCAAAAGAGCATCTCTCTGGAAAGAAGCAGACTCTTCCCAATGTGACATCTTATGTGTCCAAGAAACACACTTCCACCACACAGCTCCGCCCAGATGCTCTCACAGATGCTTCCAACATTATTTTTCTCCAATATGCCAGCGAAAAAGAGAGGGGTTATGGTGGCAATCAAGGACTCGATATCCTTCCAACTCCACTCAGTAACATCTGATCCGGCTGGTCGCTATCTCATTATAGTGTGTGACATAAATGCCACCCGATATACTCTAGTGAACGTATATGTTCCCAATAACCACCAAATTCGATTCCTGAACAGGTTGATGGAAAAGCTCAAGAAGCTCCAACAAGGTTCTCTAGTACTATGTGGAGACTTTAACATTACACCAGATCCACGCATAGATTCCACATCGGTATCCTCCAATAGGTCACCCTCTTTGGCTAATTTCTTACGTTCCCAGGACCTGTATGATGCATGGCGATGCACACATGCCAATGAAAGGGACTTTTCGTTTTTCTCTCATAGACACTGCACATATACGAGGATTGATCTGTTTCTGATGGACAAGTGGCTGCTTCAAAAAATAATTCAAATCAAAATCAATACTATAACGTGGTCGGACCATGCTTCCGTCCTCCTGACTCTAGGAGATAACTACCCCAACAATAGGGCATATGTGTGGCGCTCTAATCCCCAGGTAATACAAAACCTGGCAACTAAAAAAATACTAGAGGGTCACTTGTCCGATTATTTTCAGATCAATTCCTCCTCTACAAAAGGTCCATTTGTACTCTGGAACGCACATAAGGCATACATTAGAGGAATGTTTATCCAACTGGGCGCAAGGCTCAAAAAGCGGAGACAGCAGCGGCTTAATACCCTACTATCTGAAATTAGTACCCTTGAGGCTCAAAACAAAATAAATCCAACGCACCACATCAGCGCGAAAATCACCTCCCTAAGACACGACCTTAGGCTAGAAATTCTGCAGTCTTTTGAACAAACTGAAAGAAGGGTGAAAATGTCCTTCTATTCGTCTAGTAACAAAGCTGGTAAAGCACTCGCTCGCAAACTACAAGGCCAGCGCTTTAAAACCAAAATACCTCATATCATCAACCCTAAGTCTCAACAAAAAGTATTTGATCCCCAAAACATTGCAGATGCCTTTAGTGAATACTATGGGTCCCTTTATAACCTAAATCAAGATAGCAATACTGCACAACCTTCTAATTCAGCTATAGTTAAATTTTTAAAAGACATTGACCTCCCACAACTCTCTGTTTCACAATTACAGGAGTTAAATACCCCCTTCTCCCTGTCGGAAATAATGAAGGTTATCGATACTCTTCCCAATAACAAATCCCCAGGACCGGATGGACTGACAGGGGAATACTACAAAAATTTTAAACAAACTTTAGGCCCACACCTTCTTAGGGTGTTTGAGACCGCTGCTGCCTCTGCTTCCTTTCCATCTGAGATGTTAGAAGCTCTAATAGTTACTCTGCCTAAACCGGGCAAGACACCGGACGTCCCCCAAAATTTTAGGCCCATTTCTTTATTAAACAATGACCTAAAGATTTATGCTAAATTAATAGCACTGAGACTTGTGGACATCCTGCCCACCCTAGTGGACTCGGACCAATCTGGATTTACTAAGGGTAGACAGACCTCTGATGCCACCAGACGACTAATAGATATAATCCACTTGGCTACGAAACACAGGACGCCTTCTCTGCTCCTTGCTTTGGACGCAGAGAAGGAGTTCGATAGAGTACACTGGATGTACCTAACAACAACATTGGAGAAATTTGGCTTCAAAGGCCATCTGCTTTCTGCAATACTAGCCCTGTATACTTCCCCGTCAGCCCGAGTGTATACTTCGGGCATGCTGTCTAAACCCTTTAGGATTACAAACGGCACTCGCCAAGGATGCCCACTGTCTCCCCTTATTTTTAATTTGTTAATAGAGCCATTAGCCGCTAGCATTAGACAAAACCCTAACATACAAGGTTTTATGATCAACAAACGCAAACACGTCATAAGTCTCTTTGCAGATGATGTGATCCTAATGCTCACCAATCCAGTGTCTTCCCTGGAAAATGTATCTCAACTATTGCATAGGTACGGTATGGTATCATACTACAAGGTAAATGACGCCAAATCTTATATATTGGATCTAGGTGTAAATCCAAGTGACAAAGCAGACCTACAAAACAGATTCCCGTATGTATGGAACCCCCAAGAAATTACATATTTAGGGATTAAACTCACCTCTCAACCTAAACAATTGTTCAATGCTAACTACCTACCGCTAGAACGCAAATTACAAGCAGGACTTCAAACCTTAAGCAAACATACATTATCATGGTCAGGAAGACTGGCAGCCTTCAAAATGCAACTCCTACCACAACTACTTTATATATACCGAACGGTACCCATTCCGGTCCCCAGAAAATTCTTTCAAACCTTACAAACCACTCTTTCCAAATACCTTTGGGAAGGCAAGAAACCCAGAAGCGCTCTCTCCAAACTTCGTAAGACAAAACAAGCGGGCGGAGTAGGTCTACCAGTCTTGGCTGACTACCATTTAGCTGCCATATTAGCTCAACTTAGAGGATGGTTTCCTGACCAACCTACCCCACTCTGGGGGAGCATTGAACAAGCTGCAATACCAGGAGGTAACCTATACGAATATGTCCTAGCTTATCCCCATCTTAAAACTAAAACTACTGATCTTTCTCTACCAATTCTAGCAACTCTGTACTCATGGAAGACCATGGTGACTTCCAAATCTCTGTCATCCCCCACTATTCCGTTATCCATACCCATCTCCATCCTGGCTTTGATAATCCCGGAATTGAACCTAAATAGGTGGAAAAGCGGGGGACTGAAATGGGTATTGGATCTATACTCGGGCATTAATATCAAACCATTCCCTAAAATACAACGGGAATATGGTTTACCTGCCTCAGAACAATTTAATCACTTCCGAGTTACATCTTATCTGAAGAGTAACGGCACCCTTCAATACAAATTATCCTGGCAGATCAAAATTTACCTTACTGCCAAACATTCTCGTAGAGGTGGTATCTCACTGTTCTACAATTTCCTCCATGACAAATCCATACTCACCAAAACAAACTCCATGCTAGCATGGGAAAGAGATCTTAATGATTCCTTCTCAAAGGAACAATGGCACAAAGCCTTACAATATATCCATTCGGCCACTAAATGCACCAATCTCTGGGAAATCTCTCACAAGATTACACAGAGATGGTACCTAACACCATATCGGTTAGCTAAATTTGACTCCTCCACATCTCCTTTGTGCTGGAGAGGATGTGAACAATCAGGCACCATCTTTCATGTTCTCTGGTGTTGTAAAGGACTGGCCAACTTTTGGTCCAACATCTTTACTATCCTACACCAAGTGACAGGCATACGGATTCCATACTCTCCTTCATTAGCTCTATTAAATATAGGAATTGAAGACATACCACCACTCCATAGGAAATTCACCATCCACTTATTTCTAGCAGCCAAGTTAGTGATACCGAGACTGTGGAGATCACCGAATCCCCCAGAAGTAAAAGAAGCTATACGCACACTTTCCATACATTATACCTATGAACGCATGCTCGCAACCATTGAGGGAAAATACGAGACCTTTCTTCCACATTGGCAACAATGGATAACTTGGTACAATATGAACCACACATAGCTAAATTCCTAATAAGCGTATAACTATATACCATCCCTATTCTCCGAGTAGAACTGAATAAAAATACTCTAACTGAGGTTCGAACCCCTCCTTTTCTCTATTGTCTCTGAGCTGATCCTTGTTTGTTTGTTTATTTTACTTATTGATTACGAGCAATACGCTCTTGCTGTAAAAATGCTAACAGTAATTGTCTAGTAGGGATGAGCCGAACACCCCCCTGTTCGGTTCGCACCAGAACATGCGAACAGGAAAAAAGTTCGTTCGAACATGCGAACACCCTTAAAGTCTATGGGACACGAACATGAATAATCAAAAGTGCTAATTTTAAAGGCTTATATGAAAATTATTGTCATAAAAAGTGTTTGGGGACCTGGGTCCTGCCCCAGGGGACATGGATCAATGCAAAAAAAAGTTTTAAAAACGGCCGTTTTTTCAGGAGCAGTGATTTTAATAATGCTTAAAGTCAAACAATAAAAGTGTAATATCCCTTTAAATTTCGTACCTGGGGGGTGTCTATAGTATGCCTGTAAAGGGGCGCATGTTTCCTGTGTTTAGAACAGTCTGACAGCAAAATGACATTTTGAAGGAAAAAACTAATTTAAAACTACTCGCGGCTATTGCATTGCCGACAATACACATAGAAGTTCATTGATAAAAACGGCATGGGAATTCCCCAAAGGGGAACCCCGAACCAAAATTTAAAAAAAAAATGACGTGGGAGTCCTCCTAAATTCCATACCAGGCCCTTCAGGTCTGGTATGGATATTAAGGGGAACCCCGCGCCAAAAAAAAAAAAAAAAATGGCGTGGGGTCCCCCCAAAAATCCATACCAGACCCTTATCCGAGCACGCAACCTGGCAGGCCGCAGGAAAAGAGGGGGGGACGAGAGTGCGGCCCCCCCTCCCTCCTGAACCATACCAGGCCACATGCCCTCAACATTAGGAGGGTGCTTTGGGGTAGCCCCCCAAAACACCTTGTCCCCATGTTGATGAGGACAAGGGCCTCATCCCCACAACCCTGGCCGGTGGTTGTGGGGGTCTGCGGGCGGGGGGCTTATCGGAATCTGGAAGCCCCCTTTAACAAGGTGACCCCCAGATCCCGCCCCCCCCCTGTGTGAAATGGTAAGGGGGTACATAAGTACCCCTACCATTTCACGAAGAAAGTGTCAAAAATGTTAAAAATGACAAGAGACAGTTTTTGACAATTCCTTTATTTAAATGCTTCTTCTTTCTTCTATCTTCCTTCATCTTCTGGTTCTTCTGGCTCTTCTGGTTCTTCCTCCGGCGTTCTCGTCCAGCATCTCCTCCGCGGCGTCTTCTGTCTTCTTCTCCTCGGGCCGCTCCGCACCCATGGCATGGGGGGGAGGCTCCCGCTCTTCTCTTCTTCTTTTCTTCTCTTCTTCTCTTCTTCATTTTCTTCTCCGGGCCGCTCCGCAATCCATGCTGGCATGGAGGGAGGCTCCCGCTGTGTGACGGCGCTCCTCGTCTGACAGTTCTTAAATAATGGGGGGGGCGGGGCCACCCGGTGACCCCGCCCCCCTCTGACGCACGGTGACTTGACGGGACTTCCCTGTGGCATTCCCCGTGGCATTCCCCGTCAAATTTTGGTTTGGGGTTCCCCTGTGGGGAATTCCCATGCCGTTTTTATCAGTGAACTTTTATGTGTATTGTCGGACCGGCAATTCATTAATAGCCGCGAGTAGTTTTAAATGACTTTTTTTCCTTTGAAATGTCATTTTGCTGTCAGACTGTTGTAAACACAGGAAACATGCGCCCCTTTACAGGCACACTATAGACACCCCCCAGGTACGAAATTTAAAGGGATATTACACTTTTATTGATTGACTTTAAGCATTATTAAAATCACTGCTCCTGAAAAAACGGCCGTTTTTAAAACTTTTTTTTGCATTGATCCATGTCCCCTGGGGCAGGACCCAGGTCCCCAAACACTTTTTATGACAATAACTTGCATATTAGCCTTTAAAATTAGCACTTTTGATTTCTCCCATAGACTTTTAAAGGGTGTTCCGCGGCATTCGAATTTGCCGCGAACACCCCAAATTGTTCGCTGTTCGGTGAACTTGCGAACAGCCAATGTTCGAGTCGAACATGAGTTCGACTCGAACTCGAAGCTCATCCCTATTGTCTAGTTGAACTTCCCCCATATTGTTACAACAGAGGAGAGGACGTATGGGGAAGGTCCCTTCACAGAGTCACAGTAAGCTCCCACAGGGGTGACTTGTGGAGAGAGGCAGCACCTTCCGTCCTCTACACATTCTTCAATAACCACATTAATGTTATGTAGATGCACGATTCTGTTAGCTATTATAATTATAATTATCTATACAACAGCCTATGCTACATTTTGATGATTGACAACTGTTGTTTACCTTTTGTATGTTGAAAAAACTGAATAAAAAACTATTGATGAAAAAAAAAAAAAAAAAAAAGAAAATAGTTTTTGCAAATATGGGGATAATACGTGTTTGAATGTTTTGAAATATTCATTTGAGAACCCGTCTGGGCCTGGTGATTTTCCATTTGGCAATGTGGTGATAACAGTTTCTATTTCTTGATTTGTGAGTGGTGCATTTAGTTCTTCTATTTGGGTATGTGTGAGAGATGGAAGGTGTATTGTTTGTAAGAATTGTTGTATCTTCTTCGTGGTCGGTTGTGGTGTTGACGTGTCCTTATTTAAGTTGTATAGTGCACTGTAATAGTCAGCGAATTGATTCACTATGTCTTGTGGGTTGGTAATTTTGTGTTGTAAGGTGGGGTGTATCAAGTGTGCTATTTTGGATTTGGTGCGGGCCACTTTGATCTTGTTAGCTAGGTATTTGCCTGCTCTGTTAGCATTGGCATAGTGGGTAAGTTGTAACCTTCTGAGGTGTCTATCGTATTGTTGGGAAAGATGTTCTCTTAGACTTTCTCTAAGTTGTGAGAGTTTGTTTGTTAAAATATCGGTGGGTGATTGTTTGTTTAGGGTTTCTACCGTGTGTATTTCAGATAGGAGGGTATTTATTTTGAATAGATGTTGTTTTTTCTCTCTTGCCCCTATTTGTATGAATATGCCCCGCATAACCGCTTTATGTGCATTCCACAGTGTATATGGGTCTTGTACAGAAGCGTTATTGTGGAGGAAAAATTCCTGAAGATGCTGAGAGATTATTTTTTGGGTTTGATGTTCTTGTAACAGCCTAACGTTGCAGCGCCATATGGGGGAGCAAGGGGAGACACCCTTTTCGTTTATAGTCAAGGATATCACAGCGTGGTCCGACCACGTGATGTCATAGATTTTAGCCTCTGATATTTGTTGCAGTAGCCATTTGTCAATTATATACATATCTATGCGTGAGTATGAGCAGTGTCTATGGGAGAAGAAGGTGTAGTCTCTCTCATTTGCGTAGAGACATCTCCAAGTGTCAAACAGATCTTCTGTGTGTCCATTTTTGGATCAGATGTGAGGTTAAAGTCACCGCATATCAGAAGTTTCCCATATCTCATCGATTTGGCTTTACTAATGACTTTATTGATAAAGTGAAGTTGGCGTGTGTTCAGTGCATAGAGTGCTACCAGTGTGTATGGTTGAGAGTTTAGCACCCCTGTGACAATGAGGTATCTGCCACTGTTGTCAGCATACGTCTCCTTGTGTTGAAAAGAAAGGGAGCTCTTGAGGGCTAACATTACTCCTCCCTTTTTGTGGTCGGGAGTTCACGCCATAAACACATGTGGGTAGTCTTTATGCGAGCATTGTGGTGTCTTATCCACTTGAAAATGGGTTTCCTGTACGGAAAGTATATCAGCTTTCTGTTTACAGGCTTCTTTCCACAGTGAGAATCTTTTGGTGGGATGGTTTAATCCTCCAGCATTGATCAATATGCAGGTAATCGTCATGGTTATTTAAGTGTACTTGCTGGGGGAATATATTGTATGGATACTCACTGTGATCCTCGTTTTTTAGCGTGGAACATTGCTGTATGGAAAGTTGCGACTTGTCTTCTCCAATGGAGGACTGGTCATAGCTGCGGTCTATACTGTGTGCATTAAACAAGGAACAAAAGGAATAAAAAATAGGTAAGGTTAACGAAAAGAACATAAGAAATGGATCTTGTAACGGATCCTGGTGCAGACGTAACTGCAATCTGCATTAGGAGGGTAAGAGGAGAGAAACTTGTTGTTTACTCCTGTAACCAGAGAGTCTAGTGGTTTCCTGTATGTGGTTGTGAGCTACCACCGGTGTTTTTCTTGTTAGCACATTTGTGAGATACCACTTGCCATTCGTTGGGGACCTGGTGTGGTCTTGACATAGATGGCTGGTGCGGGGCCTGGTCTCGGAGGATACCCAGCTACGATTCCCTCTTCCAGTGTGTTGATGGATATGGTGATTCCATTATGCATTATGGAGAGAGTTGCAGGGTATTTCCATTTGTGGAGAATTTTGTGGTTCCATAGAGCCTTGGTGATTGTCGCTAGATTGCGGCGACGTTGCAGAGTGTGTCTGGAAAGATCAGGGAGGAGACGTATAGTGGGATATTGTGTAGGAATGGTGTCTGGTTTTCTCGACGCTTGTAGGATCTGTTCCTTCACGTGGTAGTAGTGTACCCTTAATATAATGTCCCTCGGTATTTCATCAGGGAGGAAGGAAGGTTTGGGGACCCTGTGGACTCTGTCCACTATGAGGTCTGATGGCATTAGTGTTGGGACCAAAGTCGAGAATAGGGTCTGGGTATATTGCAGGAGTTGATTGGGTGGGACAGATTCTCGGATACCTCTAATTTTGAGGTTGTTCCTCCTGGATCTGTCTTCCAAATCTGTGACTTTGTCCTTCAGCCATACAATTTCTTCTCCCTGAGCAGTATGTGCTTCAACTAGAATATTGTAGGAAGATGTATATTCATCCATTTTATTATCCACTCTGTCCACCCTGAGTCCCACAGCCTGAACTTCCCTCTGACACTTGTTAATCCCTGTGACCAGGTCTGCCTGTAGTGATGATCGTAGGGACAGCAACATCTCTTTCAGCATAGTGTCTGAGATGGGTTTGTCTGAGGTGGGGAATGCAGCTATGGGATCATTGGGGAGAGCACCTGGAGAGATATCATCCTGCTGAGGACCGCTTACCTCCATGCCAGTTGCAGATTGCGGCCGTGCAGGGGAGTGTTTCCTCTGCTTTGCCTTTACCGGACTGCTGGTGGATGGGCTGGATGCTCCAGAGGAGGATTCATAGTATGTGTGTGCTGTGGAGGGTGTAGAAGACTGTCCTCCGTTCCCGGCATTAATCGCGGCCTTGCGATCTTGTCTTTGGTCCTGGGCGCCGGCACCATTTTGTTGGAGCATGAAGAAATCCAGCTTTGTGGACTGTTGCAGCGGATTCTTTCGGCGCCTCGTCATCTCGGGCAGTGTTGGCAGGCAGAGCGGAGGTAGGATGGCTGTGGATGGAGCCTGTGGGCTCGGATGCGATCGGATTTTCTCCGGTGGCGGACGGAGCTTCTGTTTCAGGCGTCCATCTTAGAGCCTGGTCGCCACGCCCCCCAATAATAGAACTCTAAAACATCACATTCATATACAGTATTTCCCCTCATATGAATAATATGAAGACTAATCAGTGAATACATCAAACAATATATCATGATTAATATAGAAAAATATAAAAGAAAAATATAAACCAAAAACAAACTATAGGTAATATTGTTCAGTTAATCATGCCTATAACTACTCCAATATAATTTACTTTTATATTTGGCATTATAGCTAATATAACTATTTATAAAGGAACCATTTTCATTTTAGAATTTAATTGTGAATGAGACCCACTCCTCTTTCTCCATCATGAAAAGAGAAAAAAATATTTGTTTCAACTCATGGTTCTCTTGAAATACAAGACATTGGTCTCCTACAATACACACCAGCCCATGTACCTTATATTGTTTATTTTACAAAGTCTCCAGACCTTTAATTTACGATCTAAGCTGATATACAAGGAGCCTTAGAGTTTCTTAGAAACCCTCTTGTGAGGGTTTCTTACTTTCAAAGACAATGAACTAAAGTTAACCCCTTTAACCACTTCATTACCCAGCTATAATAATATGACGTCTGCAGGAGGGATCTCCCATCCTGGGCAGGTGTCATATAACGTCCTAGGCTCCCCGGCCGCCTAGGGAGCGCACACGCGCGTGCCCACCATGTTGCTCAGCACCTGTGCATGTGCCTGGTGGCTGCGATGCCCACCAGGCACCCGAGATTGCCCGTGAACACAGCAGGACTGTGGATCTGTGTGTGTAAGCACACAGATCCACGTCCTGTCAGGTGAGAGGAGATCGATGGTGTGTTCCCAGTACAGAGGAACACCGAGCAGTCTCCTCCCCTTGTGAGTCCCTGCCCCTATGGTTAGAATCACTCCCTAGGAAACATAATTAACCCCTCGATCACCCCCCAGTGTTAACCCCTTCCCCGCCAGTCACATTTACACAGTAATCAGTGCTTTTTTGGTCCCAAATCGCAGATCGCCGCCATTACTAGTAAAAAAATAAATAAATAAATAAAAATGCTATAAATCTATCCCATATTTTGTATATGCTATAACTTTTGTGCAAACCAATCAATATATGCTTATTGCAATTTTTTTGCCAAAAATATGTAGAAGACTACATATCGGCCTAAACTGAGGAAACTTTTTTTTTTTTTTTTAAATTGGGATATTTATTATAGGAAAAAGTAAAAAATAGTATAAAATTATTGATGTGCTCTAATCAAAAATACCTTGTGTATAGCTCAAAATATTGCGCTAAAACGTATAAATCAATGTGAACAATGTGTTCATCAATTTGTACCTTAGTGAGTAATAAATAAGATAATAACCATATGCACTTTGGTGAGAAAAATTGAGTAATATATATAAAATATAACATAATAAGTGAGGAGTGATTAATTGTGCAACTGGAAAAGACAGGACTAATACCTCTTAATCAGAGCAATAATCACCAAATAGGACAGTCTCTAGTGAGGACAAACATCATCCATTTAAATTCACAGTCATTAATAGAAACATTGTGACGATTAAAACTAACTATAAAATGTTACTTTGCATCAGTCTGAATTGTTGAAAGATGCCGGAGTATCTCTTTTTCAAGTTAGGGGGAATGATTGCTTGCGCTTTTACACAGACAGGTCATGTAAGAAAGAGATAAAGAATATCACTGCGCAGAGATCAAACAAGGAATGCAGCCAAGAGTAACACAGAGACTGATACACCCACATATCCTGGCATGTGTTAAGGCATGAAGGGAGAAAACAGTCAGCCGCTACGAGCGCAGCTCCTCCAAAAAGCCGCTGCTGCTGTACTCAGATCTCATAGCAGCAGTGCTCGTCACTAGCTCCTCCCACGCGTTACATCACAGACCACGTGACTTTGTCAAGGATAACCTCAAGATGCCATAGCCTCAGTATATATGTGTAACGGCATCCAGGTTTCTATAGTGACAGCGTTTTTTTTTTCATTGGATCATCATACTGCTCCCATTATTAAATTAAGCAAAAACATGAGAGATAAATACATCCATTATCTAGACATTGTAGATTAATTAACTAAAAGCATAGTGAACTTTTCATGACAATATTTAAAAAATATATATATATATTCCATATTAAACGACCTCCCTCTAGTGTTTTATACTGGTATTGCGCTTACCACTGCTAAAATAAGAATAAATAGATATGTATGCGGATGCATCAAGTACCAGTCTAGAAATAGAAATATATATGCCATCCACAATAATAACAGGTAAATTGGATATGATCAAAAGGAATATGGAGTAAATAAATAAATAAAACAAGTTTTAATACAGAATAGATCAAAATAAGTATATAGAGTCCAAATACAGGTAAAATTACCACAAATTACCTAAGAATGGATATCATAAATATTATTAAAATTAGAGGGATAAAGATAGAAATAGAAATAAAAACTTATAGTTGAACTAAAAAAATTAAAAAAATATATAAAATATTGTAATAAAGATGTACAGGAGTATTCCAGTGGGTACTAGACTGAGATAAACCCCCATATCCTCATTAATAATCGGATATGAAACAATTTATATTGAAATCAATGTTAAGGCCCCTGGGCGAGAGAGTACCCATCTCATATATCCATCTAGATTCATTTTTGCTTAACTCTCTCATTTTGTTTGAGTCCCTTTAATGTGGTTTGTATCTCTCAATAGCCCAGAATTTCAGGCACGTAGGGTCTCTGTTGTGGTGTGTTGCGAAGTGTCTAGAGACACTGTGCTTAGGGAAAGCATTCCTAATATTTTGTATATGTTCCCTAATACATTTCCACTTGGGTCTCTTTGTTCTACCTATATATTGTAATGAACACGTACATTGCAAGATATACACCACACCTTCAGTTCTGCAAGAGATAAAATCCCTGATTTCATATTCCTTGTTCATGCTTGTTGATCTAAAATTTGTACATTTTTGACCATTAAAATTAGTATTTCGGCAGGCATAACATCTTCTACATGGGTAGAAACCCTTGCCCTGAAAGAATGTTAACTCAGTTATGCCCCGTGCACACGGTCGGATTTTCCGACGGAAAATGTGTGATAGGACCTTGTTGTCGGAAATTCCGACCGTGTGTAGGCTCCATCACACATTTTCCATCGGATTTTCCGACACACAAAGTTTGAGAGCAGGATATAAAATTTTCCAACAACAAAATCCGTTGTCGGAAATTCCGATCGTGTGTACACAAATCCGACGGACAAAGTGCCACGCATGCTCAGAATAAATAAAGAGATGAAAGCTATTGGCCACTGCCCCGTTTATAGTCCCGACGTACGTGTTTTACGTCACCGCGTTTAGAACGATCGGATTTTCTGACAACTTTGTGTGACCGTGTGTATGCAAGAAAAGTTTGAGCCAACATCCGTCGGAAAAAAACCTAGGATTTTGTTGTAGGAATGTCCGAACAAAATCCAACCGTGTGTACGGGGCAAAACTCTTTCAGGGGGTTCCAGAACATTTTTGCCACTAAATCTCTTAAAGATGGGACTCGCCTGTACGTGAAGCGCAGTTTATCAGGTAAAACATTATGAAGGGTTTTGTCAGCTTTTAGCAGAGGCCAGTATTTTTTGATAATGCACTCCACTTGTTTGTGTTGAACACTGTAATTCATTATTAAGGGAATACCATGATCTGTTGTGCCATCCTTATTCTTATCTTCGATCAATAAGTTCCTTGGTATCTGGTAAACTTCTTGAATTTTTTCATTAATAAATTCTCTATTGTAGCCTTTAGCTTCAAATTTTTTTCCTATCCATTGTGCCTGTGTTAGATAATCATTATTATCAGAACAATTTCCTCTCAAGCGTATCATCTGTCCTTTGGGAACATTTATGAGCCATGGTTCATGGTGACAGCTATCTGTTGGAATGTAGCTGTTTCTTTCTACCGGTTTAAAGAAAGTTTTGGTACTGATAAGCCCATTGCCTATCTGTATTTCTAAATCCAAGAAATGAGCAACACTATCACTGATTTCATACATGAGCTTAATGTTTTTCTGGTTATTATTCAATCGATCAAACATCTGAATCAGACTTGACTCATCTCCTTTCCAGATGATAATACAGTCATCTATGAATCTTTTGTACAGTATCAGATTATCTGGTACATCAGCATATATGGCTTATTCCTCCCACCTAGCCATAAAAATATTAGCCACACTTGGTGCATACTTAGCACCCATCCCGATGCCACTGGAGTTGTCTGTAGTACTCTGAATTATACCAGAAGTAATTATGTTGTATCCCAAAGTCTAAGCATCTTAAAATAAATCTACTTTGTTTGGAGATGAGGTTAGTAAATTTTTTCATGGCCCATTCTGACGCCTGAATCGCATCATTATGATCAATTACTGTATATAATGAAGCAACATCTGCTGTTGTGATCAGGTACTTATCCTCTGGTTTTAAAACAACATTATCCAAAATTTGGATCAGATGTTTAGTGTCCCTAAGGTAGGCATTGGTATTAGGTACTAATGGCTGTAAAAACTTGTCTACATATTCACCCAATCTAGCGTTTATTGATTGGATACCATTTATAATTGGCCTACCAAGTGGTTGTTCTAAATTTTTATGTATTTTTGGCACCGTGTAGATAATAGGTACTCTACAGGTGTCTGGTATTAAATACTTTGATTCATTTTTAGTTAGAATATTTTTGGCACTACCCTTTAATATTAGGCCTGATTATTCCCATTTATATTCTTTAGTCGGGTTTCCATTAAGTTTTATGTATGTGTTGGTATCCCTTAGCTGGTTCTTTAGATAAAACTACAATTGCCCCTCCTTTATCAGCAGGCCTAACTACAATTTCCTTATTTTTTTCCAATTGTTTTATTCCTAATTGGATATTGCGAGGCTCATATAATCATTTTACTTTCAGCTGGTCCAGTTCCTGTATTACCATTTTATTAAAAACTTCAATATGTTCATTATTTAGAATAGGCGGGTTGAACAAAGACTTGTTACGTAGATTGCTATGCATAATTTTTCCTGGTGTAACAGTTCTTGTGGTTGAGATTAATGGGGGGTTGTTGAGCATGTATTTCTTAATATTCAATTTCCTCATATACTTTTGGATATCGACATATACCTCAAATTTACTGAGGTTTTTTTTGGGGGCATATTTCAGTCCTTTGTCTAGCGTGGTTAGTTCAGCTCTTGTTAATTCTATTCCACTTATGTTGTAGATTCCCTCACCTACTGTTCTCTTTTTCTTTTGGATTTTGGATTCTCCTCGACATCCCCTTTTTTGTCTAGACTTCTTACTTTTATCATTCTTTCTTGTCTAGGGGGCATGTTTTCGTTCCTGCGGTGTTCTAAAAAAAGGTTGTGACTGTTATTCATCTTTATAATCCCTTAATGGTTCATACCTATTCTGTGTCTGTATTGGACTCCTTCTTGCTTCATACTGATAATGTTCATAGTGAGAGGATGTTGAGGATACTCTCTATATTCATTCTTGTTGGAATTCGAGTGGTAGTCTCTGGAACTACCTCTTTCATAGTACTGCTGATGTTGATTGAAACGTGGAAATGTATTAGGGAACATATACAAAATATTAGGAATGCTTTCCCTAAGCACAGTGTCTCTAGACACTTCACAACACACCACAACAGAGACCCTACGTGCCTGAAATTCTGGGCTATTGAGAGATACAAACCACATTGGAGGGGCTCAAACAAAATGAGAGAGTTAAGTAAAAATGAGTCTAGATGGATATATGAGATGGGTACTCTCTTGCCCAGGGGCCTTAACATTGATTTTGATATCAATTGTTTCATATCCGATTATTAATGAGGATGGGGGGTTTATCTCAGTCTAGTACCCACTGGAATACTCCTGCACATCTTTATTACAATACTTTTATATTTTTTAATTTTTTAGTTCAACTTTCAACTAAGTTTTTATTTCTATTTCTATCTTTATCCCTCTAATTTTAATAATATTTATGATATCCTTTCTTAGGTAATTTGTGGTAAATTTACCTGTATTTGGGCTCTATATACTTATTTTGATCTATTCTGTATTAAAACTTGTTTTATTTATTTATTTACTCCATATTCCTTTTGATCATATCCAATTTACCTGTTATTATTGTGGATGGCATATATATTTCTATTTCTAGACTGGTACTTGATGCATCTGCATACATATCTATTTATTCTTAGTTTAGCAGTGGTAAGCGTAATACCAGTATAAAACATTAGAGGGAGGTTGTTTAATATGGAATATATATATTTTTTAAATATTGTCATTAAAAGTTCACTATGTTTTTAGTTAATTAATCTACATTGTCTAGATAATGGATGTATTTATCTCTCATGTTTTTGCTTAATTTAATAATGGGAGCAGTATGATGATCCAATGAAAAAAAAACGCTGTCACTATAGAAACCTGGATGTCGTTACACATATATACTGAGGCTATGGCATCTTGGGGTTATCCTTGACAAAGTCACGTGGTCTGCGATGTAACGCGTGGGAGGAGCTAGTGATAAGCACTGCTGCTATGAGATCTGAGTACAGCAGCAGCGGCTTTTTGGAGGAGCTGAGCTCGTAGCGGCTGACTGTTTTCTCCCTTCATGCCTTAACACATGCCAGGATATGTGAGTGTATCGGTCTCTGTGTTACTCTTGGCTGCATTCCTTGTTTGATCTCTGCGCAATGATATACTTTATCTCTTTCTTACATGACCTGTCTGTGTAAAAGCGTAAGCCATCATTCCCCCTAACTTGAAAAAGAGATACTCTGCATCTTTCAACAATTCAGACTGATGCAAAGTAACATTTTATAGTTAGTTTTAAATAGTCACAATGTTTCTATTAATGACTGTGAATTTAAATGGATGATGTTTGTCCTCACTAGAGACTGTCCTATTTGGTGATTATTGCTCTGATTAAGCCTCGGTTCACACTGGGACGACTTGTCAGGCGACCTAGGTCGCCTGACAAGTAGCGTCCCATTCAGTACAATGGAACCATTCTAAGGGGAGCAACGCAAGTCGCTCCAACTTAGAAAAAGGTTCCTGTACGACTTCGGGGGCGACTTGGGGCGACTTGCATAGACTTCTATACAGAAGTCGTTTTGCAAGTCGCCCGGGCAGTCGTGTGCAGGTCGCCTCTGGTGTGAACCGAGGCTAAGAGGTTTTAGTCCTGTCTTTTCCAGTTGCACAATTAATCACTCCTCACTTATTATTATATATTTTATATATATTACTCTATTTTTCTCACCAAAGTGCATATGGTTATCTTATTTATTTCTCACTAAAGTACAAATTGATGAACACAATGTTCACATTGATTTATACTTTTTATCTCAATATTTTGAGTTATACACAAGGTATTTTTGATTAGAGCACATCAATAATTTTATACTGTTTAAATGGGTGCCTGATACACTTTTTCCTGACGCCTTCATGGCAGCACACACACTGGGTTGTGACTTCGCCCCCACAACCTGACAGGATTGGTTAGCTATAAATTTGAAGGGGAGATGCCCCACTGCATTCTCTTTTTTATCCTCACCTGACAGATTGGGATGAACAAGGTTGCTCCTATTTACAAGATTAAAGAAAAACCCTATTACCGCACTCGCCCCAGCAGGTTCAAGCCTCTCCTGTTTGGAAGTCCTTCTTGTACAGTCTCTAAAGGAGCTTCTATGGAGGGAACCCCCGTTCTGGTGGTCTCAGGGGGCATCTGCTTGTCTGGCACAGTAAGCTTTAAAGAAGCTTCATATATCGCAGTGGCCTCCTCTCTATTATGCCTGTCCCTTTTTCCGCTTTCCAGGTTTTTTCCCTGGGGGATCGCTGGTATCTATTGTCCTCTGGGAGCCATCATGGCCGCCGACGCTCCTCCTCTGCTCTGCATTATGTTCAGAGTAGGTTACTGCCTAAGGTAAGGCTGTGCCCTTCTCCAAGATGGTGCAGGGACGTTTGGGATGCCTTGCGCATGCGCGGGAGTGTCATTTTGCCGCGACGGCAGCGCCAGATTTAAGAACACAGCCTTTCTCTGTGTTTTTGCTGTAGTGAACCAGCAAACTGAATTTCGCTGCCTATCTCACCTGCTTTGCCAGAACTGACTCAGCAAGTTTAGGTAAGTCTGATCACTACTCCCGGCTCTCTCCAGCCCTCTTTAAAAAAAATGTGTATATATATATATCTAGATATAGATAGATATATCTATATAGATATATCTATCTATATATATATATATCTCTCTATCTATATATATATATATCTCTCTATCTATATATATATATATCTATCTATCTATATCTATATCTATATCTATATCTATATCTATATCTATATCTATATCTAGATAAATAATAATCTTTTTCCTTATTCCTCTTCAGCCTTCCTGTTACTATCGCTATGGAGACCACTGCCCGCGCAGACCACCATCAGCAAACTAGGTAAGAGGCTCTCCGTCATCGGTAAGTATTGAAGAAGGGGAGAAAAAAAGAGTGCCGGACCACTAACGCTGCGTTTTTGGCAGCCCTATCAGGTCAAGAGCTGCAAGTTCAAGGCATGGAAGAAGATCAAGTCATGCGTCAAGCAGGAGGTCCCACAGAAGCCGTTCAAGATCTTCCTCCCACCACCGAAGACATAGCCACTCACATCACAGCCGCTCACGCCACACCCGTCATAGTCGGTCACACCGCAGTCGGTCACCTTCATCACACCGCCAGAGACGCCACACCCGTCCTGCAGCAAACGCTTGCTGGGTATGTGGTGCGCCGGCCTTGCCAGATAAACTAGCCTGCCATTCATGCTTCAATGAGGCAACAAAGGAAAAGGAATTAGACGCAAGGGCGGCTACAGAGCTCATAAGAGAATCTGTACGAGAATCCATAATGGAGACAGCGGCACCACTAACGGATAGGCCTACTCCCAGCACATCGGCAGCAGACTTCCATAAGCCCCAGGCATCAAAATCTTCCTCCAGAGATGGGGACCAGGAGAAGTCAGCAGGCTTTGATTTTTCCCTAGTTGAACCTTTTGCAAAATCAGTTAAGGAAGCGATCGGCTGGGAAGAAGATAAAGTGGAACCGCAGAAAGTTCAGAAATATTTCCCAAATTTAAGAAAAGATCCAGAATACTTCCCTTTTATAGGTGAACTGGAAGATCTAATTAAAGATGAGTGGGAAAGATCTGATAAGCGGTCCAGCCTCACCAACAGACTGGCAAAGATGTATCCTTTGAAAGAGTCTAAAGTCAATTCATTGATTAATGCTCCCACCGTCGACTCCTCCTTGATGTGTCTTGCACGGCATGTCACTCTGCCTATTGAGGACGCAGTTTCCTTTAGGGACGTTCTTGATCAGAAATTGGATCTAGAATTGAAAAAAGCATATTCCACGGCTGGGGGCGCTTGAAGGCCAGCGATTACCACAGCAGCAGTAGCTAAAGTCATATCAGGATGGGCATCCCGGGTGGAGAAGGACCTTCAAGATGGCATTGAATGAGAGAAAATAATCTCCTCTCTTCAGGAAATCAAGTTGGCAGGCGACTTCTTGGCAGAAGCCTCAGTTGATATTATAAGGTCTTCAGCAAGATCAATGCTAGCCTCAGTCACGGCAAGAAGGGCCTTGTTGCTGAAACCATGGCTGGCCAATACTGCATCTAAAACAAACTGGTGCAGAATCCCATATGATGGCTCAAACCTGTTCGGGTCTAAATTGGACACCGCCATCTCCAAGGTAACAGGAGGGAAGTTGGGGTTAATTCCCTCGGACAGGAGACCCAAGGCCCAAAAGGGTCCGTCCTTCAGACGCAACCTTCCTGATAAATACAAGGAAGCTAGATCCTACCGCCCCGGTAGGGAGTTTAGAAGGGACTGGAAAAATGCAAGACCTTCCTTCCTGAGGATGCAGAAGTCCAGGGGAGTAGCAGAAGTCCTTTTGAAGATTCAAGATATAAGAAACAAATAGTTCCGCGCTTAGGCAATAAAGGAACTGCAGCCTCCCCAGCACAGAATAACACCTAGGTGGAATTCTAGAAAGTATAGAGTACCAAATTGGGGTGATTGGCGCTGTTCGACCAGGTCCACTCTGATGTGCACAAACATATGTAAGTGTAAACTAAAAAATAAAAAATATTTTGTATATAGGAATGGTAAAAATTCCAAACGTGTGGGTAAAAAAATTTTTTGGTGTATGTGTAAAAAAATGCCTACAATCTATAAAGTGCTCTGTGTGTTATCGCATATACTACAACACTAAAATTAGAGTGATCCAGATTAAACCATCCCAAAACAAGGTGACTAAATGAATGTAAGAAAAATAGTTGTAAAAATACCAAAAATGCTTGAAAAAATCCTTAGTGGTAAAATCCTATGCTAATGTGTACATCAATGGTGCTAAAACATATTTATAAAAAGCATATGTACATATGTGCATACAATAGTGTTTAAAACAAAAAGTGAATAATCAATCCATAAAAACAAGTGTCCCCAAAAGAAAAAATCCATAAATCATTCTTCTTAAAGTGCAGTATCGAGTCTCTTCAATCACATAGCAATATTCCTGATGGGATAAGTGCTCCCAGCCTTCCAAAGGACCCCCCTTTTGTGCCCTCACTCACCGGAAGAATTCACCCCTGCAGGGGTATCAAGCCTGTAAACTGTATCCCGCAGCAGTAATCTGTGGTGACAGTCCTCCGTTCTACTCTCCTTTTCTGTTATCCCGATCACCTCCAGTCACTCCCCGGCATAAACATCCATATGTTACAAAACAAAAATAAGCCCCATCGCGTGAATCCGAAAAAACTCAGCTTTATTATAAATGGATTTAAAACGAGGGGAGCGAACAGTGCTCCGCTGGCTGATACAGAGTCAAAGATGTGGGGAATGCAGCGCGGTGTAGCGTGCGTTCCACCGCCCGCTACTCAACCCGGCGCGGTGGAATGCACGCTACACCGCGCTGCATTCCCCACATCTTTGACTCTGTATCAGCCAGCGGAGCACTGTTCGCTCCCCTCGTTTTAAATCCATTTATAATAAAGCTGAGTTTTTTCGGATTCACGCAATGGGGCTTATTTTTGTTTTGTAACATATGGATGTTCATGCCGGGGAGTGACTGGAGGTGATCGGGATACCAGAAAAGGAGAGTAGAACGGAGGACTGTCACCACGGATTATTGCTGCGGGATACAATTTACAGGCTTGATACCCCTGCAGGGGTGAATTCTTCCGGTGAGTGAGGGCACAAAAGGGGGGTCCTTTGGAAGGCTGGGAGCACTTATGCCATCAGGAATATTGCTATGTGATTGAAGAGACTCGATACTGCACTTTAAGAAGAATGATTTATGGATTTTTTCTTTTGGGGACACTTGTTTTTATGGATTGATTATTCACTTTTTGTTTTAAACACTATTGTATGCACATATGTACATATGCTTTTTATCTATATGTTTTAGCACCATTGATGTACACATTAGCATAGGATTTTACCACTAAGGATTTTTTCAAGCATTTTTGGTATTTTTACAACTATTTTTCTTACATTCATTTATTCACCTTGTTTTGGGATGGTTTAATCTGGATCACTCTAATTTTAGTGTTGTAGTATATGTGATAACACACACAGCACTTTATAGATTGTAGGCATTTTTTTACACATACACCAAAAAATCTTTTTACCCACACGTTTGGAATTTTTACCATTCCTATATACAAAATATTTTTTATTTTTTAGTTTACACTTGTATATGTTTGTGCACATCAGAGTGGACCTGGTCGAACAGCGCCAATCACCCCAATTTGGTACTCTATCCTTTTGAAGATTCGCCTGCCCACCCAGCGCCAGGCTCAAGAACTTCGTACAGATCTGGTCAAGGCATATAAAGGATCTGTGGACACTATCCACAATCAGATTTGGACACAAATGGAAGTTTATGGGCAGACTCCCGGGAAATCACTTCCAATCAACCAGACTGCCATCTTCACTAAACGAAAGGAAGTTACTAATAAAATATGTAGTAGAATTGAAGCAAAAAGGAGCGATTCTGGAAGTTCCATCATGTCAAAAGGGGAGGGGGTTCTATTCCCTCTTATTTTTGGTAAAGAAGAAGACAGGAGACTTGCGTCCTGTATTGGATTTCAAAAATCTCAAAAGGAACATCGAAATAGAGGCTTTCAAAATGGAGAGCCCTCAGTCCATAATTCTGGCAGTGAACCTGGGCGACTGGATGCTATCAGTAGATTTATCAGACGCTTACCTACATATTCTGATTCATCCCGCCTTTCAAAAGTTCCTCTGATTCGCCATCAACACATGCCACTTCCAGTTCCAGTGCCTCCCTTTCAGCATCTCTTCGGCTCCCAGGACATTCACCAAGGTCTTGCTACCCTTGGTTGCATTCCTCAGGGAAAAGGGTCTTCAAGTCCACCATTATTTGGATGACATCCTGCTCTTAGCAGAAAATCTAGAGACTTTGCTATGTCATCGGAAGATCCTACTTACGACTCTCCAGGACTTCGGTTGGCTAGTCAATTGGAAAAAGAGCAGTCTGCAACCTACGCAAAATATGGTATTTCTGGGAGCGGATCTGAAAACCAAATTGAACAGGGTACAACTCTCTCAGGAGAAAGTCCAGCCTCTAATACAGAAGATGTGGAGATTACTGTCAGTGAGGCATCTACCAGCCAGGACCTGTTTGAGTGTGCTAGGGTCTATGTCTGCAACTCTACCCATGGTGCAGTGGTCACAATGGCACATGAGAGTCCTGCAAAACTCCTTTCTAAGGCAGTGGGATGGAGTATCGATGTGTCAGTCCATTCCCATTTCCAGACCAATTAAGCAATCGGTATGGTGGTGGACACACCCAAACAACCTCAGAGGATACAGGCCGATAGTTCCTCCAGACCCAGAGATAGTCACTTCGGATGCCTGTCAGAGCGGTTGGGGAGCTCACTTTCAAGATCAAGCAGCCCAGGGCCAATGGCAGTTCCAGGCCCAGGGTGTAGTATTGAATATACTGGAAATCAGGGCAGCTTTCCAGGCTCTCATGGCATTTGCACCAGCCCTGAGAGGGAACAATGTGCTTATCCGGATGGACAACAAGGTGGCAGTGTCCTATATCCAGAAGCAGGGGGGTACCAAGAGTCTCACACTGATGGAGGAAGTCCGTCCTATCCTGGAATGGGCACAGGCACACCTTACAGACTTAAGGGCAATATATGTCCCTGCGGCACAGAACATGTTAGCCGATTATCTGAGCCAAGAGACTCTCTCGAACAACGAATGGTCCTTGAGCCTCCAGGCCTTTTTCCTTCTTACGGAAACGTGGGGAATGCCAGAGGTCGACTCAGCAGCCACACCTGCGAATACAAAGTGTCAGAGGTTTCTGTCAAGAGCGTCGTTCCCATCAGCCGAGGGAATAGATTGTCTAATTCACCCATGGAACTTCAAGTTGGGGTACATATTCCCTCCAACCCCATTAATTGCGAGATTCCTGTCCAGGCTTCGGAGATCTTCAGCCACAGTAATCGCAGTCATCCCATTTTGGCAGAGAAGACCATGGTTCACGACTCTATTACAACTCAGACTTCAGCCTCCAATCCCTCTTCCGGTAACCCACCGATCTGCTATCTCAAGGCCAATTCCTACAAGTTGCATCTGACGGCCTGGAGGTTGAAAGGGCTAGGTTAAAGTGGGGTTCCACCCAAAAAAAAAACTACATGAAAAATCCTAAAAAAAATACAAAAAAAATTTGAATATTTTTTTTATTACTCACCTCTAAATGCCTGTTGCTAGGGGGTCCCTCGTAGTCTGCCTCTTTAAGTGCCTGGGCTGGTGACATCACTTCCGTCTCGGCACAGGAAGGGCTCAGCTCTGCTCCCCCCCTCCTGTCAATCATCTGGGACCCATTACAGGTCCCAGGTGACTGAGCGGCCAATCACAGCACGCGTGCAGTGGGTGCCAGGCTGTGAAGCCACAGCCCAGTGCCCACAGTTGCAATGCTGGCACCGCTGAGCGGAGGGGGAGACGAGCGGGGCTTCGATCCTCCGCATCGCTGGACCCTGGGACAGGTAAGTGTCCAATTAAAAGTCAGCAGCTGCAGTATTTGTAGCTGCTGACTTTAAATTTTTTTTTTTTTGACTGGCCCTCCTCTTTAAGGGAACAAGGCTGTTCTCAGGAGGTAATATCAACCCTAATGCAAGCCAGGAAAAATACCACCAACACCACCTATACAAGGATTTGGAGCAAGTTCTTTTCCATGGCACAGCAGAAGGGGTGGAACCCCATTTGTCCAGAACCTTCTCAAATTTTAGAGTTCCTCCAGTCAGGAATCGACAAAGGCTTAAGTTCAAGTAAACTTAAGGTACAAGTATCCGCTTTGTCGGCCAAAACAGGCACTAGATGGGCATTACATCCTCTGGTAATCCAATTCCTGAGAGCCTGTCTGAAGATCAAACCTCCCAAGAAACCAGCTTTTCCATCATGGGACCTCTCAGTAGTCCTCAATGCCTTCACCAATCCTCCTTTTACTCCATCTGAATCAATCTCACTGTGGGATCTAACTCTGAAACTGTCTTTTCTCATTGCAATTACATCAGCAAAGAGGGTATCTGAAATCCAAGCACTGATGGCATCAGAACCTTACTTAGTATTTTTCCCTGATAAAGTAGTACTAAGACCTTCAGACCACTTCATCCAGAAGGTAGCAACTTCCTTCCACTACAACCAAGACATTGTCTTACCATCCTTTACTAATGATCAAGGTGAATCTCATCCACTGGATGTTAAAACAACCATCATTAGTTACCTGGCGGCTACAACTCCTTTTAGGAAGACGGATTCCCTCATGGTCATTCCCCATGGAAACAGATGAGGTCAAGTGGCTACTTCGCATACTATCGCCTCCTGGTTAGTCAAATCTATCAAGAAGGCATACTCCATTCACCATCTGGCAATTCCTGAAGGCATCAGGGCTCACTCGACTAGGGCAGTGGCTACCTCCTGGGCAGCATATTGCAGGGTTTCACCGGAGACGATTTGCAAAGCAGTGACTTGGTCCTCCAGACACACTTTCATTACTCACTATAGAGTGGACTCTGCTCACTTGGCTATGGCAGACTTCGGTAGATCTGTTGTTAGAGCCAATTCTTCCAAATTATAAGGAATAAATATTATTTTCTTGCACCCACCAGTCTGGCGAGTTATCTCCCAGTGTATGCTGCCATGAAGGCGTCAGGAAAACGGAAAATTGTATACTCACCTTTCCGTAATTTTCCTTTCCTGACACATCTTCATGGCAGCACACAGATTCCCACCCCGTTTTATGATGATATATTTACAGAGAATGCAGCGGGGCGTCTCCCCTTCAAATTTATAGCTAACCAATCCTGTCAGGTTGTGGGGGTGGAGTCACAACCCATTGTGTGTACTGCCATGAAGATGCGTCAGGAAAGGAAAATTACGGAAAGGTGAGTATACAATTTACCATTTTCTGACTGGTTGCAGCTTAATCCCTATATTAATCCTTGTTTTAAGTATCAACATTTGAATACTCACTTATTGATCCCACCGTTTGATCAATTTACACTTTTAACTTAATTATCTCTGAAACACTTTGGAGTGCTTGCAGCGGTATTTTACATATTTCTCCTTCATTCACATTAGCCTTCATTCCATTTCAGCGCTTGAGTATTTTATTTTATTTATACATTTATTTGTTTTTTTAGCTATCACTTAGAGCAGCAGTTATGGACATATTTGAGTATTTAGAAAAACGTTCGGTGGATTTAGAGGATGTTTTTTCAAATACAACCAACATGGAGAGTGGTGATTTGAACACTAATTTTAGAAAGTTTGGTCACTTGATGGAAAAGAAAGTTAGCCTTTGGTGGGATATAGCAACTCATGAGCAATATATTAAGGAAAATATAGTCCCTAGAAGATTAAGATGGGAAGTTCCTATTAATGATGGCCTATTAGATCAAGATGCAGTAAACGAATGTATCAATTTTTTAATGAAAAAGGTATGGATTTGTGCATTTTGTACTAAAAAGAAAACTGAGGAAATTGATGATGATTAACAAGCAAATTGCAGATTGTAAGATAACATTGGAAGCATTTAAAGATACAATCCCATTTACCACATTAACTAAGCAGCGTAACAAAGTATTAGAGCAGAAAGATATAGAACTTAAATAGAGGAAAAAAATAAAATATCTGAGAGACACTAATGACTATCAATTGGAACAGGTTTTCAATTGGCAGTTAAACTTAAAACAAGGTAAAACAGGATCAACTACTTCATCTCCTGACAGAGATGTCAGGATTGTCACCCCAAGAAGAGATCGTAGATATAGAACCCCGGAAAGAATATCAAGAACTCCTGCTGGCTCAAGACATGGAAAAGAGCCTGGAATGGAACAAGAGAGAATTTACAGGGAAGATAATGGGCCCAGAACCCCTAAACCATGGTGGAAAAATAAAACCAAAAACAAATCTCCTAGAAGACTCTATTGGAAAAAAAATGGAAATAGGAAAAATCAGAGGCCCCATAATTCACCTTTTATAAACCAGAGACCTCACAATTCATCCTATAACTATGAAAGCCATTCACCCTATCACCAGAATGAAAATGGAAGATATCCTATGAATGGCAATCAAGGTACCGTATATACTCGTGTATAAGTCGAATGCAGTCTGTCTGCATGATCAGCGTGTCATGCAGGCATTCGGCGGCGGCTCTCGGCTCTCACTGTTCAAAAGCCGCGCCTCCTCGTCTGTGATAGGCAGTCAGTGTACAGCCTATCACGGACATTCTCTCATCCTCGTCCGTGGTATGAGGATGAGAGAATGTCCGTGATAGACTGACCGCTGACTGCTGGGAAATGGAGTTTTCTGCCTATCATGGACGAGAAGGAGGCGCGGATTTTGAACAGTGAATGGCCGCCGCACATGCTGATCGGTTCGGAGCGGCACACAGAGAATGCACAGGACACAGGTAGGATGCACACAGACACATGCACACAGACACATGCACACAGGTACATATACACATGACACAGGTACATATACGCAGGTACATGACACATGCACATATACACAGGTACATATACACATGACACATGCACATATATACAGGACAAAGGTACATGACACATATACACAGGACACATGACACATATACACAGGACACATGACACATGACACATGCACAGGACACATACACAGGGAGGTGTACAGCTGCAGATGGGCATTGTTGACCCTCTGCATTTCTCACCCTCGTCTTATACTCGGGTCAATAAGTTTTTTCCATTTTTTTGTGGTAAATTAGGGCCTCGACTTATACTCGGATCGACTTATACTCAAGTATATACGGTAATCATCATCAGCAGTAGGGATGAGCCGAACACCCCTCTGTTCGGTTCGCACCAGAACATGCGAACAGGAAAAAAGTTTGTTCGAACACGCGAACACCGTTAAAGTCTATGGGACACGAACATGAATAATCAAAAGTGCTAATTTTAAAGGCTTATATGCAAGTTTTTGTCATAAAAAGTGTTTGGGGACCTGGGTCCTGCCCCAGGGGACATGGATCAATGCAAAAAAAAGTTTTAAAAACGTCAGTTTTTTCAGGAGCAGTGATTTTAATAATGCTTAAAGTCAAACAATAAAAGTGTAATATCCCTTTAAATTTCGTAGCTGGGGGTTGTCTATAGTATGCCTGTAAAGGGGCACATGTTTCCCGTGTTTAGAACAGTCTGACAGCAAAATGACATTTCAAAGGAAAAAAAGTCATTTAAAACTACTCGCGGCTATTAATGAATTGCCGGTCCGACAATACACATAAAAGTTCACTGATAAAAACGACATGGGAATTCCCCACAGGGGAACCCCAAACCAAAATTTAACAAAAAAATGACGTGGGGGTCCCCCTAAATTCCATATCATACCCTTCAGGTCACCAAAATTAAAAAAAAAAAATGGCGTGGGGTCACCCCAAAAATCCATACCAGACCCTTATCCGAGCACGCAACCTGGCAGGCCGCAGGAAACATGGGGACAAGGTGTTTTGGGGGGCTACCCCAAAGCACCCTCCCAATGTTGAGGACATGTGGCCTGGTACGGTTCAGGGGGGGCGCTCTCTCGTCCCCCCCTCTTTTCCTGTGTGCTCGGATAAGGGTCTGGTATGGATTTTTGGGGGGACCCCACGCCGTTTTTTTTTTAAATTTTGGCACAGGGTTCCCCTTAAAATCCATACCAGACCTAAAGGGTCTGGTATGGAATTTAGGGGGACCCCCACGTCATTTTTTTTTTTATTTTGGTTCAGGGTTCCCCTGTGGGGAATTCCCATGCCGTTTTTATCAATGAAATTCTATGTGTATTGTCGGACCGGCAATGCAATAGCCGCGAGTAGTTTTAAATGACTTTTTTCCTTTGAAATGTCATTTTGCTGTCAGACTGTTCTAAACACAGGAAACATGCGCCCCTTTACAGGCATACTATAGACACCCTCCAGCTACGAAATTTAAAGGGATATTACACTTTTATTGTTTGAATTTAAGCATTATTAAAATCACTGCTCCTGAAAAAAACTGACGTTTTTAAAACTTTTTTTTGCATTGATCCATGTCCCCTGGGGCAGGACCCAGGGCCCCAAACACTTTTTACAACTTTTTATAACTTTTTATAACTTGCATATAAGCCTTTAAAATTAGCACTTTTGATTTCTCCCATAGACTTTTAAAGGGTGTTCCGCGGCATTCGAATTTGCCGTGAACACCCCAAATTGTTCACTGTTCGAACTCGAAGCTCATCCCTAATAAGCAGTACTATGATAGAGGTGATTCCAGAGATTAGCACTCGAATTCCAATTAACATCCACGGTACTTTGAAAGACGTAATTCCAGAGACTACCACTCGAATTCCAACAGGAATGAATATAGACAGTATCCTCAACATCCTAATAACTCTCACTATGAAAATGATCAGTATGAAGCATGGAGGAGTCCAATACAGACACAGAATAGGTATGAACTATTAAGGGATTATAAAGATAAAGAACAGTCACAATCTTTTTTAGAACACCGCAGGAACGAAAACATGTCCCCCAGACAAGAAAGAATGATAAAAGTAAGAAGTTCAGACAAAAAAGGGGATGTCGAGGATTCAAAATCCAAAAGAAAAAGAGAACAGTAGGTGAAGGAATCTACAACATAAGTGGAATAGAATTAACAAGAGCTGAACTTACCACGCTAAACAAAGGACTGAAATATGCCCCCAAAAGAAACCTCAGTAAGTTTGAGGTATATGTCGATATCCAAAAGTATACGAGGAAATTAAATATTAAGAAATACATGCTCAACAACCCCCTATTAATCTCAACCGCAAGAACTGATCCACCAGCAAAAATTATGCATAGCAATCTAAGTAACAAGTCTTTGTTCAACCCGCCTATTTAAAATAATGAACATATTGAGGTTTTTAATAAAATGGTAATACAGGAACTGGACCAGATGAAAGTAAAATGATTATATGAGCCTCATAATATCCAATTAGGAATAAAACAATTGGAAAAAAATAAGGAAATTGTAGTTAGGGCCTGCTGATAAAGGAGGGGTAATTGTAGTTTTATCTAAAGAATACTATAATAAAGAATTGTCAGACCAGCTAAGGGATACCAACACATACATAAAACTTAATGGAAACCCGACTAAAGAATATAAATGGGAATTTTCAGACCTAATATTAAAGGGTAGTGCCAAAAATATTCTAACTAAAAATGAATCAAAGTATTTAATACCAGACACCTGTAGAGTACCTATTATATACACGGTGCCAAAAATACATAAAAATTTAGAACAACCACCTGGTAGGCCAATTATAAATGGTATCCAATCAATAAACGCTAGATTTTTACAGCCATTAGTACCTAATACCAATGCCTACCTTAGGGACACTAAACATCTGATCCAAATTCTGGATGATGTTGTTTTAAAACCAGAGGATAAGTACCTGATCACAACAGCAGATGTTGCTTCATTATATATAGTAATTGATCATAATGATGCGATTCAGGCATCAAAATGGGCCATGGAAAAATTTACTAACCTCATCTCCAAACAAAGAAGATTTATTTTAAGATGCTTAGCCTTTGGGATACAGCATAATTACTTCTGGTATAATTCAGAGTACTACAGACAACTCAGGGGCATCGGGATTGGTGCTAAGTATGCACCAAGTGTGGCTAATATTTTTATGGCTAGGTGGTAGGAAGAAGCCATATATGCCGATGTACCAGATAATCTGAGACTGTACAAAAGATTCATAGATGACTGTATTATAATCTGGAAAGGAGATGAGTCAAGTCTGATTCAGATGTTTGATCGATTGAATAATAACCAGAAGAACACTAAGCTCACGTATGAAATTAGTGAAAGGGTTGCTCATTTCTTGGATTTAGAAATACAGATAGGTGGGGGGCGTGTCCGGGATGGCAGAGGCAGCTGGTGTGTGAGGCATGAGCTCCCACAGATCGGCCTATAATCTTGATATTTTGGGGTGCAGACACAGCACAAAAGATCCTCCTGTGCCCCCTCTCACCTCTGTGACACCTCTGGGGTATACTTCAGCGGAATCCCCCACCAAAAATCTCGAGAATAGGCTGCGCCGCCGAGAACCGCGGATTAGGCCGAAGCCACGGCCTCGCCTGAATTTCCTGCCCGCACAGAGAACCAGGCCGGCGCGTACCGGGAAAAACGCAGTTTTTTGGGGTATAAACGCCGGGCAAAAGACCATCCTGTGCCCCCATTGTCCCTGAGGCATTTCTGGGGTATGTATAGGAGGACCTCCCAGCAAAAAGCTCGGAAAAAGGCAGCGCCGCTGAGAACCATGGACAAGGACGAAGCCGCGGTCTCGCCTAAACTCCCTGCCCACATGGAGAACCAGGCCGGCGGATCGACTGAACCAGAGCGGCCCCCGGACTTGGGGGCAGACTTTAAAGCTGTCATGCAGGCCATAACCTCCCTAACGGAAAAAGTGGATCATATACAGACTCATGTGGAATTTATTAGGAAGGACTTTGATACCCTGAGAGGCCGCATGCATGAGGTGGAGCAGAGGGTTTCACAAAATGAAGACACGGTACGTGGCCACGGGCCTGATATACACGTGTTAAAAACCAAAGTTAAAGTGCTGGAGGCGAGGGCAAAGGATGCCGAGAATCGCAACCGAAGGAACAACTTGCGGATCTTGGGGCTTCCGGAGGGAGCCGGAGGTACGGACCCCACCGCGTTCACTGAGCGTCTCTTGCAACAATTACTCCCCTTGGCAAGGTTTTCGCCATTCTTCACCGTGGAAAGAGCGCATTGCATACCCTTCACCAAAGGCCCAAAAGGTGCGCCGCCTCGCACCTTCATCTTTAAATTACTTCATTTTCGTGATCATGACCTGGTGATGAAGGAGGCAAGGGCACAGGGAGAACTCCGTTTTGAAAATGCCAAACTCCTGATCTTTCCAGATTATTCGCTGGAAATGCAGAAACAACAGAAATCTTTTGACGCAGTGAGAGCCAGACTTCGAGCCAAGCATATCAAATACAGCATGCTGTTTCCGGCAAGATTGCGAGTGGAAGATGGTGAATCGGTGCGGTTCTTCAATTTTCCTGAGGATGCCTCCACGTGGATCGACACACTAGCTCGCAGATAAGTTTCACCATACAAGAATAATCTGTTTATGTCTAGTAATATGTGCCATGACCGACCAGTGATCTAGAGACGTGCCTCTTTTGTTTAATGGCCTGATCATCACTTTTGATCCAGTCAGTTCCCTCTGTGATTTACACTAATGTGCCTTATGGTAGACGGGAGCCCGGGGGTACACTGGCCTCCTAAATGTTTATTGTTTTCCTGAGATGTTTAACAGGAGGAATGGGAGATGATTGTTTCTATGCGCATCCATCCTCCCCCCCTCCTCCTCCCTCATTCTCCCCGATAATGTCGGTCATGGCCAAGAAACTATAACTGTTCCTGCAACGTTGAAGTTTAAATTTACACCCCCGGTGGCTGCCGGGAGACTGCACCCACTTATTATGATCCAATCTCCAGCAGAGAACTGGATGTTCTTCATCATCTGACTGCTGCACTGTGGTTGCTGTTCCGCTCACGATACCCCATTACAGGCGTGTTCGCCTTGGTTCTGAGTTGGGATCCTGAGCCTCCCCGAGGTTTGGGACGGGGCTGGCGGGGTGGGGGGTGGGAGGCTTGGTTGGGAAAGTTTTGTTATATTTTGCTGATTTACTGTTTCTTTACAAGCGATGTACTTATGTCTGTCACAGGATGCGCCAGGTGCCATGTCCTGACCTTATTAGGGGTCCGGGCCTTGCACCTGTTTCTTTATGGTGATATATGGATAGAAAATGTGTTCACGAGTGTAGATGGCTGATTGTACCCTAATTTCATGGAACACCAGGGGGTTGAATTCCTCTGTTAAAAGATCACTGGTATTCCAATTCCTCAAAACATACCACCCACAAATATGCATACTACAAGAGACCCATCTGGTGGGAAGTAAA
The DNA here is from genome assembly GCF_042186555.1 of Aquarana catesbeiana. Classification (NCBI taxonomy): domain Eukaryota; kingdom Metazoa; phylum Chordata; class Amphibia; order Anura; family Ranidae; genus Aquarana; species Aquarana catesbeiana. The sequence continues at coordinate 183,408,384 of NC_133331.1, read as the reverse complement.
CTGTTGAGTCTAATGCCGCGTACACACGGTCGGACTTTTCGTCTACAAAAGTCCGACAGCCTGTCCGACAGACTTCCGACGTACCTTCGGCGGACTTGCGGCAGACTTTCTTACGAACGGACTTGCGCACACACGACCACACAAAAGTACGACAGCCTAGTACGCGGTGACGTACACCAAGTCCGACGAGACTATAAAACGGAAGTTCAATAGCCCGTACGACACCCTTTGGGCTCCTTCTGCTAATCTCGTGTTTATCTCGTGTTAGTAGAAGTTTGGTGAGAGACGATTCGCGCTTGTGAGACTCGTATTTTTCAGTTCGTTTTAACTGTTGTTCAGTCTGTGCTTGTGAGGTTTGTATCTGCTTTTCAGTGCGTTTGGTCAGTTGGCATTGAGAAATCTTTGTTTTATTGGCCGCTCGTTCCTGATTTTCAGGTCGTTCTTCACAGGCCTTGCTGTTCTTCAGTGCGTTCTGTTTAGTGCGTTCTGACCAGCCGACCGTTTTGAAGCCATGTTACCTGTACGTACTCGTCGTAGAGCTCGTGCATTGTATGTGCTTGGTGCTGTAGTTTATTCTTCAGCCCAAGACCAGTCCATGAACAGGGCGAGGAGGAGTTCATGGACCAAGAATTGGTTGCTTCAGCGTGACCAGTTCTGTCACATGCCTTTGCTCCGTGAGTTCCGTGAGAATAATCCTGAGGATTTCAGGAACTTTCTCCGGATGACGGACCCCGTTTTTGACCGTTTGTTGGCTTTGCTGACCCCCTATATCAGCAGGCAGGATACCTGCATGAGGCAAGCCATCACTCCGGAGCAGAGGCTGGTCGCTACCTTGCGGTATTTGGCCACAGGGAGAAGCCTGCAGGACCTTAAGTTCTCGACAGGCATCTCCCCCCAGGCTCTGGGGATCATTATCCCAGAGACCTGTTCTGCCATCATACAGGTCCTGCAGAAGGACTATATTAAGGTAAGATATTTTTCTTTTATTAGCATCACATGTTCTTTTATGTAATCTTTGATAATGTGATGTATTTCTTGCTTCAAACACTACTTACCATCATTGCAATATAGTGTGAATGTCCCCTTTTTATCCTCACACATGCTGGAATTTTTTACTGTTATTTTTTGTCATGCATGTATATTTTCCTTCAATAACCTTCCCAGCATGAAGTGATGGGAACATATCCACCTAGTCTACTCATTTGGAATGTATTTTGTTTGAGTGTATTTAGTGTGCTGCTAATGAGCAATTATCTAGATTTCACAACCCCCCCACCCCCCCCCCCCACCACCTAAACTCACTCCAAATAGTGTGCTGCTAATGAGCAATTATCTAGATTTCACAACCCCCCCACCCCCCCCCCCACCACCTAAACTCACTCCAAATAGTGTGCTGCTAATGAGCAATTATCTAGATTTCACAACCCCCCCCCCCCACCACCACCTAAACTCACTCCAAATAGTGTGCTGCTAATGAGCAATTATCTAGATTTCACAACCCCCCCACCCCCCCCCCCACCACCTAAACTC